>NC_091091.1:43837812-44483125 GCF_032405125.1 Capricornis sumatraensis
CCTCTTGGAAGCAGCCTTGCTTGCTGCCCAGCTGGCCCCTCTCCTTCTGTCCCTGGAGACCTCCCTGTCCGCCAGCATCTTCCTCAAACCCCAGTAATGCCATCACTCCAGACTGTTCAGCGTCCACTTGGGTGAGCCGCATGGATGCCGTGACTCACAATTCCTCATCCCCTGTGCCTGCGATGATTTGAATCTCAGCCACTCTCATCACAGTCCTGAAACCGCATGACCTCCAAGCCCACAAATCCATACCACCTTCCACTCCTCAGCCCATCAGCTTACATGGCCCCATCCAAACACTATGGCCTTGTTGAGACCCTCAAGCCACTGGCCCCTTCGCTGTCTCACTATCCAGTGGTCCCCCATGTTCATTCACTCCCTTTACTCCAGTTAGATGGCAGGTGGGGTGTGCTTTGGGGGAACTTCATCTAAAATACAATTATCCTCTCACAACCACAGCAGAAATGCTCTGAACCAACTTCCTCTTAAAGAAGTGATGATGTCACCAATTCTACCCTCCCTCTGTGCCCCTGGTCACCCGATGTTGTCACACGAGTGCCCTGGGCTCGGGGGCTGCTGTCCAGTGTGCAGTCCACTTCTGCCCCCGTCTGCCCCTCTGCGTGATGAGGGCAGAGCCAGATGTGATGGTCCTACATTGCACGGGTTTCATTTGCCGTTGCAATGATGCAGTTTTCTTAAACATGAGCTATGCCAGGGATTTCCCTGGTGGTCCATTGGTTAAGACTCCGCACTCCCCACGTAGCAGGCCCAAGTTCGATCCCTGGTCAGGGAACTATTAATAGATACCACATGCTACAACTAAGGCCCAGTGCAGTCAAATTAAGAATATATATACAAGAAAGTGAACGTGTTAGTTGCTCAGCTGCATCCAACTCTTTGTGACCCTATGGCCTGAAGCTCACCAGTCTCCTCTGTCCATGAGATTTTCCAGGCAAGAATACTGGAATGGGTTGCTATTTCCTTCTCCAGGAGATCTTCCTGACCCAGGGATCAAACTCAGGTCTCCTGCACTGCAGGCAGACTCTACTATCTGAGCCACCAGGCTCAGACACACACATATATAAGCCAGTGAAATTTTAAAAAGCGAAAAGCTGCTGTTTCAATGAAAGCTAAGTTGAACACTTTGGTAAGCCTAGGTAAACACAAGTTGCTAAAAAAACTATCAATCAAATGAGACATAGGCTGCCATCTGTAAGAGACTGGAGAAAATGGTGGAAGCCTGGAGGGAGTCTGAGCCACGTTTCCTCGGAGGATTCAAGTTATTTTTCTACTTAAGCATCGTATGGGACCGGAGATTGTAGATGGTGTGCTGTGAATGCTTGTAGCCATGGGGGCAAGGCGGGGGGAAGATAGTCAACATGGAGTGGCGGTGGGGGGGGGGGGGGCGGTACATGGGTCTCCTCTGCTCTTACTTTCCAAACCCCTCAACCTCTCTCCCCAGGATCCGGGTCAGGGGAGGATGTTTCCAGACCCCTACCCGTGTCTAGCTGTAATCCCCCGGCTCCCCTACCTCGGAGAATGCTCACCTCCCTGGAGGTTCAGCAAGTGATCATCAGATCTGTCACTGGACTGTGACCTCACAGCTCAAACCTCCAGGCCAGATTCCTCCTCTCATGCTGAGGCTGAGGTCCCTGCGGTCTGCTATCCGTCTAAACAGGAGGACGGAGAGAATAAAAGAGAATTTCAAGCAAGCGTCCTGTCCAACTTGTAAACTTCTCCCCCTCCTCAGCCAGGCCTTCTCAATGTTCCCCTGAGATGCAGGCTCCCTGGGCTGCCTCTCTCCTTCTGCAGGTCCTTTGCAGCGGAGCCCCAGGTGCCCAGGAGCCATCTTCGGCCACAGCCTCCAGCACGAGGGATGGTGCCTGGGGAGTGCCCTGCATCTGTCTGGCACAGTCGAGGACACAGAGCACCTCTCCAATAAATACCACCAAGTGAGCCAACAGGTGAGTCAGGAAGGTCCTGCCTGGCCTCAGGCCCTTCGTGTTCTCATGATCCCAACATGCTGGCATTTCAGGGGCAGACTTCCTCCTGCCCTTGCCATAACTCATGGGTCCTCTGGCAGCCCCCAAAACTGCAACATATCAGGCATGGAGACAGGAGGCAGGTGTAGGGAGAGAGGGCAGCAGCTACTGAAGCCTGACCTTCTCAGACTCCTCTGCGTTCTTAGCCTCCAGATTCAGGGACGTGGCCAGCGGGAGGGAAGATCAGGGACACAGAGGGCAGGAGCTGGTGGTGACCACGAGCCCCTGGCTCTACAGGGGCTGAAACAGGCCCATGAGTCACCTGGATCTGGACCAAGGTGTGTTCTGAAGCTGGAGGTGGGGAGATGCAAGCAGGACCTCGCTATGGGGCACAGATCTCCAGCGTCAGAGATGAGTAAGTGGCTAAGTCTGCCATGAGCATCCACCCTGGACCAGGCTGGGCTAACTCGGCCCCTCTCCTGGCAACCTGGGAGCCGGATGCCTCCCTCCCATCCCGCCAAAGCTGGAGGTACCTACCTGCAGGGATCGGGCACTGGCCCCCCCCCACCCCGCACCCCCATCCCAGGTGAGGTCTCAAGAGGCTGTCAATCATCTGTCACCTCAGCTCCTTGGGGTTCACACACAGCCCACATGTTAATTTCCTTCTCCTGGGTCTGTCTGCCCGGGTCCCGGGGTCGGGTGGCAGGCAACCCCCAGTCCAGGGCAGTGTGTCACTCAGGGCTCCAGGACCCCAGCCACTTCTGAAGGCTGGACAAGCTGACTTTCATTTCCTTTGGGAGGCTTTATTGACCCGTGTGGAAGCCCTGAGTGACAGAATACACAGCAAACTTGAGCCTGCCGTGGGATGCTTTGAAATTTTCCCAATACTGTTGTAAACATTAAAAATTCATCTCGTGAAAAATATAAAGCAAGTGTAACTAACACGGTTGCTGAGAGCTGGTGGAAACCAGCTCCCCGAACCGCTGGAGAATCTCCCTGCTGCTGCCTCTGGGCAGAGGATCCGCCAAGCCCCCTACCTGAAGAGCTCGGATCCATACATTTATTTCTGTCCCACCACCTGCCTTGCTAGGTACAGGCCCCAGCCAAGACCGGGCTTTTTCTTTACCTGTGGGGACACTTTCAACAGTTTCCATGGAGGCAGTTCTTCAAGCATAAATTCACTTCAACTCCTCCTTGTGAAATTAGTCATGCAGTCATGTCCAACTGTTGCAACCCCACGGACTGTTGCCCACCAGGCTCCTCTGTCCATGAGATGCTCCAGACAAGAATACTGGAGTGGGGAGCCATTCTCTTCTCCAGGAGATCTTTCTGACCCAGGGAAGATCAAACCCGGGTCTCCTACATTACAGGCAGATTCTTTACTGTCTGAGCCACGAGGGAAACCCGAAATAGTATTGGCCTCCAAATAGTAGACTGTGAAGCTTGCTTGCAGAGATGGGAACATTAAGTCTTCTTGGCGGTGCCCTCCCCTCTTAGGAGCTCAAGATAGGACCCCAAATTACATACACTAAGGTGACGGTGCACAGAGTGGCTTCTTACAGGTTATAATTTCTACACTCGGGGCAGACTTTTTGAACTCCTGCCCTGAAATTGAAGCAGCACCAAAAACACCATGACTCTCCACAATTCTTCATGTGAACCCTATCAGTCCCCTCGCTAAAATCATTTTATGATCCTCATTTGGGATCAATCATTGACCAAAGCACATTAGTGCACACACAGAATGGTTCCACATCCACTGAGACACATTACAATGTACGTGAGGGTGAGACCATGTCACTTAAAACCCGGCTAATGAGTTCAGTTCAGTCGCTCAGTCCTGTCTGACATCTGCGACACTATGGACTGCAGCACACCAGGCGTCCCTGTCCATCACCAACTCCTGGAGCCTGCTCAAACTCTTGTCCACTGAGTCGGTGATGCCATCCAACCATCTCATCCTTTGTTGTCCCCTTCTCCTCTGCCTTCAATCTTTCCCAGCGTCAGGGTCTTTTCCAATGAGTCAGTTCTTGGCATCAGGTGGCCAAAGTATTGGAGCTTCAGCATCAGTCCTTCCAATGAATATTCAGGACTGATTTCCTTTAGGATGGACTGATTGGATCTCCTTGCAGTCCAAGGGACTCTCGAGAGTCTTCTCCAACACCATGGTTCAAAAGCATCAATTGTTCGGCGCTCAGCTTTCTTTATAGTCCAACTCTCACATCCACACGTGACTCCTGGACCTGAGAGGTGAGTGGTAGATTGGATCACTGGGCCCAGTTGTAGACCATGTGATGGCCTCATGCCAAGCAGGAGCACTTCCCTGACCCTTAACTTGAGGCTTGACCATGAGCCTGTGGTGAGCTACGAAGAGGGGTCTTCTCTTTCACTCTGGAGACCCATCAGGAGAAGACCACGTTCCAGCAACCACTGCCCCCACAGCCTGGGCCCCAGAATGAGACACACATGGCAGCCCACATGCCCTGGTGACTGTAGTCCAAGGAGGATGCCTCAGCAGAAGGCACACCTTGTCCCACACTGCACCGTAGACCCTAAAGCCCAGAGCCAGGAAGTGAAAGGCCAAGACAGCCCAGGTGAATTGCTGCTTACCTAAAAACAATGAGTAATTGTCATTTTAACATTTGGAGGGGTTTGTTACACAGCATCAAGATGACAGTTGCTGACTGATACAATATTCAAGTTTCAAAGTCTGCACGGAGACTCAGGTTACACACTGGTGCTCATATGGAATACACACACACACACACACACACACACACTCCTTTGTGGTGAACATAAAACGTCATCATCCCAGGAACTAGGATGATACCCCCTGCCTGCCTGTGGTCCTCTTTCTCTGATGCTTTCGGAGCCGCCATCCAGGTACTGCCTGGTCTTCCAGAGGACGGTTTTGTCTGGAGCATCCACGCACCCTCTATCTTGTCAAGTTGTTCTCACATGCTTTCTGCCAAGGAAGTGTTGCTTTTGAAGCCCAGACAACTTGTTTTCTCCCCCTTCTTACCCTAGTTGTTGAATGCCTGTCAAGACTTGTGACATCCTGTTCTCCCGAGGGGAAAAAATTATAGCCAGTTCTATGCAAACGAATTCACAGAACACGTATCTTTCATGTCCTTGTGTTGGCGGCCCCTCTAATGGGGCTCTTCTAACTGTCATCACAACTGCTCGGCAGAGAGCTGTAAACTGACCGGTCCTTTTATCAGAAGGAAACAGGTGCCCCCTTCTTGGTCCCAGCCAGAGGAAGAAGAAAGGCAGGACTGGGAATGGCCCAGCCCCTTCTCCCATCTCAGAGCCCAGAGCAGGAAAGCTGGGCCCTTAGGAGCTGGTTGGATGGGCAGGCTTCCCAACCTCCCGGTACCCCAGCTCAAACATGCAGAAACGGGGTCACCTTGGGCAGCAGGACTTGGAGGGCCCTAAGAAAGCCCATCGGACTCAGAGACCCCTTCTCAGGTCCCCCCCTGTCAAGGAGGACTGGAGGTTGTCTGTGCTGGGGACCGCAACCCCATTCTCTCGGGAAGTAGTTGTTGATTTGACTTTTTGCCAAACCCAGGCAGGGAAACACCCTTGGAAACCAACCACAACACTCTATGGGGTGGGGGCAGGCTGGCGTACTCCCCACCTCCACCCCAGGATGTTCAGGAAGGACCACCCTGAGAGATGATTTTTACCTGAGTCTCAGTGATGAGTAAAGATTTCCAGGTGAATCCTAGGGAAAGGCATTCCAGGAGAGGGGATGGCGAATAGCACAGAGGATTCGAGAGTCTGTGGTTTGCGTGGGGAGGGGGCTTGAGAGCAGGGTGACTAGGGGAGGTTGCTGGGCAGAGGCTTAGGAAGACACATGAGGCTGCGTCGTTAAAGTTCCTTTGGAGCCAGACTAATGGGTTTGGATGTTTTCCAGTTGGCAAGAGGGAGTCATGGAAAGATTTTAGAGGCGCAGATAGACTTGCTTTCTCTCCGGATACCCCAGTCACAGGTAGAAACTGGATCAGAGAGAGAGGTGGGCCAGGAAGCTGGAAGTACAGCGAAAGCTGTCAGGGAGAGATAGCGGGGACCCAGCCTGACATGGAGGCCACGGTGGCAGAAAGCAGGGATGGAACCAGGTTTCTCTCTCCGCCTCTGTCTGACTTGGTTTGCTCACCATCTGTGAACACAAGCGAGTCTCCATTGCTGAATGATAAAAACCAGCTCGATCACATCTCTGTTTCTCATCTCCTCTGTCAAGAATTCCTTCAGGCTCAGTTTCTCCATCTTTGAAATGGGCACAGGGCAGCAACAAGTCTCTGTGGAGGGAGATTTCATTTCTGACCTGCCTGCCTCAGCTTCTTCCTTTTCCCCTCCTCTTAGTCTGAACCCCAACTCCTCACTCCCCCAGACCTCGCCCCTCAATGCCTGCTTCTGGCTCCAGACCACAGACTCCAGATCCACCAGAATCTAGTCACTTTCATAGTTAGAGATGATTGAATTCAATAGTATAATTATTTTAAAAATAAATACAGACCAACCACAAATATGTGGTAACGGCAATTTATTTCACCTTTCCCCTCATTTCCTGAAAAGCATTCATTACTGTTTCCAAAAATACACACCCAGACTCATTAATGGTCTGAGGGAAAATGGGGCTGGGGTCTCCGGTCCCTGGTTCCTCAGCTGAGCGTGACTGTCATCCTGTCCCAGCTCCGCTCTGGTGACAGGGACTCTGCTCCAGTGATCTGTTTAAAGGCACATGTGCATGGCAGGGTGGGAGACAGGGGTGGGCTTGCTTTGCAGCTCAGGGCAAAGCAGCGGCATTCACAGCGGCTGAGAGATGCTTCCCAGGGGAGACCCTGCCCTCAACCCTCTAACTGCAGCCATCGCTTTGGATTTTATTCCAGTTTCTCTTGTGCATCCTCCTCTTATGAAAGCCTGTCTGACCCTAGAGAAGCAGAAGGCCCTTTCACTGGCCTCCCGACAACTGAGAATGCCTCTGAGCCTCCCAGCTTCCAGGGGACACCAGAGTCTTCTCCCAGGTGAGGGAAGTCCGTGTCTGTCCTGGATGTTGGGAGTCTGTGCTTTCTCTCCCCTCCCCACCCCACTCATGGTAAAGTCCTTGTCTCAGGTGGCCCGAATTAACCTGAGAATCTCCCAGAGCCTGCCTGGGAGGCCTTCATGAGTCATTCCCATGGGAGGGGATCCCAGGACTGGAGGATGCTGGCAAGGGCCTCCTCCAGGGTGGTCCAAGGAGGTGTGTCTGCCTTCCCTGCCCTCCCCGCAGATTGAGGGCCAATGCCATGGTGATGCATAACACACATGTTACACCCTGACCCAGGCCACTGGCTCCTATATCCAGCCTGGCATCCTCTGCCCCCCTTTCCCCACCATGCCTACCCACCAGGTCTGCTCAGCTTGAACCCTCTACCGCCTTGCTCCTACTTTTCCCTCTTTGTTTTTTAAAAATCTTTCTTTCTTTCCTGCAAGCAGGTCTTGGTTTCAGCATGCAGGATCTTTAGTTGCAGCTTGTGACATCTAGTTCCCTGACCAGGGATCGAACCCAGCCGTGCTGCATTGGGAGCGAGGAGTCTTAGCCACTGGACCACCAAGGAAGTCCCTTCCTCTTAGCATTCATACACAGAGTGTGCTCTCCCAAGTGCCCACCTTTTACCCCAGGGACACCCATGAATGACCTTCAGCGTCCACTTCCTGTGCATGTGGGCAGAGTCAGCCCCACCTTCCTGGGGGCCTCACTCGTACCAACATGCACCATCACCTAATTGCGGCAGCAGCCCTCCTGTGAGTGTCATCTCACAACAGCCCTCTGGGTTGGATGCTTTTATCATCCCCATTTTACAGATGAGGAAACTGAGGCCCAGAAAAGTGAATTCACTCAAAAAGCTACCAGCTAGTCAGCGCTGGGGTTGGAATGCAAACTTCAGACCATCTGAGTACAGAGCTGTTTTCACTTTGCTCTGTCACCCCCAGGAGATCCTGGCCCGAGTGGGCATGTGTGCAGGTGTATGCCTTCTCCTCAAGTCACCCCCTGTTGACTTCAGCCCATGACAGAAGCAATACCAAGATACAGCTACACAGCAGGTTGGAAGCAGCACAGTGGCCCACTCCGCAGCAGAGTGTGAATCCTTGCCAGCTTCTCTGACTACACAGAGAGGGCAGTGGAGCAGGCCCACATCCCTACGCCTGATTCCCGCTTCCTGCTGGTCACCTGGCCTGGATTTGCTTGTTTCATCAACTCCAAAACCCCAGGGCCAGGAAAAGCAGAGCAAAAATGCTTTTGCTCCAGCCAAACGCTCCGAGCTGAGCACTCCAGCTCCCAGACTGATCAGGAACCTTGCTCTGCAGTGGAAGAAAAGGAGGAAATGGGCCTCCATCTGATGAGTTAGTCTGCCGCGGCTGTCAGAGGAAGTCAAACAGACATCCTGTCACCGAGGGCCTGTCCCCTCAGGTAACCCGAGGTTAGGATGTTGCCATTGGCCGGGGGAGTGTAACTCTTGGGCATTGCATTTTTATTCCTATCTGTGAGTAATAAGCCTGGTTGGAGGTAAGAGGCTTGGGAGGGTCACCCAGCGTCTGCACTTCTGGTCCAGCAGGGTGAGCGGGCCGGGGAAGCCTTGCCAACCTGGGAACTGTTCTCCTGGGGCAGAGCTGCTGGGTTGAAGGAGAGAGTAGGGGCCAGAAACATGGTGCCCACAGCTGTGACGCCAGGATGGGCAACAGGGCAGGACGATCCGACCTGCTCCGGGAGGGGCCGTCTGCCGCGGATTCTCTACAAACTCCCCATTGGACCTGTGCGTTTTCAGTAACTCAGTCATTCCGACTTTTTTGCAACCCCAGGGACTGTAGCCCACCAGGCTCCTCTGTCCATGGGATTTCCCAGGCAAGAATGCTGGGGTGGGCTGCCATTTCCTTCTCCAGGGGATCTTCCTAACCCAGGGATCAAACCCGTGTCTCCTGCATAAGGAACGTTTCCTGAGCACCTCCTGTGTGTGCTGAGCTCTTTAGGCATCTGTGTTATTTATCCTCACCATAACCAGGGATCATGTTTCTGTTTTACAAATAGGAAAGCTGAATTCGGACGGTTCCATAACCGGCTCAGCGCTGGCAGCCAGTAGGCGATGTCATCAGCTCGACGTGAATTCGGCTGTAAGTAAAAGAGAAATTCATCCGACAGTGACTTAGAAAATAGGGAACAATTTTTCCCACACCCAAAGACGTCTGGAGGTAGCCAGAGGTATGTGGCAAGAAGGCTGGAGAAAGAGCTATGGTTGGGGGTTTCTGGGCTTCTAAACCAGGACCAGACCTTGGGAGGAAGGGACCTCTTTGCGAGACCTAAATAAAGTCAGAGTGTTTCACGAGGCATTGGTGCCCCAGGTTGGGCTCTGTGTGAGTCACACTGAAGGACAGGGGGCTCACCAGAGGAGGGCAGCCGTTGCAGAGCCGGAAGACTCTTCCTCAGGACTCCCTTGGAAAACACCCACAACCACGCCTTAAGACCCCGCCCGTCAGTCACAGGTGTCTCTTACCCAGCGGCCTTGATGTGTCCAGTTCTGCAAGACCCCTTCCCAGTCCGCTTCCCAGACTCCCCGAGCAGAGACCCAGGCTTCCTCTTGGAAGGGTCCAACTCCCCGATTCTGGAGATCAGGCTCCTTGAAGGCAGGCATGGAGTCACTTACTTCACTTCACTCCTTCAGGCCCCGGCAGGGAGATGTGTATCCAGCAGCCCCAGTGACTGGCAATTTCTCAAGGAGTCTCGCCAGAGAGGCAGTTCAGATGGGCTTGCCTATGGGCAAGCACAGAAGTGATCAGGCACATAATTTTCATTACTTTCAAATGATTAGATGTGTAACACAGTAATTATTGAAATATTAAAATTTTAGGTAAAGAAGCATAGTCCCCACTACTATACTTGGACATACAGCTTTCCTCTCTTTTTCATACATACCCAGAGAAATTTTAAAAACAAAAACAAAACAAAAAAACAAAACTGAGAGACTACTGCCTGTTTAGTTTTTCTCTTTATGGAGATACAAAACACATCATAAGCATTTTTCCATACCAGTCATTGTTTTCTTGCAAAAACATTCTCAGTGACGGGTTAGGGCTCCAGTGTATGCGTGCTCACCATCTTTATCACCCACTCCCAACTGTTGGCTTTCAGTGTGTGTTTTGAAACTGTCTCACTATTCTAGATAGCTAATAGGAAGCTGCAGGAAAGCAGAGGGAGCTCAGCTGGCTGTTCTGTGACTACCTAGAGGGTGGGGTGGGGTGGGGTGGGGGCAAGGGAGGCTAAAGAGGGAGGGGATATTTGTGTACATACAGCTGACTCACACTCTCGTACAACAGAAACCAACACAACATTGTAAAGCAATTGTACTCCAATTCAAATTTTAAAAAAAAAAAAAAACTGTCTCACCATTCTAAAACACACTAAAAGAAGTGTCCTCCTAGGTCTATCTTGGAAAACATCTTGAATTCTTTTTTGGGGCAAATTCCTAGAAACTAAATTGTTGAGTTAGAGGGTAAGCATGTTTTAAAGGCTTCAGTGAGTGCTGCCAAATTGCCCTCCAGAAAGATTAGATCAGCGTGTCCTACCAGGAAATGAGAGTGGGAAAGACATCTATTTAGATATTAGCCATGTTCTTGGCTCTCTCCTATTTAAAAAAAAAAAAAAATTTCCCTCCAGGAGTCTTGCAAGGTTAATGAATGTATTCATTTCTTGTGGGTAAATCATTTGTGGAATTGAGACGTCACCTGTAACATCTGACGCTTGTGACAGGGACCAAGTAAGCACTGGGCAGGGGAAGTCAGGCATAAGAAACACATTAATAATACTTCTCCCGCAGACCTGGCCACACCCGGGAGGAGATTATAGTTGGATTTTCAGACTGCGTCAGTTTAGGGGCCCCGCTGGGGATCTCCCAGATTTCCAAAATGTTTGTCCCACAAACTAGCAGAGGACGACTCCAGCCCTGCAATGCACCAAGGCTAGGATCTGCTGACCGGATGGGCGTGCCCGAGAGCATGGGGGGTCTACTTTTAGAACCCAAGGAAGGGGCATCTAAAGATGACAGACAGGGCTGTCCTAGGTATGAGTCCCCAGGCAAATATTGTTTTCAGGCTACTGTCTATGTAAATAATTCGAGTCACCCCAAATCGGTGGCCCAATTGCTTATTACCCTGCCAAAAAAATGGACCACACCAGAAATGAAAATCAAAACCACTACAAGATATCTCCCCATGTTTTTTAGGAGTTTGGGATTAACATATACACACTGCTGCTGCTGCTAAGTCACTTCAGTCATGTCCGACTCTGTGCGACCCCATAGACGGCAGCCCACCAGGCTCCCCCGTCCCTGGGATTCTCCATGCAAGAACACTGGAGTGGGTTGCCATTTCCTTCTCCAATGCATGAAAGTGAAAAGTGAGAGTGAAGTCGCCCAGTCCTGTCCAACTCTTAGCGACCCCATGAACTGCAGCCTACCAGGCTCCTCAGTCCATGGGATTTTCCAGGCAAGAGTACTGGAGTGGGGTGCCATTGCCTTCTCTGAACATATACACATTACTATATGTAAAATAGGTGAGCAACAAGGAACCATGGTATATAGCACAGACAACTCTACTCAGTATATTATAGTAACCTGTAATGGAAAAGAATCTGAAAAAGCTTTTTCTGTCATTCATGAGAATTAGTAACAAACCATCGACAAGCCTAAGCTGAGACTATTTTGTTTGTTTGGAGACTGTTGTATTTAAATATATTTTGTCTTCATTTCCAAAGGGAAAATAACTAGAAAGAGACCTCTTCCAGGCCCTATGCCCTTCACCCCAAATTCCAAGACTATTTGATCCTTGCTCAAAGATGTCCACTTTGGACAGAGACAGCAGATATTGACTGTGTTAAAACAGGGACTGGCTCAAAGCTGTAAATTCTCAAGACCCTCGGGCCAGAGAAAGCAATTAGGAGCTACAGTCAAGAAGAAATCAGACCCAGCTTCATCAGAGTCACCAGCACTTTCTCTGTTTTGACTCCCCGGTTGATGCAGACAGCTTGAAATCTCTCTGATGGGAGGGAGTAGGTTCTGCATATCAGAGGGTGTGTCATCACTGAGGAGTGGGGACGAGGAGGACATTTGCCATCAGTGCTTCCATGGGAGGAGAGGCACACACCTGGTCAACAGCTGCATCTCTGGGGGCTCGCTAAGCAACAAGCCAACTGGTCTACCTGTGACTCTCATCACAATTTCTCTATCATGTGGAGACATTGTCTTCCCATGATCTACTGTCTCAGGTCTTATAAATGCCAGAATCTGAGACTGGGGAGCTGAGAAGGCTATAAGAGATCCGCAGGATACAGTCAAACCCCTTTCTACCCACTCCAGTCTACAGATGGGAAGGCTTTGTCAAAGCAGCTTTCTCTCCTCACCTGCAACTAAGCACCGGGTTCTCACTTCTTCCTATGGCCAAGGTGCCAGTGGCTACCATGCTCCATCCTAGGCTCTCCACAAAGGGCACTGCATGATAACTCTGGAAGGGCTATCAGCTTGCCTTTCTCGCACTCCGGGAAACTGAAGCTTAATAACTGGAGCCCAGGGAGGTTACCCAATTTGCCTGAGATTACAAAGCTGCTCACCGTCAGCTGGGATCTGAGCTTTACTTGAGTGACATGTGTTTCCACCACATGATACAGGTTGTTGAGGTGATAGACTCAGCACAGCAGGTTTCTAGAAGTCAGTCACTTGCTCTAGGGACTGACAGCATTACCCTTGTGTCTAGCCCGAATCCCCTGAACCAAGGGAAACCCATCTCTTTTCAGGTCTTTTGCTGACAAAGAAGGCGTATAAGTAAATTCCACTGGCCGTGGGATGCTTCCAAGCCCACCAGTGCACTCAGGCTTGGCCTCCAACATATTGTTGACCCATACCTTCCATGTCATCTTCACCTCTTCCAGCTGGGGTCAGAGTCAATCCTGGAGATCAACGGTGACTCACCCTTACACACACAGGCCTTCAGTCCAAGTCCAGCAGATGAGAAAGCCCATAGTCGTGGGGACACTGGGTTCTGCCTTCCCTCCCCTGGAGCCCGGGGGCCCTCCTCCATCCACAAAAGCTGACCCTCCTGGCCAATCCCTACGTTTTCCCTGAGGCACCAGATTTGCTTGCTCTCCTCCTGTGGACCCATACCCAGGGGCTTCCCTCCTAACCTGAGCTCCGTTCCATCAGCATGGGTAGGGACCCATCACTTCAGATTCCTTTCCTTTATTGCGTGTCCCAGAGGAACCCAGAGACACCGAATGACATTATAAGCACCCAGCACAGTTCCCTGCACCAGCAGACACTCAACAGAGGCTCCCTTCTTCCTGCCATGCCTTATTCTCCACTTGGGTTTTCAGTTGAGGACGATGCGGTGAAACCCTGTGCTCACGAATGCAGCCTGTCTCAGAAGCCATGGTGAGAGCGGGTGTAACGGTTGAGATCAGGTAGGTCAAGGCCAGGCCCCCCACGGCTTCCTCATGCCCCTTGCCAGCTGGGATTCGGGGCTCGATGTGGATCTGGCTCAAATAATCTGAGCCAATGCTGTCAGTGCTTAGCGACTGCCCTCCCGTCTCCATCCCCGCCGGTCCCCTGAGGAGCCTCCCAGATCTCCCTCCACTCCTCCGGCTGCGCTTTAACTAATATCCATTCCATCCATTCCATAATTTGGTCCTCTTACTAGAAATAACACCCGGGCAGCAGGGTCCTTGAGAAAGAGGAGTTCTGTGTTAGAGTTCCCAGCTCTGGCTTAGAACCTCCTTCTCTGGTTGGGTCTGGGGCTCCCACGGGAGATGGCAGGGCTGGGAGCCCCAGCAAATTTCCCATGTCCAGGAGGGTTGGAGGGGTGGGCTGTGCCGCTAAGGGGGCTCCCCAGTGGGGTGACGGCAGGGGTTCATCCCCTTCCATGGTGCCAGCTCTTTATTAAGGCTTGTTCCCATCTCCCGGCAGACAGCTCTGACAAAAGGTCTTTTTGCTTTCACCTAGCACCCCCCCTCCCCCCGCCCCACAGCATAAAACCATTGACTGATATCAAAATCGTCACCTCACTCGGGCCTTCATCATTTTTCAATTTTCCGAGTGGCTGCCTCCAGCGCGTTGTATTACAGAGGAAGACGGAGCTGCACAAGGCGTCCAAGCAGCCGTCTGCTCAGCCCTGAGGTTTGTCAGGGTCCCGCCCAGCCAGGTCCACTTTGGCTATTAACAGGCTTCTTCTGGAACACAGTTGACCGAAGGAGTTCAGTGTACAGGTCTGGGAGTAGAAAGGACCTGGGTTTGCATGCTGGCTCTGGTGTTAGGGGAACCTCACCTCTTCTTTTATCATCTGTTTTGGCCTCAATTTTGCCATCTGTAAAATGGGGTTTACAAAGTAAGGAAATGGGACACCTACCTCACAGGCTCATGTGAGATATTGCATACACAGTGCTCAGCCCAGAGGGACCGTGTCAGTGTGTTTTCATTATAATCATTAACATATTCACTGTGAGTATTTTTTTGAATAGAACTTGGGGGAAATTATTCGATTCCCACTTGGCCCCTGTTGTTGTCCATTTGCTCACTCATGTCCGACTCTTTGCAACGCCATGGACTTCAGCACACCAGGCTCCCCTGTCCTTTACTGTCTCCTGGAGTTTGCTCAAATTCATGTCCATTGAGTCGGTGATGCCATCCAACCATCGCATCCGCTGCCGCTCCCTACTCGTTTTGCCTTCGATCTTTCCCACCATCAGGAATGGACTCTAAACAGGAAGCTACTCTTTGGGCTAAAGGGGGATCCACTCCTGAACTCCACTCCATCCTCCCATCTCTCACTGACATTACTGGGCTCCTGCAGGAAGGAAGGCGTAGAAGAGTGGTGGGCGCCAGGCAGAGGGTAACGGGGGGCACAGTACCAGGCACATCAGTGAGCGAGCCACCAGGCAGGACCAGGTGGAGTTAAGTCACCACTCAAATCTCTCTCTTCTTTGATGCCAACCTCCTCCCTCTAAAGAAAGGACTTCAAGAGTAATACGGGGGAGCATGGGTAGAGGCGCATCTTCCCAAGCCAAGCAGGCCTGGGAAGTTAATGAACTTGGCTGTGGGCCTCAGGAGCCCATGAAGATGGTCAGTGGACTAGGGATGGGATCCATCCGATTGTATTGAGAAAGAACTCTGAGTGCAAGAGGAGAGCTCCCAGGGAGCACCTGTGGCAGCTGGGGAAGAGATGGAGTGACTGCCCGCCGTGGTCCAGGCAGCGACTGGAGCCATGGCCGGGGAAGGGAGGAGAGGCAGCACCAAGGGACACGCAGTGGGAAGCAGCACGGGCCATGCTCGGCCCTGGAGGAGCCTGACTCCAGCTCGCCAGCCAGGCCACCAGATCAAGGGGCACTGCTGCTGCAGAGGCAGGCCTCCACCTCCACTCTCCACCTCCCCACAGGGGCTGCCCCCCACGCACCACCCTGCAGGTGGGCCTGGAGCTGCCCTCGGGGACAGTGCCGGGACCTCTCCATCCCCTAATTCCAGCACTGCTTCCCAGGCCCTCCAGATGGAGTTGGCTAATTTAAAGAAAGGATTAGAGGTTGTACTGTCAGCCGTGGAGGCCCAAACAGCTCTGGGCACTGTTGACGTTACATTCTGGAACCCTTTGGAAAAGGAGCCATCAGATCCAGGCCTAGTAACTAACAGAGCTTCCGCTTTGTTTCCTGTGCAGCAGACCAGAAGCCATTCCTGCTGGAGCAGGGGTCCATGGAGTCGGGCCCCAGCTTTAAACGCTCTGGGCTCTGGTGGGAACCTCAGCGTCCTCATCTATAGAATGGGATCTCTGGAGACCCTTCCAGTGCAAATGATCCTGCAATTCTCGCCAAGTGGCTCCTGGACTCCACACCCTCATCCCCTGCCAGGCTTCCCCGGGGCAGTCAGAGCTCCAAGGGGGCAACAGGACTGCTCCAACCCCCAGCCACGTCTCCTGCATCCCAGCGTGATCTCTGGCTCTGGGGAACTGGAGCGTAGCTGGCAAAATGCTGCAGTCCCAGACCTGCTGCCACACTCCTCACATCCGGGAAATGGACCGTGATACATGCAATATCACATTTTAATGGTCTGCGGCATCGATGGCGGAAGGAAGAATCACTGCTATGGGGGGCCACAGATTAACTCCTTCTTTCCTGGTGAGATCCAGTCTTCCAGCTGGATGAACTGGGGGCAGCTGTGCAGGGCTGGAGGGCAGGAAAGAAGCTGTTGAGACAGTCCTGTTCTGAAGTTAGTCCTTGGTTTCCATAAAAGCTTTGGAGGTTTTCATTTTTCTATGGTATCTGTCAATATGCAGGAATGTCTTGGCCTTTTGATCAAATTCAGCTCACTTTCCTGGACTCCTTCAAAGTCTACCAGGAGACATCTTCACACCGTGACTGCTGCCTGGGCCCAGAATTAATAACCCTCCATGAAACAGACAACGTCTGATGACTGATATCTGCAGTATGTTAAGGGGCGCCATTAAGTCTCTTAAAATTACAGCTCTTGGGTAGTCTGCTAAGGCTAGAAAGGAACCCAGAGTCCTCCTACTCCTCCTCAGGTCCAGAGAGAAGAGGACACTTACTCATCACCTGAGGGTCAGGGTGACAGGGCCCAGAGCCCAAGGCATGTTCCTGCCTCACAAGTGCCCTCTTTCCTGGACCACCCGCAGGACCAGACAACCGTTCCAGGTCAGGTCCTTCACAGTGGAGTGCTGGAAAGTGCTTAACAACCCACTGGCTGAGCAGTCTCTGACTGTAGCATTAGCCAGCTCCTGTGGTGGAAGTATTCTCACCATGGCCAATGTCAAGGAACCACCATGAGGTCCCTGGAGCAGGGCTGGGGAGAGATGCTAGAAGCTCACCATTATACAGTGTCTTCACCACACAAACGCGAGATATTAATAACCTCAAAAGCATAGATCAGAGTAAACAAATTGACAAGTGATGTTTTGACTACTTATTACCTTTGGTTTTAGTAGAATCTAATTATTCCACAGGCTTCCCTGGTGGCTCAGCGGTCAAGAATCTGCCTGTCAATGCAAGGAACATGGGTTTGATCCCTGGGTCAGGAAGATCCCCTGGAGAAAGAAATAGCAACCCACTCTAGCATTCTTGCCTGGGAAATCCCATGGACAGCAGAGCCTGGCAGGCTACGGTCCATGGGGTCGCAAAGACTCAGACATCAGTTAGCAACTAAACAACAATTATTTCACACAATTTAATTCTTAATAATGACTGTGTTTAATAATCAGCTCTCAAAATTCCTGAGATTTGACATTGGTTCTGATGAGGCAGTGTGGTTTTGCTACATTATACCACTGATCCCACAGCTAAAGGGCAGTGACTATATATCACCTATATTAGTCTGAACATACCTAGGAAAGTTCTACGGTATTGCCCTTGATGTGCTCAGCTGCAGAGAGCCACTGACCAGAAGGAAATCTCTTTCTCCAGCCCAATTGTTGGCAGAATCTTTCTCTTTTTTCCTCTCATTAATCAGCTTAAACAATTGCTCAGCTCAAATGCTATTATCTTTTTTGCTCCCTCTTCCAGTGAGATCTGGTCCCTGAACGCTCTGCTCAGTTCCCTGCAGGAAAGGAGATTAGAGCTCGAACCATTCATCTTTAAGGCATAAGTGGCCCCTTCCATCTAATAAGGTGGTCTTCTGTCAAATAGTATCTCCACCCCACTGACCCAAGAGAACACGAGGCCTCCGGGTGGCACCTTCCACTTAGACTCTCTTTGTGTGTGGTTAGTCACTTAGTTGTGTCCGATTCTTTGTGACCCCCTGGATTGTAGCCCGCCAGGCTCCTCTGTCCATGAGATTCTCCAGGCAAGAATACTGGAGTGGATTGCCATTTCCTTCTCTAGGGGATCTTCCTGACCCAGGGATTGAACCCGGATCTCCTCCATTACAGGCAGATTCTTTACCATCGGAGCTATAGTCCGAAGACTCTCTGCTTGAGGGTAAAAGAAGTACCCTCCCTGAGCATGCGGGAGGGTCTGAAGGCTAGACTGGGACAACATCCAAGTGGCTTCCAATGATTCCAGCCTCCTGGTAGTAATGCTGCGCCATTCCCTCCACTTCTGACTAGCATGGTTTCATAGGTATTATGGAAATGGCAGAGGATAACCTCTGAGACCACATCACAGAAGACATTGTGTTTCTGCCTTGCTTTTTCTCAGATCCCTTTCTGTGGGAGAAGCCAGCCTCCGTGTCATGAGGGCGTTCAACCAGTCCTATGGAGACATCCAAACAGTGAAGGACTGAGGCCTCCTGCCAACAGCTGGCACCAGCTTGCCAGCAATCTGAGTGACCCACCTTAAAAGTGGATCCCCCATCCGCCTCCATGCAGTGTCCCATACCACATGATGCTTTGGGGAGGTAAATACAAAGTCAGTCCCTGCCCTCAAGAGGATACCTCCACAGGGCTGTTGTCAGTTAGAAGTATAAAAGCTTAAACAGGATAGACGTCTACATCTAAGTAAATAAGGTCAGAGATGGACAATTAGGTCTATCATGACATTCTTGCAGGTCAGTGGCCCAATCTCCTTCTTTCTTGCTACTCAGCCATCATGAGCATCACCATGAGCATGACCCTTCTACCCCTTGGTCCAAGACGGCTCCTTGACCTCCAGCCAGGATGTCTCCTTTTACCCAGAATGAAGGAAGAGGGGATAAAGAGAGGTACACCCTCTTCCATTAGAGATAGCAAGCAGATGTTGCACACACCCCTTCTGCTTCTCTCCCATAGGCCAGAAATTAGTCATAGGGACAGTTTTCACCTTGGCTGTCTTGTGCCCATGTAAAACTTGGAGATTCAGGTATTAACAGAGGAGAGAATGGGTACTGATGGGCAATGAGCGATTTCTTTCCTGGGGCCTGGTGGAGGCCTCACAATTCTTCGACGAAGAGATACTCTTACCTGATAGGTTTCTTTGCTATGCTTGACAGTTGGCCTAAGAGCCAGTGTTCTTTTCAAACCCTTCATCTAAAGCATAAGCCACTCTTATTCTCTGCCTAGCACCCTATTTATGGGTTGCTTTTTTTGCTACTCCAAGAGATATATGGAATCTCATTTCCTCAGCTTCAGCCCCCTGCATTGGAAGCACAGAGTCCTAACCACTGGACCTCCCTGTGTTATTTCTTAAATATCTGCCTTTTACACTGAACCTTAGAGTGTATACTAGCAGGGGCCTTGCCTTTCTGGTCTTGCTTTGAATTCCAAGCTACTGAACATTTGCTGAGTGAATGGATGAGACAAGTACAGACCCTTTGACATGTCCCCGAGGGCAGCACAGGTTCACACAGGTGTCCCTGACTAGGAAACCACTATTCAAACATTTGCATACCTATGGCCCAAGATGAGACCATTTCTGAGGCACCTGCCAACCCCTCACCCAGAGGTGTGCGCAAAAATGCAGCACCCACTTAACATCTGCTTTGGCATAAACACATTCCCTGATTTCAAGGAACCCCTCTATCTTGCCAGTCACATAAAATTAATAGTAAGCCAGACAGTCTTATGAAGAAAATGAAACAATGCAGAAAAGATTTTAGAGCTCTTTAACTTTCCCAGGAAGCCCAAGTTTCTGCCTGCACAGCACCAAAGCCCCAGGTGAGACATGCAAAATGCAATCAATCATGTCAAACAACTGTCTGGGGTTTTTTTGTTTTGTTTTTTGCCAAACTGATTCAGAGGTCACGCAGGTGCTGACAAATCAGTGGTGTCTAAAGAGTTGTGAATACAAACCACATCTGAAACCAGAGTAAAGGAACCGCTGCTAGGTGTCTGTGCAAAGTGACTGTGGTGAGCAGGGAGATCAGAAGCTTAGCATCACCAACAGAAAAGCCAGTGATTCTCACAGACATATGTAGGAAGAGCTCTTAATCACAAAGGACAATGAGCAAAGGAAAAAAATAAAATTCATGGAAACAGAAAATGTGAAGCAAAAAAAACCCATTCAATTCCGTTAGTCATCAAAGAGACTATTTTCATCTTTAAAAACTGGCAAATATTTAAAAAATAATACTCAGTGCTCGCAAGTGTGTGAGGAGATGTTCAAAGCACTCACTGCTAATAGAATACAAATTCAGACACTTTTTTTCCCAAACACTGTTTTTTTCCAAAGCAGTTTGGAAATGCACATCAAAAACCTCGAAACCATACAACAAATGTATTCAGTGGCGCCAATGAGAGGCTCATGAAAGTTCTCTCTGAGAGGGTGATATTTTAAGCCAACCAAGGTCTGAAGGATGAAGAGTCAGCCATGGATAAAGAGGGGAAGATATGTTAATATTCTGAGTTTGGGAAAGCCTTACAGGACTCAAGGATCCTGGAGAAGGGAATGGCAACCCACTCCAGAATTCCTGCATGAAGACTTCCGTGGACTGAGGAGCCTGGCAGGCTACATACAGTCCATGAGGTCGCAAAGAGCCAAACACTACTGAGCGACTCACACTTACAGGACTCAAGGAACCCAAGGGGCCAGCTGGTTGGACTCTGGGGATCTAGAGGGAACAGGACAGGAGTGAGACCCCGGGAAGGGAAGCTTGAACGTCAGCTGGGCTCCACGCAGCCAACAATGGGGAGCATTTGAAAGCTCTCGAGCAGGGAACTAACAGGATCACAGGCATATTCGGAAAGCTCGATGTAGGCCTTTTACAAAATCAAAGAGGCAGAGAGGACCAGACTGGGAGTCAGAGACTCTCACGGGATGCTCACTGGCGTCCATGGCCAGAGGTCTATGAGAGGCAAGCGGAAGAGGCATTCTGACGATGGAACCACACGATATGGCCACTGGCAGCAGCGGGTGGCCGAGGAATGAGAGGAGCCGGTGCGGTCACCGAGTCGGCAGCCTGGATTCCCAAGAGAATGGCGGGTCAGTGAAGAGCAAGAGAAAACAGCAAGGTGAGGAGGTTTGCGGAGAAAGAGGAGGAATCCCCACCTGGACCTCTTGAGTCCCAGCTCAAGTCCTCCCTTGCTAAGGCCCACTCTCTCTGTGGCTCTGCCAACATGTGGGGCCTTCCTCCCCCCAGCCCCCAGCCCACCGCTCGCTCTGAGCCTTCGTGATTCAAGAAAGACCAGGAATAAAGTGGGAGACCAGGTTTTCTTTCCCTCCCCGCCCATCCCTTCAGGTTCATTATCTCAGTGACAAACTTCATCAAGGTCACATATTTTCCCGAGGATATTTTTTTTTCTGGTAAATATTCACGTTGAGAGCCCTCCTCCTCTTTTGTTTTCTTCCGCCAGATCAGGAAGAAAAACTTCTGGAAGTTTACATCAAAACGTTCCTTTCCTGAGACACCACAGAGTCTCTCAAGGCCTTTTCTGGGAAACTCAGCTTGACGTGGCATTTCTTGCAAAGGCTCACCTCACCCTTGCTAGAGGTCCTTTCTCAGAATTAACGCCCTCACCAGCAACGAAGGCATCTTTTTTTGGAAAGATGCTGGTGGGGACTTTCCCCCGGGAAGAGCCGAGCCAGGAGGAGGGGTCCCGGAGGCAGAGACAGCAGCAGGGGAGGGGAGGCAGGGGTCCCTCTGGGCACCCCATCCCACATCCCTCATTTTCCCTCCCGAGTCTGGAGATGAAGCTCTGCTGCCAGGCCTAATTGCCTGTCTCTGCTTCTCCTCACATAGAACAGGGTGTTTTCAGGCAATGCTCACCTTTCTGGAAATCTTGTGTGGGCCCAAGGAGCCGATTATAATATATGCAAGCCCGCTGTCGAGAAGAGCAATGAAGGGATTGTGTTCCATGCCCGGGGTTCCCATGAAGCACGCCTCGGAAAGCAAACACCTCTCCTCGGAATGGAGACGCAGGTGGCAACCAAACACAGGCTCCTCAAGCGCCTTCGCCGTGAGGTGACGGATTCTGGAAAACACGACTGCATCGATTTGGGCCACTTTCAGTAATGAAAACTTTTCCTCATAGAGGAAAATTGTTCTGAATGAGCCCACTCAATAACTCAATTTTGAAACTGCTTTTCTTAAGTCCTATTGAAACGGGAGGTATGAAGACTGCACAATAGATCTGTTTATGAGAATACAATTTCCTGTCAGCTGTTCTAAACAAGGGTCTTTTAAGACCATTGTAGAGTCAGGAGGAGAAATGATTCCTCCTTCCATTTGGGACTTGTTGGGCTTTTTTTTTTTTTTCCCCCGGTGATTTTAAATCTTGTGGATGGATGGAGAGGAAAAAAATGAGATGTTTGCAACATATTGGGGAACAGGTTTTTAATACAGTGAAACCCTTCCTGTCAGAAACCCAGAAGACTGCAGGGAGATTTCATTAACTCCGGATTTCACACTGCCTCGTGTCTGCTTCAGAGCTGCTAAGGATGCCCACTTAGAGAAAGGAAATCTTCCCACTCCAGCTGCTGAGGGAGCTGACAAGTTTTAATAGAATTCTTTTCCACAGAAAGAGCTACAGGCTTCCCCTGACAGAGGCCTAGCAGCGGACACCACTCCAGAACCGCATGAAAAGAGATTGAAATGTGCTGTTTTCTGGGGAGTACCCTCGAGCAGTGGAGACAGCTCTGTTTTCCTTTTGTTTTTAATTATGAAATCTTTCAAACATATAGAAAAGCATAGAGAAATAATATAACAGCTACTTCTTCTCCACCAAGATCAAACGTTTGCCATAATTCAGACCTCTGTCTCTCTCCCTCTCTGTCTCTCTCTCTCTCCCTTTCTATCTACCAACCTCCCTCCTACCCTGTCCTGGTAGATCAGTCCGTAAAGAACCCGCCTGCAATGTGGGAGACCTGAGTTCGATCCCTGGGTCTGGAAGATTCCCTGTACAAGGGAGGGCATGGCAACCCAGTCCAGTATTCTGGCCTGGAGAATCCCCACGGACAGAGGAGCCTGGCGAGCTTCAGTCCATGGGGTCACAGAGGGTCAGACACGACTGAGCAACTAAGCACAGCACATCACATTAATATGAATCTGTAAACCAGACAGGCTGTTCTGTGCGGTTTTTTTATTATTATTATTCATTTGAATACTAACCATTCTGTAAGTATCCTCTTCACATTTTTTCCCTCAAAATGCTATTTTGGATGAAGAGATATGGTCTTGACTGAAAAGACTCATCGCCATAAAGACGCCCATTCTGCCTCCATTCATTTAACAGATTTAATGAACTTCCAGTTTTAAAAATACCACCAGGCTTCTTTTTCCTCCGGAGCGAAACAACTTGTTTAAAAAGTTTATGCTTAAGAACAAAAAAGCAAAGCAAGCCAGAAGAACCCAAAAGAAGCCATATGGTGGCAGAGTTCCTCACCATCAACATACACGATAATGCCTGTAATTAGGAGTTTGGTGTTGGCACAGGAATAAACAGATAGACCGACTGGACCAAAAGAAAATTCCGAAATAGACCCAACTGCGTCTGGAAAGTTATTCCATGAGAAAGGCAGCTTCACAAATCTGTGTGGAAAGTTGATTTTTTTTTTCCCCCAAATGAGTGGTCTGGAGATAATTGGATGGCCATATGGAAAAAGTCAAACCTGGAGCTCATACCACACATCGGGGTAAAATCCAAAATGGATCAGACATTTAAATAGAAAAACTGAAGCCTTAAGGTAGTAGAGGGAAACATGGGTATGAAGGGTCTATACAACCTGGGTATGGAAAAGAGTTGCTTAACCAGAAGCAATAAGGAAAAAAGACTATGATATTTGAGCACATTAAAATAAACCCTTTTGCATGGCCAGACCACCACAAGTAAAGTCGGTGGAGAGCCCTGGGCCCCAGGTTCAGGGTGAGCCTGGGTCGCCTCTGGGTCAGTGGGCAGCTGGATTCACTTTCAGCCCTGCAGGCCATGGAAGTGCCATAGCTGAGCCCATGGGTCCAGGTTTGAATCTGGCTGTGCCAGCTGTCATGTGACCTAGGCGAAACTGTATTCTCATGTATAAGGAAAGGATTATGAAACTGAAGTGAAAGTGTTAGTCGCTCGGTCGTGTCTGGCTCTTTGCGACTCCAGGGACTGTAGACCGCCAGGTTCATGCGTCCATGGGATTCTCTACGCAAGAATAATGGAGTGGGTAGCTGTTCCCTTCTCCAGGGGATCTTCCTGACTCAGTGATTGAACCTCGGTCTCCTGCATTGCAGGCAGATTCTTTACTGTCTGAGCTACTAGGGAAGCCCAAAAGGGATAATACCTGAACCTAGTTTTGGGGTCATGAGGAGGAACAAATTAGTTTCCACATATAAAATGCTTGTACAGTGTTCAGATCATTCTAGAGCCTCAATTAACATTAGCTCTCACTTCCTGAGTCCCAGGGCTTCTTACAAAACCAAAGCCCAGGCAGGAAGCTTTGCTGTTGTTCAATCACTAAGTCCTGTCCTACTCTTGTGACCCCATGAACGGCAGCATGTCAGGCTTCCCTGTCTTCCTGTATCTCCCAGAGTTTCCTCAAATCCATGTCCATTGAGTCAGTGATGCCATCCAACCATCTCATCCTCTGTCGTCCCCTTCTCCTCCAACTTTCAATCTTTCCCGGCATCAGGGTCTTTTCCAATGAGTCAGCTCTTTGCTTCAGGTGGCCAAACTACTGGAGCTTCATCTTCAGCATTCCTTCCAATGAATATTCAGGGTTGATTTCCTTTAGGATTGACTGCTTTGATCTCCTTGACGTCCAAGGCATTCTCAAGAGGCTTCTCCAGCACCACAATTTAAAAGCATCAGTTCTTCAGCGCTCAGTCTTCTTTGTAGGCAGCAAGCTGGCTGTAGGGTTTTCCCCCCAGCCTTCCCTTACATGCTGGGAAACCCACCCCGTTCCCCATTTTAAGAAGCAAGCCAAGTTCTGCCTTCTCTACCTCACAAAGACCTCTTGTGTTTCTTTTTGACCCACAGGAAACAAACTCTCGGCTGCCACTACCATCAAGCTGAAGTTTTCTGACATTTTGACAAGTCCTGCTATTGTTTATTGGTGTTTCCTTCTACCTTTTTAATGACTATATCTTGCCATACATTGCTCTGTTTTGCTAGGTTGTTGCTTTTGGTTTTGTTTTTGCCTTTGTGATGACTCACCTTTGGTTTTGCTGGTCCATTGTATTATTATTTCTTCGTTTCATTCGTTTCCGTGCATCATTTCATCTTTTCTTCCTACATTCGTCGGAGGTGCTCTGCTTTGTTTGTCTGCTGCTGTCTTGAGTTGGACTCCTAGATCATTCATTTTCCGTCATTCTGCATTCAAGGCCATATATTTCTCTTAAACCATTGCTTTAGTCAAATCCCATGTTCTGATGGGTCGTGACATCCATTGCTACCACTTGCTGGTAACTAGCACCTCCCACCCACAAGAGGAGTGTATTTCTTCTCTCTCTTCAAATTCAGCCTGGCCGTGTAGAAATGTGAGTGTAAGTGACCAGCACTACTTATTCTTAGGTGGAAAAATTTATTGTTGATTCAAAACTCCCCAGGGCATGACTTCCCTGGCAATCCAGTGGTTAAGAATCTGCCTTGGAAGGCAGGGGATGCAGATTCAATCCCTGGCTGGAGAACTAAGATCCCACATGCTGTGGAGCAATCAAGCTCTCACACCACAGCTAGAAGGAAGCCCCAGTGACTCAGCAATAAAGAACCTGCCTGCAATGCAGGAGATGAGGGAGATGATCCTTGGATCAGGAAGATCCCTTGGAGGAGAAAATGGCAACCCACTCCAATATTCTTGCCTGGGAAATCCCACAGACAGAGGAGGCTGGCGGGCTAGAGTCCAAAGGGCCGCCAACAGTTGGACACAGCTGAGCACACACACATGCCACTAGAGAGTCCATGAGCCATGATAAAAGATTTATATGGTGCAACTAAGACCTGATGGAGCCAAATAAACAAAGACCCTTCAGGGCTCCCCTCCTTGAGCCACAGGAACTGGTGATGTGCCAGATGGTGAGGCTCCATCAGCCTCAGCTCTGAGTGAAGAGGATGTGGACCAGAACGTCTTTCTGGCCAAGGACAGACATGTAATACAGCAAGGAGAAACAAACCTTAGGTGTGTAAACCACTAAGACTTGGGGCATGTTTGTTATCTCAGCATAACCTGGCCTAAATTGACTGATAATGCATAGCGTTTTCACTATTGTTCAGTTTTTAAATTTCCATTATAATTTCCTCCATGATTGTGAATTATCCCCTTAATATTTTTTATTTCAAAGTATATGGAAAGTTTTGATCTTTAATTTTATCTTATGTGGTCAGAGAACATAATTTCTCTATAATGATTCAGTACCTGTTGTGATGTATTCTACAGCCCAGTGTAATCAGTTTGTGTAAATATTAATCATGTGTTTGGGAAAACATGTATTTTTAAATTGGCAGATACTGGGGTTCTGCATTTTTTATTAGATCCATCTGTTCACTGTATGGTTCAACTTTTCTACAATCTTGTTACTTTTTTGTTTGCTTGATCTATCTGTTGCTGGGAGAAACAAGTTAAAATCTGCTGCGATTGTAGGCTTGTCAGTTCTTCTTTGCTCTTCAGTTAAGGCATGCTTACTATCTACTTGCACTTCTTCTGGCCTCCAATCTCAGAATTCTGGGGAAGGGGAACTGGGGATCACACAGTCTCACTCTCTAGCAGCTCCAGTAACCGAGGGATGTCTTGTTGAGTCATGGACTTCTAACAGTATTTATGAAAGCCAGGAGCCCTCTACCTACACATGTATCTGTACTTTCAGAGGTTTCTTTCCCTGAATGAAACCTTGACATTCCAGAGTAGAAATTTGGTGATCATCACTTTTGAACCAAAAATGCAACTGAAAAGGAAAGGCTTTCAGCCTGGACCACATGGTCACCACTTTGAACCAGGAGGACAAATCCATGCACAGCAAGTTCACCCTCTCTCCTATTCAGACTCTCTCTCCAACCTCCATCATCTGTCTGGGCCTTCCTGGGCACAGACAGGGGTCAGTGTGCATTTGAGCAACCCTGATATTGAAGATGGGAAGAGGTTTAAGGATCCCTTCTTGGGAGTGGGAACCAGCACAAGCAGGGAAGCTTTCCTGGGTATCTAATGCTGAGGATGCTGGTGGCGGTGGTAAGGAGCGGAGTGTTTGTCGTCACGGTCATGGGGAGGGCAATGACCAATGATAGAGGCCGAGAAGGAGGTGGGGGGGATCTTAGTGGGCCGTGGGCACGTGCAAAAGAGAGTACCCTGGAGACAGATTGGTGGGAGGGCTCAAGTGCTGCTCTCAGAAGGCCACTCTTAATCCTAAAGGAAATGGGGTAGCACTGGAAGCTTTGGGAGAGGAGACCCACAGGCAGAATGTAGAAAACTCAAGTCTACAGACCAAAGGTGGTATGAATGTGAAGTGAGTGTATGGACACAGGATGCTATCGAGAATGACTAGGCAGGACTCAGTGCATCCAAGGACTTGGGAAGGGAGGGGTAAAGATGGGTATTTGCAATTGGCACACAGGTGCCTTCATATGAATGTATGTTGTAATTATCAGATCACAGTTACCTTCAGGCTTTTGGCTCCCTGCATAACAGCTTACCAAGCAACTTATTTCTGAAATTGTATGTGGAGCACATTATTATTCATATTTTATAGATGAGATGGCTGAGGTAGTAAGAATTTAGCATCAATTTCCTGCATCCAGCAGCTCAAAGTAACACTGTACTTAGGAGATCTGTACCAGGATCTGGCTTTGAAGACCAGCCCTGTAAGAGCTTGCTGTGTGATCTTGAGTAACGTACTCAACCTCTCAGCTTCTATCTGTGAAGACCAAATTGAAATAACATGTGTAAAATGCTCAGCAAGCACCAGACACACAGTAGGTTCTCCAAAACTATTAGCTGCTGTTCCTATTATTGTTTTATCAATATTATTTGTGTTGATGTACACACTGCTATGTTTAAAATGTACAACCAACAAGGACCTACTGCACAGCACAGGGACTTCTCAATGTTATGTGGCAGCCTAGATGAGAGAGGAGTTTGGGAGAGAATGGATACATGTATATGTAAGATTGAGTATGTTTGTACATATGTATACATATTTGTTGTCCACATGAAACAAAAGACGCTTACTCCTTGAAAGGAAAGTTATGACCAACCTAGACAGCATATTATAAAGCAGAGACATTACTTTGCCAACAAAGGTCCGTCTAGTCAAGGCTATGATTTTTCCGTGGTCATATATGGATGTGAGAGTTGGACTATAAAGAAAGCTGAGCACCGAAGAATTGATGCTTTTGAACTGTGGTGCTGGAGAAGACTCTTGAGAGTCCCTTGGCCTGCAAGGAGATCCAACCAGTCCATTCTAAAGGAGATCAGTCCTGGGTGTTCATTGGTAAGACTGATGTTGAAGCTGAAACTCCAATACTTTGACCACCTGATGCGAATAGCTGACTCATTTGAAAAGACCCTGATGCTGGCAAAGATCGATGGCAGGAGGAGAAGGGGATGACAGAGGATGCGATGGTTGGATGGCATCACCGAGTCAATGGACATGGGTTTGGGTGGACTCTGGGAGTTGGTGATGGACAGGGAGGCCTGGCGTGTGTGATTCATGGGGTTGCAAAGAGTCAGACACGACTGAGCGACTGAACTGAACTGAAACTATCACACCATTGTTAATCTGCTATGCTCCAATATAAAATCCAAAGGTAAAAAAAAATTATTCCAGCTGAGCAAAGACTACACAACCCAGGTCAGAGCTTTGGCCCTGCCGCTCGTTAACTTCAGAAGTATCTGGGCTCCCTGAGCAGTGCTCTCCCATCTCACAGTTACTGATGTAATTTGGGGATCACTGAACTGTAGGGGCCATTTTCTGATCACAGAGAGGAACCTGTAAAGCTAAATCTAATTTAAAATCTCACTCCCGATCTCTGTGCAGCCAGCGACACTGACCGTTTCCGCCCCAAGATGGAATCAGGAGCAGATTCTTCAAACAACTTTCCTGTTTGCTCTGCACCAGGAAGAAGCCAGATGCATCTCAAGAGCCAAGGTTCAGGGGTTTGTTGGATGCCAATCTTCCTCCATCAGGGTTCCCTTCTGTTCAAGCTGATGCAGATTCCAGACTTTAAATAGAAGCGATAAATTATTGACTGTTGCAGTGATTGATTCTCAGACTGTCTGCTGACCACCAAATTGCTCCGATCGTCTCCAGAGCGAGGATCCCATAATTCATTAGCGTGAGCCCACCAACATCCGTCATGTTAACTATGCGGCTGCCAGCATTCCTTGACGCTAATTACCTTTCCTGACTAATTCTGAACGTGAAATTTCACTAATGACTGAGACCTACTGTAAAAGGCCCATTTTCTCCACGAGTTCTGTAATCTATGGCACCTTAGTGCCCACAATGTAATTATTAACATTACACGCGATTCTGCCTCAACGGCGAGTGTTGGCAGCCTTTAAGTAGAAAACTCTTCATTCTAATGTCCTTGACATAAACATGACTCTATCTCGAGAGTTCCCTGAGAGTGAGCTTCTGGAGAAAATGGAGTCTGAGTGGAAAACTATCTAACTCCTAAAGATAACGGTGATTCAGATGGCAAATAATTCATCTGCAATGCAGGTGACCTGGATTCAATCTCTAGTTTGGGGAGATCTCCTGGAGAAGAAAACGGCAACCCACTTCAGTATTCTTGCCTCATGGACAGAGGAGCCTGACAGGCTACAGTCCATGAGCTCCCAAAAGAGTCAACTTAGCAACTAAACAGCAACAACAAAGATAATCACATGGGCCAAGTCAATGGCCCTGCCTGACCTCAGTTTATCAACATGTTAGGCTGGATGAGACGGCCTCAGGGTCTCTTTCTGCTTGAGTCTGTAGGTTGGTTCAGTGTCTCTTTGAGGAATCTGCCTCCACTGCCACTGCCTGTGGGGCCCTGAGCAGTCCTGTTATCCTCCCAGGCAAGGAGATGAAGTGAAAGCTCCTTTTTAGGTACATGTTTGTTAGGCACCTAATGAGCCAGGTGGGCTTCCCGGGTACCACTAGTGGTAAAGAACCCGCTTGCCAGTGCCCAAGATGTAAGAGAAGCAGGTTCAATCCCTGGATTGGGAAGATCCCCTGGAGAAGGACATGGCAACCCACTCCAGTATTCTTGCCTGGAGAATCCTGTGGACAGAGGAGACTGGCAAGCTATAGGCCATGGTATCGCAAAAAGTCGGACATGGCTAAAGCAGCTCAGCACACACGCATGCACACAGCGAGCCCAGTACCAGAGTCAAAGGTGGGCTAATTCACTCCCCACTCCACAGATGTTCCAAGCCCAGGAAGGGAAGGGAGGCAGGCTCCAGCAGTGGGAGCTTGAAGAATGCTGATGTTCCCCACCAAGGCAAGGGGTGCAGGATGTGGGGTTGGATGCAAGGGTCACTGAGTGCTATTTTGAACCCTCTGCATCAGCAGACACCCAAACACAAGGAAGTGTCCTTGTCTCATTCAGTTCCCCAGTGCCTTCCATTTGAATGTGGAATCAGGATTGCACTGACATTGATTCTAGAATAGAATTTCTAGAGTCTACAGAAGGGGGCCTTGTTTAATCCACTCAAAATCAACAGCCCAACAGGAAATGAAGGTCAAGGGCAGATACAGTCCCCTAGAGAAAACTCAGATTGGCTTTCTGTTGTAGGCAAAATGGGGGTGAGATAGTTCCTAATGGAGTTACAAATGCAAAAAGTCTGAATGGTAACAAAATTATGAAAACACTGTTCTACACAATGGAAAATAGAGATCTGTGGTTGAGATTTGCTTAAGCTTGGCAGAAAATGACCTAAATTTGAAACATAGTAAGTACTCAACCAGTGAACTTGGTGTCTCTAGATTTATCCTGCTCAAGGTGTGGTCTGCAGACCATAGCTTCAGCACCTCCTGGAAACTTGTTAGAAATGCAGAGTCTCAGGCCCCACCCCAGACCTACAACATCAACACCTGCGTCTTTAACAAGCTCTCCAGATGATCTGCATTAACATTTAGTCCTGGGTCCTGGTTGACTGGAGTAGGAAGGTTTGCATGACTCAGTCAGGACTTTGGGACCTTTGGAGAACTAGTGATCTGTAACTTTCTAGCTCATTACTCTTAGAAGTTAGTGACACATTATGGTCATAATTTTTGGACTCAGCTTGTAGGCATTCTGGAATCGTTAGCAAAGACAGGGAGGTGGTCTAAGAGGCAATACTGGGAGCTGACCCAGCCACGGAGGTGGACACAGAGGGTCAGTCTACAATATATGATGGGCATGACAAGCTCAGGCTTGGCTGTACTGGCATCAATTCTTGGGTTGAGTTTCCAGACTCTAGGAGAAGGGCCAGAATTGATCCAGCTGTTCCTGGATCTAATTCTTTCTTCACCCATGCAGAAGAATGAGGGAGAGAGAACCAGTTGCTGCAAATCGCTAGGCAATGACCATGTGAAGACCCCCAGGACACCACAGTAACCAGGAGGGGCTCATTTAATCTCCTCTTCTAAAGTCAGAAAACCTTGAAATCATATTGGCATCAGCTACAACCGGCCAGAAACCTAGCTAGGACTGGACATATAGATCCTCTTTAAGGTGAAATCCCCCTTCCCTTGTCTTTCCTGGGCAAAGACCAACACCCATTCGTCCTCCTCTCTCCTGGCAAATTGATCAAATATGCCACTTACATACCCAAAAAGCTCTGAAATAGGAAACACATTTGTGGCTGCAATTGTCACCTATTCATTCAATTCCGCAAATATTTATGGAAAGCTGGAAGAAATCGTCGTAATAGAGGTTGTGGCTGTAGTCACTGCCACATGTTGAACATTTGCTCTGTGCTTCACCCCTGCTCTCCGAATGGTCTTTCAGAATTGGGGGGTGCTCTGAACCCTACCACTCACCGCCTCGGGTTCCTGCCAAAGGCACAACTCATGGGAGAATGCATTGGCAAGGACTCACATTGCCAAATGAATATTGATCTTTTTAACAGCTGGCCCAGCACCTTATAGCCCCGGGTTCAGAGCTCCCTGGGAGGGATGAGCTAATGCTTGGGATCGGGGCCTGGAACAGGATTCCTGCAGGGCACTCCTTCAGGGCTAGAGTGCCTGGGACCATGAGGCTGACACTGAGCACACTGATTTGGCAGGCCCAAGGATGAAGATGACTGGCTTGCCAACTCACCTGCTACAGGTGGAGCAGAGTGTGGTTGTGACCTGTACTACCTTTCAAGAGAATGACTGTGCCTGCCAGTGAAATCCAAAGGCAGCCAGTAGCTTCCAAGCAGACCAGCAACTTCTCACCTTCAAGGAGAGAGGAGTATGTGGACGGGCAGAGGGGCTAGAATCCTTCCATCGTGTCCCCAGCTCTTTGGGAAAAGATGAAAATATGTTGGGATGAGGAACTTCCCTGGCAATCCACTGGTTAAGACTCCATACTTCCACTGCAGGGGGTAAGGATTCAGTCCCTCAGCAGGGAACTAAGATCCTACATGCCAGGATCTTAGTTCTCTGAAAAAGAAAAAAGAAAGTCCATGGAAAGTTAAGAGGCTTCAACAGAGTAGGTGGGCCAAGGACAGGATGATGGTCACTCTTCACGTTCTGCTGGAAGGAGAAACTCTGGTGATCTGGGGGTCTTTCCCCAAGAGGTCCAAGAGAGAATACCAGGGTTCTGCTTTGCCTGCAAGAAGAAAGACCCTGGGGGTACCAGGGGTTTCTAGAGATGTTGGAAGACCTGGCAGAGCAGGGAGCCGGGAATGAAGTCCAGAAACACTGTGTGAGTTTCCTGGGGCTGCTGGGAAAAAATTACCCCAAGGGTGGCACTTTAAAACAAAAGTAGTTTTGGAGGCCAGAAGGCCAAAATCAGTATCCCTGGGTCAAAATCAAGGTGGGGGCAGGGCTGTGGCCCTCAAGGGTCTCCAGGAGTTCCTGCCTCCTCTGAGGCTGCTGCTGCCACATTCCTTCACTCGTGGCCACATCGCTCTGATCCCCGCCTCTGTGGTCATGTGATCTTCTCTTCTGGCCTCACATACATCTTGTCTGTCTTAGAAGGATGGCGGTGTGGTGGTGGTCTAGTTGATAAGTCATGTCTGACTCTTGCGATCCCATGGACTATGGCCCACCAGGCTCCTCTGTCCATTGGATTCTCTCGGCAAAAATCCTGGAGTGGGTTGCCATGCTGTCTTCCAGGGGATCTTCCTGACCCAGGGATCAAACCCAAGTCTCCTGCATTGCAGGCAGATTCTTTACCAACTGAGCTATGAGGGAAGATCCCTGGGTTGGGAAGATGCCCTGGAGAAGGGAAAGGCTACCCATTCCAGTATTCTGACCAGGAGAATTCCATGGACTGTATAGTCCGTGGGGTCACAAAGAGTCAGACACGACTGAGCTACTTTCACTTTCACTTTCACTTAGAAGGATACCGTGATGGCAAGTAGGGCCCTCTTCAATAATCCAGAGTAATTTCCCTTAGATCCTTACTTTAATCACATCTGTAAAGGAACTTTCTCCAGATAAGGTAACGTTTAAATATCCAGGCCTTAGGATCTGAATATTAAGAGATCTTTAGGGACTTTCAGCCTCCACAGCCATCGATTTTGGATCTAGAGAAAGAGCTTTCCCAGAGTCCAGGAGTCCAAGGTCAGAATGACCTGCTTCAGAGCAGTAAGCCCCTGCAGTAAAGCAGTCAGAGACCCACCTGAAGCGAGTTTAGTCCATGAAGAGCTGAGATAATGAAAAGTTGGAGAATGAAAGGCTCCCAGAAGCCATGGCTGATGGGAGTTGGAGGCTAAGTATCCCAGCACCCACGCCCCTCTGGGATAACTCTGAACTATGTTCTGTGCAGACAGAGTTCCTCAGTGGGAAAGGGCTCCAAGCTGGGAACTGGCTTCATAGCCCACCTTTTGTGGGCTCTATACCTTTCCTCTCTCACTCACTTTGGGCATTCCCTAAGATCACCTCCCAAATAAACCGCTTACTAGGATCTGCTTCTGAGGGGTCCCCAGCCCACAACAGTTTGTGTAAGAAATGGCCTTAAGAAGGAAACTGAGGATGGAATTCTCAACTTGGATTATTCCCCAGCCTGATAGCAAAAGAGCACCACTGTGAGGGGTCAGATGAGCCCTGCTGTGCTGTGCGTCACAATTGCAAAGACCCTTGTGCGTGAATGCTTAGTCACTCAGTCGTGTTGGTCTCTTTGTGACTTCATGGACTGTAGCCCACCAGGCTCCCCCATCCATGGGGATTCTCCAGGCAAGAATACTGGAGTGGGGTGCCATGTCCTTCTCCAGGAGATCTTCCCGACCCGGGGATCGAACTCAGGTCTCTCCCGCATTACAGGTGGATTCTTTACTGTCTGAGCCACCAGGGAAGCTCAAGAATACTGCAGTGGGTAGCCTATCCCTTCTCCAGGGGATCTTCCCGACCCAGGAATCAGACCAGGGTCTCCTGCATTGCAAGAGAACTCTTTACCAGCTGAGCTACCAGGGAAGTGATTAGGGAGAAGGTGTAGGTGAAAGGGGATGCAGTACTAAATGCTAATTATTGTTATTGTTATTGCTAATTTATCAATGGTAATTTATTTATTAACAACTGCAACATAATTATTAAATAATTGTATATTATTAATAATAGTTGGATATTATAATAGCATGTAACTATTACTTGGTCATTATTATAGTAACATACTTTATTATTTCTTATTCATTTTAGTTATTATTATTATTATTCTGATATGTATAACTATATATATATGTTTTTATGTTATAATAATTGATGCTTTTGAATTGTGATGTCTCAGTGGGCTGGAGCCTCATCATGAGATTTGTTAGTAAGGCCAATAAAGTAGGAACAGCTGGATATAAAGGGCTGTTTAATCCCCACTTTCCCAGGGGTTGCTATTCAGCTCAAGCCCCTTCAGTCCGAGAGTAAACCACAAGCTGCCATCCCCAGGCCCCGCTCGTCAAGAGACACATAGATTAGCAGCGGCCACCCTGGGGCCAGCCTGGGCACCATCCCGAGGTCACTCACACCAGGGAATCAGCAGGTCACTTGTGATGAGTTCTTGAGGTTGTTCCGGGTGACGATCTACCCCCACATCCCCAGATCTCAAACATCCTTAGATCTGCCTGCATTTCAGTCCTGAAGGGATGACCCCCAGTCTGAGACTCACCTTCATTAGCTGCCGAAACCTGTTGGAGGTAAGCTGCCAGCTGCGCAATAAAGCCCGTGGTTGGCTGTGAAATTAATGAATTTCCCTCCTAACCCTCCTGTGTGCATAATTTACCTGGTCGGGAAACAATCAGGAGCCCAGAAGAAACACTATTGCAGTGAACACCCAGGGTGGATCAAGAATACTGCCTTATATCTGGATGAACACATTTTTTAAAAACCTACATTTTAAAACCAAAACCATGCAGAGCACGACTGTATCTTCCTGGAGAAGCTAAGAGACTGAGATGAATCGCTCAGGGCCTCACTGATGGAACAGGGCAGGATGCGAAGGTGCAGGACTGTGCCATGTGATGACCTGAGGCCAAGTGGATGCTCCGACCTTTGCCCCCTCTCACTCCACCCACCAGGCCAGCTGCAGCCCTGTTTCTGCCCAGGGGCCTCTGTGTGTCTCTTTCTCTGTGTTCTCCTGCTTTTTTCACCCTCCCCTTCTCCACTGCTCCCCGCCTCCCCATCTCTCTGCCTCATAAAATTCCTCACTATTTCCTCATGGATTAACTCAGAAATAACACCGACTATAACATAGCCCAGGAAAATGATCCTTGATGGAATCCGTGGCCACTTGCAGTGGCAGAAGCTGCAATTAGTCAAGTCTGAGATAGATTTTTTTTTTTTGAAACCTGATTTATGAAGCAAATCTCCACTGTGAAATTCTAAATGCAAAAGAATTGATCTCTAAGAAAATAATTCCAGCAAAATGGAAACGGAAACAACGGAAATGGCTTAACTGAGCTGTATAGAAAGTTGATGAGGGATTAACTTGGCTTAATGGAGTTCCCTGTGGAATTCTGGGGTTTCTAGATGAACACTCATCACTGTTGGGTAATTCTGATAAAATGCTTACGTTAGAAATGTCTTTGGGGTCAAAATGTCCACAGGAGCAGAAGACTCGGGTCAAAATGTCCCCTGGCCCTGACTGAGGGGTTGGGGTTTTATCAGCAGCTCCGGCAGAAGTAGGGGGTGGGCGAAACCAGTGTCCCCGAAGGCAGAGCAGTGGGGGTTGGTGATAGTTCTAGAAAAACACTGTGGAGGAGGGAGTGGGAGGGTGCCGCGTAGACACACCAAACACAGGTCTTCTCTGCAGGCCCCTCCAGAGGCTGGGTCGTGGGCTGGTTCCCGCAGGCCGCCCAGCCCAGGGCCAAGCCCAGACCCCAGTGGAGCCTGACCCCTATGGCCCAGCGCCACCCACCACCACATGGATGCCGGAAGCCCCCTACAGAAGTCCTTCCAACCTCCCCTTCAGGGCTTCTGAGAGTCCCAGTCAAGATCAGAAAATATAAGTGCTCAGCAAAATCTATTTTTTCCTAAATGGCATTTATTGTTTCAGCCTTTCTGACCTCAAATACAATGCAGCCCAAGGCAGAGCTTTGGGAAAACGCAGAAAAGCAAAAGGGAAAGACATGGGTCCCAATGTCACAACTAAAGGCATCCTCTGCGGACCATCTGGGATGTGGGGCCTGCCAGTCTGAGGGCGCATGGGGCCAGAGAGCCTGGCAGGGCAGAGAGGGGCTGCCAGCCAGGCCCCATGCGCCGTGTGGGCCTTCGGCACCAGGAGAGAGGGCTCCCGAGGCAGACTGTTTCCTGATTCTTCTGCATCATGACTCTCTGAGCCTCATTGCCCTCGTAGGAGATAGGAGAGTAATCATCTGACTTCTATTACTCCCATTTTACAGATGCAGAAAATGAGGCCTGGGAAGTTGCGTTCCTCATAGCTGCAAAGTTAATCGAACTGAGACTCACTCCTCAGTTTCTGAGACCCTGGAGCTCTCTTAACCAACTGCTTATACACTAGCTGGGAGAGAAGGAGCCTAAAGGGTGAAAAATAAGAAGGCTGTGTGTGTCACTGGTCACTGCCCCCATGGGGCTGCACATTGAGGAGGGACACCCGGCAACCACACCTGGCCCTCGGGGACTCCCAGGAGGAAAGCGGGTGGGACCCTGAGCTCGTGATCTCACCCACCTGGTCTGACCCTCGAGTCTTCCTGACTCCGCTCAGACACTTGTCTTCCCAAATCAGGAAGCCGGTCTCCACTGCCCTTAGGAAGCAAAACAAAACAGCTGCTATTTTTGAAAGGATATTTTCGTAGAACAATCTCTAGTTTCCTTCAGGAATGTCAGCCCCAAACCCCCGGAGATGTGGTTTCTGGAGGAGTTTACGAACATCCTCTTGGGCAGCCCCCTTGGGCAGCTGACTCCTTCCTCCCCTCTCCCCAGTTTCTAAAGAGGCTAGCCCCTCTTCCAGCAACTCCTCAACGCCCCCACACTGTTAACTGGAGCCCATTGTCACCAGCACCAATTCAACGACACAGAGAAGCGAGAGGGTCCAGAGCTCAGGGTCCAGGTGGAGAGACCCGGAGGCTCACATCTGTATTTGCTGGTTACCCGGGTGCTGGGCGCCCGCTGAAGGGGTGTCCGCTCAGCCCCAGCAGCCCTCAGGCTGTGCACCATCCAGGGGGGCCCAATGTGGGTCTGGTGCCCCAAATCAACAGAACCCCTCCTACACAGAGCCTCAGAGGAAGCCCAGGAGGGATCTGGGCATTCAGATGGAGCCTGAAGGGACAAGGTCAAGTTCAGCAGGTATGAATGGTCCAGGCAGGGGACAGCAGGAGCCAGGACAGAAAGCACAGAAGTGCTGGGGATTTGGAGAACTCTGGGTGGTTTAGCTCATCTGGAGGGTGTGGGCTCAGGCTGTGTTTGCCAGAATTGCCCGGGACACCATTTGAAAATGTTCAGGGGTGCCCTCCTTCCCAGTTTCTGAACTCCACATTCAGGAGACCTCAAATCCATCTTGTTAGCCAAAAGCTATAACACTGACTATACCCAGGACCACAGGCAGCCAGGATTTGCCCACTTTCGTAGCTTCATTTTAATAATAGCTAAACATGTCAAGGGGTTAATTTATGCAAATCCCTCCTTCAAGCTAGTAAGTAGCAGAGTCCAGGTTCAAGTCGAGGAGTCTGTCATCCTAGCCTGCCTGTATTCAGAACTCAGAGCGTGCCTGTACGGGTGTTCGGGTTGTGCACCGCACAAGGGTGCCTCATCTGAGGGGTCTCACTCACATCGTAGACATCACACACAGAAGGCACAGGTGAGTGTGGAGTTCTGGGCATCCAGGCTAGTCTGGGGGTTGGGGAAGGGGCTGAGGGGCCTTGTCTGTCCCATCCCAGCTACAGGGAGAAACAGCTTCAAACATGAGATGACTTGGGGGTACCAGTGATGTTTCAGAAGCCAGTAGCATCCCTGCACTAACATGGATGAGATCATGTGCCCAGCACTGTGCAGAACCCTGTACCAGCATTACCGCATTTGCTCCATCATCCCATGAGGTGAGGGTTTCCCAGGCAGCTCAGCGGTAAAGAATCTGCCTATCAATGCAGGAGCCACAGGAGACGTGGGTTCAATCCCTGAATCAGGAAGATCCTCTGGAGGAGGAAATGGCAACCCACTCCAGCATTGTTGCCAAGATAGTCCCATGGACAGAGGAGCCTGACCGACTACAGCCCATGGGGTCACAAAGAGTCAGACACAACTGAGTGATTGCCCAAGCAGGCCGCCTATGAGGTGAGAACCACTCCATTCCCATTTCACAGATGAGAAAACCGAAGTTGAGAGACTGAGTTTCTTGTCTTGAGCTGCAAGACAAGGATGAGCCAGGTTACAGCCCAGGCAGCAGGGGTCCAGGGCAAGTCTCCCAACATCTAGCCATCCTCCCCAACTGGAGTCCTGGAGGGCAGAGGAGGAAGCCGGCCAGCCTGGTGTTGATGGGGGAAAGCCAGATTGGGCCTCCTCTCCTAAAGACAACCAGACTTTGGCAGAATTTTTTTCCGGCCTTTCTTGCTTCACGGAAGTTGGACACTTGACCTGGGGGATTTTGCAGATGGCAAAAATGATGACATATTTCTGCAAATTCCCACTGTCCTGAGCCAGCCAAGAACACTCTTGAAAAGTTCAAGGAGTAATTCCAGGGTTTGGCTAAATCTGGCCAAAATGTTCCAGTATGTATTTGGGATGAGGGCTGGTGAGGAGCAGACCCATACACAGAGCACTGTTGACAGAGCCTCATTCACTCCGCCCGGGTCAGCCGAGGTACTCACATCGCGACAGTGAGAGTGCTCCCACCCTCTGTGTGCCTCCGTGCACCGAGGCTTGAAGGTGGGATGTGCAAGACAGGCCCATGGAGCTGTGAAGACACAGGTGACCCGCCGGGAGGTGTCAGAGCTTCTGACCGGGGACTTACAATTTCTCCCTCCCTCCTCCTGACGACTGAGAAATCTAGACTACCTTCACAGAGCTTTCAGCTCATTTCTCACTGTTCCCCACCCCTACTTTAAATTCTCCTCTGACACACACACGCACATGTGCACACACACACACACACACACACTCCCATACTCATGCTCTGGGCTTCTGGAGCCCTGGCTACATATGTCAAGCAAAACAAGTACTTTTAATGGAAAAATCTGATGTCCTGGAGTAGAGTCCAGCCCTTGGTCCACCAAGACAGCAGTTTAGTGACTTCCCGGAAGAGCAAGATTCTCCCTGGAGCTTAGCAAGGAAACAGTGCTCCAGGCTTTCAATGAAGGTGGTGTGGACTACTAACCGGGGCCGGGGTTGGCGGGGAGTGTGCCAGGAGTCAGTCACAGCCCAGCTCTCTCCACGCTACACGGGGCATCTCCTTTCTCCACGTGGCTGGAATGCTGTCGGAGTGGTGAAGTGCTTATCACATCATGTGGCCAGGATCAGCCTCCAGAGTCAACGCTGAGAGAAGACAGGTGGCCCCGGGGGCTCCCCCTGCCTGCATTCCCCAGACTCTGGGCTGGTACCTGCTCCCAGAAAGAGAGGCTGAGTGAGCACAGACTAAGGACCAGAAGACACAGCCCCAGAGGGACACCCAGGCTGAGCAAGAGCCTCTGGGTCTACGTGTCCTTCTCCCAGTGATTGTCAGGATTCCAGCCTCATGCATGTGGATGCATATTTGGAAGAGATGCAGAACGGAATTCTAGGAGGCTGAGCCTCCTTCCCGGAGTCACATCCTGAGGTCAGATGTGGCCAGAATCAGAGTGTCCCCAAAGTTCACAAGCCACCCTGTATCCTTTCCTGGACATTGAAACTCATATCTGTGTGGGCTGAGGCCATTTCGTCTGTACTAAAGCACAGCCCAGCAGCTTCATCTAGAGAGAAATGTGCAGACGCACACAGCTCAGAAAATAGGTCAGACCCGACTCCTGCATCCACAGTACTGTCTTTCCTAGCGTTTCCCTCGAAAATTAAATTAGCAACGTATGCAAATGAGTTGCAAGAATTCATTACGCTAATTCATCTAATTTTAGAGGCAAACCTGAAGCCAACAGCACCTCATTCCCCAATACTTAAGGCCTCACAGAATATTGATTTCTGAGTTCTAGTAGCCTTGCACCAAGGCCCTTTTTATAGCCCAAGGCACACAATTGTCAATTTCCTCATGAATACAAATGGCCCTACTCCCAGGTCCCAAGATGGTTCTCCTAAGGTCATTTCCAAGGGTAACCCGCCTGTCAGACCCACAAAGCTCAGTCTGGCTTGGGGGGTTGGGCTATGGCAAGTGCCGGCAGGAGCTGAGCCATTCATCTCAGCAAAATCAATGGCTGCAAAAGTCAGGCAATCCTTGCAAGGTCGTCTGTGGTCCTGGGCCGTGGAACGAAGTTTGTCACCTACTGAGCATCTCCACAGCCAAGGCAGCCAGTGGCAGCCCTATGCTCTCGGTGGAGGCAACCTTGTTGAGCGGTGATGGCTTCTTCACCTCCTGCCTCTTGGTGGGCCCAGGTGATGTCTTCAGCTTGATGCATTTGACCAGTAAGAGCCACAGTTTTCGGACTTTCCTGGGGCTCCAGTGGTTAAGACCCTGTGCTTCCAATGCAAGGGTGTGGCTTCAATCCCTGGTTGGGGGCTAAGATCCCACATGCCATGTGCAGCCAAAAAATTTAAAACAAAAAAACAAATAACTGCAGTTTACTCCCATGCTACTCCAGAGCCAGCCATGTTAGCAGACCCCGGGGAGGTGGCTGAGGATGACTTTTGTCCAGCTCGTGAAAGCTTACGGCCTCTATTTCTTTTGTGGAACTCAAGGAGCCCTCTCTGCCTCCACATGCCTCTTTACAGACTTTGAAGCTGGAATCTCCTGCCCCCAAGGGCTCACGCCTTCAAGGTCAGCACAGGGCAGAGCACAGACCTTGGAGCACACAGTGCTGCCCTGGAATCCTGGCTGATGGGCTAGGAAAACTCAGCAGGTATCTCAAAGACTCAAATCCCTCAGCTGCTGACTACGGTGACACTGCCACTTGGCAGGGCTGATCCGGGGATTGGCAATAAAGTCTCTGACCCAGAAAGCAAAACAGGAGTGGTTGTTTGTGTTATAGAAACTCTCAGGGCCACAGAGCATGTTCCTGAAGAGAAAGTGAATTCGCTCAGTCGTGTCTGACTGTTTGCGATCCCATGGACTGTAGCCTACCCAGCTCCTCCATCAATGGGATGTTCCAGGCAAGAGTACTGGAGTGGGGTGCCATTGCCTTCTCCAGGGGATCGAACCCAGGTCTTCTGCATTGTAGGCAGATGCTTTTACTGCCTGAGCCACCAGGAAAGTCATGTTCCTGAAGCTTTGTGGCAAATGTATGCCCAGACTTGTAAAGAGAAGCTCTCCGGCGGGCCCTCACCCTAGTCCCCGCTGCCTGTCCAAGCTGGAGTATGATGCCGAAATGGATTCTGGTTCAGTGATCACTCACTGCCCCCTTAGGACCTGTGCGCTATCCCACTCCATTCTTATTGGGCTTGGCCTGTGGCTTGCGTTGGCCATGGGCATGGAAGTGACAGCCTAAGGGTTTAGGTGGAAATGACAGCCTTAAAGTACACGGCAAGTTTCCACTTTCTGCTTGAGGAAAGCATGTCCTAGCAAGCTATTGCCTTTTCATCCTTGACCCCAGAACAAGCCCAATCACTGCCTGATACAGGCACCCTATCAGGCCGGGCAGCATCCTTTCATCTGGGGATTAAAGACTTGCTATCGGAGGCCACTGAGCTGGGGAAGGGGGTTCTGTGACGTTTTGAGATAATAACAGCTCAGTAGACACCTGAGTGCCCTGACTGTGTCTTCAGCCCCGGCCACCGCCTTCCCTTTGCCTCCAGCGTCACTCAGCGGGTTGCGCCTCCCCACCTTTGGTCTCTGCTGGCGTCTCCACCTCAGCTCCTCCTGCAGATCCCGGACCCAATGCACGGCTACTCCCCTTCCCTCCAGCTCTGACCTGACAGCTGCGGGCCACCTTCCTGCTCAACACCTCACACCAGGGACAGCAGAGCCAAAGCAACAGAGCAGAGACAAGGCCACAGCGCAGGGCCCTCAGCACAGAGGGAGGGAACACTGCTGGCCAGCCTGCAAGTGTTCCTTCGTGAATCCTGGCGGTGGTGGGGCCAGGATCTGAACCCAGGGCCTCTGGGCCCAGAATCAGAGCTCTTTTCGCTCTGCCTTGCAGTGGCTGAAGTTCTGACTCCTCTGGACAGATCTTCATAGCAGTACAAAGCCTTCATGTTGGAAAGGGATTAAGTAGCTCCCTAGTCCAATAAATAATCGGTGAACCATACAAAACGGCCATTTTTGTAGTCCAAAGCAGTCAAATGTTGGCAATTTTACAGAGTTACCAGATTCGTGGCTGATTGAGCAACCAAACTCAATCCTACCCTATCTGCCAATATTCAGTTTGTATTTCCATCTGTGGTTCATGGAGTTTTCAAGCGGGGCTCTCAAATGCCCAGACAAATTCCAAAATAGCCTACGAGCAGCATATCTTCCTGGGACACCTACACAGTAATCTCACAGCCAAAGGAAAACAGCATCACCCCGGGTTCAGGTCAGTTGTCTTACAAACCCATGGATAGAGCATCAGCCCTCTCCTCAGCTGTGTGAGTAAACAAATAAACAAAGTAATGACGAGCGAATCCGATTTCTTCAGGAGCACCGTTTCCTTCCGTGGTTTTCAATGTCTCAGACTTCATGCCAAGGAGGAACTTGATCAAAAATACAACCCATCAGCCTCAGATTTTGAGAACTACCCTTCTTTCTTATGTATCAGGAGACTTGTCAGTCACCCCTCCTGCTCTGACCTAGTTTGAAAGATCATCCCCACCTAAATTCTTCCCCACTGGCCTCCACCTTCAGGCCTGAGGATTTCACACTGACTGCAGTCCCTGAAGATAAATTCTCCAGTCCCATCCCAGCGTTTTTCACCCCAAGATGCCTTTATTATGGAAGGAGGAGACAGAGGACGGGCTCTGTGGAGAGCCAGGCACTGAGTTGGCCTCGTGTGTGCTAACTCGATTCAGTTGTGTCTGACTCTTTGCGATCCCATGGACTGTAGCCCGCCAGCCTCCTCTGTCCGTGGGATTCTCCAGTCAAGAACACTGGAGTGGGTTGCTGTGCCCTCCTCCTGGATCTTCCCTATCCAGGAATCGAACCCAGGTCTCTATGTTGCCTGCACTGGCAGGCAGGTTCTTTACCACTAGCAGCACCTGGGAAGCCCCAGACATCTTGTTATTAATCTTTCCACAAATCCCCACATGACCCTGGATAGACAGACCTGGACCCATCAGACTTCAAGCCCATCCCCATCCTTACAGGAGGCCCGAGTCACTCATAACGTGAGGGCTCTTTTGAAAAGTGCAAGAAAGTGCTTTCCATCCCAGCTGGATCTGGCCTCTGCTCAGCCAATCCCCTCCCCTCCTGGCCTGACTGCCTTCAAGTAGGTGGGGGCGACACCATCTAGCTGCCAAAAGCAGTCTGTTCTTGACGGGACAGGGTTCAAAAAGTCATGTGGCCATGGTTTCCTCCTCTGGTCCAGATACCTAAATGCCCTTCCTGCCTGCCTTCCCACGCTGGGAGCACAGCGTCCAAAATTAAGCTGCCAGAAATAGATGCAGTTGGGCCAGAAGTGGCAGGAAGTGCTCTGGGCCTCCTGGAACCTCAGTGCAGCCCGGCTCACTGTGGGGACCTACAGACGGCTAATTACGGGCAGCTCGGACTAAACGCAGAGGAGACTAGGGAGGTGGCTGCCAGAGGCAGTTCTGTCCTCTGCTTCCCTCCACCTCCCATTCTTACCCTCCAGACTTCCTGTTGTTTTATAGGGTTGCTCAGCCTTCCAGCCTCCAGTCAGTTTAGCAGAACTGGCTGTCAGGGTCCAGCGGTCACTGCCTGAGCATCCATGCTCCCGAACAGCCTACATCCCACCCCAGGCAGCCGACATCACGAAGCGCCTTCTGTAGCCACTTGCCCCAGTCCTACAGTCAGAAAGAGACTAGTTCAGGTGGCGATGAGGCTAGGGGGTGGGAATGCTGGCACCCCAGCCAAGGGTGATCAGCCAAACTGGCAGGGCAAGGTTTGGATGCAGGCGAGAGATGGCTGGATGGCATCACCGATTCAGTGGACATGAACTTGGGCAAACTCCGGGAGACACTGAGGGACAGCGAGGCCTGGTGTGCTGCAGTCCATGGCATCGCAAAGCATGGGACATGACTTAGCAACTGAACAACAATGATCACACATGTGTGCTTTCAAAAGGCTGCCCTGTTATCAGTTGGAGCCGGCAAGGAGGGATGTGAGAAGGGGAGGCAGGTGACGGCTGAGTGCGGGGGTAGCAGGGCCGTGTGGGGCTCCCCCGCTCTGGGCAGCCTTGGTGTCAGCCAGACGAAATGAGGAAGAGACCCCCCTCAACTCCTGCAGGGCTTCCCATAAGCCCTTCCCATAAGCCCTCAGCCTGCCAGGCCTGCCTCAGACCTGGGTAGGCAACAGCTACAGGCGAGGCCTCCATCTGCACCAGGTCACTTGGGGCAGGCCACCTCTCAGGCCTGTCCAGCTGGAATCAGCACCCCCAGAGCATTACCCAGGGGTCCCCAGAGTTGTGGAACAGCCACGGTGGTGAAGGAGAAGGAGTGATGACAGGTGGAGGTAGAAGCGGGTTACTGGGATCTCCAAACCCTGTAAATCGCAGAGGGGAACACAAAGCTCAGGCTGGCCTTGGGGCTTCACACAGCGCCTTCCCTGTACCTGGAAGCTCTGCTCCGCCCAGCTCCCTTCCCCCAGCCACGGGGCTGCCGGGTGAGCCTATGCCCTGAGCAATCGCATGGAGTCCCACGCTCAGAGGCCCTCCAGCTCACAAGGGCCACGCATTGGACTTCAGGGTCTCCGTTGCCATCTTGAAATTTGTCACCATTTTATCTTTGAACTTGTATTTTGTAAGTGATGTCAGATGGGACAATAGTGCGTGCATGTGAGCAGAGAAGGTACGCCTGATGTGTGGGTCCACCCGGGTTCTGTGCGTCTTACCCTCCTGTAGCGCTATTCACACCTGCTGCCCGGCTTCTGTAATCCCCTCACCCTGCACCTGGGCCACGCTCAGGCAGGCTCCATGCTTCGTTTAATATTCTGCTGTCATCCTCTTAAAATTCTCAATAATTTCCTCTTTGAACTTGTGGTTTGTGAATGAAATCTACTGAGACGATGCTCACAAGTGGAGCAGGTATACTCAGTGTGTGTCTGCGTTCCCTGGGCTCCACCTACATGGGATTCCAGAGAATCCATGATGTGTGCAAGGTCAGTGGGACTCAAAGTGAGCTGGAGATGAGCACGTGATGTGTGAGAGTGAGCAAGGCCATGCTCTCCAGTCAAACCAGAACTGGCTGTGAACACATGCGCTCATGGTGTTCTGAGACACATGGACCAAGGAACCCTGTCTCTTCCTTCCTAAAACATGTCTTGTCCCTGTGCTAAGCAACTGATGATGCTGAAAAGCGGCACAGAAGATACGGAAGAGTCAGGCAACCTCAGTCCTTTTCCTTTTGGGTCCCTCCTTGCTCCGCAGTAGGACTAAGGCAGAGAGTTTGCTCAGTGGTAAAGAATCCTGCCCATGCAGGAGCCACAGTAGACACAGGTTCCATCTCTGGGTTGGGAAGATCCCCTGGAGGAGGAAATGACAACCCACTCCAGTATTCTTGCCTGAAAACTCCCATGGACAGAGAAGCCTGGAGGGCTACCATCCATGGGGTCACAGAGAGTCAAGACATGCCTGAGCAACTGAGTACGCACAGACACACCCCTATGAATTCAATTCTATCAAAAAGCAAAGTAAAAAACAGTTGAGCATTACCACTTTTCTGGTAAGAATGAAATACACGTGCATGCCCGAGCTGTGAAACAGAACTTGTGTCATTTCAGTGGTCCTGTGTATGAATCAAATGCTCTTACATTTCCATGTAAAACTGGCATTACATACTGCAAAGATGAATGATAAAATGCATGTCAATGATTTAAATTTTTAATTTTTCTTTAGAGTATCTTTAAATATAAAATTAAAAAAAAAAAAAAACATTGTAAGTCAAGAGAGAGACTGGGGAAATACTTTCCAATGGCACTTTCCCTGCCATTTGAACAAGAAGACCTGCATTTTTATTTTGCACTGAGTCCTACAAATTATGTAACCATCCCTGCCTGGCCAGTTCCTCCTTGTTCATCCTCCAAGACTCTGCTTAAGCATCCCCTCCTCCAGGAAGCCCTCCCTAATCTCTCAAGGAAAGGTGAGTGTCTGTCCTGTGTTCCTCCACAGTGAACAGCACACCTCCCACCACTGTGCTGTCATTACCTGTCTATCTGATCAGCTCCTCCACCGAACAGAATTGCAAGATTACAATCCTACAGAGCTTGCTGCCTATCCTCAGAGCCAGCCCAGCGCCTAGCACATAACAGATGTTCCTTCCTTGTTTGCTGCGTGAATGAATCAATCAGTCCATCAACCAAATAACCAGTTAATCAGTGAATGAAGGAATGAAAAGAAAGTGCCCTGTGCCAGACGCCGTCCTCAGCGTTTTGCACGAATTGCCTGGTCAAATGAAGGAATGGTAGCATCGAGATGGCAGAGAGGCCAGCGCTGCCTTGACCAGTGAGCTTCCCCTGTGAGACCCTGTGTGGTTCAGAGCTTTGGGCTCTTGGCCGCAGCACTGCTCCTGACTCTTCTCCTGTCCTCTCCCCCGTCACGTGTGGGCATAGATGCTGACCATTTGGCACGTTACTTGAGGGTGAGAACCCCAATTCATCTGTATCTGAGCCCCAAGTGTGGCCCAGAGTTTTGCACAGCATCAGTACCCATAACTGTGACAAAAAAAAAGGATTTAAGAGAAGACAAGCTGGGGCTTCCCTGGTGGTTCAGTGGTTACGAATCCACCTGCCAGTGCAGGGAGTTCCATCCCTGGTCTGGGTTGAACCCGCATCTTCTGCTTGGCGAGAGCGTTCTTTACCACTGAATCACCAAGGAAGCCCTGTGTTGTAGCAGCTAGCCTGATTTGTCCTGACTAAAACAGTGTGCCGATTTATCTCTTTGTAGGACTGCATCCAAACCCAAGTAACTGAAAAGCCAACCAAACTGGCAAAAACTGTCTAAAGTGGTTTTTCTGCATAACAAGAAGTCTGGGGATAGACAGTCCAAGAGTGGATCAGCTGCTCAAACACACAGACTCTATCATTGTGCCTGGCCATCCTTGGTGTTGGCTTTTGTCTTCATGCTTATCAACTCATAGTCACAAGAACGCTGCCATACCTCTGACCTTTTATTCACATCCCAGACCAGAAGGAAAAAAATAGGGTAAAGGGCTAAGAGTCATGCTAGCCAAATATGTCCCATCTACCCAACTTTGACTTATATTTCATTCACCCTAGCTGCATCACATGCCCACTTCTGACCAATGGTTGGCCAGTGGGAATGATATTATTAAGCCTACATTAGTTCAGTGGTGATTCATTTCCTGGGGTTGAGGTTGGAGCTCACACTTCCTGTGAGCAGTGAATCTACTCAACTGCCTGAACAAACTGCAGCTTCTGTCTATGGGAGAAAGAGAGGAGTGACATAGATGTTGGGTGACCAATAGTGGCCTCTCCGGTGGCTGGTGTCCTCCTATTCTTCCTTCTTGCTATCACATCCTTTTCTTCAAACAGGGCTGCCGTTAAGAGAGAGCCAAGAGATGCCTGGCTGGATCCTTTGGCCTTTAAATCTCTGATAACAGGCTAGTAGCTGGGCTTCCCTGGTGGTTCAGACAGTGCAGAATCTGCCTGCAATGCAGGAGACCCAGATTCAATCTCTGGGTCAGGAAGATCCCCTGGAGAAGGACATGGCAACCCACTCCAGTATTCTTGCCTGCAGAATCCCATGCACAGAGGACCTGGCTACAGTCCTCGGGGTCACAAAGGACAGGACACAACTGAGTGACTAACACTTTCACTTTCAACCAATCAGACAGTAACATAATTCACACTGCAGGATAGAGCTTCCTCAGCCCCTAACACTCTAGGGCATCTCCTTTCTTTTCTAAAATATCACTGATTATCTTAAATGGTGTCACAAATTAATGGGGCTATTTAAAAATTAGATCACTCAGCACTTGAGAAGGTGCAGTGACGCGGGTTTGATTATGGGCTGCCTGCAGGAAGGCGAACTGCCGCCATACGTTTGGAAAGCAATCTGGCATTAAGTATCATGAGCCTTAAATATATTCAAACCCTTTAATCTAATAATTCTACTTCTGGGAAATCTCTCCTAAGGAAATAATTTGAATATGGAAAAAGCTTTTTGCACCAAGACATTCCTGGCAGGATTACTTATAATAGTGAAAACCTAGAAAGAGCCAAAATAGCCAGCCATTGGAGAACAGCCATTGGAATATATACACAAATTCTGTATAGAATATATTCTACGAAGTGCAGATGCAATACGGATGGAGGGATAGATAGGCTCAAAGAATGGATGGATAGATGGATGATAGGGAGAAAAAGAGGGAAAGAAAGGGAGATTCAATTCAATGAACACATACATTCATTAAAAATGATGACTGCAAGGACTTCCCTGGCGGTCCAGAGGTTAAGACTGTGCGCTTCCACTGCAGGGGGCGAGGATTCGATCCCTCATCAGGGAACTAAGATGCCCTGCAGCCTGGCTCAAAAAAAAGAAGATGACTGCAAAGGGTTTATAATGGGAAAAAGTATTCTGATAAAAGACCTGAGTTAAATAATGGGTACAATATGATCACTGTATATGAAAAAAGGCTAAAATGAAATACTCCAAAGCACAAGTGATTTTTTGTTGCTTCTTTCCTTCCTACTTTATGCCTTTTTAAATTCTTTTCTTTTATAAGCTTATACAGTTTTATAATAAAAATTACTTTAGAAAAATGTGAGGGTTGCTAGGTGAACATGGAAATTGGATGGGGTTAAGGGACAGTTTGTTCAGCTGGGGAAGTATTTGGCAAAGTCTTTGCCCAGCTCTGGGCTCCTCTCTGATGACCGCAATACTTGTTCAGCCAACTTCAGGGTCCTTCTCTCCGGGGCCTCCCTCGGGAGCCAGCTTCTCTCTCTCCAGCTTTGGCAGAGCCCTGCCCACTTCACCCCACCTTCCTCACCTACCAAGGGCTCTCTGGGTGGATTATGGCTTTCTACAGGTATTTTCCATTCTGTTCATCTTGACTCAACTTGTCCATGCCCAAAGCTCCAAACCCATCCTGGGGTGGTCCCCCTGCAAACAGAGACTCACCCTTTTCTGTTGACTTTTGCTCACGCTGTTCTCAAAGGTGGTGGCCCTTGGCCGAACTTACCCCTAAATGTTAGGACAGCTCTTTGAATTTCCCTGGATACTGACTAGGGGAAAAAAGATCGATTTTTTTTCTAATTTTCACTCAAATTCGATTGGTAAGAATCATCCATCTCTTTGTTTGCCTGTTGTTATTCAGTTTTAAGGCTCTGTAATATCCCCACATGCAAATATACCCACACGCAATATATTTATTTATCTACTTTTGTTGACAGAATCTGAGCTGCTTCCAGTTGCTAAGAATACTTTTGTACATACCTAGGAGAAGAATTGCTGGTATGTAAGATTTGTGAAGGCTCAACTTTCCATGAAAGTGCCAAACTATTTTCCAAAATAGCAATAAAATTCTGAGGGGGAAAAATGTCCAAAAAGATTATACAAACTCTCTGTATTATCCCCTCTATTTTTCTGTAAATCCAAAATGGTTCTTTAAAAAAAAAAAATAGTCCTTTAAAAAATTACAGTGTGTATTCCCCTTTCTAAAGTTAAAAATGACTCAAATTTAAAATATTTGGGAGATTACATTTTGATGTGATAAAAGGAAAAGGAAAGGAAGGACAGATACAAGATTTATGGAGTCGGTCCCCTTGGGAGGGAGGGCAGAGTTCCTGGAGGAAAAGAGGGTGGCAAACAGCCCTCGGTGTCCAACTTCCTTGTCGGATGACGAAGGACTGCTGTTTATTAGCTGAGAATAAAAGAAGGGAGGAAGTGAGAGAGGCGAGGGGAAGAGGATCTTGCGAGGAGAGCTCCAGGGGAGCATCATAAACAAGGATTATGTGTAATTCAGTTCCATACACCTGGGGCCAGTTAAACAACAGGAAGCAATCTGAAAGGCATTCATGCTGACTTAGAGAGAGGAACTGCTTTGTCAGATGGGCTGCTCGGCCTGTGCTAGAAAGCCGAACTTGCTCATAAATGTTAGGACCACTTTTTGAAGTCCCCTGGATACCAACTAGGGGAAAGAGTCTCAGACTGTGTTTCATTTTCATTCAAATGAGATTGAGAAGATTCATCCATCTTTATGTTGCCTGCTGTTATTCAGTTTTAGGGCTCTGTAATATCCCCACATACAAATATACCCACATGCAACGTATTTATCCACTTATCTATTTCTATTGCCCTGGAGAAGGCAATGGCAACCCCTTCCAGTATTCTTGCCTGGAGCATCCCCTGGACAGAGGAACCTGGTGGGCTACAGTCCATGCGGTCACAGAGAGTCAGACACGACCGAAGTGACTTAGCACGCACTCTACTTCTTTTGACAGGGTTTGGGCTGTCAGATGCCAGCCCAAATGCCAGCCCCGCTGGCCACGTCACCCAAGGTGACCGTCTGCTCCCTGAGGAGCACAGGCGGGGCTGCAGGTCAGCACTCAGATGCCGCCTTTAGGATCCATCACCAGCCACGCCTATTGTGAGCTCTTTCCAAAGCTCAGCGTTCTCATCTGTAAAATGGGCCAAAACAAGTAAGATTGAAGTGCTTACTCAGACAGACAGTGAAAGTGAAAGTCGCTCAGTCACGAGCAATTCTTTGCAACCTCATGGACTATACAGTCCATGGATTTCTCCAGGCCAGAATACTGGAGAGGGAAGCCCTTCCCTTCTCCAAGGGATCTTCCCAACCCTGGGATCAAACCCAGGTCTTCCACATTGCAGGTGGATTCTTTACCAGCTGAGCCACCAGGGAATCCCAAGAATACTGGAGTGGGTAGCCTACCCTTTCTCCAGGGCATCTTCCCAGCCCAGCAATCAAACCAGGCTCTCCTGCATTGCAGGAGGATTCTTTACCACCTGAGCCATCACGGAAGCCCTACTTCGAGAAAACAGTCACGTGTCTTTCATCTCTCCCTCCCCACCCCCAGGTGTGCGCGCGCGTGTCTAGATTCCCAGGTCCTGTCTTGCTACCTGTCCCGGACCCCTCTCTGGCCAGGATGCAGCCCGCCCCAGCCAGCTGGCTTGAACGTGGAGCCCTGGCCCTGAGCCCCGGTGGGGTCCAAGACTCTGACGCTGCTCCTCCGGTTCATCTCCACCCACCACCTCTGGGACAAACCGAGACTCTCCCTCAGTCCTCTCAGTCCACAGCTCCTGGGGATATATTGCTCCGAATGAATGAGTATTTCTCAAGCCCTTTCCTCTCCCTGGCCTGGCCTTCTTGGGACTCACATCACCACTCACTTGGACCATCATCTCCGTCAACCATCTCTCCCTCCAGTCCCCAGCCTCCAGCCCCCAGTCTGCAGTCCCCTGTCTCCTGCCCACCCTATTTCCAAGGCATGAGTCCAACCACCTCACCCCCCACGCGGGAGTCTTACAGAGGCTCCCATTGCCTCTCTGCTGTGCAGCCCTCGTGATTCAGCCGACGTTCAAGGCCTTCACCTCTCCTTGGCTCCAGTTCCACCTGGCCCCACTCTGCCATGTACACCCAAAGTCCAGTTCCACCTTCTCCCCAACACACCCCTGCCCCCCGCTCCTGACTCCCCTGCAGCCTGGTGGAGGCTGCTCCCCTGCAAGGAATGCCCTTCTTACCCTGGAGAGTGCTTAGTCCCCTCTGAGATTCCAGCTGGGGCAGGAGGAGCCTTGCACCTTCATCCGGCTCCCTTTAGTTCAGTGTCCACCCCCACCTTCATGCACCCGGGAGACTGACCCGTAGTCACTATCTCCCTCCGCTGGACTTTGAGTATCCTGTGGACAGGACCCCCCAGCCCCCAGCATATCCCAGTGCCACACTCAGAAGGTATTCATTGAATAAATGCACAACTTGTTCCCTTTAAAGGGTAAAGATGTTTGACTTCCCACTGCAATTATATTTTCCCTCTCCTGATTCCAAACCTTGCCTTGCCTAGTCGGAGGAAGGACAAGTGGAAAACATCTGTCTGATGGGTTGACCTGAGTCGGGATGAAGGATGGAAAGAAATCTGGTGTCTCCTGTTTACCATGGACGCTGAGCCTGGAAAGAAAAGCTGCAGCCACAGCGGGACAGATGAGTGGAGGCAGCTGCCCCACTGGGGTCGTCTCAGGGCTGACCCCACAGATGGGGACTCGGGGGGACCAGGGGTCTGCGGGCCCCCCGCCTTCTCTGCCCACCATGGGGAAGGGCTGGTCCAGACCAGCAGTTTGCTCGGAGACTCTTAGGACGTCCATAACTTTCTCACCTTTCCAAGAGGGAATCTGGGGCCAGTGTCCCGTTGGTGGGTCACTGTATGCGTAAAAGAATAATACAGGGTTTGCGTAAGGATGGCGCCTGTCCCGAAATCACCTTACAAAGAGAAAGGTGATCATGAAGAAGCTGGGGGTCCTAGGGGTCTGAGTCTGAACCTGAGATCCCTGGTCGGTGCCCATTAGCACTGGAGTTGCTAACACGGGGCATCTTATTAATGGGATTATGCTAGTCCTTTGAAATGCTAATTGGAGCCAGGACAGCCCAGGGCAGCCTTAGGTAGTTCCCTGATTGTGTCCTGATTATGTTCCTCCCAAAAATGCTCAGACCCCAAATGTGGTCCCGAGGCCCCAGGGGGAACCTCAGTCTCACCCAGGATCTGCTGGGTCAGAACCGCATTTCAAGAAGCTCCAGGTGATTCCTGATCACAATCAGGATGGAAAATCTCTGCTGGAGATGACAAACCTCCTTGTGGGGTGGGAAGAGGGACATTCAGTCAGTGTGGTTCAAAGAGGGGAAGTGGGCCCATTCTGGGACACAGCAGAATGCTGTACGCTGGAACCAGAACCCTGGTCTTCCAGTCCCAAGTCCACTGCCCCTCTGGGGGAAGTGATCCCAGAGGAGGAGGAAGAGGCCACCCGGCTCAGGCTGTTGCCTCCTCCTCCTGGCTGGGACCATCACTGTGAGCTCAGGAAGCCGGGAGCCTGTGTGGGATGGGCTGGGGAGGCATGCCTGCCTTCTTGCCCTCTGCCCTGGAGGGGGAGGTGGGCAAGCACCCCCTCTCTGCTGTCAGCTGCTCACAGGACCAGAGGATGGGTAACTGCAGGGGTGGGGGTGTGGTGGCGGGGGGCTTCCCCCTAAATCGCAGGCTCAGCTCCAGAGAATTAACAGGCCGTGACCACAGCAGAGCCAGGGCCTTTCCAGATGGACCTCTCTCGCCTCCATGGAGCCATGTGCCCCTGGAGCTTCCTGCCAAGAGAGCCCCCTCAGCCTCGGGGCCGGGATGAGAGGTTTCCAGGCCAAGCCAGACCTCCTCGGGCTCAGCGTGGTGGCTTCCTGTGTGTGTCTATCAGGAATGTGTGCACCTCCCCTGGCAGTCTCGTCGGGACTGTATTGGAAAAAAACTCTCCCGTGTTTCTCTGTGACTCACACACTCAAAATGCATCTGACACTAGAAGTAGGGGTTTTCCACACATCAAGCAATTGTCTGCTACCAGCTTGGTGGGGGGTTGGGGGGGGGCGTCCCGTGATTCAACTCCAACAGTAACCGGAGTCAGTCCAGACCCCACAGGTAAAGGGCTCTGTCCCACAAGACTGCCCCCACTTCAGAGACCAACTGCCAGGTCCAAGCCTGGCACCCATCCTAGTTCCCTGGACTAACCAGCTATAAATCGGGGTTCCCAAGACCCCTCCTGGTTTAGACATTTGCTAGAACAGCTCTCAGAACTCAGGGGCATACTCACGCATACGTTTGCCAGTTTATTATATGATAAAGGATACAGATGAACATCCAGATGGGAGAGATGTGTAAGGAAGATTTGGGGAAAGGGCAAGGAGCTCCCATGCCCTCTGGGCACACCAGGCCCCCTGCTCTTCCACGATCTCAGCAGCCCAGAAGCTCTCCAAACCCACTACTAGGAATTTGATGAAGGTTTCACCACATAGACGTGATCGATTGTTAACTCACACTCCAGTACCTCTCCCCTTCCTGGAGAACAGGGGGAGCAGATGGGAGCTGAAAATCCCAAGCATCACAGCTTGGTCTTTCTGATGAGGAGCTCCCATCCTGAAGCGATCCACCAGGAGTCATCTCATTAGAGCAAAAGACACTCTAATCACCCAGCAAATTCTAAGGGTTTTAGAAGCTCTGTGCCAGGAACCAGAGGCGGAGACCAATACATATATTTTTCTATTATTTCATAGAAATATCACTCCCTTCCCCCCGACAGAAATCAGGCCACTGTTGGCCCTGGAGTGACCACAGAGATGCCCACCTCTTGTCCTCTGTGGGCCAGAAGAGGCTGTGTGGGGTGGTCCCCCCACCCTCCAACCTTCCTACAGGACTCCAAGGAGCTTGCTAGTCTGGGACCTGGTGTAGCCCCAGGCTGAGGGCCCACCCCACCATCACATACCCCTGGGGTCACGCGGTTCCCTCATCTGTAAATTGGGGCTCGTAACAAGCACCATCCTCTTAAAGAATTGTGAAAGAATTAAATGAAACTCTTTTGATGTTCTGATGAGAGCCTGGCATAGTATGCCCTCCACATTGCTACACACTTCCATTGTTAGAACTATCTTCCTCAACATCATTTCTCTGCTTCCCAAACCAGAGAAACGGTTTCCCATCCATCATCATGTCCTTCCTCTGGACCCTGCAACAGGAGCCGGGTCACTGTGCTACTCTGTGGGGTCACAACCTGTAAATCCGCCACCAGACACCCTGACCCCGCTGGCCATCCTGCCCTGGAGGTTGGACTGATCTTAACACATCACTTTCAGTGACAAGAACTCAGCAGAAGTGACGGGATGTCCCTTTAAGAAAAAAGCAGAGACGTTACTTTGTTGACAAAAGCTATGGTTTTTCCAGTAGTCATGTATGGATGTGAAAGTTGGACCATAAAGAAAGCTGAGTGCTGAAGAATTTATACTTTGGAACTACGGTGTTGGAGAAGACTCTTGAGAGTCTCTTGGACTGCAAGGAGATCCAACCAGGCAATCCTAAAGGAAATCAGTCCTGAATATTTATTGAAAGGACTGATGCTAAAGCTGAAGCTCCAATATTTTGGCCACCTGATGTGAAGAGCCAACTTCATTGGAAAAGACCTTGATGCTGGGAAAGATTGAAGGTAGGAGAAGGAGATGACAGGGAATGAGATGGTTGGATGGTATCACCTACATAATAAACATGAGTTTGAGCAAGCTCTGGAAGATAGTGAAGGACAGGGAAGCCTGGCGTGCTGCAGTCGATGGGGTCACAAAGAGTCGGACATGACTGAGCAATTGAACAACGATTAAAAGGCTGCAACATCCATCTCTGTCCCTCTGATCACTCGCTCTAGGGGAAGCCAACTGCTACGTCCTGGGACAGCTTTAGGGGAGGCCCAGGTGAAATCTCCATTAAGTCTTGAAATGACTGCAGCCCCAGCCAACACACTGACTCATCCTTGTGAGGATTCTGGACTCGCAGAAACTGAGATATAATAAAGAGATGCACCCCTGAGTTTGAGGGAACTTTAGTACACAGTAGACATCTACAGAGTGCTACTATATCTTGGTGAACTCCTGTTCATCATTCAGGACCCAAGGGAAATGCCACCTCCCCCATGAAGCCTACCAAAAACTTTGAACTCATTCCATTCTCAGTGTCTGCTTTTATGTCAGTTTATAGGACAGACTTTCTCCCCTAGGGAGATTGTGAGTCCCTAAAGGGAAGGGACAGGACTTAATCCTACCTAGATTTTCTGGGCCCTGTCACTCAGCTAGTCCTCAGTCAGAGTTTGTTTTAAAAAATAATTATTTAAGGAGCAACCGCCACCCAACAGGCCTCCAACTTGCATAGTTAGACTTTGGTTCAAGGTCTTCTTGGATGCTCCGTCCAAAGTCACATACTAGCCAGCCAGGACTTGGGCCCGATTCTCTCTTCTCTCTCCCAGAGGATATCACAGCACTTCCCAGTGTCACACATGGGCACATTTCACCCTCCACCCAAGCTGGCATACCCAGCCACCACCCACCACTGGGTGAGAGCACCCAGAGCTGATTTGGGGGGCAGGAAGAAAGGGGCTCTGTTCCTCCATGTTTGCTTCTGACTTAGTCACCTCCCAAAGCCCCCATCTGCCAATACCATCACATGTTTTTGTCACCGTCACCTTTGTAAATTAGGTTTCAACAAATGAGGTTTGGAGGACAGGGTGGCATATGAAACACATCCAGCCCATCCATTGCTCCCAGGATGGACAGGGTCCTGAGGCTGCACTCCAGGCTGCTGGACCTCCTTCAGGCTTTTCAGAGCACAGCTGTCATGAGTTGAATGGTGAGCTACCCACCCCCACAAAAAAAAGTTAGTTCATATTCCAGAACCTGTGATGTAACCTTATTTGGGGAAAGGGTCTTTGCAGATGTAATTTAAGGATCTCACGATGAGATCATCCTCAATTAAGGCAGAATCTAAATCCAATGACAAGGGTCCTTGCAAGAGACAGAAGAGGGAAGACACAGGAAGGGATGGGAATGATGTGGCCACAAGCCAAGGAATGCCAGCCGCCGCCAGCCGCTGGAAGAGGAGAAGGAGACTCCACCCCTCACAGCCTCCAGAGGGACCTAGCCCTGCTGACACCTAGATTTTGGACATCTGGTCTCCAGAACTGTGAGAGAATAAACTTCTCTTTGTTTTTCTAAGTTTGTGGTAATTTGTTGCTGCAGCCCCAGTTTGCTAACACAACAACTTGTGTAGAAAAAGATGCAGTTTTGGCAGCTTGGGTTCAGAGGCACCAGGGTCAGCAGTAATCGTGGTCCTGTGGTTTCGGGGACCACGTCAGCGGCAGGTTGTCTCATGCTATGAATGGCTGGTTTTCCCCATCTGCTTAAAGTGATGGTTCCGGGGCATGCCACACGCCCCACCCCGGTCAGAGGGGGGCATCTGGATCTGGCTCTGAGGCTGTGCAGAAGTTGGGCAGCAGTGTGTGTGAACAGGCGGCACAGGTACCCAGACTGCTGGCCCCCAGGGATCCCCGAGGCGGAGGTCCCCAGCCAAGGCCTCCTCCAGCTGCCCACAGTCCCAGCCACTTCCTGCCATGTACGGGGCCTGCAAAGTTGGGAAGCTGGGAAAAAGCTCTGCCCACGCCAAGGGTGAAGGGTGGGTTGGGGGCTGCGAAAACTCTAAGCAGACGGTGGCCTACAGAGACCTAGAGGTGAGGACCTGATGGATGGGGGGCTATTAAGGGGAAAGGCAGGAGGCTGGAAGACCAGGGCAGACAACAGCCACGGTGAGTGTGAGGCGGAGATGCAGAATGGCCAGGGAGGGACCCTTCTGGATGCGTGAGGAACGAGAGCACGTCCCCACCTGGCGCCGGGCAGAGACGGGGATGCCAAAGAGCAGAGCCAGTGCGAATAAACACATCCAGAACTCTGGAGGCTGGCGGGGTGATCAGGAAGCTGCAATCAGGACGCCGTGAGCATGACTCCTGAAGTTAAGAGCCTGGGGTGGCGGGTCCTCAGTGTCCCCAGAGCTGCCCCCGCATCTTTGCCTCTAGGAGCTGGAAGAACGTTCCCTCAGCCGCCGCAGAAGTCGACTGGCTCTGACAACACCCCAGGGTCCAGGCTCGGTTTGTATCTCAGAGGCCGAAGAGACGGGAAGGGTTTTCCTCTTTCTGCTGAAGTCATGGGCCCTTCCATCACTGTGTTGTGTCTGAGCAGCTGTTGGCGACACTTTCCGCAGGACCCACTGCAGGCTGGTGACGCTGCAACCATGTGGGGCCACTTTCGTGCCCCTCAAGGTGTAACCCAAGTCCAGATTCACAAACATGTCACATCAAACATTTCTGTTCATTTTCACTGAAAATGGAAGAAAACAGTGCTGGGTCTGCTGGAGAAAGAAAAATAATAATAAAACAAGGCAAAGCAACCCCCAGCTGCCCCTTCAAAGCCCCTTTTCAGCGTGTGGGAAGCTGAAGGCAGCAACTTCAAGGGTCTCAATTTCCGAAGTTCCCAAGTTTGCAGGAACTTGGGGTTGCTAGGAGCTCTCCAGTCATTGACACTGGAGGGCTGAGCTAACGACAGCTGGCACTCACCCACCCACACGAGGTGCATGGGGACCATCCTTTCTGCTGGCTTCCCCATCTCTGCCAGGTGCCAGGTGGGGACGTCCTTTCTTTCCTGCCGCATCCGAAAGGGTCCCTCCCCGGCCAGGGAAGATCCCCTGGAGGAGGACCTGGCAACCCACTCCAGTATTCTTGCCTGAAGAACCCCATGGACAGAGGAGCCTGGCTGCTACAGTCCACAGGGTTGCACAGAGTCAGAATTGACTTAAGAGACAGCACGCACGCACGCAATCTAGCAGTGCTCACTCCTGAATGGTGGAGTTTGGGATGGGTCCTCTCCAAAGGCCTCACAGGGACCCCCTCTATCCCATCAGCCCTTTCCAAGCTGATTGCCTAAACACAGTGGGTGTAAAATCACTTTCCAAAACCACACTGCCCAGGTCAACCTGCCAGGTGAGGTGACAACATTCCTTCCACCAGGCATCCTCCACCAGGGCAGCCGCTACCCACCCACACAAGTATCGCCAAGGGCCAACATCAACAACATGCCGGAGTCCGGAGTCCGCCCCAACGAGCGAGGGTTCAGGAGAGAGGACCACAGTGAGGACCCCTGCCCCTTTCCAGAGGACCCAACAGGGAGCAGGGAGGGGGGGCTCCTATGAGCTGCCAGGCTGGGACAATGTGGCAGGAACAGCCCACCATCCCCACAGGGCACACGGGTAGCTTCATTTTTGTAAAAGGTGGCTCATATCTTGAGAAAAGTACATGAGTCATCACCTCACACAGGCTGGGACAGTAAAAATCCAGTCTGTTTTCTGGGACTCAGAGACTGCCAGACTCAGGCTCCTCCAGGGTTCATAGCAAGTCTCTTAGGGTGGGTGGTGGGTAAGGATATACCAGGTGGAGCCTTACTGAAAAATGGGCCTGGGGCTCCAAAGGCCTTGCAGGCCCTCAGCCATGTGAGGGGGCAGAGGAGCCACGGCCAGGACTCCGTGGAGGGGCCCAGGCCTGCATATCTGTGCACGGCGTCTCCAGATGCTTCAGATGATTTGCACTAAGATGATTTCAAAGATTAGGAAACTGAGGTCCACAGAGATTAGCAGTAGGTGACACAGAGGTAAGAATCAGAGCCAGGACTGAGCTCCAGTTCTTTAAAGACCTAGGAAGTTATTTTCTACCTTGGAACTGTGTTGTCCACTGCTGATAAAGCATGTCGGCGCTCTCAGAGATCCCTTTCTGCTGGCAACTGTCTGCTTTCAGTTCAAATTCAAATATGAGGAATTCTCTGGTGGTCCAGTGGTTAAGACCCTGCTCTTCCACGGCAGGGGGTGTGAGTTTGATCCCTGGTTGCAAAACTAAGATCCCCCGTGCCGCAACTAAGGCTCAGCACAGCCAAAAATTAAAAAAAAAATAAAATGTAAAAGCCTACACAGTTGCTCACATGGTCCAGGTAGAGGGGATGTTGGTGGTCTGAGAAGCGCCCTTCGGAGTCCACAGCAGAGCAGATCCCAGTTGTGTGTCTTTCAAGTTTGACTGGGTCCTTCCAAGAGGCTCCTCCTTCCAGCACCACGTAGGGCTTAGGATCACCTGCCTGTCCCACTCCTCCCCGGGACCAGTTCCAATCTCCAGTGCTTTCTCTGTGGATGAACCAAACAGAGGCCCTGTCCACCCCTCTCCCAGCTCGGGGCTAAACAGAAAGACGAGAGGAAGTAAGCAAATGTCACCTCTGAGAGCAGGTGCCAGTTTGAGGCCCTGGGGACTCTCAGGAGACGCCTACACAGACCTGAAGAGGGAGGGTCCGTGCCTGGCATCTGTCAGACAAAAATGTGTGACTGATGAGAAAAATGCCAGACAGCAGGAAAGAAAGCCATTCTCAGGATGCTCTCTAGCCGAGTGCCAAGAATTCTGAAGGAAAGATTCTGAGTGTGGCAAACAACTAAGAATTAATTCGTAAGACAATTCCTAAAATAGAACTCGTGTCTTCCAGGAAACGAGGACTTCATGGTAAACTCAGAGATGATCAGAACCTGGAGACTCCTATGACCATCTGAGCTCCCGCCCCCAACATTTGAGGAGGGGGACTAGGAGCCCCTGATCACTCCACTGCTCAGTCGCTAAGTCGAGTACAACTCTCTGTGACCCCCTGGACTGCAGCACCCCGGGCTTCCCTGACCTTCACTATCTCCCAGAGTTTGCTCAGACTCATGTCCATGGAGTCAATGATGCCATCCACAGGTGGGTCCAAACTCCCAGATGAGAACAGGAAGCGCTGGCTAAGCCACAGCACTGGGGGAGTTGAGGGGACCGGGGCGGGCAGCTGAGACGTGGCTGCTTAAATGTTCCTGCAGAGCAAGGAAAACAATGGCATGAATGAACTGAGATGGTCCCAGGAGATTGCAGAGAGACGCTGCAAGTGCACTCCAGCCGATTATAACCTACTTACAGCAGGTGTAGAGACTCCAGTGATATTTTTAAAAAATAATAATATCCCAGACTTATCACTGCATTCACAAACCCAGCCAGCTGTTCAGGGCACTGCTCCAAGGGAGGAAGGAAACATCCTAGGATGTTTCAATTTTACTGCCCCACTCCAGAAAAAAAAAAAAGAAAAACCATGCAGGAAGTGAATGAGTCTGAACATTGGCTCTGGGCTAAGGTGAGACAGGACTCCAGGGCCCTGGGAATGAGTGCATGGCCTCGGGGGCAGGAGACCCCAGCACTGACTGGACTGCCATATCTAAGGCCCCATTTCTTCACCTGCAGGACTAGGGTAACAGTGCAGCCTTAAACATCACTTGCTGTGAAGATTATATTAGATGAGGCATATAAAAGTGTGCTTTGCTAATTGTAAAGTGAAAGTATAGTCGCTCAGTCGTGTCCGACTCTTTGCGACCCCATGGACTGTAGCCTACGAGGCTTCTCCCTCCATGGGATTCTCCAGGCAAGAGTCCTGGAGTGGGTTGCCGTTTCCTTCTCCAGGGGATCTTCCCAACCCAGGGATCGAACCTTGGTCTCCTGCATTCCAGGCAGACACTTTAACCTCTGACCCACCAGGGAAGTCCTAATTGTAAAGTACCTGCAAATAAATATATATATTATATATATATATGTGTGTGCCACACATATATATATGTGCCACACATATATATGGCACATAGCATGTGAGATCTTAGTTTCCAGACCAGGGATCAAACCCTCGTCCCTTGCATTGGAAGCGCAGAGTTTTAACCAATGGACAAGCAGGGAAGTCCTAGAAGGCCTTTTTAAATAAGAAATTGTATCTCACCAGCTGTCTCAGAGATAACAATGAAAACTGAAACAAAATACAGTGAACCAGACGCAGGGCAAACACAGAGACTTCACATCTTTCCCAGAATCCGAGGACCTGAATTCAGATCCCAGCCTCAGCTTGCCAGCTGTGTGACCTTGAGCAAGCCATCCTCCTCATTTATAAATCAAGGTAGCAGGAACTGGAAAACTTACAGAGTCCCTTCTAAGCCAAATTGCTACCTGGAAAAGCTTCTGAGGAAAATGCATCAAGTATTATTTCCATTGAGGGACTTGCCTAGTGGTCCAGTGGTTAAGAAGCCGCCTGCCTATGCAGGGGACATGAGTTCGATCCTGGGTCCGGAAAGATCCCACATGCTGCGGGGCAACTGAGCCCGTGCACCACAACTGTTGAGCCCATGTGCCCCAACAACAGAAGCGTGTCCGCCTCAGAGCCCGTGCTTCACAGCAAGAGAAGCAACAAAGACTTAACACAGCCAAAAACAAATAAATAAACTTTTAAAGTATTATTTCCTTTGAAATCATGATGAGCTAGCTAAAACTGCTTTACACATTTGCTTTGCAATTTCTTCGACCTTCTACCCCATCTCTATCTGCTGGAATATTGTCCCTATCCACCTAGAGGAATCAAACAATGTACGTAATAAAGTAAATTAACAGAGAGATGCTGTATGTTGTGTCTTAGAAGAGACTATACATTTTTCTCACAGGCATACAAATGATGGAGCATTTGTAAAAAACTTACTTATCCAGAAAGATAACTCCTCTAAATTACAAAGAGCAGAAACTGTACAAGCCATTCTCCCAACCACAAAATCCAATAAAAGCTAGGCTGGAATGCTGAAAGTCTGAAAAGCAAAATATATGGATAGTTACATGGATAGACAGACAACCCAGCTGAAAACTAGAAGAGCCTTTCTTTGGGGTTCAGAAAACGAATTATAAGTACAACAGAGAATTAGAATATGACTTGTCAAAACTTATCCCATACCACTGGAGGCAAATTCGTAGTATAAAGAGGCCTTCGTTATTAAAACAGCACAGTTTCCACTTCTGGGGTGACTGAGAGAGTGACTTCAAGGAAGAAGTAAAGCTGGCAAAAACTGTTTCTTAAAAAAAGACAATTTAAAGTCTCTGGGAGCTGCCTTAAGGGCATATGACAAACAAAGGAACATTTACTCGAGAAAATCTACTAAAATTCAGTAAGAACTGCAAGTCTGTAGCGTTTCAACCGTTTCAACCGCAACCTGCCCTCTTCCTCTCCACTCCAGCTCAGCCTCACAGAAACTTCACTCCACATGTGTGTGGCCTAGAAATCAGGGCTCCCCGACCCCTCAAAACCTAATCAAGGCTTTTATATCTCATCAGGAGGGACCAGCCACCAGCATTTCTCATTCTGCCAACTCCAAGTTGAAAAGGCTAAATTCCCAGTGAGTGTATTGCAGAAACCAGTACTCGAGAAACCCAGCACCACACTCAGAGAGCTGGAGAACTCAGGTTTATTAGTCCGGCGGGCCCAGAGGAGTTAACACTCCAAGCTCTGAGCCCCGAACAAAGGGGTTACAGAGTTTTTATACCCAGACAGGCGTGATTAAGCGGGTTTGTGGGTTCGCAGGGGCTGGGCGGTTGTAAAGAGCAGGACAAGGGTGAGTGAGACAAGCTCCAGTATTGAGAGTCCCCACTTTCTGAGACCTATGTGATCCAGACTTTGCAAGGAGCAAACTGAGTTACAGAGGCAGAAGGAACAGGAGGTTATGTAAAATTTTAATTTTTCGTCCTCAAGCGTGTCATGGGACAGAGGCTCAGCCCAAGCAGGGCAGGCTAAGAGGACTGGGGCCCCAACCCCTCCACCCAGCTCACTCCTGGGTCACAGGTTCCAGGGAAGAGACACACTGAGGATTGCCTCCAGAACTAGAGGATTTCTCAGGGGAAATGCGGTCCATGAGAAAAGAAGTTTCTCTGAAGTGCTCCCAAAAGAACTGAATTTATCTAAAACAGAATGTGAGGAAGTTCATGCCTAAGGGCACTCTTGAAAACAACAACCCCTCTTTATTCAGAGCAATAAGCTAAACCCAAGCTAGATAGTTCACCAGAGAGAACCAGAGAAAGAGACAGCCAATAAGAGCCCTCCTGAGCTCCAAACAAACCTTGAAACTGGCTTCAAAATCTACCCCTGCCTGATTTTAACTGGATCACACTGCTGAGGGATTTGTCTCTGGGCATTTTTTAAAACAATAGAGCAATCAGCAGGTGGAGTCTATTACCTCCTGCTGGACTGGGCATGTTACCATTTGAAGCAAACAGTTTAACAGAGGAATCAGGAAAAGACACAATCAGACAGCGCTGCTAAGACCACTGTCATCCCAGAGTCCTGGGCTCAGATTCCTGCCCAAGGCTGCATCCTCTGAGGACAACGAAGCCTCTAAAATTGATTGTGGTGGACGCACAACTCAGAGGATATACTAAAAACCATCGGGCTGTGCACTTAGCTTTTTTAAAAAAATTTTATTGGAGTATAGTCAATTTATAATGTTGTGTTAGTTTCAAAGGGATTCAGTTACACACACTTATATATTCATTCTTTTTCAGCTTCTTCTCCCACACGGGTTATTACAGAATATTGAGAAGAGTTCCCTGTGCTAGGGCCGTGCACTTTCAATAGATGAACTATGTGGTAGATGAATTGCGTTAATAAAAACGGAATACAAAAAGTCAATGACCTCCATATTCATCGCAACATTATTTCAAAGAATTTGGTCTTAAAAAAAAAACAGTGCAATGGAAACAAAACTCAATGACTTGGACAGTTGAAAAGATGATGGAATTAATTTCTGGACATCTTGCCTCTCCTGTTTCTCTTTAAAACGGTCCAGATTTCTGCCAAATGTTTTCAAGTGCTCCCTGAAAAAGCCTCATTTCGAAAGATCTTCTCTTTTCTTATTATTTTAAATTTTTTTAACACCAAAAACATGTTGTGTTGTGTATAGCCAGTTAACAATATTGTGGTAGCTTGAACAGAGGAGGGACTCAGCCGTACAAATACATGTATCCATTCTCCCCCAAACCCTCCTGCCATCCAGGATGGCACACAACTTTGAGCAGAGTTCCATGTGCTATACAGCAGATCTTCGAAAGACCTTCTCTCATTTGACTCTTCACCTCTGAACGGAAGGTCTCGGGATGCCCCCAGGAGAGCATCCGTTCTCTCAGGTCCCTGCTACACCTCCGTGCCCTGAGTCATCCCCTATCAGATGCCCCATGGGTGGGGCCCCCCATCCTGGGTTTTGAAGCTCCACTGTCAATATGGCCCACAGCCTGATGTGGCACAAGAGCAGGGGCCCAGACAGCCTGAAAGAAGCCAGCAGTCAGCTCCAAAGGTTTCTGATCAGATTCCAGTCCTGGGAAGGAATCTCATTTTCCCAAAGATCCTTTCAACCAAGTCACCACCACCACTACTGTGCGATCAGAGGGGACGTGGAAGCTACCTGTCTGAAGAAGAAATTCTCTCATTCAGGAACCTCGGGTCCATTAGACTCTGCCACTTACCAGGCAGGGCCCTTGGCCTCCCTGACCCTCAGTCTCCTCATCTGTGCAACGGGTGTACTATCGTAAGAATTAAGTCAAATACTGTGCGCGAGAGAACTTTGGATTTCTTCTTTTCTTCCTCAACTGCCATAGGCCAGGAGCTCACAATCCCTCAGCCCCCTTTGCCCCCGTTGAGGAGGGGGACATTTTCCTCTACCCATCTAGGTTCTTCTGACTGGTGTAAGAATCAAATTGACACGAGAAAGATTAACAGGAGAAAGTCAAGCAAAAGTTTAATAACATGTGTACATGGGAGAGGCGTCCCAGGTAGCATTGGTGGTAAAGAACCCAGTGCAGGAGACATAAGTGACAAGGGTTAGATCCCTGAGTCAGGAAGATCCCCTGGAGGAGGGCATGGCAACCCACTCCAGTATCCTTGCCTGGAGAATCCCATGGGCAGAGGAGCCTGGCGAGCTACAGTCTACTGGGTAGCACAGAGTCGGACACAACTGGAGCGCACACACACACATACATGGAAGAGACCCAGGAAAACTGAACAACTCACCAAAATGGCCAAAGTCCTCGCTTTAAATGCCACCTTTAGCTAAAGACAGCTGAGGGTTGGGGGTAATGGTGTGAGACTGAAAGGGAGGAAGGCAATTCACCTGCAGTTGGGAAATCAAATGTTTACTAAATAAACATTTGCTGGGCCAAGCAGAGACGATGGGCAAAGCGTGGACTCTGGTCTCTAAACGTTTCCCACCACACCCAGTCCATATTCCCTGCAGATGTCTCTGGTGATCGCTCTGTTCCTAGAACAGACCTTCTACCTAAATTCTTCAGACACTTAGGGGAAAAGTAAACTTCTTTCCTGATTCTTTTGGGCCTTAATCGTTTTCAGCAAGAAAAATAATCAACATGCCAGAGACATTTAGGAGTGACCAATCTTGTTCCCTTCTCTCCAAGCAGTCACGTACAGATGTGAGAATTGGACTATAAAGAAGTCTGAGTGCCCAAGAATTGACTTCAAACTGTGGCGCTGGAGAAGATTCTTGAGAGTCCCTTGGACTGCAAGGAGATCCAGCAAGTCAATTCTAAAAGGAAATCAACCTTGAATATTATTGGAAGGACTGATGCTGAAACTGAAGCTCCAATACTCTGGCCACCTGATGTTAAAAGCGAATTCACTGAAAAAGACCTGATGCTGGGAAAGACTGAGGGCAGGAGGAGAAGTGTGCAGTGAGGGTGAGATGGTCAGATAGCATCACTGACTCAATGTACACGAATTGGAGCAAACTCCAGGAGATGGTGGAGGACAGGGGAGCCTGGTATGCTGCGGTCCATGGGGTTCAAAGAATCATACACAACTTAGGACTGAACAACAACATCTACACCAAAGAGACTCAATTTCATGCTTAGAGGTGGCCTGGGTTCCAGAGAACCCCAGGGCTTCCAATCAAAGGCTGCTTAGTCTGACTTTAACTTAAATTGAACCAAAGGTGAGTGACCCAGAAAGTAACCATCACATCCAATGAGATGGACAGAGACCTTCAGGCCCCTGCCTCTTAGGTCTCCTGTCTGCATTATGGAACCCAACCTGGTAGCCACAACGAGACTGGCAAGAGGTGATGGATGCCAGGCGCTGGATGCCCTCGACTAAACCCATACCCCCTGGTGTTTATAAACCCAGCTTCTGGAGATCTTCTCTGAAAACCAAAGCTCTTGGCCTGGTGGGAGGAAAATCATCCAGGGTCCAGCCTGAGACCCAGCATCACTTCCTACGTGCACCTGCCTCGTCCAGCAGGGCCCTGGCACTGTGGACTGTTTAGCCACCATCTGCCAGTACTCTCTGGATCAAGCAGCAAAGAGTAGAAGCCTTCCAAGAGCCCACCCAAAAACGTTACCCTGGCAAAGCCCAAGAGCCACGAGAGAATGTGGGCGGCAGTGTGGGGGTGGGAATTAGGTGTCAAGATAACGTCCAAGTCACATCTCCTGCTGCTGATGGCAGGCGGACACTATGCCCTCAGACCCGGTCACCGGACAGAGTCGAAGGCAGCCGCTTTTCCAGGGAGATCCTGTTTCCACTCCAGGGGCATCAGTCCTTCAGTCAGCATGCTCCCTGTCTACACAGCGTGAAAGGACCCACACCAGAGCCTGGCACCCCAGCACAGTCAGAGCCAGAGAAGGGCCTTTGGTGCACAAGGACCACCGGGGAAGGTGAAGTCCCACCAGAAGGGGACGTCTTTGACCTTCTGACCCTTTGGCTACTCTGAGGCCTCCCCCCTCCTCCCTGGGGGCTCCTCCTTCCTCTGACTGTCAAGGATTGAATCATGCCTCCCCCGCAAGAAAAGATGCTGACATCCCAACCCTCAGTACCTGCGAAGTTGACCTGATTTGGAACTAGGGTCTTTGCAGGTGGTTCCAGTGGAGCTAAGATGAGGACCAGGGTAGGCCCTTCATCCAACATGACTGGTGTCCTTAGAAGAAGAGAAGATTGGACACAGAGACGCACTTGGCGGATGCCATGTGACAGTGGGGACCACAGCTGCAGGCCAGGGACAGCGGACCTCCACTGGGGGTGAGGGAGGTGAGAAAGGATCCTTCCCCGAGTCTCAAGGGAGCACGGCCATGCTGAGCTCTTGACTTCTGACTCCTAGACTCCAGGGCTCAACACAACCCTCTCACTGGGCCCCAGCATGAACCTCTGAGTCAAGAGACTTCTACTTATTTCTACTTTTCCAGCAACAGGAAGGAAAAAAACAACTGGGATCTGAAAAGCAGAGGGAGAATTGAGAAACCAAGAGGCTGGATTCCTGTCATCTTAAGCCACCCAGTATGTGGGGCTTCCAACCGTGAATATTCATGGGAAGGACTGATGCTGGAGCTGAATCTCCAATACTTTGGCCAGTTCATTAGAAAAAACCCTGATGCTGGGAAAGATTGAGAGCAGGAGGAGAAGGAGGTGACAGAGGATGAGATGGTTGGATGGCATCACCGACTCGATGGACATGGGTTTGAGCAAACTCTGGGAGACATTAAGGACAGGGAAGCCTGGCGTGCTGCAGTCCATGGGGTCACAAAGAGTCAGACACAATTGAGCAACTGAACAACCAATGTGAGGCTTTGCTGCAGCTAATATGGGCCCCAATTCTGAAGGCTAAACCCAACCACCACCTCCACCCACCTCCACGGAGAGACAGAGATGCGGGCCAGGGGAGCTGAGAATCCTTGTTGGAGAAGGAGGTCAGCTGGGAGTAGGGGAGGTGGTCCAGGGGAGTGCAGGACAAGAGAGGGTGGGCACGAGGGAGAAAGACAAGGGGGTGCTGTCTCCTGGCAGAGAGGGGCCCCAGGAGAGTGGAATCAGGTCAACAGAGGAAGCCTCTGATCCTTTCCAGCTGTGGGCCCTGAAATGGCTGGGCCTAGAATCAAATCAAGTCTCCTCTCTGCTTTTTGGAAACTCTAGAGCTCCTGCCAACAGAACAAAAAGAAAGCCCCCAACACACCTATCTCCTGTCTCAACATATATATTTCATCGCCCCAGTGTCCTGCCTAACCCCAGACTGTAAATGACTCCCCCACCTCCAGCCAAGCTTACGCAGGGCTCAAGGCGACACTCTTGCTGGGTGCAGCCTGAATATCCAGTTCAAGAGAATTCCAGTCATTTCTACTTTTCCAGCAGTGAAAAGGAAAAAAACAACTTGGATCTGAAAAGCAGAGGGAGAATTAAGAAAGTGCCTCAGCTCCAGGCATCTCTTTTTTTTAACCACTAACCGGGCAATGAATAATTTATAGCCAAGAATGTTTGTGAGGGGGATAAAACTGTTGACAAGTCAAGAAAAACCTCTTAGCAGCCTAACGGAGCAATCCATCTTCAAGAAACACGTTTCAAATGCATAGTTTGTGAAGATGCTGGTTGAGGTTGTTTCCTTTCTCCTTTTTTTTTTTTTTCTTTTTTTTATCTATATGGAAATCGGTGGGTGCTGAAATATGTTTCACTTCAGCACGAACTAGGGCTGAATGATAGCCCAGGCAAGAATTAAATCATCGCTTCATACTGCAAGAAATAAACATAGAGCTGGGCAGAGACCCACGATGCCCACGGGGGGTGGAGAGCAGGAGCTTCTGGGAGCTGAACAGAGGCGTTGGTATTCTAGGCAGGACTGCATGGGAGCAAGGGGGTGGTGGATCTGGGAGAAGTTTTCTGGGAGAGGTCCCCGAAGCCAAGTGGTGGTGATTACACATTTGCAAAGAGCAGGCATCCTCCCCAAGTCCTCCTAGATCTGGGCATCACGAGGGTACGGCAAGGACTTTGTGACAACAATGCCTGGATGGAGGACAATATGCTGAGCAACCTGACGGCTACAGGGTCAAGCCTGTATCAAGCACCCACCACGTTCTAGGGCCAAGCTCCTCCTGGAGATGCTGTTGCTCAGCCCTGGTTACTGTGTGGCCCTCTCCCGGCTCCAGCAAGGCCACCTGGGAGCCAAACCTCCAGGAGATCTTAAAATGCTGCTGATTGCCACACAAGTACAGATGGTAGAACCTGGCCTTGAACCTAGGTCTCACTCACAGGCTCATTCATCTCTCATGGTCTTAGGGAGGCTGACTTGGTTTTCCAGAAGTTGGCAGGTATTAGGAGCCCTCCTCATATTCTCAGTGGCCTCCCCTACCTGCTCTGGGCTCCTGGCTGACCAGGGTTCAAGTGGTCAGCTGAGTGGGTAGGCTGAGACCCAAGTCTAGAGCACAGCCAAGCAGCTCCCCTGGGGTCAACACAGGTGAGGCGGGCACCATTCACGGTAACTGTATTAGTAAGCTACTGCTGGGTAACAAATGACCCCACTCTCAGCAGCTGTAAAGCAACAAGCATCTGTTGCCCCAAGGTTTCTGTGTACCAGGAACCCAGGGACAGCTTGGCTGAGTCCTTTCACTCCGGGCCTCTCACAGGGCTGGAAACGATGTGTCTGCTGGTGGCTAGTCACTTCAAGGTTCAACTCAAATCTCACACACAAGCTGCCATTTTTCACAAGGTGTTAGATCCATGGTCTCCTCATTGGCTGTTACCTGGAGACAGTCCTCAGTTCTTGGTTCTGTGGCTCCTCCATAGGGCACCTCACAGCATTGCACCCAGCTTCCCTCAGAGCCAGCAAAAGAGTCCTGCGTAACGGAAGTCAGGGGCTCTCGTAACACTCTCCAAGTGACGCCCCATCAGATGTGCCGTATAATCTTTCAACCAGGGGCCTTCCCACTGCTCTGTGGGAAGAACCACCTTCCTGCCTCTGGGAGGATTCAACCTATCAAATGCACGGTGTGTGCACCGCACCACCCCTGCTGGTGTGTCGGTCACCTGAGCAGCCTTGTAACTGGGAGCGGGGGAGAGGCTTGGTCCCCTCAGTCCTTCCTTCTTCCCCTTCTTCACCTGATAGAGAGAAGGGCTTTCAGCTCCACAACTTGGCACGGTTAGCCTGGAGGGCCCCTCCCCATGGGCTTGTCTGGGGTGTGCTCCCCCCAAAGAACGAGGTGTCCCAGCCCGGGACCCAGCGTAGCCCAAGGAGGAGACAAGGCAGAACCAGAACAGGGTAGGGAGAACCTGGGGAGGTGGAAAAGAAGAGCGCCCTGGGGCTGGACCATAGGGACCCCCGGAGACAGCCCCTACTGGAACCAGGAAGCAGGGCTCAGGCTCAGGCGTCCTTCCCATCAGCGGCTCCTGCATGGCATCCTTCTGTCCCCCGCCCCTCACTCCAGCTCCCCATGGGACACCCTATAAGGTGACATGATTTGGGACCTGCAGAGGTTTGGAATTGGTAGATCTGGGGCAATGGTATTTTTGTTTTAGTATCTCACCACTCATTTGGATGCAAACCAGGTTTAAAAACCTATATGCTGAAGGCAAAGCAACTATCCAACCTCGATCTTCTGATACAATTCCCATTTCACAGAACTTAGCAATGAAGGTAATTTATACAAAAATGGGAATCATTCTGTTTTTCTGCTTGCCAAGCCCTTGTGAAAATGGAAGTTTTAGTCACTCAGTGGTGTCTGATTCTTTGCAACCCCAAGGGCAGTAGCCTGTCAGGCTCCTCCGTCCATGGGGATTTCCCAGGTAAGAGTACTGGAGTGGGTTTCCATTCTCTTCTCCAGGGGATCTTCCCAACCCAGGGATCGAACAGGGTCTCCTGCACTGCAGGCAGACTCTTTACCATCTGAGCTACCAGGGAAGCCCCGTTAAGTTCTTGATGTAAATTAAATCACGTATTTTAAAATCTGTCAACAAATCTTGTGATCCAATTTGGGGTCTTGCAATACTCTACCACTCTACACCAAGGGTTTCTTGATTGGTAAAAAGAAAATGGAGAAGCTCAGCTTCAGAAGGATTTCCAGAATGAACCATTATGATGGCCTCTTCCAAAACACATTTACGTTGATCCTATTCATTCATTTCTTCTCATTTCACTTCATGTATAATGGCTTCAGAGTCTACAGAGCAAGCTAGAGAATTAGGCCTGAATATCTGATCTCCTGTTGGACATCAGCAAGGATGATGTCTGGCGTCTGTGCTGGGCTTAGTCATACTTCAAGGTGTGTTACCCTCCTCCCCTCTAGAGTAGCTTCTGAGCGACAGCGAAGGCTGTTTCGGGCTATTGCTGTTGAGTTGCTAAGCTGTGTCCTGCTCTTTGCAACCCCATGGACTATAGCCCACTAGGCTCCTCTGTCCATGAGATTCTCCAGGCAAGAATACTGGAACGTGCTGTCATTTCCTTCTCCAGGGGATCTTCCCAACGCAGCAATCAAACATGTGTCTCCTGCAATGGCAGGTGGATTCTTTACCGCTGAGCCACAGGGAAGCCTGTCCAGGTTTCCTTGCTGTTACACTCCTACTTGGGGCAACACCTGGCACTCAGGAGGCACTCAGGGGTCAGTCCACTTGTGACCCCTGTCGGGACTCCTTGGACACCCACTGCCTACCTACCATGTGACCGGGCAATGCCTAACCCCTGACCACACATGAGACCCTCTGAGGAAACAGGCAGTCACAGTCCCACCCCCACCGCTTCCGATGGTAAGCCCTGGGGGCTGGCCTGTATGCCATCTGTGTAGCAACTCAGTCCTGGTGAGAACACAGTCCCACCAGGAGGTGGCTCAGAGCACAGAACACCCCATCATTCCCTCCAAATCCCCTCGGGTGACAGACACCACCCAGATGGGCTGTGTGCTTTGCTGAGTCACTTCAGCCATGTCCCACTCTGTGCAACCCCATGGACTGAAGCTCGCCAGGCTCCTCTGTCCATGGGATTCTCCAGGAAAGAATACTGGAGTGGGGATCTTCCCGACTCGGGGATCGAAGCAGTGTCTCTTACGTCTAACCTGCATTGGCAGGCGGGTTCTTTACCCCTAGCACCACTGGCCAGCAAACATTGTACGCAAAGTTTAGTCGCTAAGAGACCTCATGAGCAGCCGTGGTTTCTCCAGCTGGCCCCTGGGAGGAGCTCTCCATCTCTAGCAGCAGCTTCTAGACCACAGGCCTTCCCTACAGCTTGGGGCCCATCCCATGCTGCAGGGGGCTCATCTTCATGGTAATGGCCTCAGGCTGCCCTTGAAATGTCCAGAAAGAAAAGGGCAACCTTGGCCAGAGGGGAAGTCAGGGCAGATCCTCTCTGAAGGTTTGTCCTTGATCCTTGTCTGACCTTTATCCAAGCGGCCGAGCTCAGCGCACCCTCCAAGGGCAAACAGGACCTCCTTCTGTCTTGCTGCCGCACCCACCCCAGGACCAGGGCAGCCCGCCTGACTGTGTCCAGAAGTCTCCAGGCCCTTTCAAGCTAGACCCTTGGCTTCTTAAGACATGCTCCATGTGAGAAGCTTCTACCTTCCTGTAAAGGACCTGCCGTGGTCAGAGCGCCAAGTCACAGAAGACGTGTGACACAGATGTGTGACACAGGGCACCCATGGGGCCCCACAGTCAAGAGTCTCACCTCCAGCAGACATTGGGGCGTGCGTGTCTGCCCTTCCCCAGTGCCTCCCCCCTTGAATGCTCTCCTGGGACCCCATCAAATGAAAACCCTGGATCTGAGGTAGAAAAGCCTCTTAGGAGGTTAATAGCAAGTGGATAGAGCAATAAAAGTAATGATTTAATTCTTCAAGGATGGCTAAACAGGCTGCTGTTTACCAAAGTCTTAGTAGATAATTACTAACAGATAATTACAAAAAGCTGCTGGATTACAGCTGCCCCAGGAACAGCCACAGCCCCAGCCTGCACAAGCCCCTTTCCAGGAAGGACCCAGGCAAGACTCTCCTCTGCCCTCTCCTCCTGCCCCCTCACTGGCTCTGCCATCCCTGGAAAGCTCCCCTGGGTGAGTCTCTCCCCAGAGATGCCCACGATGGTTTTAACTGGGCTCCTCAAATGGCCCATTCCCCGGTTCCTCTGCAGGCAGCAGATAAGAGGCAGTGGGGCACGGACTGCAGCAGCGCAGCCCTGGGACGAGCTTTGATGGAGGGGCTCGGGGACCTCTGGGGCTCAAGCCCTGCCTGGCAGTCTGGGATGGTGGAGGGCACACTGTGGTTGGCCCTTAAGGAACACTGCTCACCTGCCCAGCAAGTTGGTCCCGGAGCCTGGGAAAAGGAAGGAAGTAACCCAGACAGAAAGAGGGCCTCCTGGGACCTCCCCTGTTCTCAGCCCAAAAGGTCACTACACCTCCCACCCTGTGCCTCTTCCCCTGACTCCAAACACCCCACCCCTCCTCCCACAGACAACCCGTCACCACTATTCCTCCAAACCCCTCAGCCACACGTGTGCCTGCCCCCAGCTGAAGGACAACAACAGCCTCCAAATAACATCACGACCGCTGTGGCTCCTCAAGCTTGCCCCTGGGAGGAGTTCCCCAGCTCTGCCGAGCGTCTCCAGACCAGAGGCCTCACCTGCTTGTCCGGAAGGTCACAGGACCCAACAGATCCTGCACCACACTCAGGTTCATGGTCGTTCCTGGGGCTGTCCCTGCCCCCGGCACCAGTGCCATCCAGGTGAAGATGATGTTCTCTGTGGTCACGATCGTTGGCCATACTCATCTTCAAGGCCATGGTTAGGGGCTTTTCCTGCCCTGGGACTAGGTCCTACCTGCAAGTAAAGAGAGTCTCTGTGGTCATGGCCATTGGTTAAGACCATCGTCAAGGTCATGCCTAGACGCTGTCCTTGACCTGGGTGAAGATGTTTATTGTGGTCCAGTCCAGGCCATCAGCTCCATTCTTCCATGTTCTGTGAGACCCATTCTTTCAGCGGTAGGGACAGGGAGCACCCTGTGCCCAAGTGCCTCCATCCTGTGGCAGGCTGCTCCAGGAGAAGGTTTCCCCCACACCAGGCCAAAAGTGGACCCCTGACCTTTGGAATCAATGCAACAGCCTTAAAGAGCACAGGACAGTCTTTCCTTTTCCTCTCACAAAGCTTCAAACTTCAGAAATGCTTCTTAGGACTTCCCTGGTGATCCAGTGGTTAAGAATCCACCTGCCAATGCAGGGTACTCAGGTGTGATCCCTGATCCAGGAACTGATATCCCACATGCTGCAGGGCAACTGAGCCCTGCAGTGAAAGTACTGAAGGCCACGTGCTCGGGAGCCCGCACGTCACAACTAGAGAATCCGTGGCCCACAATAAAAGATCACACATGTTACAACAAAGATCCCACGTGCTTCAACTCAAGACCCGAGATAGCCAGAGAAATAAATAAACCAGAAATGTTTTACAAATGCTCTTTATGTCCCAGGCTTCCCTTGTGGCTCAGCTGGTAAAGAATCCACTTGCAATGTGGTAGACCTGGGTTCGATCCCTGGGTTGGGAAGATCCCCTGAAGAAGGGAAAGGCTAACCACTCCAGTATTCTGGCCTGGAGAATTCCATGGACCATATAGTCCATGGGGTCAAAAAGAGTCGGATACAACTGAGCGGCTTTCACTTTTTCACTTTCACTTTATGTCCCACACAAAGTCTACTCCCCTCCAGGCAGAATGTATGACCCTCAGCCCTTTCTCCAGGGCCAGGGGTCCAGGTGCCCTGGATGCCAGGGTCATCCGTCATGAACAGACACCAGCCTGGTCTGTCTTCTGTGGGGATGGTGCCCAGATGAACTGATGGATCTAACATGGAGGGGACTGACACAGCTGTGGGACCACCCCTCCCAGCCAACCCCCGCCCCACCTGCTCCTCCTCCCAGCGGTCTCCGCCCTGCTGATGACCACTGGGAAACTGACTCTCCCAGAGAGAATCAGATGCCAGTTACCAAAGCCTACCAAGCCAGCTCAGAAAAGGTGGACTCTACTGCGAGGCCTGAGAACGCATCAGGGAACTAAGGGCGGAAAGTGACGGCAAGGAACGTGGTGACCCAAGGCTGGCTGGGACAAGCCAGTGGCCTTCTGCAGCCCAGCGCAGCCCAGCCCATGGCTGCACCGTTTCTCATCACCCCTCGCTGGCCAGCAGGTTCTACGTTCCTGCCTCTTCTCCAGAGCCCTCTTCTGTGCACCTGCTCAAACACTTAAACGTGGCTGCCCAGCTCCAGGGCCAATGCGCATCCCTGGTCCCGATCCCAGACTCTGGGAGGGATGAAGCTGATGAACTCATCCTGCCACAAGATACGATCTCCTTGGATCAAGTCTGGTCCAATCAGCTTAGGGAAGGCCAGCCTCAGTGTTTAAATACGCCCTGGGCGCACACCCAGGGGAGGGAGAGGGCGAGCACACCCGCCCCTCCCCCAGAAACATGCTACCTGTGCCGCTGACCAGCTCCTTCTGTCTCTGCAGCTGGTACTGTACTCACAACTGGACCTGATGCAGAGCTTGTCCCCTTGTTCTTGATGCTTTTCCTTTTCTAAGACTGTCCTCCTTCATCAACCAGTGGGCTCTTGTTTTAATCCAGCTCTGGCTTCTAATATAGATAATCTTCCTCCATCCTTGGGATGTTCAAAGTCTGATGCCTGTGCCTAACCACCAGACCAACCCAGGCTGAATGGGCATTGGTGGAATGACCTTGGCTACTTGCCTTGGACTCTGGTGGCTGGAATCTAACCGACTGGATTATGGACAAGATTCCTGCATCTGCTGCCCCCACCCTGATCGGGTCCTTCCTGCCCCAACCCTGCCCTCTGATAACCACACACCCCCACACTCAGGGATGCTTGGCCGGCCACAGGGAGATGCAGAGCATTCACCAGATTTTGAGGACAGACTTCTCTACACCCACCTCCCCCCAAGGTGGGGAGCATCTCACAAATACCCAACCCAGATACACCAAACAGGAGGAAAAAATCTTCCCACTAACCTGGGAGCCATCTCAGCAGGCTTGGTGGGGCTTGTCTTCAGGATTTTGATCAACATTTTCATGACCACCTTTTAAAAACCGGCATTACTGTTTCAATATCTATGGGGGGAAATAATTCCAACTTGAATTTCTAACTTGTGGTTTTTCAGGAAGAATCTGAAGTCAGCAAGTAAATCATTCCTGAGAACCTTCTTAAGAATGTTCTAGTGGTGCAGCTGGCTTCCTGCTCAGGAGGAAGTGTGAGGGGTGCTGCACGAACCGCATTTTCCAAAAATGGCCCTTTCACAACTCGTTCTTCCAAGGTAATACATTGTGATGATGGCTATTAGAGGGTAGCTAATGGCCTGCACAGGAAGTTGAGTGGGAATAAGACCACAGGATAGAAAGGTTGGGCTCCTTCTCTTCTCTTCTCCCCAAGTCCAGCTACTTCCTCATGCCCTGGAGACAGGCAGCCACTTCTGACCCAGCCATGCCTTGGAGACAGGAGTCTGGTGACCTCCCACCCCCCCGCCCCCCTGCCACCCTGACAGCACCCACCTCACGCCTGCATCATGCACGGCGCCGCATTGTGCTTGTGGAGCCCACCTGGGCCGAGCGCAGCCAGAAGGGCAGGGTCCACCCCCTGGGGCAAACCTCTGCAGTGGGCAGGGAGTCAGCAGGTGGCTTGGCCCTGCACCATCGTCCCCTCCAACTGCCCACCCCCAGCCTGCGTTTCCCCATGGCATCGGGCATCACAGCCTCAGACCTGCAGTAGCTCTTCTCTGCTCACGTCGCCCCCCTCTCCCTCATCCTGCTCCCAGCGATCAGCTCTCAGCAAACTTAGTGGCACCTGAGTCCTCATCTTGGTCTCACAAGCCTAGAACCCAAACTGGACACTGTCCCTCTCCTCATTCCCAGGCCCCACTTGGAGCCACCTGGTGTGGAGTAGGCCCCCCATCCGCCATAAACATCTGCCAGGATGAAGCAAGGAAGGGCCTGCTCTGTGCTCAGTGACATGAAATTCCCTCTGGGACAGTCACGCAAGGAAACTGTCACATACACTGGGTTTCCTGACATCCTGGCCCCTCCCTGCCCGTCCTGAGCTGTATCCCAGCCAAGCACAGTTGCCCCCGAGCTGGCAGCACCTACGGAGCCCACAGACCCCATGCCCTCCATGGTGCTGTCCACAGGCCTTGTAGGGGACAGAGTCAGCCCTTGTCTCATTACCGCCACTGCCCCCCAAACAGGCATCTTCCCGCTTCACTGGCCCGCAAATGGCTCTTTGGGGAACGTCTGGGCCTTAATTGCTTTCTGTCCGGTGTCTGTCTCGGTGCTCAGACACGGCTCTCTCGGCCGACAGGGAAGGATGCATTTATACAGGTCCACGCCAGAGACCTGGACACAGATGGGACAAAACCCAACCCCTAGTCATCCTCTTGGATGCCTTCCAGAAGAGTCTTTTGCAGTGAAAGAGCAGGTCCCTCCAAGGATCAGGGAAATTGGAGCACAGACAGAAAGCCTGCACAGAAGGCAACCTGCCCAGGGTCCTCAGCCCAGAGTCACCACTGGCTCAGCCAGGCAGTTCCCTTCGCTCTCTAGACCTCAGTTTGCCCAACAAAAGAAGGAGGGGCTTGGGGAAGACCACCTCGCCACCCACCCAGAGGCCAGTCCGGGTTTGACCACTATTCCCTGACCCCAGAGTAGCAGGTCTGGGAGATGGAGATGGATGCTCCCTGCAAAAACGTCCATCAGCCCAGGATCCTTGGAGCGTCCTGCACACAGAAGCTCCCTCTTAGAGATTCTTATGGCACAACTAAAGGTCCTGAGAAGGCCTGCCACTGTTAACATGTGGAGCTCAGAGTTTTCCTAATTCATGCAACCACAGAAAGACTTTTCTCCAAAGACTCCTAGTACATCTAACACACGCGCTGAGAGCTGATGACCGAGCACTTGATGCCGTCATCAAGGTTCCTCCCAGGAGCTATCTCCGTGGGATGTGGGTCAGATAAATCCTCTCTGATAACAAAGGCCCTGGCGTAGAAAGACAGGTGTCTCCAGGTGTGTGTCCAGGACAACACGCTAAGAAACAAAGAAAGGAAACACCAGAAACCCTGAATGGCTGCCTGTTCCTGTTTGTGATCGAGGGTGGCCGGAAGTGGGAACAACATGCGTCTCCACCTGGGCGGCCCTCAGAAAGCAAGTCCCCAAGCCCCCAGCTGGTGTGACCAAAGATGAAGTCAGGGGCTTGGGAACAGCCTCCACCTGCTACACAACCCTCTAACCCTCCCCCTCCTCTGTATACCCTCCATCATTCAACCGCAAATATTTACGGAGAGCCGCCCACGTGCAGGGCAGGACATCCGCCCAGACGTCTCCTGTACAAAAGCCTCCACAGGCCCTCTTTGCCACGCTGCCCCCCGAGCCTCTTCCCAAAGGCAGACCTCAGTGGTCCCATGGCCCTCAAGGTCACATCCAGACATGGTCTAGCCATGGCTGCCTGCCTCTCCTGCCTCTCCGACACTCACTCTTTCCTCGACATTAGGATGCTCATGACGGCATCCACTGCAAAGGGCTCCAGTGAGGACCTGCCAAGAAACACATGCAAAACAGCACCAGCATCACAGGGTGAAGGGAAGCACGCAGGACGCCGGGCTTCTGTTTGCATGAGGAGTCTGGCATCCAGTTCCCCTACCAGTGGGGCAAAACCTCCCCCACCCCATCCTTTCCCAGCTAGCCCCCCACCTACCTGATGGGAGAAATTAAGCCACTGAAGCTCTTCACTGCAGGAAGGTGGAAAGTTTGCACCCTGAATTCCACCATGCTGACTCTGCAAACAAGGGCCTCCTGAAACAAGGCCCAGTGTGCCTTCCGTGGTGAGGCGCAGAGCTGCTTCCAGGGCTGAGGTCTTCTCCACAGGGGACTCTGTTCCCCCATCCCACGGACTCCAGGACAGGCTGTCACTAGAGGATGCCACAGTCCATGCTTTCCCTCCACCCGACAGGTTCCCGGGCCCTGAAGGCTGTAAGCATTGCCCTCATCACAGGTCTCAGCACGAGCCCCTGCTCCCAGAGGTGGCCTCCTCTCCCCGGGGGGGCTGCTCCGTTGCATCAGGGATGGGTGTGATAGGGTTGGGGCAGAGCCCGAGCCCCTGTGACCTCCAGGGCCTTTCCAAGGCCAATACTCAGTCACCCCTGGAAACGGCAGAAGAGTTTGTTCTTACGAGAAAATGATGGTGTAGACTTGCATTCGTGTCCCCTCTGTCTGGACCACGTGGGGGACCCAGGATGCTCTGAGCTGCAAGGGCAATGCCACAAAACCTGGATGGGGTACACCTCCCCGCTCAGACCCACTGTGGCCTGCATCCTCTTTCTTGCTGGGTGACTCACAAGATCCACGAGACACTCCTACTTATTTCTGGAACCACAGACTCTGCCCGCAGGTGACGATGAACAAGAGCAGCTCCAGGCCTGCCTGCCTTGTCCTTAAGCTACTCGCTACTAAGCTGCCCCTGACAGGCCACTCCTTGGGGACACTGGTCTCACTGGGACAGGACCAGGGGTCCTGGGTGGGTATGAGAGGGAGCTGACACGGTGACTGAGCGAGCATCCCCCATGGCCTAGAGGAACAGTGTATCTCACCCTGGGGAAGGAGGCATCTGGGGATGGGAAATTAAGGCTCGCATCTGAAAGGCAGTGTGTGTGTTAGAAGTGCTTTAGCTACAGTTAACCAGAAGTCTGACTCATAGTGGCTGAAAGAAGCAGGGGTTTATTGTCTCACATTAACAAGAAATATGAAAGGGCGTGGCCCCAGCCTCTGGTTTAGTGAATGAACCATCATGATGTCTTAGCCTCCTGCTCACAGTTACAGAATAGCCCGTGTGGGTCCAGGAACCACCAGCACACCCACAGTGAGAAGAGGAGGAACAGCAGCCCGGCCCCAGCTGTGTGTCATATCCAAGAAATCTTTACCTAATCCAAGAGTGCAAAAATCTCCTTGTGTTTTCTCCCTGAGGTTTCATAAACTGTAGCTTTTACACTTAGGATCTACTTTAATATTCTATATGGTATACAGAATGGATTGCAAGGTGAATTCCTCACCACTGAACCACCAAGGAAGTCCTTAAGCAAAGTATTTGAAAGGGGAGCCTGGGTTCTCCTTGCCGCCGATATTTAAATGCAAGAGGAAAGATTGATTGCAGGAAGAAATATGAAGCAAAAGGGAACCAGAACTTGAAGATTTGGAAAATCATCAGTCTATTCAGTTTGCAAAAGACAATATAAAACTGGGAAGTTTGCTGTCAGGAAAATCTTGCTCCAGAGAGAAAGGAGGGTATAACTGGACAACCTTCTGCTAGGACCTTAAAGGAACAAAAAGTCACCGTATCAGGTCAGACAGAGTTCTTTTAAGAGGCTGAGCATGTGACTCATGTATCCCTTCAGCCATCTCAGAAGAAGCCAAAAATAGAGACGATGTTATCTAGGGAAGATGTGTGGAAGAGCCAGGTCTGACGGAGTGAGTCCCTGTGATGTGCATAGGAGAACCACAAGGTTGTTAAGAATTTTATACCAACAGAAAGAGCCATCTTAGACTGAAAGGGGCAGATAAAGGACAGGATGAAAGATGGGTGTCAGACCCCTAAGATTCTGTAGGCAGGAAACAGACTGATAAAACTCCCCAGTTTTAAACACATGCTACCCTTCACGATAAAGGAAGGCTAACTCTGAAGACAGAGCCTTGAGTCCAGAGGTTGGAGCCATAAGACCAAAAGGCAGAGCAGAGAGCTACAGAAAATTACTCATAGGTCTTGAAATCTAACGAGGTTTGCCTGGTTGGATTTTGAAATGGCTTGGAAGTAGTGATTTCTTTTTTTTCCCCCTTTTATTTTCTCCCTTTGGGACAGAAATGTCTACCTGGTATCCTGTGCTTGTCTCCCCACCTCCCCACTGTACTTGGGGAGCAGATAGCATGCTTTCTTATTTCACAGGTCCACAGGCAGACAGGGATGTTTTTCCCCAGGACAGATCATACCCAGAGTTTCACCCACACCTGAGAAGCTCAATTTAGATGACTTAGATCATGAGATTTGGAACTTCTGAACTGGTGATAGTTAGATGAGATTTGGGGCTTGGAGTTGGTGCTATATAATGTTTGGTACTTTGGTGATATTGGTATGGGGTAAACATGTTTTGCATGTGAGATTAACGTGAATCTTTGGAAGTCAAAGGGTAGATTGTGGTAGGCAAAATGTTGGCCCCCAAAGATGTCCATGTCCCAGTCTCTGAAACCTGCAAACATGTCACTTAACATGAATTACCACGTGCAGTTGTGATTAAGTAAAAGCTCTTTGGATGGGAATTTCGTCCCATTATCCATGTGGGCTCAATGTAACCACAAGGATCCTTATAAGAGGAAAATAGGAAGGTCAGAGTCGGAGATGTGTCCAACGAATCAGAGATGAGCCAAGGAATCAGGCAGCCTCTAAAACCTGGAAAGGCAAGGAAATGGATTCTTCTCCAGAGCCTCCAGAAGTTACACAGCCCTGCCGATACCTTGATTTTATCCCTTTGAGACAAATTTTGAACTTCTAACCTCTAGAACGGTAGGATAACCGATGTGTCTTATTTGTTTTAAGGCACTAAGATTGTGCTAATTTATCACACCAGCAATAGGGAACTAATGCAACCCTTAAACATTTCATATTTTTACCCTATTGTAAATAGAAATTTTACAGTTCAATTTCTACTTGTTCACGTCTAGTTGGCAGGAAAAAATGATTTTTATATATTGTTCTTGCACCGTGTAACCTAATTAAACTCAGCTGTTAGCTCTGGTAGCTCTTTTTTAGATTCCACAAGACTTTCTACAGACACAAAGATGCTGTTTAAGAATAAACACAGTTTAGCTTTTTCCTTTCCAATCAGGATGCCCTTTATTCTTTTTCTTGTCTTTTGGCACTGACTAGAATTATATAACTGCCTACAAATGTTGAATGGAAGTGGTGAGAGTGAACATCTTGACTTGTTTTGAACTTAGGAAAGAAAATGTTCTGTCTTTAGCATTGAGTATGATGCTAGCTATAGGTTTTCCACAGATGACTTTATCAGATGAGGAAGTTTTTTTCCTAAGTTTCTGAGAGTTTTAGTCAGGAACAGATACAGGATCTTGAATTCGTCTTTTTTTTTAAATCCATTAATATGATCATGTATTATTTAACCTGCTGGGAGAATGAATTACAATTACAGATGCTCAACTTTTAAAACCCTTGCATTCCTCGGAAAAGCCACTTAAGATTATGATGTATTATCTGTTTTGTTGTTGTTCAGTTGCTCAGTCATGTCCAACTCTTTGAAACCCCATGGACTGACGCACACCAGGCTTCCCTGTCCTTCACTATCTGATGGAGTTTGCTCAAACTCATGTCCATTGAGTCAATGATGCCATCCAACCATCTCATCCTCTGTCACCCTCTTCTCCCCCTTCCCTCAATCTTTCCCAGCATCAGGGTCTTTTCCAATGAGTTGGCTCTTCGTATCAAAGTATTGGAGCTTCAGTTTCAGCAACAGTCCTTCCAATGAGTATTCAGGGTTGATTTCCTTTAGGAAATCTTTTCGATATATTGTTAACATCAATTTGATATAATATTGGTGATTTTTGAATATATGAGGATATTTATCTATTAGTTTTCTTTTCCTCATTTTTAATCAAGTTCTGCATTGAGATTTCACATTGGTGATGCAAAATGATGGTGGGCAGCCTCCCAAGATACGACAGATTGAGCTTTTACAAAAGGTCCATAGCCATCAGGACTCTTCATTCTGAAAAAAACTTGAAACCGGAAGAATTGTCACAAAAACTTATCTTTTGATCCTCCGTCCAAGTGAAGACAGCAGGTGAACCTTCCCACCAAGGCAGCATCAGGGGCTAGTCTAACATTCTTGTAGGCTTATGGAATTTGGAGACTTAGGATTTAGACTGAAATAAGTATATCTTGCTTCATGATAGAAAGAAGTTACTTAAAATACCCTGGGACATCTCCGTGTCTCTTGGTCTCAGAGTGAACTCACATTCCGTCAGTGGCTCTTTCATATGGCCAAACACATAGAGCTTGAAAGGATGAATATGTTCACTAATGTCTCCCCCAATCCTTCATTCCCTGGCTTTACCTAGAAAGGAAAAGAAAACAAACATCTGAAAAAGTACAGTTATAGTTACTATTTCCTAAAAAATTTTACTGTCACTTTAGGGCTATCTCAAAACTTTACAAAAGAGAGATAATCTCCATGGCACATAGTAGGTACTCCATAAATATTTGTTAAGTAAATTAGAAAATAGATACATGAGTAAACAAACAAAAATCACCCACTTGGTGAGGGACCAGTGTCAGTCCATGAATTTTCCAAGGGAGCCATGAATAGATTCAGAGAATCTGTAACACCCACCCCATGACTGACAAAAAAAAAAAACCTAGCCTGCAAATGAGGCTACATGCATACGTGCAGTTTTTAAATTCTCAGTGCGGTCTATGACCCAGAAAAGATTAAGAATCATTTCCTTAAGGTCTCCAAAAACGCTAATGACTGAAATATAAACAATATGAATTTGCTTCCCATGGCCAAGTTCCTGGCTTTTAAGGACGCTCAGACTCGCAGGACAGCCTTGGTGTCTGTAGAAGGGACCCTCCCCCGTCACTGAGCCCCACAGCAGAGCTTCATTTATCGCGTCTCCGCGTGCACGGCTAACTTCCCAGGCAGCGGACCCTAATGAAGCAAACCGATTATGGATCCATTAGAGCCTTGCAGAGGGGCATTAATCCTCCCCACAGCCGGCCACTGAGAGCACATGGGGTTTTCCCAAGGAAGGGACTGAGCCTGGAGACAGTCATTCGTTCCCATCAGATCACTCCAGCCCCCAGGGGTCTCTCCTTCCCAGGGCAGCAGGGGGCGGGGCAGGGAAGATTGCCTGTGTCCCTGTAGGATGTCACAGCCGAAGAAGAGGCATGAGAAAGAAAAAGAAGCACTCAGCTAAACCTCCCATCATGGGATCTCCTTGTTAGTCACTCAGTCGTGTCCGACCCTTCGTGTTCCCACAGACCGTAGCCTGCCAGGCTCCTCTGTTCATGCAATTCTCCAGACACTGATGCTGGAGTGAGTTGCCATTTCTTCCTCCAGGGGGTCTTCCTGACCCAAGGATCACACTCACGTTTCCTGCACTGCAGGCAGATTCTTTTCCACTGAGCCACCAGAAAAGCTCTTAGTGTCCTTGGTGGTGGTGGTTTAGCTGCTCAGTCGTCTCCAACTCTTTGTGACCCTATGGACTGCAGCCCTCCAGGCTCCTCTGTTCTTTGGATTCTCCAGGCAAGAATACTGGAGTGGGTTGCCATGCCCTCCTCCAAGGGATCTTCCCAACCAAGGGATCGAACCAGCATCTCTCATGTCTCCTTCATTGGTAGATAGGTTCTTTACCACTAGCACCACCTGGGAAGCCCGTCAAGACCCAGAACATCCTTCAAATGACCAGGCCACTCATCTGGTGTCTCCAGCCTTGTGCTGGTCACAGAAAGAGCTTCCGAACCGCCCAGTGCACATCCCCAGGTAGCTGAGGGGCTCGGGGCCTGGCTGAAGCAGAGGCCCCATTCCTCCCAGGGGGCAGCTCGCAGGCCGGTGGGTGCTTCAGGGGCTCAGCTCAGAACAGACAATGGAAACAGTCTGGTGATTCAGCATGGAGGAGGGCCATCCACCACTCTGCACTGGCTTAGAGACTGTTAGCTCCCAGATGGAGGCTCCATCCTGGTTTCCCAGCATGCTCTGGGCTTGGGAAAAACATCCCAGCTTATTGGGACGATAAAGGAAATGCTAGGGAAGGAGAGAGAAGCAGATTTTTAAGTACCTGCAGCGTGAAGTGTTGGGTTCATATTATTCTGTTCGCCTAAAGGAAATCAACCCTGAATATCCACTGGAAGGACTGATGCTGAAGTTGAAGCTCCCATACTGTGGCCACCTGATGTGAAGAGCTGACTCATTAGAAAAGACCCTGATGCTGGGAAAGATTGAAGTCAGGAGAAGGGGGCGACAGAGGATGAGATGGTTGGATGGCATCATCGACTCAAGGGACAAGAGTCTGAGCAAACTCTGGGAGAGAGTGAAGGACAGGGAAGCCTCGGTGATGTGGTCCATGAGGTGGCAAAGAGTCAGACATGACTGAGTTCCTGAACAACAACAATCCTATTCACCTTTCCCCAACCCTGGGAAACAGGCATTAATGTTCTTCCCATTTTCTAGAAGAGAGGACCACCAGTCTGAGACAGGAAGATGCTTGCTGGTGAGCACATGGCCCGTGGCAGCTGTGTTTAGACACAGACCTCCAAGCTAGAACACCTTGGCTCAGAGCATAAGGTGGCCTCTGCAGGGAAAGGTCCTGCCAGCGACTGGCTTCACTGCAGGGAAGCTGAGGATGTGCCAAGCTGCCCGGATCCCTCCTCGACCTGTCTCTTTGCTTTGCCTTTGGGGGAGCTGATTTCCAGGGCTCCAGTTTCATACAGCCAGTTATGATGTAGTCACCCCTGTGCTCTAAGGAAGGTGACTGAGGGAAGGTGTGGGGATGGCTGACTCCTTGGCCCTGGTCCCCACTATGGACTCAGAGCAGTCTCCCTCTGCCTCCATTTCCCCAACTGGAAACTACAGGTTAAAGGAGACATTGCAGCAGCCTGTAGCCTCGGCTTGCCACAATTCTCCTTCAGTCTAAAAGGTTGTTGGCTCTGAACCCAATCAGGATAAATCAATTTCAGGCGATGCTCATCTCTCTGCGGCTCTGTTCTGCCCCGTCCGCGTCCCATTTGCCTGTCATCTCCTGAAGGAACCACTCACTGCATTACCAAGAGGGCCAGTATGTCAAGAAAGGGGAAACAGCAAAAACCAGTCTTAACCAAATATATTGATATCTGAGCTCCCAATAAAATGTCATCTCCTTCCCACTGGCAGATTTTATCATTTTTTATTTAACCCCAGGGCAGTCGAGGATGTGGATAGGAGCTCACTTCTGCCCCAGATAGAGAATCACAAGAGCCCTGCCACGGGGATCCCCCATGAGGGTGGCGTGCCTAATAAGCAACAAGCATGATACTAAGGGGGCTTCCCAGGTAGCTCAGCTGGTAAAGAATCCGCCTGCAATGCAGGAGACCCAGGTTCGATTCCTGGGTCGGGAAGCTCCCCTAGATAAGGGATAGGCTACCCACTCCAGGATTCTTGGGCTCCCCTGGTGGCTCAGATGGTAAAGAATCTGCCTGCAATGTAGAAGACCTGGGTTCGATCCCTAGGTTGGGAAGATCCCCTGGAGAAGGGCATGGCAACCCACTCCAGTATTCTAGCCTGGAGAATCCCCATGGAGAGATGAGCCTGATGGGCTACAGTCCATGGGGTCGCAAAGAGTTGGACATGACTGAGCAGCTGTGCACACAAACACTATACTAAGAGCCTTATTTGTATCAGTTCATTTAATCCTTATCAAACAGCACTATGAGGAGAGAATACCATCATAATCCCTGTTTCACAGATGAGAAAACGAAGACACAGAGCTATCGAATGACTTACTCAAATCATTATCAGCTAATAAGTAGCAGACTTGACTTTGTGCCTGGAACCTGGCCTAATTACCATGTTACAATGGTGCCTCTCAGTGGAGATTCTATGACTCAGGACTCCACTGGAAGGAAGTGATAGAGACGCAAACAAGCAAGCTCAAGCATAAAGGATAGAATTTAGAATACCTTGGATAATGAAAACTCCAAGGTGTATGTTTCAGGCACAGCTGGATCCAGGTGCTCAGCTGATGTGTGGAATTCACCTCCATCCATCACCCGCTCTGTTTTTCCCCAGGTAGGCTCTGTTCTCAAGCAGACTCCTGCACACGTAGCAAAGGAGGTCCCAGCACTTTAGGCTTGGTGGTTGTTTAATCGCTAAGTCATGTCTGACTCTTTGCAACCACATGGGTTCTAGCCCACTGGGCTCCTTTGTCCATGGGATTTTTCAGACAATAATACTGGAGTGGGTTTCCGTTTCCTTCTAGGGGGATGTTCCTGATCCAGGAATCGAACCTGCATCTCCTGTGTCTTCTGCATTGCAGGCAGATTCTTTACCAACTGAGCCACTCAGGGAAGCCTTTAGGCATAGGTTCCCCCAGTCTGGCAACATTCACAGAGCCAGTGATTACTTTCAGCAAAGCTCCCAGGTTTGAGCCTTCCTGCTCGGGCTTGGACCACGTCTTCATCTCTGAACTAATCCCTGTGATTTGAGGAAGGTGTGAGAGTGAGAGTAGAAGGGGATTCCCCAAAGGAAAATTCAGCAGCCGTTCCTGAAGAAGGAATAATTGTCGCTGGGCAGGTAGAAACAGCAGCAGTCCTTTCACTGTGAAAGTGCTTAGAATTCGGTCAGACAGGGGAATTACTACAACAGGAGACCCCCATGTGTGTGGCATCTGCCACAAACCCAGGCTGAGACCCCCAAGTCCACAGAGGGGCTGACAGGATGTCACTATTGGTCCAACATCACCACACACTTTGGCCGGTCTCAGGAGGAGCCAGGGGCAGCATGTGTCTGTGACCCTGGGGTCTGAGTTCCCTCCCCGGTTCCACAGTCCCTGGTCGTGTGACTTTGGGCAAAAGTGGCCTAACTATGCTCAGCCTCAGTTTCCTCATCTGGAAAATGGGAACAACAGAACCTCGAGTATAGCATTGCAGCAAGGACTGCAAGAGAGGAGAGTCTCGGTGCCTGGTGCTATCCCAGCCAGACTTCAGGGGCTCAATCAATGATTTTTATTTTTTTAATGTAGGAAATCATTTTAAGATAAATCTTGGTAATTACTGTAATACTCTGCAATTTTTATGTGAAGTTTTATTTTGGAATACATTTAGATTTGCCGAAAGGCTATTTGTCAATACTGAAAAATCAACACTGGTATATTATTATGAGCTAAACTACAGACTCTATTCATATTTCACCATTTCTTTGTTTTAATTTAATTTTTTATTTCATATTGGAGTATAATTGATTCACAGTGTTGTGTAGTTTCAGGTGTACAGCAAAGTGATTCAGTTATACATATACATGTATCTGGGGGTTTTTTTCAGATTCTTTTCTCATATAGGTTATTACAGAATATTGAGTAGAGTTCCCTGTGCTCTATAGTACATTCTTGTTGATTATTCTATATATAGCAGTGTGTACGTGCAGATATGCAGATGACACCACCCTTAAGGCAGAAATCGAAGAGAAATTGAAGAGCCTCTTGATGAAGGTGAAAGAGGAGAGTGAAAAATAAAACTCAACATTCAAAAACTTAAGATCATGGCATCTGGTCCCATCACTTCATGGAAAATAGATGGGGAAACAATGAAAAACTTTATTTTCTAGGGCTCCAAAATCACTGTAGATGGTGACTAAAGCCACGAAATTAAAAGACACTTGCTCCTTGGAAGAAAAACTATAACAAATGTAGACAGCATATTAGAAATCAGAGATATCACTTTGTTGACAAAGGTCCATATAGTCAAAAGCTATGATTTTTCCAGTAGTCTTGTATGGATATGAGAGTTGGACCATAAAGAAGGCTGAGCATTGAAGAATTGATGCTTTTGAACTGCGGTGTTGGAGAAGACTCTTGAGCATCTCTTGGACTGCAAGGAGATCAAACCAGTCAATCCTAAAGGAAATCAATGTTAAATATTCATTGGAAGGACTGATGCTGAAGCTGAAGCTCCTATACTTTAGCCACCTGATGCAAAGAGCTGACTTGTTGGAAAGGACCCTGATGCTGGGAAAGATAGAAGGTAGGAGGAAAAGGGGACAACAGAAGATGAGATGGTTAGACGGCATCACCCAGTCAATGGACATATGACTTTGAGCAAGCTCCAGGAGATGGTGAAGGACAGGGAAGCCTGGCGTGCTGCAGTCCATGGGGTCGCAAAGAGTCAGACATGACGACTGAACAACAAGTGTACGTGTATTAATCCCAAACTCCTAATTTATCCCTCTCCCTACATGTTTCCCCTTTGGTAACCAAAATTTGTTTCTGAATCTGTGAGTCTGTTTCTGTTTTGTGAATAAGTTCACAAATAATGTTTTTAGATTCCATGTACAAGTGATATCAATTAACAATTAAGAGCTCACTTGTCAGCCGGTACCCTCGCTCTTGGAAGGCCCTTTGGGCGTCTGAACTTCTGAGGACCAGAAGACTTCAGGAAAGCAATTCCACTTTGCTTTAGCTGTTGGCAGACTTTAATGAAAAGAAATTAAATAAAAGCCAATACTGGGACTTTCTTACATCTTTTCCAAGGCACTTGATTCAGCAGGGTTGCACATGCAAAGAGAGCCATTCCTGCCAAAGGCAGTGGATAACAAAAGTTAGTCTGAGGGCCCCAGAGACCCGGGGCCTGGGATGCGCCCCTGCTTCCGGGTCCCCCTGAGACTTCTGAGAGGGGGTGGGGGAGACTCCGCTGCGACTGCAGAAGTACTTTGTCACCTGTAACACCATCAGGGAGGTGTGGCTCCCAAAGAGGGCACCACAGAACCCACAGCCCTTGGGGACTCACAGGAGTGCGGTGCCTCCTGGGGGACTTGAGCTCTGGAGAAAATGTGGCACCAAAATGTGAAGAAAGCCTCCCTCTGTGCAAAATGTGAACTAATGCAAATTTCCCCTTTCAAATGTTGCAAATGTGTCACGAATTGCATAATTGCCAATCTGCTACTGAATGAGTCATAAACTGGGCTTTCCGTCCTGCCTGCGTCCACACCACCAGAGCTCACACATAATCACGCCCGCCCTCCGTCCACGCTGCAGGAAGTCAGCCCTGAAATATTCACGTTGTGGGTGTCACAGTAGCTTAAAGAGTGGACCCTGTGCATGAAAGATAATCTCCTGACTTGGGAACAAGTGGCTGTGCTCAAGCCTATTCTCAGCCTGTACCAGGCACCCCATAAAACACTGTGGGGAGGAGCAGAGGGGAATGATGGTTTAAATCGGGGATCCCAGGCCAAACCCTACCCACTTCCTGTCTGTAAATAAAACATTATTGGAGCATTGATTTAGATATTGTCTATGGTTTCTTCAGGGTTTCCCTGGTGGTCCATCGGTAAAGAATCTGTCTGCCAATGCAGGAGACACAAGTTCAAACCCTGAGTCAGGAAGATCCTCTGGAGGAGGAGATGGCAACCCACTCCAGTATTCTTGCCTGGAGAATCCCATGGAGAGGAACATGGCAGGCTACAGTCTACAGGGTTGCAAAAGAGTCGGACACAACTGAGCGACTCAACAGCAGCAATAATGGCTTCTTCGACACGACAGCAGTTGGGTGGAGTCATTGTGACAGAAACAGAGAGCCTGCAAGAAGTCTCAAATATTTACTACCTGGTTCCCTCCAAAAAACTTGGCTGAGCCCTGGTTTAAATAAAGCCAAACATGCTTTGTTCTTGCAGGACTTCTCAGGGGTCTTAAAAGTGTTGTTAGGCAATGTGAATTGCTGCACAAGGGATTTCCTAGATTCATTAGATGGAGAACCTTCTCCTGGGGTCCATAACCATACTGGCCACACGGGCCCCACCGTGGTCTAAGAACAGCGTCCTGGACTAGGGTTAGGAGGATATCACCATGAGTCCCCCCAGTGTCCAGGGGACCAAGAGGAGGCTTCTGAGATTCCTGAACTTGCATATCTATCCATCCTGCCTCCCCTGACCATGAATTCAAGGACACATCTGTCTGTGTACCCCCCAAATGTCAGCTCCACTCGTGGCAGCCAGGAGGAGAGTGAAACTCAAGGCAGGAGAGGAAGGCAGTTGGTTTGGAATGCCCGCAAGCAGCGCCCTGGGGAAGGAAGCCTTATCCCGTGTGTGCTGTGTGTGCTTAGCCACTCAGTCGTGTCCGACTCTTGTGACCCCATAGACTGTAGCCCACCACGTTCCTCTGTCCATGAGATTCTCCAGGCAAGAACACTGGAGTGGGTTGCCATTTCCTTCTCCAGGGGATCTTCCCGACCCAGGAATCGAACCCAGGTCTCCTGTATTGCATGCAGACTCTTTACCGACTGAGCTATGGGGAAGCCCCAGAGGTGTTTGCAAAACTTGAACCATTCGTCGAGAGCATCCTGCAAACCTGAGTCATTAAAGTTAAAAAGTGAAGTCACTCAGTCATGTCTGACTCTTTGCAACCCCATGGACTGTAACCTACCAGGCTCCTCTGTCCATGGGATTTTCCAGGCAAGAGTGATGGAGTGGGTTGCCATTTCCTTCTCCAGGGAATCTTCCCGACCCAGGGATCAAACCCAGGTATCAAATCCAGGTCTCCCACATTGCAGACAGATGCTTTACCCTCTGAGCCACCAGGGAAGCCTCAAACCTGAGTCGCTGCTCCTTCAAATAAGCAAAGGAGGCCACAGAGCCTCTGTCCCTCGACCACTGCTTGCCCACCCAGGGCCTTAGCCCTGTCTTTCCCAGCCCTGAGGCCCTGAGGTGGCAGAGACTTGGTAAGTGGAAGCAGCTGCTCTATCCTCCGGCCTCAGACCTCAGGCACGTCCGACCATGCACGCCACACCCTGGGCAACCACTGTTCACATCCCTGCTGCAGGCTGGGGCAGCACAGCAGGAGTGCCCACTTGCCCCGGGCACACGATCAGGAAAATTCAACCTCCGGCCTAGAGGGCTCACTGGCCAAGTTGAAAGGAATCATGGGAAGAACTGGCAAAGAGCTATGAAGGAGGGGCAATCCAGGAAGGCTTCCTGGATGGAGTGGTTCCTGAGATGTCCCTGCACGCAGGGCGCTGACCAGGGAGACTCCCAGGGCAGAAAGACCTATCAGAGAGCAGGACAAGCCACCCGGGGCAGGGAGCAGCAAGCCCAGAGCATTTCGGGAGCGTTTCATTCCACGTGTGCTTGAAGGCAGCCTTGTGCACGGGCTTCCCACGCGGCACTGGTGGTAAAGAGCCTGCCTGCAATGCAGGAGACATAAGAGACGCAGGCTGGATCCCTGGGTCAAGAAGCTCCCCTGCAGGAGGAAATGGCAACCCACTCCAGCATTCTTGCCTGGGAAATCCCATGGGCAGGGGACCCTGGCGGGCTACAGTCCATAGGGTCACAAAAAGTCAACACAACTGAGTGACTTTCTTGTTCACACTTCTTTCTTGTGCACACTGAGAGAGCCTCTGCTGGGCGGCCTGGTTGGGGACAGTGGCTGGGGAATGGCAAAGGCCAAGAAGGGGGGCTACTGGTGGCAGAGAGGGCTGTGACGACATCTGAGCCGGGCAGCGGCGTGACCAGAGCTGGCTGCTCTTGTGAAACTTCCAGATTCCACCCACAGCGGGTGTGGATAGTTGTGGCAACAGTAAAGGGCCCGCTGCCGTGTGTGTGCACAGTGTCCCCGGGAATGGGAAGTGCTGTGTGTGCTGTTCCGTCCTGGCCTCCCGATGCCTCCGTGAGGCAGGAGTGACCTGTCCCTGCGTTCCTAAAGAAGAGGCTCAGAGAGGCTAAGTAACTCGCCCAAGGCCAGGAAGCAGCAGGTACCAATGTCCGAATCCAGACTCTTGACTGATTTTTCCTGACCTCTTCCTGGGAGGAGACAAAAGACCCAGCACATGGACTGTGAGCTGTGCTCTGATGCTGTTGCTGAATCATTTCCTCCGGGCGGCCCCAATGCATGCCGAATCACATCATCGCAAAGGCCCCAGCCAGCGCCAGCTGCAGTGGTCTTCCGGGTGACGCTCCTTGTGCAGGCTGGGGGTCTCCAGGGAGCCACCAATATCAGCCGGTCTCAATCCCCAAGGCATGTTGCAAAGTCCGGCACATAGGAAGCATATCAGCAAATGATTGTTGAATGAACCATTGAAAGGTGTTTGGAAGTGACTAAAAAATACACGCCCTGATCACAAGCTTTCCTCTTTAATCACATGAAAAGACGAAATGAAGCTCTCCAAATATTTGCACGATCATAATCCATCTTGAAGTTGAAATATGTTCCCCCAAATGACCCATCCTGTCTGATGTCAAAGACTTCTGCTTCAAAATGGAGCAAGTCAAATCCTGACAGTCGGAAGAGATAGATGTTCAGAAAGACGGCGGCCAACCCCTGACGGCTCTCCTGGCCCCAGGGAGGAGGCGGGAGGGGAGGACCTGAGTCTCTCCCTGGGGCTCATGGGGTGGCACGGTGGCACCAGCTGCTTGAGTTTCCCGACGAACTGAGCATTCTTTCTGCTAACCCAGGAATCTGATGCAATAAATCTCACGATGGTTGATGGTTCTGCTACTCTGAGTGTGGGCTTATTGGTCAAGGATTAAGCATCTTATTCAAGGTGATCTAAAGACATTTCTGGAGAGAAAGAAATAAAGACAGACAGAAAGAAAGAAGAATGGAGGGTGTGGCACACAGCCGCCTGCCCCCTGGAGGACAGGTTCATGGGGGATTTAGGTTTCAGGGAAACAAAATGTTGCCAGGGACTGTTGGCTGCCCCTCAATTCACCCCCAAGATGGGCCGCTGGGTCTAGCTGTGCTAGCAGTGGCAGGAAGGGGGAGGACAGGGGTACAAGGATGGGCAAGTCAGCTGAGGCCCCAGCTCTCAGGGTGTGGGAGATGCTGGGAGTGGGGCAAACAGTGGGCCAAGGACAGGAGGCAAGGGGCGGTGTCCCCTTGCTAAAACCTAGCCAGGGATGGCGGCATCTGTTGCCTCCCTTTGGTGCCCACCTGTGGCCCACCACCCACTGCTCGGGTCATACCTGTCAGTCTCCCTTCTTTCCTACAGGTCTCTTTCGGGCAGGAGCTGGGTCTGGAATTCTTTTTCTCTCTCCCATGCTCCTCCCAGAACCTGAAACAGAAAGGGTGCTCAGAAAAGGCTTTTGAATGGAATAGTCATTGGTTTGGGATTGAAAAGATCTGGTACAAAGCCAGAAAGTGGCTATTGGCGGGGACTGAAGTGGGCTTTACCCTGAGGTGCCTACGAGCACACAGGGCAGAGCAAGATGGCCTGGATTCAGATTCTGGATCTGCCACTGGCTGACCTGTGACCTTGAGGAAGTCACTTAACCTCATGTGCAAAATGAGAATAGTAGCAAAACCCCGCTGGCACCGCTGTGGTGAGGGTCGGAAGTAATTCACTTAAATGGCCACTTTCGTGCCCTGATCACCGTCATAACGGCTTCCCTTGTGGCTCAGCTGGGAAAGAATCCGCCTGCAAAGCAAGAGACCTGGCTTCCATCCCTGGGTTGGAAAGATTGCCTGGAGAAGGGATAGGCCACCCACTCCACTATTCTGGCCTGGAGAATCCCATGGACTGTATAAGGCCATGGGGTCACAAAGAGTCGGACACAACCGAGTGACCATCACTTCACTCACTGTCATAAAGGCCGCAGCCCATCTCTCTTTCTGCCATCTCTGCTGAAGTTTCCTCTGCTTAAAGCTGAAAAAAATACACACAGTGGTCCAATAATACCTGGGCCAGGGAACTTGGGTAGTATCTTGGGCTATCAGAGAAAATTAAGTGGAGCTGGCAGGCACTTTCCGTGGAGGACACTCACGTCCATCCTCCAGGGCTGTGCTTTGTGCTCAAGTTTATTCTAAGCCACGCAGACTCCTTTAAGGCCTCCCGTTTTGCCTCCTATTCTGTCAATAGATGTTGGGAGTTCACACAGTGGGCAGGCCCAGCTGACATTCTGACCTGCTCCCTGCCCCAGGGGATTCACAGACACATCGCGGGTCCCGGACTTTGGGACCTGGTATGACGTCCAAGACCTCAGGGGACTTTAAGTCCATTTGTACCAGTGACACTGCTTCCTCTGCAAAGAGATTGCCATCCAGACCTGATAGGACCCCTCCGGACTCAGAATTCTATTAAGCAGATAAACAGGTAGTGTGGTGTTTCTTCTAAAATGCATATAGATAATGTCCCCTGAGCAAAGACGCTATGCGTCCCCGCTAAACCTGCACTATCGCTCCACTCCCCATGAGCAGCCTGGTCTCCTGGTTCAGTGCCCTGTGGGTGTCCCCGATGCCCAGTCAAGAGCTTCTCAGATATTGACACATCTGCTCCCCGTGATAACCCGGGAGGGCAGATGCCCATAGCATCCTTCTTTTGCAGATGATGAAACCGAGGCATGGAAAAGCAAAGAGGCTTGCCCAAGGCCAAGCCAGGCCCCCCACCCCGACGACTTCTCTCTCCAGAAAGGCGGGGCTATTGATCGGTGGTAAAGAGGGGGTCTACTAGGCTTCGGCCAGAGGGGCCAAGTCCATGTCCACCTGCAGAGCCCTCAGGAAAGGGCATGTGGCTCTCACACCTCCCCTCTGTGACCTTGATCTATCCTGCTTGACAGCACAGGGGCCGCGCCCCTCAAGAGCTGACCTGGAAAAGAGCTAACCTGGACAGTGAGAGGGCTTGAAGCAAAACAAAGAAGGAGGCCTCCCCCTCTCAGGATGCCAGAGTTCGCAAACATCAATACAGGATGCCTGGTGAAATTTGCACTTCATATAACGTATAAATTTTTAACCTCAGTATGTCAATGCAGTATTGGAATTATAGCTCTAAAGAGAAAGTATTCACAGCTGACCTGAAATTCACACAAACCTGGTGTCCTCGATTTTTTCTGGCAGCCCTACCCCACATCCCCACTACTCCCAGTAGTACTGGTGCAAGTTCAGGAATCTGAGGCCTAAACACACTTTTTCCAACTTTAGGTCATGGTGACTGAATATAATCACATGGGAGGATGGGCAGGGAAGAAAGCCATGGCTGAATATTATCATCAGATCGGAGAATGTGTACCTAGATTCAGAGCAGAGAGACCTGGGTCGATGGTGGCTCCTGTCCCCAGCAGTGTGACCCGAGCACATCCCTTAATGTCCAAGCCTTGATTTCCTTTCCTGCAATTTGGGGCTGATGATGAACCTGCCCTACCTGCTGCCAAAACTGCTTGAGGAAGGACCCTACAGTTCATAAAGAAGTGATCCAGCAAAGCTGAAATCCTGGCGAGTCCTGCTGTGTTAAAATTTATTAGCGTCACTTCTATAACAATAAATGAACAGCTTGATTCATGGCTGACTCCGAGGTTCTTCCCTAACTTTCTCCACCAGCCTCGTTTTCTGCCTGTGCAGAGTTCATGGAGACACTCTGTTCTGGAGGTGGTTAAAGACGAAGCGAAGCCGTCGCAAATGTGATTTTCATCCCTAATTCCATTTGAAATGACTTCAGCAGTAAATAAACCACTCTCTTTGATTCTTTTAACTCAGCGAATTTCAGCAGCAAAGTGACATGTTGGAATCAGCAGTCTGCTCCCTCTTGCTCGGTTGGCCGAGGTGTGTCCACAGTGAAGGGATGCTGAGGCCTGGCCCAGTGCCAGGCTGCCGGCCTCTGCAAGAATCAGGACTTTCCCCTGCCACCTACTTCAACCCCTGGCTCCGTGGGGCAGTGACCCCGACCTGCACAAGGCCTGCCCCTGAGTCTGCCTCCCTCGGTTCCTCTGTGCTTGCAGTCTGCCCAGGGAGGTTTCACTGTGTTGAGTCTATGAATTGATGTCAGATGTTCAAGAAGGACAGGGAGGTTTGGGCAGAGACACCAGCCGAGGCAGAATTCCAGGACTGGCATGTGGATCAAGGGTCTTGCCCTTGGGCCTGAAGCAGTTACCCAGGGATCCTTACTGGGTCAGGGATACTGTGAGTTCATGGCAACAGGTAATAGGGCCCTGGAGTCAGCCCAGGTCAGCTCCCTGCTAATCAGAGAGGCCAGGGAGCTCCTGAGTTCCTGGAGCTCTGGACAATGGGAATGATACAGGTGTGCAACTCTAAGCTCCCATGAAAATGACCTCATGGCATCTGTGTCCATCACCACGTAAAGCACTTAGCACAGGGCCTGGCAGCTGTCAGCTCAATGCAGCAGACAGGGAGGGCTTCTTACCAGTGGGTAGGACTCAGAGTTCAGAGAAGCTACGCACACGGGCACACACAGCCTGACACCCAGAGACCCAGAGACCCACACTCGCTGACAGAGGGCTTGGGGTGAGGCCCTGACACATAGATGTTTGACAAGCACACCAGGTGACTCTAGCCACAGGGAAGGCTGAGGCACCACCCTAAGGCACACAGCCCTTGGCAGCGTCAGAAACACCTGGAAAGCTGGTTATACTGCAGCTGGGGCCCCAGCATCTGCCTTTCTAACAAAACCCCAGGAGATAACTGAGGCTGCTGGGCAGGGACCAACCCTCCTTTAGTGGGGGGATTGCTGCCACTGTCCAGGGACATGCAGAGCTCTTTGAAGAGAGGCCAGAGGTGGTGATGTTTGGGGGAGGGAAGCAGACATCAGCCACCAGGGGTTCTCCACCTCCTGGGCACCTCCAGCCAGTGAGCACAGGTTACTCCCACCCTGCAGGTGCAAAATGATCGAGAAGCGCACATCTTCTCTGATGCCAACTCCAACCAGTTTATGATCATAATTAGGTGCAGATCAATGGTTCTCAGTCTTAGCTGCACACTGGAATCACCCAGGGAGCTCTGACATATATTGATAACTGGCTCCGACCCCCCCAGACATTCTGATTTAGTGGACTGGGTGCAGCCTGAGCATGGAGACTTTTAAAATTCCCCAGAAGATCTAACGAATAGCTAAGGTTAAGAACTGCTGATACAGAGATTTCCCTGATGGTCCAGTGGTTAAGATCCCATGTTCCCAGTACAGGGGACGATTCCTGATTGGAAAACTAAGATCCCATCAGCCCCACATAGTGATCAAAAATTAATAAACAAAAGTGTGTGCTCCATTTACTTAAAAAAAAAAAAAAAAGAACAGCTGGTATAGACCAATGTCTTACAATGTGGCTGCACATGAAAATCACTGGGGATTTTTAAAGACACTTTTTCTCCAGGGTCCTGCCTCAAAACCCATCAAATCATAATCCGTACGAGTGGGGCCCAGATGACAGCATAGATCCTTTATGACACCTCCCCCAGATGATCGTGTAGCCAGGATAGAGACATAATGTGCACAGGTCTAGCTCTCACTTAAAACAGGACATCATGGGGCATGCTCAAAACCGCAATCTGATTTTCGGTTTGTAGATGATCTTTGTCCCAGACGTGTACAAATCACATCCGTTGGGTTTTTATAGAATACATCTCAAGGCACTTTCCAATTTTAAAACCAATACATGAGTACAAAATATGAATAATTTAAGTATCAATTTCATCACGTAATAGATCCTCGATAAATATTCATGGAATGAACTAATCAGTCAATCAATCAATACAGTCCTAGTTCCAGGGCTGCCCGAAATACTTCTATATCCCCCCTAGACTGTGCACTCCCTGAGGACAGGCCTGGGACCCCCAACCCCTAAGCAAGGGCATCTGATGAATGAAGCCGTGAATCTGCACACAAAGCTAACGAGTCCTAAACGTTTGTGGTTGTCTCTCTTTTTTCCAGGTATGCAATGAATTTCCAGATGAGTAGGGAATGCAAATATGCCATTTTTGTTGAAAGGATGATGATGTCACAATTAATTATGGAAAAATTATTGGATATTATGCTTTTTGGAGGCCTGGGGAGAAGCCCAGATGTGGCTTTTTGATTTAACAAGAAGCTAAAGGCTCACAGCCCAGACGTGCATGGACTCAGGTCAGGTGTCCAGGACTGATCCACGCCCTGTCCCGCACAGTGCAGGGCCCAGCGCTTCCTCAGCAGCCCTCGCTGGGGACCCGGTCTCTGCTCCACGGCTGGTGGAGGGTGGATGGTGGGACCATGGCCTGTGCAGCTCCCCTGGCTTAGGACCTCAGCTGATTTGCCCCCTTAATTGTAAGAATATTCCCTCCCCAGAGCCTCCCACCAGCATGGAGCTGCAGCCCTATACAGAGAAAGGGCTCTCTGTCAGTCATCCAGGGGTTCCAGCGCCTGGCCCATCACCGACTAGCTGTGTGACTAGGGCAAGTCACTGAGCCTCTCTGAGCTCCAGTGCCCCCGCCTATAAGATGACATCGATGCAGTACCCACCCTACAGGTCACTGTGAGATGAAGACGGAATGATGCCTGCAGAGCCTGCCCACCAGGCCTGGCGTGGAAAAGGGATGAGGATGTGACAGGTGACAGCACAGAGGCTGAGTCCTTAGATCCCAGGGCTGCCTCTCAGTCACCGTGCCACTGCAGCAAGTCGCTCACCTTGAGGCCAGAGGGCTCTCCAAAACCGTGAAATGTCTGCAGTATCTCCTGTTTGATCTGCAGAGTTCATGCAGACTCTATGTTTAATTCATAATATTTTAGTTTGTTTTAATCAAGACTCAGTTTTTGCATCTGTAAAATGGGACCAATAGCAGAACTCATCATAAGATCACTGAGATGTGCCAGTGCCGTGAAGGACAAGTTGTGGTCACTGGTTTGAACAGAACACTCAGTATTCATTGCCAGAATTATTTCCACTTCTTAGCATTATGGTGATTAATAAGTGCCATTTATTATAATAATAAAGAGTTGACTTTTCTCCCAGCAAGGATATGGTCATGGTTTGCGTGCTGACAGCACCCCAGAGATTTACAAACACCTCTCCCCTACCCACGCTGGCCCCCCTGAAACTCTAATATCACTGTTTTCTAATCAGGGTAAAGCCTTGCTTCAAACGAGAAGGGCAAAGATAGGAGTTTCCTGTCACAGGCCTGCGTCCACCCTCAAGCCACCTGCCACCACCAAGGCTGAACGGAAGGAAAAATTCAGGTCCTCAGGTGGGATGACAGACCCTTTTCCCACTTACAACCTCAGCTACCTCAGCAACCAAACATGGACCATTGCCGCAAGTCCAGTGGGCGGTGAGGGTCCATGCGCAGCCTTCCTCTGGAACCATCCCAGTCCCCGCCTTCTCCTTCCACACCCCGAAAGCAACATGTGGGCCAGGTGGGAACAGGTGCCCAGGACAAGGTCTAGGTCAGGGTGATACAGACCAGACCAGCTCCAGCCCTGCCTGGACACGAGGCTCCTTCCCAAGTGCACACACGAATCCTGCTACAGACGAGAGAGGAAGGCAAAACAATCTTTGGCAAAGTGTGACACCCTCAGGACTTCCCTGGAGGTCCTATGGTTAGGACCCTGCGCTTCCCCTGCAGGGCCGTGGGTTCGATCCCTGGTCAGGGAGTTCAGATCCCACAAGCCCCACTAGCGGTTTAGTCACTAAGTCATGTCCGACTCTTGTGACCCTACGGACTGTAGCCTGGAAGGCTCCTCTGTCCTTGGGATTTTCCAGGCCAGGATATTGGAGAGGGCTTCCATTTTCTTCTCCAGAGGATCTTCCAGACCCAGGGATCAAACCTGGGTCTCCTGCATTGCAGGCAGATTCTTTACCAACTGAGCCACCAGGGAAGTCTTCATCAAAAGCCCCGTGGTGTGGAAAAAAAAAACAGCAACCCATGTGCAGCCAGGTGGCAATGTCCTTGAACAAAGGCCAGAGAGCCTCCTTCTCCCAGTCTACTGTGGGGACAGGATCAGCCTTTATCTGCAGTCAGGACCATGGGGAAGTGCAGCTGTTCCACAAATCATGACTTTCCTCAAGCAGCCAAGACCAACCTCCCTGGGCCCCAGGCGTCCCAGAGTGCACAGCCCAGGAGGGTCATGGGAAGGAGAAAGGTTGGCAGCGTGAGTCTGACAGCATGGGCTCCATGGGCTGGGCCTGGCTTAGTGAGGTCTCTGATGACTCACCTCTCCATGCCTGTGAGATGCTGATGGGTAATTAATGCTGGACACTTTCATGTGCAGTGAGAATAAACAAGCCCGTGCAAACTCTAGAGTGCCGGCAGGAGCTAGCGATCATTACCAACCTTCCCCGCTGGCCCTGGGGCAGGCCCAGCTGAGGACGATAAACTTGAATTTGGGCTCCTGGGAGCAGTAACTCAGAGAGGCTCTCCAAAACTGTGAAATGTCTGCAGTATCTCCTGTTTGATCTTCAGAGTTCATGCAGACTCTATGTTTAATTCATAATATGTTAGTTTGTTTTAATCAATTGGGGTTTGAAATTCCCAACCCAATCTACAAGGTGGTGGGGTTGCCACCTTGTACATTCATGTACCTGGTAAATCAGTGCTGCAGTAAGTTGTGACTGGGGAGGTGAACCCCCCAACCCCACCCCCGTGCTGCCAGCAAAGGCTGCTCGCCCAGAAGAGGTGACACCCCGGGGACCTCCCAGCAGGCCTATTTGGGGGACCCCTCCCTCCCACTCCAGTGCTCTGGGGAGTCAGGGGCTGCATCTGGCAGGCAATCCCCACGGCCCTATCTTGGCTGCAGGCAGGAGAGACTGAACGGCTTCTAACCTAGATTAACCTGGAAACTTGGCCTCTTGGCCAAGCCTGAGGGAAATAACTTTGTGAGGGTCATCCGGGCACAGGGTCAGGAGACCATCAATTCCAGCTAGTAGGGAATTCCCTGGTGGCCCAGTGGCTAAGACCCTGTACTCCCAATGCAGGGTCTCTGGGTTCGATCCCTGGTTGGGGAGCTAGATCCCACACGCCACAGCTAAGACCTGTTGAGGCCAAATAAATAAAGAAATATAACTTCATCTCACGTTCTCCAGAAAAGGAAGCTAGGTCACTGGGTCTGTGTCATTTCTTGCTCCCCTTGTGGATGATCCCATTAAGTCTAAGCCACTCGTTAAGTCTCCCACCCTGGCTGAGAGCCCTGGGTGGGGCTGGTCTCATGGGAGGTTATAGGAAAGAGGGGAGGCTGTTTTCACCTTGTGGGAAGGGCTCCCCAGTCCTCGTAGCCCGCGCTCCAGGTCCCAGGGCCCAAATGTACCGTAAGAGCTGCTCTGGCCCCCGATGGTGCTGGCTGTGGGGCGAAGGTGCCGGCCGGGCTGTTGGGAGAAGTCCAAGAAGGCAAGGTCACCCCGAATGCCCTCTTCCCTCAGATGCCACAACATCTCCTATCTTTCCAGAGCTTAGATTCGGATCCCAGCATTTGGCCCTGGACTTGGCCCCTGGGTCTCCGTCTGGGAGGAGCTCTGGGGAAATCATCAGCCCCCTGGATTGGACCCCAGTCGCCCTCACCCAGTGAGCACCTTAGAGAGCTGCGGGCAACTGCTTGCCACCAGAGGGTCTTCACAGGGAGGGGAGCATCCCATGCCCCCCCAAGAGCTGCTGCCGGGGCTCCCTCCTCGCGTTGGAGAACCCCAACCAGACAGCCGTGTGCACCCTCGTGAACGATGGGGCTAGCCCGCCTCTTGCACGGAGCCCAGGCCACAGACACGGGGCCCTGGGAAGGAAGCACCTTTTGCCTCCACAAGGCAAGAGCTGATCCCAGGTGTGGCCTGCCAAGACGCCAGAGCTGGTAGGATTCCGAAGAAGATGAATGAGCTTCTCTTCAGCTCCATAATGTTAGTCTTTCACCATCATCCTCTTCATCACCACCATCAGCAGCATCACTGAAGATCCTGCGTACAGACTCCGTCAGAGACCAGCCTCTACTCCTGGCTCAGCCCTGACCGACTCTGGGACCCTGCTGGGGCTCCCATGTCCTCAGTCCTCTTTTCCTCTCCCAGGGCTGTCTTCATAATTGTGGGGCCCCTTGTTCAAAAACCAAAGGAAAAACGTCATTCTATTTACTAAAATACAAATTTTCCTCCTACGTCTCACATATATCTCTCTGTCTCTCTCTCGACTTGTCATGATGTTTTTTATTTGCTTTATAATGCTGTTCTAAGGACAGAAAGTTAAAATTTTTAAATTACCAACATGAATATTACCATTCATCACTATACTGTGCAGCGCCAGTTTTAAATGCAAATGTAAGAATGCGTATGTGGGATCATTGAAATTTCACACTAGTTATTTCGTACTCTGCATGTGTCTAGGTAGCTGTGTCCCTAACAGAACAGTGGGGATGCTGCACAAAACTCAAGCGGTTTCGTTTCAGTCCTTGACATTCTCCCCACACTCTGTCCTGGGCCTTACTGCTGAGTAAGCAAGGACCAAAAGAAAAGGGCCTGCAGCTGTCCTGTCTCTCCCCCGCTGTGTCATCACCTTCACAGAAGTGCTGGACTAACACGGGGACTTTATAACCTGGGTAATGCCAACTACAAACTGGCACTTGCCGTCTGCCTCTGCAAGGACTAAATCAGGTGCGGCTGCAGCTGCTGACCTTCAACCCCCCCTAAAAAGAGTGCAGGGTGGAAAGCAGAAATGAGGCTGTCTGTGCTCTGGGAAAACTGGCAGCAGGTCTTCAGAGATTTAGATGTTTTCAGGAGCTGATTTTATGAGCCTAATTCTTGTATCCCCTCACATCTAGAAAAGCACTAAAATCCTTCATGGTGATGACTGCTCCTCGTGACTAGCAGAAACCGCCTGCAAAAAAAAAAAAAAAAAATCATGTTCTTGATTGCATGGACTCGCCCTTCTCCAAAATCACACATATACTGACCTTCCCCTTCCCTCTTTAGAGCAGTTTCTCAGAGCTATCAGAGATGCTGTCTCGCAGGCTATGGACTTTGTTTTGCCCCAAATAAAATCTGATTCACAACTATTATGTTGTGCTTTCTTTTTAAGTCGACAGTGAGAAAGGATAAGACAGGGCCGCTTGGTCGCTTATGTTCCTGCCTGCCAAGACATTCCGGTTTGAACAGACAGTGTGGCCTCGTGGGGACGTCAGCGCCCTTGATCACCTGGTCCGCGTGCTTGCTCATGGGGCTTGGAGGCCATCGGCACGTGGGGAGCCACGAAGGACGACACGAATCCTGCATAGGGGTGCGCTGCTCGTGCGCGTGCTCCCTGGTCCCAGAGGATTTCACTTACAAAATATAAGTCCAAAGACAATAGAATTCAAGTTTCAAGATGGCAGCCAAAGAGCAACGAGCCAAGCAGAGGCCCGTCTGAGCCTGCCTCTGCTGCACAACCGGCAGGAGTCACCTGGGCTGGCCTGCCTGGGGGCCGGAGGAGGACCACGTGCATGGGAGGTGGTGGAAATGCGACGCCAACAGAGACACCACAGCCCACGTGGGGCTGCCAGGCCCCCCGGAGAGAGGGGCAGGCGGGGACCCTGAGCGCAGCCAGCATCCGGGCGGACCGGCCAGGAGTGAACCGCAGGAAACTGATTTTGATTCTGGATGAGCTTCAGTGACATGAGATTCATCTCCTTCCAGAGTCTGAACTGGTTTTAGTCCCCCCACAGGCTCAGTGTCGCGCCACGTTTCTCCAGCGACGGCCATGGGCTTTAAATCAAATGTCTCTGTTCCCAGCCTGACTGCATATGCTCCAAGGTCAAAGCCAGTTTGCTCTCCGAGTCTGTGCCGACAGAAGGCGGGTTTCACTGCATGTGCTCGGAACACCGGGCCTCCTCCCCTGCAGATCTTGGAACCAGCATCCGGCGGGGGATATCTTTGGTGACAGCTCTTCTGCTCAGCTACTCTATCCTTGGTCACCCGTTTCCTCTGAACGAGCCAGTCCCCTCCCATCAGAGCTCAGCTAAGGAGCGAGAACACAGCAGAGAACCTTTTCCTGTGTCTGCTGAATCGGCAGGTATTCTCATGTAGGAAGCAACTTCGTACTCTCTTCTATCCTGGAAGCAGACAGGCCCTGTGGGCACAGGAGCTGCACTCAGATGGCACAGCATGGGAGTCTAGGCTGTGCCAAGGATCCATCCAGCTCAACAGGCAGGACAGAAGGGGCACCGGACAGAGATCCAGAGGTCCCAGGTCCTTCCCCCAGAGCTGTGGAGTCCCATCCACGACAGATGCAGCCAGCTACCCAAACTCAGGCACGTTTCCTCAACCGAAACTGGGAGCAGCAAGGACCACACGGACACCTCACAGACTCATGGCCCCCAGGGCAAGGGCGTGTCCTGATCCCACTTCCTGTGGATGTACTTGAGGCTTAGAAAAGTGAAGTGACAAAAATGTTACTGTCTCAGCTTTCCACAGGAGGAAATTGAGGCTCAGAGAGGTTAAGCCAGCTGAGATCACCTCCACCTCTGGGCAACGCCCAAGTCCACATCCAGCTGGACTAAGTGCCAGGAACCCATGAACCCGTGCCACAGGGCATCGTAACCTTTACTGCAAAAGAGCAGCTGGGTGGCTGTCACTTGCTCCAGACACAGAGGGTGTCTCACCGGCCACAGTCATGCAAAAAAACGGCAACATGGGGTGAGAAGTCCTGTCCACCTGCAGTGCCCCTGGTGCCCAGCCAGACTGAGACAGCAGAGCCTTTCAGCCCGTGTGATGGAGGGAGGGAAGAAGGATGGAATGAAGGAAAGAAGAAGCAGGCAGATGCTACCCACTCGGGGCTCCTCCTCCTTCTCCTCCAGCCCCAGAGCGGCCAGAGCTCAAACCCTGCCCCTCCTTACCCTGTCTCTGCAGGGTGGCTCTCCTCTGTGCCCTCAGCTGGGACACTGGTACCCAGGCCTGCATTTCTGCCCTCCCTCCAGCCACACCTCACCTCAGCCTCCTCCATGCATCCAGGAGGTGTTCTCCCCTCTGCCTTGCTCAGCTCTCCCCCATCACACACACACACACACACACACACACACACACACACACACACACACATCTCTGCTTCTATGTTGGCCTCTCTGCCAACTTGATACTTTCTTTTCTGGCAGGTTTTGCCCATCCTCCCATCCCAGACTCTCTCAAGCCTCACATCCTTCTCTCTCATGATGCTGTAGTCTGAGCTTCAGGATCACAAGCATTCTAATCCCAGCTCAGGCCTTCCCCTGCCCCAGCTCCATGCGCGATGATGGTGCATCCTTCCTACATCAGAGGGTGGTGGGGTGTGTGCATAAGGGCCTGGCTATTGGGGCCCCACAGGCCCATTTTGAACCTATTCATGCTAATTTAAAACCAATCTGGGGCTTCCCGGGTGGCTCAGTGGTAAAGAATCTGCTTGCCAATGCAGGAGATGTGGGTTCAATCTCTGTGTCAGGAAGATCCCCTGGAGGAGGAAATGGCAGCCCACTCCAGTATTCTTGCCTGGGAAATCCCATGGACAGAGGAGCCTGGCGGGCTACAGTCCACAGGTTCACAGTTAAGTAGCTTCAGTCGTGTCCGACTCTGTGCGACCCGATAGACGGCAGCCCACCAGGCTCTGCCATCCCTGGGATTCTCCAGGCAAGAACACTGGAGTGGGTTGCCATTTCCTTCTCCAATGCATGAAAGTGAAAAGTGAAAGTGAAGTCGCTCAGTTGTGTCTGACTCTTAGCAATTGGAGATCAAAAAAGAGTCCTTCAACTTAAGATTCCTAGGGGAGAAGGGTGGAGGGAAGGGATAGTTAGGGAGCTTGGAATTGACATGTACACACTGCCATATTTAAAATGGATAACGAACAAGGACCTACTGTATAGCATAGGAAACTCTGCTCAATATTACATAACAACCTAAATGAGAAAATAATTCAAAGAAAGTTTCAGTTCAGCTCAGTTGCTCATTCGTGTCCAACTCTTTGCGACCCCATGAATCACAGCACACGAGGACTCCCTGTCCATCACCAACTCATGGAGTTCACCCAAACTCATGTGCATCGAGTCGGTGATGCCATCCAGCCATCTCATCCTCTGTCGTCCCCTTCTCCTCCTGCCTCCAATCTCTCCCAGCATCAGGGTCTTTTTCAATGAGTCAACTCTTCACATGAGGTGGCCAAAGTATTGGAGTTTCAGCATCAGCATCAGTCCTTCCAAATGAACACCCAGGACTGGTCTCCTTTAGAATGGACTGGTTGGATCTCCTTGCAGTCCAAGGGACTCTCAAGAGTCTTCTCCAACACCACAGTTCAAAAGCATCAATTCTTCGGCACTCAGCTTTCTTCACAGTCCACCTCTCACATCTATACATGACCACTGGAAAAACCATAGCCTTGACTAGACGGACCTTTGTTGGCAAAGTAATATCTCTGCTTTTGAATATGCTATTTACTTCCAAGGAGTAAGCGTCTTTTAATTTCATGGCTGCAAGATATATGTATATGTATAACTGAAATCACTTTGATGTGTACCTGAAACTAACACAACCTTGTTAATCAATTATGTGTCTGTGTGTGTGTTAGTCGCTTAGTCATGTCCAACTCTTGGTGACCCCACAGACTGTAGCCTGCCAGGCTCCTCTGTCCACGGGATTCTCCAGGCAAGAATACTGGAGTGGATTGCCATAACTTTCTTCAGAGGATCTTCCCAACCCAGGGACCGAACCCTGGTCTCCTGCACTGCAGGCAGATTCTTTACCTTTTGAGCTGCAGGGAAGTCCTATATACTCCAATACAAAATAAAAGGTTAAAAAAAGAGTTCTTAAAAATGTCATTGCTAGAACAATTCCATAGGAGAAAACTTGAAGTTCAGAAAATCCCTCAGAATGCATATCAACAAGATAGAGGACAATATGAAGGAAAAAATACAAGACATTTAAGATCAGCCTAAAAACTCCCATTAAGAATTCTGGGAAAAAATAAAAGGTAAAAAAATATACAAATTATGCAAAAGCCAGAATAACATCCCCAAGCACTGAAGGAGCATACACATCTTTAGGTCAATGGAATCCACCAGGTGCCAAGAAGAATGAAAGAGAAAAGACCCACCCCCAGACACATTCTGAAAACGGAACTCCAGGAGGAAGGAAAAGATTCTGAAAGCTCTCAGACAAGAAAAACAGATTATCTGCAAAGGAATTATGATCACATTAACATGTAACTTCTAATCAGCAATATTGGAAGCTAGAAGACAAGAGAGTGATAACCCAGAGTCTTTTTTAATAAAATTTAATAGGAAAAAAAGTTCTAAATTTATAATTCTACCTCTAAAAAATTAATTTGTGTAGGGACAACATAAATGTTTGGGGATATTTAAAAATACTTAGAAAACTTGGAAGTTTTCCAAGCGTTCTTTTTGGAAATTCTCCTGAGAAAATTTTGATATTATCCTGAGAAAATGAGCAAATAAAAAAGTAATTCAAATAGGAATATTTTAAGATGGGAATTCTACAACAGAGTAGACTTAGCTTTGCATTTGAAGCTCTTCAAAATTCCAATCACGCAGGCTGGCTTACACAGTAATTAAAAGTTTAGCTTATTATATTCCATGAAACAACTTCAAACTCACTCCTTTGCCCACCCATACACCGTCTAGATAACATCTTCCAGGTTTAAAACCAGCCACCAATCTTCACTCATCTAAATAGAACTGGCTCTCTCCCTGGAATATTCTTTGCACCCCCCAGGTCTTCCATAGCTTTTTAAAAATATATAATTTTTAATCCAGTGATTTCTTAGTATGTCCTCAGGAGAGACATTCTTTTACCATTCTCTACATCCTGATGAAGGTAAGACTCAAATGTCACTCATTTTTAATTCCAAGCTGTATTGGTATTCATGTACATGAATATCATATTCAGGTACAAAAAGTGACCCTCTCACTGTTTACATGTTGACTTTGTTAGGAAAATTATACAAATAGTAAATTGATGCAAATTTTATTTCAGTGTCATACGATTCCTCAGACAGAACTATCAATTAATTTCCAATAATGTTTCTGCTTTTTGCATTCAAATCATGGACCCAGAATAAAGCTTTTGGAAGTTTTCTTTATTAATTGAGCATCATCTGAGACTATTAGGGATATTTTACAATTGACACTGAAGCTTAATGGTACTTGTTTTGCAATGATAATATAAATATAGGTTTTGGAGGAACACAGTGTCACGGTAAAAAATCCTTACTAAATTAAGAAACTATGAAGCAGAAATTTAGTTGAAATTATTGATGGTGCACATATAATTCATATTGGATCCCAAAAAGCTGGCGCTCTACCAATTTAAGTAAAAGCTGCCATTGCCAACATTTTGTGACAACACTGACGAAAGGTTTAAAAAAAAAAAAGCTTTGGCATAGCTTACTGTGCCTTCTCTCCACTGCCTGCCCTCTATCAGATTTCAGAATAGGTGAAGATTTTGAAGTCAATCTAAGTGCCCAATCACATCAAACTTTTTTGTAAAGGAGTCCTCCAAACTTTGGGTACATGTGGTTTAAAAAATTTAGAAAACCTTGATTACTTAACACCTGGATTTTTAGTTTCTGAAGCCCTGAAAGAATTATATTAATCGAAAACAAAGCTTGCAAATGAAAGGGCACTGGAATTTATCCCTAAAAATTAAGGGGAGGATGGGAACTCATTAATTAACAAGAGCTCAATATTGAAATTTTATAAGAGTACTTCAGAATATCTTGACTTGTAAGAAAAATCTTCTGATGGAACTTCTATTTTTAATTGGAAGAAATTACATTCTGTCCCAGAAGGTCAGGAGATTGAAAAAGCCTACTATTTTCCAGCATCTAAATTTAATGAAGTGTCCAAAAGAATCACAATTTGTTTGATGAGGTTTATCTTGTTAAAATATTTGTTGAAGAAAGCTATTCTGGAAAGAGGTTAAAAAGACAGTACCTGGTCAAATATTTAAGCTGAAAGAGTTTCACATTTTAATGCCAAAAAGTAGCACTGAGAACATCCTTCATTTTCCCTGAGCCAATCAGGTACCCAGCACCTATAAAGAAAATATATTCTCTCCTAAGAGTAGTATCTGTTCTGTTCTGTTCAGTCACGAAGTCATGTCTGACTCTTCTGTGACTCCATGGACAGTAACCTACCAGGCTCCTTCTTTCCATGGGATTTCCCAGGCAAGAATACTGGAGTGGGTTGCCATTTCCTTCTCCAGAGGATCCTCCAGACCCAGGGATCAAACCCGAGTCTCCTGCATTGACAGGCGTGTTCTTTACCATCTGAGCCACAAGAGAAGCCCTAAGAATCTTCTAGTCTACAACAAAGAATGGATTATAGGTGTCAGTCATTTCAGATTTACTAACTACGAAGTGTTTCTTTGAAGAAGACTTGCGGGAAATTTTGTGAAAAAGAAATAATTTAAATGACGAGGCTAGGTTAGGGGGGAAAAATGAATACCATTGAAATTATGTTAGAGACAGACCTGGCTTACAAAGCGGATTAAAGTACACTATTCTGCTTTTTTATTCTATTCAGATAGCCAATATAAAGAACTGGTTTTTTTTTTAATTTTACTCTATTGTATATGAATACATGTTACTTTTGTTGTAGAAAGAATTTCATGATTGAAAATAGTTTTTAATAGAACCATTTATAATACCAATACAATGAAATCAATCTGTCAGTCAAGAAATAAATATCTTCAAAACATAAAAAATTTTAATTATTTTAGAATCTCCTTTCACCCTCAAAAGTGACTTGGTGTGACCAAAAAATAGAGTCACTCTCGTCATGAAGGATGACAAGGCATATCAGCTCTCTGTTGCTGTGTAACAAATTACCGCAAACCTAGCAATTTGAAACAGCCGAGGGTTATTGTCCTGGGGACTCAGTGGTAAAGAATCTGCCCACCAATGCAAAAGACGAAAGTTTGGTCCCTGGGTCGGGAAGATCCCCTGAAGAAGGAAATGACAACTGACTCCTGTTTTCTTGCCTGGGAAATCCCACGGACAGGAGAGCCTGGCAGGCTACCGTCCATGGGGTCGAAAAAGAGTTGGGCATGACTGAGCGACTGGGCACACACACACAGGTCCTGTTAGGACAAAATGTGTGCGGAAGGAAAGCAGATGGTGATTCTTGAAAAATTCAAATTGGGTTTCCCTGGTGGCTCAGTGGTAAAGAATCTGCCTGCCAATGCAGGAGACTTGGGTTCCACCCCTGGGTTTGGACGATCCCCTGGAAAAAGAAACGGTAACCAACTCCAGTATTCTTGCCTGGGAAATTCTATGGACAGAGGAGCCTAGTAAGCTATAGTCCATGGGGTCGAAAAAGAGTCAAATATGACTTAGCAACTAAACAGCCAGAGACAGGATGTGGCTCAGGAATTCAGATGTGGCTCAGCTGTCCACCTCTGGGTCAGGGTCTTCCCTGAGCAGCACTACAACCATCAGTCTAACCTGCAGGTAAATCTCAAGGCTCGACCGAGTCTGGGAAATCCTCTTTCACACCCAGTCATGTGGCTGTCAGCAGGCTTCAGAAGACGTGCCTCCAGACTCGTGGTGTGGTTGCGGGCCTGTATTAGTGCAGGCTGCTATAACAAGCACCACAGGCTGGCAGTGTACACAGCAGTTCTGGGATCAAGGTGACTGATTGGCAGGGTTGTTTTCTCCTCAGGCCTGTCTCTTTGGCTTGTACACGGCTGCCTTCTCCCAAGTCCTCACACGGACCTCCCTCTGTGCTATCAGTTCAGTCGCTCAGTCACGTCCGACTCTTTGCGACCCCACGGGCTGCAGCAGGCCAGGCCTCCCTGTCCTTCACCAGCTCCCGGAGTTTACTCAAGTTCACGTAATCGCGTCGGTGATGCCATCCAGCCATCTCATTCTCTGTCATCCCCTTCTCCTCCTGCCCTCAATCTTTGCCAGCATCAGGGTCTTTTCCGATGAGTCAGCTCTTTGCATCAGGTGGCCAAAGGATTGGAGTTTCAGCATCAGCATCAGTCCTTCCAATGAATATTCAGGACTGATCTCCTTTAGGATAGACTGGCTGGATCTCCTTGCCGTCCAAGGGACTCTCAAGAGTCTTCTCCAACATCACAGTTCAAAAGCATCAGTTCTTCAGGACTCACCTTTCTTTATAGTTCAACTCTCACATCCATACATGACCCCTGGAAAAACCATAGCTTTGACTAGACGGACTTTTGTTGGCAAAGTAACATCTCTGCTTTTTAATATGTTGTCTAGGTTGATCATAACTTTCCTTCCAAGGAGCAAGCATCTTTTAATTTCATGGCTGCAGTCACCACACCATCCCTCTGTGAGCCTGGGTCCTAATCTCCTCTTCTTATAAGAATACCTCATAATGAATCGGGACTCACCCCAAGGGCCTCGTGTTAACCTAATCACCTCTCTAAAGACTCTGTTTCCAAATACAGTCACATTCTGAGGTCCTGAGGGTTAGGACATTACACATGCATCCTCACATATACACACCACCACCCACGTGCATGGACACACAAAACACAAGTCACATATATTGCACACATGGTCATACACACACATCCACCACCCTCACTCACATCCACACTCACATCTCACTACACATGCATTCACATATGCTTGCTCTCTCTCTCTCTCACACACACACACACCACGCAGCACCCCCAACACACTCCCAGACCTGGCATGAGGCTGGTGCCCAGTCAGGGTTGGCCGCATTGATGAAACATTAGATTGGGGGAAATTGTGATGGGGGATCTTTTTTTCCAAGTAATCTTGCCAGTTGTTTAACGTCAGCTCCTGAGGAATTTGCTGTGTGCAGGCAGAGCCCACACCTCACGCTTCTCAGAATTAGATAAAGATCATTTCGCTTTCCTGCAATTGCATCTGAACTGATCACACTCTGGTGGATCTTTTCATGAACTATGACTCTTTAAATCAGGCCGAGTCTAAATCTTATAATACTTTATTTACTCAAGCACTTGGGCAAGGAGGACGCATGAAAGATTCCCTCCAGGCAAATCACCTCTCCACATTTGGGGGTCCTTGAAAGGAAAGAGGAAAGTATTGGGAAGACTCCATGGTCCAACATCCACCAGTCTATGCGCTTCAGCTTCAACCCCCTTCTCCAAACAGAGCGCTGAGAATGGCACAACCTAGGTGTAAAAGCATGGCTGAATTGGCTCAACTATGTTTTCTGAAGAATAACCTCCAAACATGCATTATTTTGTGATAAATCAAAGGTGGTTTTTTTAAGGAGGAATAAAACAATCCTGTTGACACATTTGTTGTTCAGTCGCTTAGTCTTGTCAGACTCTGCGACCCCATGGGCTGCAGCATGCCAGGCTTCCCTATCCTTCACCATCTCCCAGAGTTTGCTCAAACTCTTGTCCATTGAGTCAGTGATGCCATCATTCAGCCATCGCATCCTCTGTCATCCCCTTCTCTGCCTGCCCTCAATCTTCTCCAGCATGAGGGTCTTTTCTAATGAGCCGGCTCTTCACATCAGGTGTCCAAAGTACTGGATGCAAAGAATTTAGCACCATGCTCGGCAAGAAGAAAGGACTCTTATTGGTTCAGTTCAGTTGCTCAGTCATATCTGATTCTTTGCGACCCCATGGACTGCACCACGCCTGGCCTCCCTGTCCATCACCAACTCCCGGAGTTTACTCAAACTCATGTCCATTGAGTTGGTGAGGCCATCCAACCATCTCATCCTCTGTCATCCCCTTCTCCTCCTGCCTTCAATCTTTCCCAGCAACAGGGTCTTTTCCAATGAGTCAGTTATTCGCATCAGGTGGCCAAAGTATTGGAATTTCAGCTTCAGCATCAGTCCTTCCAATGAATATTCAGGACTGATTTCCTTTAGGATGGAGCGGTTGGATCTCCTTGCAGTCCAAGGACTCTCAAGTCTTCTTCAAATGTTATTTTTTGGTTGTTTAGTTGTAAAGAACCCACAGGGATGGAGTCTGCTTCCTGAGAAATTCTGCATCCCTGATAATTTGATGCTCCTCCCTAAACCCCTCAGAACGCTGCTCTGAGACCATCTTCATAGGCAAAAAGCTCCAGCGGGAGACAATTCCCATGAAAGAGGTAGGCTTTCCCCATACGCCCTTCAGCCATCACCTCAGGACACAAGGAATCGCAAGGAAAACGCAGCAACACCAAGAACACACAGTCCTGGCTTAATATCTGCTTCCCAACAGTTGTCTGGTGTGTTTCCTTTACAAGATCCCCCAAGCCTGCTCTTTCCTTTTAGAATGCTGTTCTTTATTTGATTTCTAAATTATTCTTCATGTGTTGCCTTTTACCTTGAGCCGTTTTCAACCCCCAGTGAAATCTTGGCACCCAAAGCGGCTCTCAGAACTAAATTAATTATAAAAGCATATTAATGTCATCTGTATAGCAATGAAATTAATTTATTCAATAGATCCAAGAGGAAGTCATCAATTATGCCCAGTGACTGAGGCATTTTGTGCGACAGCACTTACAGTTCTTACAAATGTTAATAATTCCTCCAGCAAGAATTGCCATAAATATCATGTGCTGTGTAGCCTTGATTTATGAATTAAGTGGACCTTTTAGGTGCTGCCTGCATGTGAAGTTGCTGCAGTGGTGTCTGACTCTTTGCGACCCTATGGACTGTAGCCCACCAGGCCTCTCTGTCTATGGGATTCTCCAGACAGGAATACTGGAGTGGGTTGCCATGCCCTCCTCCAGGGGATCTTCCCAACCCAGGGATCGAACCTGTGTCTTACACCTCCTGCATTGGCAGTCCGGTTCTTTACCCCTAGTGCCAGCTGGGAAGCCCCTTTTAGATGCTACTAGTGTTCAAATCAGAGAAGGCAATGGCAACCCACTCCAGTACTTTTGCCTGGAAAATCCCATGGACAGAGGAGCCTGATAGGCTGTAGTCCATGGGGTCACTAAAAGTCAGACACGACTGAGCGACTTCACTTTCATTTTTCACTTTCCTGCATTGGAGAAGGAAATGGCAACCCACTCCAGTGTTCTTGCCTGGAGAATCCCAGGGACAGGGGAGCCTGGTGGGCTGCTGTCTGTGGGGTCACACAGAGTCGGACACGACTGAAGCGACTTAGCAGCAGCAGCAGCAGCAGTGTTCAAATACTGTATACTTTATTCTTACCAAGTGTGTGTTCTGGGGTGGGAGGTGGGGTTATCTGTCAATGAAAAATAAGAATCTCTGTTCTCTTAGGGATGACTCTGCCTCTCAGGATGTGAAAACATTCAACAGAGTCTACCCTGTGACATACACAAATTTCTTAAACGCGCTTCCAACCTTCCCAGGTTAAATTCCCAAGACACCTTATAAACCCTCTACAATGGAATGCAGGATCTCCATCCTTATGTCAAGATCTGAATACACCTAAGGGTCCCAAGTGGCCCAGTCTCAGAACAAGTAAGGAGTCAAAGAATCACAGCGTGGTCCTCACGTGTGCTTCTCAAAGGCTACTTGAGAAGATCCAGCTCACTCGCCAGAGCAATTCTTAGCAGACTCCTCCTTCCACCTCGTTCTTCTAAATCACCCACAAGACCCGCAGCTAACCCGAAATCCTCTCTCACTGCTTTCTAAAACTCCTAAGGAAAAGATGAGTGCATGCTCAGCCACTTCAGTTGTATCTGGCTCTTTGTGACCACGTGGACTGTAGCCCACCAGGCTCCTTTGTCCATGGGATTCTCCAGGCAACAGTACTGGAGTGGGTTGCCATGCCCTCCTCCTGGGGATCCTCCTGACCCAGGGATCGAACCCAGGTTGCCTGTGTCTTCTGCATCGCAGGCGGATTCTTAACCACTGAGCCACTGGGGAAGCCCCTTGGAAAAGACAGTTGACATAAATCTGACAAATAATTTGTATCTCAGCTCTATCAGAAATGCCCACAGAGCAATAAGGAAAAGACAGACAGCCCAGCAAAACAAAGGGCAACGTGGTAGCACAGGCAACTCACACAGCAGAAGCCCAAATGGTCAGGAGGCACGTGAGAAGGGGCCCAGCTTCAGGAGCCCTCAGGGATAACCACACTGAAATTAAAACCAAACACACCCCCTAGAATGACTGCAGTGAAAACGCCAGAAAATGCCAAGCACTGGCAAGGGTGCAGAGCAACTGGGACTTTCACACACTGCTGGTTGGAGTGTAGATTGGCACCATTCGGATCACCTCTTGGCCGTGTACATCACGCTGGGCATATGCATCCTCTATGACCCAGAAATTCTGCTCCTAGGTAAATACCCAACCTAAATGAGTCCATATGTTCACCAAAAGTCAGGTTCTAAAATATTCATAGCAGCTGTATTTATAATAGCCCCAAACTGAAAATTTCAAAATGTCCATTAACAGGAGAATGGACCTTTTGCTGTTGCTTAGTCACTAAATCGTGTCTGACTCTGTGACCCCGTGGACTGTAGCCCATCAGGCTCCTCTGTCCATGGGATACCCCCTGGAGTGGGGTGACACTTCCTTTTACAGGGGATCTTCCCCACCCAGGGATCAAACCTGCGTCTCCTGCACCGGCATGCGGATTCTTCACCACTGAGCTACCAGGGTAGCCCACGAAATGGAAAAGGGTTGCCCAGTAAAATACAGGACACCCAGTGAAATTTGAATTTCAGATAAACAACAAATAATATTTTAGCAGAAGTTTGTCTCATTCAGCAATATTGCCCAAAATGCACTACTGCTGTGCATGGATGGTGCCACAGACATGATGATAAACAAAAGAAGCCGTAGAGGATCCAGATGGGATGTGTCCATCTATACGGTGTCCAAAACCAGGTAAACTCGCCCCTGGTGCTAGCAGTCAGGACACGGGGGGATGGGCAGCTCCTGGATGGGGACAAGAGGGATGTCTGGGGACCCTGGATGCTCTGTCTCTGGATCTGGGTGCTGCTTACACAGATGCGTGCCCTTTGGGATGATCCATCAGACCGCATGCTTACGTGTGACCTCCTGGAAGCATGAGACACAGTCACAGCAAAGGGTTTGTGTTGTTTCCTGGAGGTTCGAGTTCAACCAAGTATTCCGTCTTTTTCTGACAACCTTACTCCATCTTCCTGCTAGTGGACACTGTGGTCACCAACACATATCACGTGTATATTTCATACATCAGTAAAAGTTATTTTTAAAAACTTCACAGAACACTGTGATCAATACGGATCCCCCCACTTTTTCCCTAAGAAGGGAGGAGGGAAATGTCAGTGTGCAGAGTTGGGATCTTTCGTCAGCTGGGAGAGAGTCGGAGTAGAAAACAGGACTGCAAATATTCGCATAGTAATATATTTTTTTTTTTTGGCCTGCAGCTTGCAGGATCTCAGTTCCCCGACCAGGGACTGAACTCCAGCCAAGGCAGTGAAAGTCCAGGATCTTAACCACTAGGCCACCAGGGAACTCCTGATAATAATTTTTGTAACGTAGAAAATAAATCTTTTAAAGTCCAGAGATTATGACCCCCATTTCCACCCTCTTAGGATTTAAGTTCAAGTTGCCTACTAAGTACCTTCAAACTTCATCTCATTTTGTAGGAGGAGGCCTGGTGGTGATCAGTCAAGCTTGTAATTTTCATCCTTATCCACCTCCCCCACAATAATAGACCTCTGGTGTCTAAACAGTCATTAGGGAACTGGTGGGGACCCGCAACAGGGTTGAGGGGGGACATTGAGAAGCACAGCTCCTTGTCAGATGTACCCATTCAGTTCAGTTCAGTCACTCAGTCGTGTCCGACTCTTTGCGACCGCATGAATTGCAGTACACCAGGCCTCCCTGTCCATCACCAACTCAAACTCACGTCCATCGGGTCAAGTGGAGACAAAACACAAAGCAGAGAGAGAAGAGTGAGAATTTGACTGAGACACTAGATCCAGTCCCAAAAGGCAGCCCAGGAAAGGAAGTGGCTAGACTTGACTCTGGCGTTCCTAACCACGCACCCTTGAGCACATCACCAAACAGCTGAGCCTCAGTTTTCTCATCTGAAAAAGGGGGACAGTGGTAACAGGTACCTCACTGGGTTGTTGCAACAACTGAGTGAGATGACAGGTAGCGGATCACATTTTCCCAAAGTGACCACCTGTATTTACTGCTCTGTAAGCTCATCTAGAACCTTGCCGCTCCCCCACCAAAGTGAGAGTGAAAAAGTCACTCAGTCGTGTCTGACAATTTGCGATCCCATGGACTGTCCATGGAATTCTCCAGGAGTGGGTAGTCTTTCCCTTCTCCAGAGGATCTTCCCAACCCAGGGATCGAACCCAGCTCTCTCGCATTGCAGGCAGATTCTCTACCAGCTGAGCCACCAGGGAAGCCCACCAATAAAGTTGAGTGTAATTCCCTTCTTTTGAATCCAGGGGGAGCAGAGAGCTTGTGACTGGGCTGTGACCAATCCAGGGTAACAGAAGTGATGCTAAGTAAATTCTGAGACAAGATCATACAAGGCAATTCCCTTCCCCCTTCTTGGCTGGCATACTCGCCCTTGGACCCTGAGCCTTCATCAAAGCCCAGCTACCTGCTAGCCATCATGCTGTGGGGACACTTAGGCCACATGGGGCGGCCAATGGACAGTCCCTGCTAAGATGCCAGCTAACAGACAAAATCAACTGCCAGAAGTGAGTGAAAACTCCTCCAGGTGACTCCAGCCCACATCTTTTAATAGTCCAGGCCATCAACCCTCATTCCTGCCACACTCTGTCCAAATCCCCAACTCACATCCATAAGCAGGATAAAGTGGTTTCTTCAGGCATTTGTTTACTGCAAGAGTAAAACACAGCATCTTGTATCAGTTAGCTCTTGCTGCATAACAAAACACTCTCACATTTAGTGGTTTAAAACAACACTCATGTGTTTAGCTCACAAATTCTGTGGGTCAGTTGGGTGGTTCTGGTGCTTTGGGCAGTTTCAGTCACTCTCTCCTGGGATTGCTCCGGCATCTGTGCTGGTGGCTGATGGGTGGCTGATGGGTGGCTGAGGATCCAGCCCACCTGATGGACCTCCCAGGTGGCACTAGTGGTAAAGAATCCACCAGTTAATGCAGGACACATAAGAGATGTGGGTTCAATCCCTGGAGAAGGGCAAGGCAACCCTCTCCAGTATTCTTGCCTGGAGAAGCCCATGGACACACAAGCCTAGCAGGCTACAGTCCATGGGACTGCAAAGAGCTGGACACAACTGAAGCGACTTAGCATGATAATCCAGGATGCCTCACCCACAGGTCTGGCCGTTGGCTGAAAAAGGCATCAGGTGCACATGGGCCATGGGTCTCTCATTATCCAGGAGGTTGGCCCAGGCTTCTTCACAAGGAGGCAAAGTTCCAGGAAGAAGAGAGGACCAGTTCAGTGTACAAGCTCCTCAAGTTTCTAATTGCAGCACGTTTGTGGATGTACATTGGCTGAAGCAAGTTCATGGCCAAGAGTGGAGTAGGAATGGGAGGGCTCCCGAAGTAACCAGCGAGGAGGTGTGAACCCGGAGGGGTAGGATCCAGGGCCATTTTTGTAGTCCGCATGCTCTGGCACGCAGTCAGCCTCTAGCACGTGCCGGCTGTCCACACGACCTAAGGGACATGGAGTAGAGGCCGCTCTGCACTCCCTGGACACAGGCTCGCCTAGAACACAAGGTGTCTGAGAGCAGCGGCTGGGGCTGAGCCAGGAGAGGCAGGCAAAGACCTGGCTCTGAGAGGCACTCATCCCTGACTCCTCAGGGACAGACACAGTATCCAAAGGGCAAGTGCTTGCAAGTCAGCCATGCCCAGGCTGTGGCATGAGCCCCCAGAGGGCCCCTGGCTCACTGCTAAAGTCCTCATCTTTTCATAGGGGTATCTACCCCTCAGTGCCGCAGGTGACAGTGGCTAGCAAAGACAAAGCCAGCTAAAAAAGCTGCCCAGCAAAGCCTTTCCAGAAGCTTGCTCCCCAAACTCCCTGTTATTATGCTACAAAAGACTGCTGCAGCTGCTCACCGAGAAATAACTGGTGCCGCGCTTGTCAGAGGGTCGACCTGTGCAAATTGCAATCTGCAAATTGAAATCGCTCAGATTCTTGCACCTGCCAGCCCAGCAGGTCCATAAGCTGTGCTTTTCAATGCATTTCTCAAAGGCTTATACTGGGCGGGGCCCTGGTGTAACTGGGTGTTCTGCAACGGCCAGAGCCCGGGAATGGGTCCAGCTTGCAGGTTAGATGCCCAAGGAGGAATGAGGCAGTTTCCAGGGGCTGAAGCCCAGACTGGGCTCCAGAGGACACTTGTCCAGCTGCAGGGCACTTCCAGGAGCCAAGCTGGGCATCCCAAGGGATACACATCACACACATTCACACATACTTACCTACATACAAACCCCTTACCAAATGGCATGCCACTGTGTCACTCACATGCAATGATGCCCTCTACTCTGGAATTGCTGCCCTAATCATTACCAGGCCAGTTGATCCACCCTCCCAGACAAAGAAGGGGAGACATGAAGACTTTTCTGGCAGACAAAGGGACAAGTGCAGACATATAGAGTCGCCTGCGGCCCTGGGACACCACAAAGGTGCAACATTCCATGAGTAAAGTGGGAACAGCAGGATCCAGACCCCCAGAAACAGTACAATCCATCTTATAGACATTATGGGGTCAAGGGACGTTTTCAAACAATAGGGTGATGGCTGGGCGTGCAGATGAGTTTCAAGACTGTGCCCCTGGGGACAGTGGAGGAAGGACACTGACCAGCTCCAAAGCCCAGGGATGAGCTGCTGAGGGAGGAGAGGATGGGACAGATGCAGGGAGCATTTCTGGGTTAGCATCAGCAAGTCATGTGACCGCCACAAAAGCTGCCTCCCCCAACTCTGCAGCTGCCTCCCCCAACGTTGCAGTTGCCTCCCCCAACGTTGCAGTTGCCTCCCCCAACGTTGCAGCTGCCTGCGAGAGGGGACGGAGGCTTCCCTCACTGCCGGTCCCCTCCCCCACTGCCCCTCTCCCGGCTCAGGTCCTGGGATCCCACCCTCTTGAACTTCTCCCCTCCATCCTCCACCTCCCTCCTGGTCTCCCAACTCTAACACCTCCTGCTCCAGGCAGCCTCCGCATGAGTATCTAACATGCTCTCCCTCATTAACCTTCTGCAGCTCCCATCGCCTAGCACCAAGCCCACACTCTTCAGTCTTGCACGGCCCGGCCCCCCACCCCAGGTCCTCAGACACATCGCCTGGATTTCAACTCTCATGTCTTTGCTCAGATGGGGATCCCTTCCCGAGCAACCTGTCTTCTCTTCTACAGCCTCGGAAGAGTCCTCCTCCTGGCCACGTCCTTCCTGAATTTTTCTCTGACCCCGAGGAGCCCTCCCCGCCTCTGGCCCTCCCACACCCTTCCCTGTGCCCTGAAGGTGCACGCCCACTGTGGGCTTCAGGCTTTATGTCCACCATCTCCTCCATCCTGTAAACTCCAGAGGGCAGGGGGGCCTTACGTCTTTTGCTCTGAAGCCCCCTTGACTAGTTGAGGCAATGCTAGCTGCTGGCAGAGCAGAGCCCAGAATCTCGGTGATCTCACACAGGAACAATTAACATCTTAACTCATGTCACATCCAGTGCAGCTCTTCCTGGCCCGGCCACCTTCTACAGGCTCCTTCAGGGACTCGAGCTCGGTCCACTCCTGGAGTTCTCTCTACAGAGACAGCACATCCGGTCTGAAGAGTTTGTTCTTCTTGTGGCAAACATACAGGGGCTTCCCAGGTGGCACAATGATAAAGAATCTGCCTGCCAATGCGGGAGACACAAGAGACTCAGGTTCGACCCCTGGGATGAGAAAACTCCTGGTGGAGGAAATAGCAACACATTCTAGTATTCCTGCCTGGAAAATTTCCTGGACAGAGGTGGTCCACGGGGTTGCAAAGAGTCGGACACAACTGAACACACACGCACACGCACACACAAAATGTACCACCTTAACCATGTTCAAGGGCACAGTCCGGAGCGGGCAGGGCATGCACACCATTGCACAATGGTTCTCCAGAAGGTCTTCGCCCTGCAGAACTAACACTTACCCATGGTCTCCTTTCCCCGCCCCCAGCACACCCTCTTGTTAACCACATCAGCTAATGAGGTGCAGCACTTCCACATTCCAAGAACTCACCACATGGCCACACCCTGCCATGCTGCAGCCAGGGAGTGGGGAGCCACTTCCTGTTTCGGGGCTCCCCAGCCGTGCACACAGGTGAAGCCTCAACAGGTATGTGCTGACCTGAGCATAGAGGGTGAAGAAAAGGGAGGCTTCGGGGAGGGAAAGAGGGGGAAGGTTCCTGCTAACATTTCTGGGCACCGACTATATGCAAAGAGCTGGGGTGGTCTCACACACACACACACACACATACACACACACACACACACACCAGCCACATGGTGCTGTGGAAAGAGCCAGACAGATTCAGTCCAGATTCCTGGTCCCTGGGCTTGGTAAGTTCATGAACTTGATCACAGGAGATGAGATATGCAAAGGGCCTGGCACCCAGGAAGTACTGTCACCATTTACCTTACACAGTCCTACAAGGGGGAAAGCCAGCCTCAAGTTGCTGGGCCACTTGCCAGCATTAATAAGTGACAGAGCCAGATCTGCATTCACACAAAACTGCATCCAGCTCCCCAGGGCATCCTGAGATGACCTCTGACCTGAAGAAGATCAGAGAGTCGGGGGGCCCCCATTCGGACCTCAGAGCCTCCCTCCACTGACCCCTTGCCGGTAAAGCCCTATAGTACCTACCTGATGCTGCCAACTCCCTCCACACCCTTTGAGAGGACCTCCTCCCCACAGTTCTCAGTACAAACGCTGCAGAGCCTGGGCCAAGACCTACTCCTGTCTCCCTGCCCAGCCCTCCTTCCTCCCAGCCCCGCCTGCCAAGCAATCCCCCACCTTCTGCTGCTGACCCCCCAGCCAAGAGGTATTGCCAGCGGCCCCCTCCGCACATGCTGTCTCCCAGCGCCCAGCCTGCAAACGCAGACCCATCACCTCTGCTGTCAAATCCCCCCTTCCTGAGCTGGTGCAGCAGACAGGCTCAGGGAGACGAGCTCCGAAGGCCTTAGCAAAGGAAAGCAGATCTGAGCTCACAATGTCAAACGCCAGCCACATGCCTGGCCACAGAGGTGCCCGGGGGAGACGCATGGGCTGCGTGGCTGACCCAGCATCGAGTCCGGGATCAGCAGGCATCACCAAGTCCCAGGCCTTCCTGCTGGCAGCTCCCTGACTGCTATGGACAATCAAATAGACATTGATGCCTCCTCCCCTCCACCTGGCACACAGCAGGCCTTAAGCTTCAGAGAGACGCGGAGGAGGGCGAAAATGTAAAAACCACTCCTTCCTGCTTGGCAGAGGACCTGCGCTCATCAGAGGCTTCTTGCCTCACTGGCACCAGGCAGCTTATCACGGAGAAATATTGATCTGTGGTCAGTTTCTGGCACTCCCGGAGCTTGCTTTCATGTTTGGGGTGGAGGCAGGGGGCGCCCATGGAGAAGGCCCTGGCCCACCACTCTGCTTCCCCAGCCACGTCTGCACTGTTTGATCCTCAGCCAACGAGGCTGCGAGGCTGGCAGGAGCCATGGGCAGGACGCCTGCAGCCCTCACACTCCCTTGCAGGCCGTGCCGCTCGTTCACGTTTGATGCATCGTCCTCTTTCATCTGCACCGCGGTGCACAGCCAAGAGGAGGCAGGTCGAATCATCAGAGCCCCGGCCGAGAGTCAGCAGGGAGGTAAACCTCGTGGCTCTTCTTCTGTAGCCGCTGGCAGGAGCAGCCAGCCATGGAGAAGCCGGCGCCCATGTGCGTGCCCGGCTGGCATCACCCCTCTCCCCCCACAATCCCGGAATTAAGGCGGGACATCTGCCATCTCTGGGTTCTCAAATGTGAATCCCAGAAACCTGTCGCCATCTCAGCGGCCTTCGTCCTTCTAAACATGCCGCGTTTCTTCCAGGCAGGCCAGGGCTGGGCCGTGTCCAGAGATTGCAGATGCTCTGGCCAAAGCGGCCTCCAGGACACACCAGGTATTTCAGTCCCATAGTCGGGTCCCCTTGGTTCCCTGCTTCTGACACCCCAGGCCCCACAGCACAGCCTCCCCCAGGCCCAAGTCCACAGCATCAGGAGAGAGGTTGTCAGCTGCAAGACCGCAGGATCAATTCCATCTCCTGGGCTGGGAAGAGGGGTCAGGACCCAAAGCTCAGCCTGACCCCGGGCTCCTCCCTGCTCTCCAACAACCTACTCTCCCCTCCCTCCAGGCCTGGCAGATGCTGGCCCCTCTATCTCGGACACCCTCCCTTCCCCCTGCACACGGCTGGTTCCCATCGGCCTTCCAGGTCTCAGCTGGGAATCGCTTCTTCCAGGCAGCCCTCCCTGACCACCACCAGACAGGGACAGATGCTCCTCTTCACTCTCTCAGCTCCTTGCACTCCCTGCCCCCCTATGCTCCCCCTGCCACTCGGTGAGAGAAGGGCCTGTTGGATTTTCTGTCTCCCTCCCCAGGCTATGAAAGCCACAGGGCCAGTCGAGGACCTGGCCTGCCCATCATAGTTGCTGACACAGCACCTTCCTGAATCTCTGCTGCCTGGGTGGAAAGATAAAATGAAAAGAGTGAATGAATGGATGACTGCTGGGCTTGGTGGTCCTTCCCAAGGACCTGTGTTGCCCAAATCCCGGATCATGTTGCTCCAGAGATGAGCCCTAAAACACCCATGCAGCACAGATAAGCTTCTGTCCTGCTCCAGCTGCCCTGGCAGTGGCTGGGGCCCAGCCTCAGCTGGACTCCTGGGCTTCCGGACCTTCAGGACATGCGCCCTACAAAACTGGAGTCTTGTACGACCGCTGGAGCCGCTGAAGCCAGCCTTGCTCAGGCCTGGCCTCCCCTCCAGCTGGAGTTGTCTGAGCGCCTGGTGCCTGGACAGACCAGTCCTGCTCCCCTCCGGGCCTTCCTTATGTGTTTAATCCTTCATTCACTCATCATTCAAACCAGTGTGAGCTGGGTTTGGGTACTGATTCAGCCTGAATCAGCCTTCGGTGGAGTCAGCCTCCACTCTTTCTGTGGACTTCCAGCTTGAGACTCATTCTCGCGTTGGTTTGGATCTCAAGCAGAAGCCCCAGTGGGTACCAGGTCTCTGCTCCCAGGTGAGGCTCGGATGATGCAGGGTGACCTCGGTGTCACATGTGGGTGGAGGCGTGTCTGCAGCCTGCGAGTCCTCGGCTGGGCCTGGCCTTGTCCTTCCCTTCCCACTGCCCTTCCACTCACGGCTGGACTCACCTCTCAGAGAACAGTGGGATCCTCTCCCCGCCACGTCATGTGTCCTGTCACCTCTGACCCCCTCCTCTCCACCCCCGGAGGGCTCATCCCCACTCACAGATACTGCCTGTCACTTTTTCGCACTCTCCACGCCTGCCAGCAAGGCTGCCTCCGCAGAACCCAGGGCCCCTCGGTGGGCTCTCTGACTTGGCCCAAACGGAATGCACAGATTCCAAAACAACTGAGTCAAGTCGGCTAAAAGACTGTCGGAAATGGTTCAGTTTGGGATGAAACAGTAGCCAGCACTCAGGGGTTACCGTGGGCACTGTTTCCCTCTCTCCTTATACACAGAGCCAAGCTAGGAGGCACACTGCAGAGCCTCGCCAAGAAGGAAGCTGTCGCTCACTCACGGTCAGGCACAGGAGGGCAGGGCGCCGTTTTTGCCTGGGATTTAGGCTGGAAAAGCTCAAGCAGGCTGCACTACAGCATTGGATGTCCAGGCCCGAGCCTGCAGGCATAGGAGAGCCAGAACAGAGACATGCAGACACTTCCCTGGAAGGGCACAGTGACAATCCCAGCAGGATGAGTTTCAGCAGCATTTTCTCCCGCAAACCAGTGAGCCGTGTGAGGAGCGGCGGGCAGGTGCGCCTCACCAGTTGGAAAACCCAAAGGGCCAGACTCTACCCATTGAGGGGCCATCCAGAGCAAGCTGTTAAGAGTTTCATGTGGCCGAGAACTTGCCAGAACACTTCGCTCCACACTCCCAGTTTGGAATTAGTGTTGGCAAATGTTGCCTGGGGTTAATTAAATGTATTAATAAGTGTGAGAGGAGGAGTGCCAGTTCCCTCCCATGATTTAGGTGGAGAGAGGGAAGCCCTGCCAACTCACGGCAGTTTGAGCAAACTCCGGGTGGGATATCTGAGCTCCTTGAGGACAGGGACCAAGTCCCACCCATCTGGTGTTCCCAGCGCCTTCCAGCGCCAGGCTCACAGTAAGACACACAGAAACGCCTCCCCCCGCCCAGCACTCTCTACAAATTAAGTGTAAGTCCTTCTGTTATGCCCTGGATTGTCTAGCAGGAAGGATCATACCCACAAAAGGCTTCTTATTAGACTATTCAGCACACGGGTGCGTGCTTGCTAGTCCACTTCAGTCACGTCCGACTCTTTGCAGCCCCGCCAGGCTTCTCTTTCCATGGGCTTCTCCTTCCATGGGCTTCTCCAGGCAAGAATACTGGAGTGGGTTGCCCTGCCCTACCCCAGGGAATCTTCCCATCCCAGGGATCGAACCCAAGTCTCTTATGCCTCCTGCACTGGCAAGTGGCCCTGGTGGCTCAGACGGTAAAGAATCCACCTGCAATGTGGAAGACCTGGATTCAACCCCTGGATTGGGAAGATCTCCTGAAGAAGGGAATAGCTGCTGCTGCTAAGTCGCTTCAGTCGTGTCCGACTCTGTGCGACCCCACAGACGGCAGCCCACCAGGCTCCGCCATCCCTGGGATTCTCCAGGCAAGAACACCGGAGTGGGTTGCCATTTCCTTCTCCAAGGCATGAAAGTGAAAAGTGAAAGTGAAGTCGCTCGGTCGTGTCTGACTCTTACCCACGCCAGTATTCTGGCCTGGAGAATTCCATGGACAGAGGATACTGGCAGGCTACAGTCCATGGGGGTTGCAAAGAGTCAGACATGAGTGAGCAACTTTCACACTTCCACTTTCTTTACCACTAACACCACCTGGGAGGCCCATTCAGCACACACACAGCCACGTAAATTTAACAGAACATGGATAGAACTCCTATGCTAGAAACTACGCTGCTGCTGCTGCAGCTAAGTCGCTTCAGTCGTGTCCGACTCTGTGCGACCCCATAGACGGCAGCTCACCAGGCTCCCCCATCCCTGGGATTCTCCAGGCAAGAACACTGGAGTGGGTTGCCATTTCCTTCTCCAATGCAGGAAAGTGAAAAATGAAAGTGAAGTCGCTCAGTCGTGTCCGACTCTTAGCGACCCCATGGACTGCAGCCTACCAGGCTCCTCCGTCCGTGGGATTTTCCAGGTAAGAGTACTGGAGTGGGGTGCCATTATAAAAGCTGATATAAGAAACCAAAGAAGCCTTAAATAAATCAAGAGACCACGTGGTCATGAATTGGAAGACTCACAAAGTTGTCAATTTTCCCTACATAGCTCTATGGATTTAACACAATTCCAATCAAAACCCCAGCATGATTTCTTATAGTTATAGACAAACCGATTGTAAAATCTTAACAGAAAGGCCAAGAAATTAGCAAAGCCAAAATTCTGAAAAAGAAAATAAAATCGGAGGAATAACTCTACCTGATTTTTAGATTTTCTAAAAAGCTACATTAATCAAGACAGCGTGATCCTGGTGAAGGGGTAGACACATATATCCATGGAAGAGAACTGAGCATCTGCAAACAGACTCTCAGTAACGGCCAAAAGATTTTTGACAAAAGTGCACAGGTGATTCAAAGGACAAAGTATAGTCCTGAAAATTAGGTTGGAACGATTGGACATCATGGGCCAAAAAAAAAAGAGTTTTTTAGCTGATCTAAACACACATCTTTGATCCCTGGGTTGGCAAGATGCCCCTGGAGGAGGGCATGGCAACCCACTCCATTATTCTTGCCTGGAGAAGCCCATAGACAGAGGAGCCTGGCGGGCTATAGTCTATGGTGTCTCAAAGCGTCAGACACAACTGAGTGACTCAGCACAGCCCAGCAAACATACATCTTATACCAAAAAATAAAGGCTATAGATCTAAATATAAAGCACAAAGGTAACTTTTTAAAGAAAACATGGAAGAAAATCTTTATCACCTGGGTTAGGCAAAGAGTTTTTATACACGGCACAAAGCGCAAGATGCATAAAAGAAAATGACGGCAAATTAGACTTCATCAAAACTAAGAACTTCTGCTCTTTGACATACGCTGGTAAAAGAATATAAAGACAAGCTGCAGATTAGGAGAAATATGCAAATCTCATATCCAATAAAGAACGTCTATCCAGAAGATATCAAAAAGTTAAAATCCAGCAGTGAGAAAGGCAAAATAAAAGATGGGTAAAACCCCAACCAGCCGCTTCACCAGAGAAGACACAGAGAAGGCAAATATTCAGATGAGACAGTGCTCAACATCATTACCTGTTAGGGAAATGCAAGCTAAAACCATGATGAGCTGGCTTTACCCACCTATCAAAATGGCTAAAATAAAAAATACTGACAATCCCAAACGCCAGTGAGAGAATAAGAACTAGAGGTCTCATACGTTTCTGGTAAGATTACAGAATGGTGCAGACATTTTGAAAAATCCTGCATACCACAACTAAAACCGATCCCACATGCCAGAACAAAAACTGAAGATCTTGCGTGCTGCCGCTAAGGCCCAGAACAGCCAAATACATAATTTTTTTTTAATTCAAAAACTTTTAAAAAGAAAGAGTGGCTGAAATTTTTTCCAGATTTTATGAAAAAATTAACTCACAGATCCCAGAAGTTCAATTACTCCAAACAGGATAAATATAAAGAAAACCACACCAAGGCAAAACAGAAATTGCTGAGAAGAGGTGAGAAGAGTCTTAAAAGTCAACAGAGAAAAAGATATATGATGTACAGAGGGACAAAACTTAAAATGACAGCGGACAATGAAATTACATATTTAAATACTGAGGGTGGGAGGGTTGTCAACCTAAAATTCTACATCCAGTGAAATGTCTTTCAAAAATGAAGGTGAGGACTTCCCCGGTGGCCCAGAGGTTAGGAATCCGCCTGCCAATGCAGGGAACACGGGTTCAATCCCTGGTCCAGGAAGACTTCACAGGCCACACAGCAACTAAGCCCAGGCTCCACACCTGCTAAAGCCAGCGTGCTCCAGAGCCTGTGCTCGCCAGTGAGAGAAAGTGCCTCGATGAGAAGACCACGCACCACAGCTAGAGAGTAGCCTCTGCTCGCCACAACTAGAGAAAGCCTGTGTGTAGCAGTGAAGACCCAGCGCAGCCAAAAAATAAAATATTCATTCGATGACTTTTTCAAATGAAGGCGAAATAAACAAATACAAATTTCAGACATGCAGACCCCGAGGTCATTCATCATTCCTTACTGGCAGATCTGCACTGTGAGGAATGTTAAAGAAAATTCTTCCTACAGAAACCATAATGAGGGCTAACATCAGTGAAAAGGAGAGCGTAAGGACTTCTGAAAGGCAATGAAGACCCCGTCAGAAACTGTCAGACTCACGCTGACTGGAGCTCTGGAAATCAACCAAAGGCGACCAGGAGCATTTATTCCCAAGAATGGACGAATGTCAATAATGGCAGTGTGTATTATCATATTTTAACTTATTCTATACCCATATTCCTCTCCCCAGCTCCTTTCCATGTCTAAATATCTCACAGTAAAATACTAAGTTAAACAACAAATTATTTGCATATTCTTTGTTATTTCTCCAAAAGTCTAAAGTCCCTGCTTAATGAACAAGAAGACAGCTTTCTCCCAGACCCATCCTATCCACCCTACATGTTCAGGGGTCTTTCAAGATTGGCCCTGTATATTTACCCCCCCTTCCCTCTCTGGTCCCCCCGGCCCAGGCCACACTTCCCTTTGCTGATGCTGCCCCTATCCAGTAACTTGGTCTTCCTGGAGCCTTCATCCCAGCTGTCACAACCACCATGGCACTCCTCTGCCACGCCCCAGGGCACCCCTCACCAAGTTCTCTGCCCTGCCAGGCCCTGACCAAGGACTTCCTGCTTGTGGACACACACCAAGAGCCCCCTGCAGGCTAATGGGACGTTGCCACACACAAGCGCCTCTGACTGCCAAATAGCAGCCATCTCATGACTGGTGTGAACAATGACAGTGACAACAACACACGGGGGCCCTCGGGGCTGACACTGTGGACACACTGTCCACGGGCAGCTTCACTCTTAGCCTTGGGCCAGCCCTCCAAGGGACAGTTATCACCCCATTCTGCAGATCAGGAAACTGAGGCTTGGAGGTGGGCTGTACCTTGGCCGCTGGTGGGTAGGTTGAGATCTGACCTCTTGTCTGAGTCCAGCCCCTAAGGAGCTTCTTATGTTCTGCTCTACCCTTGGCCTCTGAAGCTGTCCCAGCCCCAGCACCTGAGGACTGCATGAAACACTCATACTCTGTCCCTGTCATCTCCCGATTTCCCATCAGGAATCTTCATTCCTCTGTGACTGCACACTGAATAATTTTCACGGGAGCTCAGGGTCAGAGCTGCGGGTCTGCAGAGCTGTGTTTACATCTCGCCCCAACGAGACACTTCTGTGCCATGACCTGTCACTTTCCCAGGTCTTGACCGAGTGTGCTTTCCCCATTGAACTGTTTGCTTTCAAAACATTTCTGTTTCTCTAGACTCACTCATGCCCAGGCCCTCCCGAGGCTGCCAGCCTTCCAGGGAGATGCAGGCTGCAAGCCACAGATGCTCTCCTGAGCCTCCCACCCCTCGGGCCACGCCCGGTGGGGGCCACGCCTGGTGGAGGCCGAGACCGCAGCTGCCAACCCAGAGCAGGGGCACTGGCAGGGCAGCCAGGATGCCCAAAACCCTCGTGATGGTGTCTGGAAGGGTCCCACCATGACCACGCCGGCTATGGTCAGAGGCCATGTGGATGGTCCAGCTTCTCCCGTGTGGATGGTCCAGCCCCCCGAGGAGGTCTGCTATGAATGGGTCCAGAGAAAAGAGAGAGAGAGCCCCCACCTGCCCCTGCATACCTCAAGACACAGCCGAGTCCAGGGAGGGGCCGTGCCGGTGTCCTACGTCCGCGCCCCAGGTGACAAGCCCTCGCAAGGGGGCAGCCTGGAGAGGCTGCAGGGAGCCTGTGCTGGGGACCTTGGCCAGTCACGTGGTCTCTGAAGCTCCGGGTCCTCACCGGATAGCTTGGGACAGTACTAACCCCAAGCCCCACACAGCACTGCCAACACGGTCAGTGTCCATTAAATGCCAGGTCCGCTTCCCACGGACATTAGAAACGTGTCAGTTGTGTGGGGCTCACCGACCCCTGCACCAACCACTGAATTTATGCACATGCATGCTAAGTCCATTGAGTCATTTTATACTCTTTGCGACCCCATAGGCTGTAGCCCGCCAGGTGCCTCTGTCCATGGGCTTCTCCAGGCAAGAGTATTGGAGTGGGTTGCCACGCCCTCCTCCAGGGACCTTGCCGACCCAGGGGTCAAACCTGTGTCTCTTACATCTCCTGCACTGGCAGGCAGGTTCTTTACCACTAGTGCCACTTGGGAAGTCCTTAATTAACATACTGCCGCTGCTGCTGCTGCTGCTAAGTCGTTTCAGTCATGTCCAACTCTATGCAGCCCCATAGAAGGCAGCCCACCAGGCTCCTCTGTCCCTGGGATTCTCCAGGCAAGAATACTGGAGTGGGTTGCCATTTCCTTCTCCAATGCATGCATGCATGCTAAGTCGCTTCAGTCATGTCCGACTCTGTGCAACCCTATAGACAGCAGCCCTTCAGGCTCCTCTGTCCACAGGATTCTCCAGGCAAGAATACTGGAGTGGGTTGCCATGTCCTTCTCCAGAATTAATGTACTAATAGCTATATATTACTTGATGCTCATTAAGTGTTTTCGCATCCACCTGGAACAACACAGGAATACCCCTCGCTCTGTGTGGCAGATTCACCCAGAAACAGTGCTCACCACCCCACGGAGGACACACCCCTCCCGGTCTGGGCCTCCGTGGCTTCAAGCTAATCTCAGATCACAGACACACGATAAAGTGCAGGACTCCCCTGGTGGTCCAGAGGCTAAGACTCCATGCTCCTGAGGCAAGGGAGTTCCTCAGGGAACTAGATCCCACATGCTACAACAAAGAACCGGTAAAGCCAAATAAATAAGTGAAAATAAATATTAAAAAATAAATAAAGTACATCAGTCTGGACTTGAGGTAAGGACACAGTGCCCGGCTGGTGCTAGGATCAGAGCTCCCCTTACACTGAGAGCCCTCAATCACACTTCACCTCCCAAGGGCATTGAAGGTGGGCCCACAGGTGGATGGAGAAACAGGCAGCCTCTATGGCACCCCTCAGGTAATCAGAGAGCCCCCAGGGTGTGGCCCACGGAAAGTGAGGAAGCGCGCCCTGGACCAGAGGCAGGGCAGGTGCCCAAATGCTCAGCAGCTTCAAAGCCTGGACTCAAATGACGGGAGCTCGGAACAGAGGCTCCGCCTATGGGAGCGCTGGAGGTGACCTGCCCAGGGCGCTGGGGTCAGCCTCCTCGCTCACATCTTCCTTCCTCCACCGTGACCCCAACCAGCCTCTCTCCAAAGGGTAAGACAGAGAACAAAGGCCCAGGGACCCCCTGAAGGCGATACCGCCACATGATGTCGTGAGAGGTGGTCATTATCAGCAAGAGAAGGGCCTGCTTCCTGCATGGTCCCCTGGAAGAATTAAAGAGGAAGAAGACAAGGCAGGACCACGCACTGCCCCCACCAGGACTCTGGAGAGCCAAGGCATGCAGGAGGCTGGCCCAGAGGGCAAGGAGTGCCAGGTGCCCACCGAGGTGAGCCGGACCTGGCCAGGTTAGCAAGTGATGGGGAACAAGACCGAAAGCGAAACTGGCCGGTAAAGACCAGCAGCCAGTCTGTCCTGGCTCGAGCGTCCACACCCACCAGACTTTGCAGGTCTCATTCAGGGGGTCACAACCTCCAGGGTCACAGCGTCGCCACATCACAGCATTACCAAGACACAGCCTCACCACGGGTGACACTTGAGAGTCTTCTGGCTTCAGCTTGCCGCAGCTGAGAAAACATTTTCAGCAAAGCCATGCCTGCCCCATGACCCACCAGAATCCCCACCGCCCACTTACACATCTCCAGGTCCATGAGACCGGCGTGTGCTTCAGCGGCCACAGGTCCCTGCAGGCTTCCAGCTTGAAAGGTTTATGGGGCTCCCTTGGGCTTCAACATTCAACGGTGCCCAGAAGTTTTTAGAGATCTAATTTTAGAGTTGACTCTGTAAGAAGTTCCTCATCAACAGCTAAGTAAGCACAGCTGGGGCCAAGAGCACGACCTGGAAAGCCTTCTGTCCCTCTGTCTTCCTTCACCGTCCCACTGGGCACGACACACGGACCTCCGCTCCCGGGAGTCATCTCCTCGCAAACGAGATAGCCAACAGGACCCAGCCTTTGCCCCCAAGGAGGCTAACTCCTCTGCAAGAAGCCCAAATACTGCACTCTGACCCATCAGCAGGCTTTCAGCAGAAGCACCCGCCTGAGGGTGCAGACGGTGGACTTTCCATTGCCAACACCTCCGACTCCAGGGCCCTCAAGGCCCAAAGAAGCAGCTTCTCTGTCTGAGTTTCCAGGTGCCCTAGGGGGCCAGGGAGTACAAGAAGGATGGCTCTGGGTATCACGCCTGTGTTGCAGTTTGGCCTCTGCATCTTGCTCTGTGATCACAGGCAAGTTGCTTACCCTCTCTGAGCCTCAACATTCTCCTCAAAACAGGAGGATAACCCACACCCCTCCAGCAAGCTCAGTCCAGCCGCCAGAAGCTCCGAGACATGGCTTGGCCACCCCCTCTCCTGGGCCAGGCTATAGTGTAGGTTAGCTCCTCACCCCTTGGCACCTTGCCTAAAGCCTTGTGCTGCTTGCTTAGTCACTCAGCCTGTGTCTGACTCTTTGTGATCCCATGAACTGCGGTGGCTCCTCTGCCCATGGGATTCTCCAGGCAAGAACACTGGAGTGGGTTGCCATGTCCTCCTCCAGGGGATCTTCCCGACCCAGAGATTGAACCCGCGTCTCCTGTGTCTCCTGCATGGCACAAGGATTCTTTGCCCGCTCGTCCATTGGGGAAGTCATGCCTGAAGCCTTAACACCAGAGAAATGTCTACCTCTGTCCTCCCACCCCCCTACACACACGCCCACGCACACACAACCGCAGGGGTTGGCTAAAGCAACACCAAGGCCACAAGGCAGCCACCCAGAACTCAGTCAGCTGCCCCTTGACTTCCAAGCTCCTAAGAGCCAGGGCGGAGGGGAGGTCCCAGTCCCAGTTGGTGACAGAGATAGCCTGCATGGGAACCACCAGCCTCAGCCAGGACAAAGGCTAGGCACAGGGCACAACTGGCTCTGAGCTCCTGGGCCTGCCAGTCTGCAGCCAGCACGCCCTAAAACAGCTGTCAGCAGCTGCAACCAGGGCATCCCTCCCCTAGCCCCACTGCCCTGGAACTACCTGCCTCCAGGTGGGCACAGCCCTCACCCGCCTCCCAGCTTTGCCTGCCTCCAGGCCCTGAGGACAGCCCTTCTCCTGCCCTCCTCCTGACCTTGAGCTTCCCCTAGATATGCCTAGAAAAGCCGGGCAATCCGGGCTTCCTACTGGCGATGCCTGTGTGGGTGGCCGGTCTGCCCTGACTGCTGGCTGGCAGCCAGCTCTCAGGCACTCACGATAGAAGAAGATGGGACCGCCTTTGCCACCCCTAATTCAAGCCAAGAAAATACCTCCTTGTCTCTCTCTGGGCAGGTCCTGCAGAGCCTAGGAGTGAGGAGCACACTAGCTGGCCCCCAGCACCCCCGTGAAGCGATTGGAGGAACTTCAATCCGCGGTATGTGGGTCGTTCACTGCCCGCCCCCTGCAACCCGGGGAATTGTTCCTCCTGGGTTTGCAGCCTCCTCCATCTTCCTCCCCTCCAGCTACGCCTTTCCAGTCTCTCTTGTAGCATCCCCAGGACCTGGCCCTTAAGTGTGGGCATTCCATCATGGTCCATCCTCGACCCTTTTCAGAGTGCGCCCCCTCCCCAGGCATCCTCACAGGCTGCTTCAGGAACCCCCCATCTGTCTCCCCAGCCTCCCACCTCCGGGCTGCAGGCCCCATTCGCCCTCGGCTGCCAACTCCCTTCTGGACCGGCCGGACTCGGGAACCAGTGACCTGCAGAGATGTCTTCCTCTGACATCCTTAACCTCTACCCCCATCAGCGGGCCAGGAAGGGAGGCAGTGACTTGCCCGAGCCTCAGGGAGGGCTGAGAACATCAAGCTGGGCTCCTCACCCTCGCTAGGTTACCCGGTGTCCCCCCATCGGTGCCAGAGTGACCCTGGAACCTTCCGGTGGCCCTCCCTGGGGGCTGTCATTAAGCAGTGATAAATTCCCGAATCGACACCCCCTTGTCCAAATACCCACCCTGCACACAGCCAGCCCTGAGGCACAGACTGCATAAGCCACTGCTCCCCACTGTGTGACAAGGCCTCTAGGTGTGGGTCCAGTTTGGGGTCTGCTGGTACCCACCCCCTGGGACAGATGGGGACAATCCCCTCTACCTTCACACCTTCTGAAGACACCCCCCCCGCCCCACCCCCGCTCCTAGCATCATCGGAGACTTCCACAGTTTCAAATTCTTTCTGGAATCAACGGATGCCTGAATAAATACATTTTCAATGTATTAAGATTGCATTTGTCATGTAAATAAGATTTCTCAGGCCACTGATCTGGCCATTTACATGCAGAAATTCTGCTTTTACACGTCTGTCTATCCACATATTTTTATGTAGAAATAGTTGTAGCCGGCTAGGTAGCTTGCTGGATGGATGGATAGATGAGTCACCAGGTAAACAGATCGAACTTAACCCTTTAGATGTATTCTGAAAAAGTCATCAATATTTTGTTCTAAATCAAACGACATTTTTAATTCATCTAGAAAGCAAGTGCACACCTGCACGCTAAGTCACTTCAGTCGTGTCCAACTCTGCAACACCATGGACAGTAGCCCGCCAGGCTCCTCTGTCCATGGGATTCCCCAGGCAAGAATACGGGAGTGGGTTGCCAGGCCCTCCTCCAAGGGATCTTCCCGACCCAGGAATCGAACTTTCATCTCTTTCGTCTCCAGCATTGGCAGGTGGGTTCTTTACCACTAGCGCCACCTGGGAAGGCCAGAGAGCAAGTACACGCACTTTAATTTAACGTCTATTTACACCAAGGCTTTTCCAATACTTGACAGACTCAGAGTGAGACACATTTAAGAAGGATGTCAGTTTCCCCGTCTCCACCCTGTACACCTTCATCCATCAGACAGGCCTTCCGTAGCACTATCTTCTTTGCTGCCCAAACTGAGGTTAAGACAAAATTCACAGACTCTCTCCTTGGGTGAGGTCAGTTTTCCACCACACGCCCCTCTGCCAGCTGCTCTGACCTTCACTCCCCAGCTCCACCCTCTCAGAAATCTCACACCCTCCTCCACCCCAGTGAGGAAAAGGACCAACCTGGCCGCTCAGAGCATGTCTTCCCCAGGTGGGCAGAGCCACCTCCGAGCTGATATTTTCAACAAAAAGGTCATAAGGTCTGACTTTATATGGATGATGACACCTTCCTGCGTGTAGGTTTTCACAGCAAATGCTGTCCTGTTTGTTATCTCAGTGAATACCCGAAGCCTCCCCTCACCCAGAGACGCATCTCCGTGTTACAGGTGAGAAAGCAGAGACTCAGCAACGGGAAGACACCTACCCACAGTCAGGTGACAACCACTGAACTAGCCTGCAGTGAGCATAACGCCAACACAGGGTCGGACACCCAGCCACTCGCTTCCCCGGACACCCCAAATCTTCCTCCCTGTGGCTAGAGACGGTCCTTCAGCAGAGTCCAGCCCAGGCAAGTCTCCCAGTCAGACAATAGCGAACCCAGTGCCCTCCCCGGCAGCCATCTCCTCAGCGACAACACTTCAGTCGGGAAGTGCCCAGGGGACCTGGGGCCTCAGAGGATCCAGAGTGGACTGGATCAGTGAGCTGCAGTGGTCACACACACACACTTACATACATACACTCTCACACACACTCACACTCACACACACACTCACACACTGACACACACTCACACAGTCACACACACACACTGACACACACACTGACACACACACACATTCACACACACACATACACTGACACACATTCACACACACTCTCACACACCCACAGTTACACAGTCTCACACACACACTCTCTCACACACACTCACACACACACTCACACACATTCACACACTCACACACCCAGTTACACAGTCTCACACACTCACACACACTCTCACACACACTCACATACCCACAGTTACACAGTCTCACACACTCATACTCTCACACACTCACACACACACTCACACACACACACACACTGACACACACACATACCCACACTCACACACATTCACACACATACTCACACACATACTCACACACAGTCTCACACACACTCACACACACTCTCACACACATTCACACACACATGCAACTCACACACACACACACTGACACACACACAGACGCACACACTGACGAACACACGTGCAGTCACACACACACTGACACACACACAATTACACACATTCACACACATACACACATACTTTCTCACACACTCACACACAGTCTCACACACTCACACACACACACTCACACATACTACTGAAGGAGAGACACAAACATGACAACGAGGAAGCACCTCATGGACCTCATGACAATGAGGAAGCCATTTTCATGCTGTGTGACCTTGAACAAATCACTCAATCTCTCTGAGCCTCAGTTGCTACATTTATAAAAACAGAGGTGGGGGGAACAGAGAAAAGCATACCAACTTCCTTTAGGTTTTATGAGGGTTAAATGAGAATTCATGAGAAAGGGTTCAGCAAAAGATTAAAGCTCATATAAATGAGAGAGAGTTATCATGATCACCATTACGACATCTTTATTATTTCAGAATTGTTAATAAGATTACTACTGTCACGAGGACACCAGAGTGTCTTTCTCAAGCAGGTCGGGAAGACCAGGAGATGGTTAAGATGCAACGGAACAGCCAAGATGAATCGTAGGTAGGCATGACTGGAAGCAGGTCACCAAATCTGACCTGAGGCCTGGGATGGCTGTCCTGGGCCGGGAAGGCTCCCTCTCCTCCCAAAAGACCACCATGGAGGCTTGAGTCCGTCTCCAGAGTGTTCTCAGTCCCAGGCCAGCTGTCCTCAGGGTGCTCCCCTGCCAGTTCCCTCCCTCCCGGCTCACAGGTGTGCCCCCCATTCAGCTCCCCTTCCGGGTCACATGGGGGCTGGACCCTGGGGTCCGGACAGCCAGGAACTCAAGAGTCCCAGCACCACATCCCCTCCTCAGACAGCTGTGGTTAGTTTTCTGAGTCCTGGGGGTGTGGATAGCACTGGCGGGCTGAGGCCACATCCAGTCTGGGGTGACCTTCAGAGGTAAGGTAAAGCGTTGCCCCAAAGCCCCGCCCCTCCCAGTGCAGCCTACCCAGCTCAGGCACCCTCCAAGCACCCTACATGGGTTTAGAGGTGCAGGAAGGAGGCCTTCCCAACACCCCAGACCACAGGGAATACCTCCTCTGGGCTTCACCCCATATACCAGCCCCCAAAGCTCCCTGCACAGCCAGAGACCAGTGGAGGCAAAGGGCTGGGAAGAGAGGCAGCCCAGGCCTCACCCAGGGAGACAGCAGAGTCCCGCGTGTCCCCCGAGAGCAGGAGAGCCCTGCCCCCAGTGCATCCCCAGCACGCGGTCCAGCTTCCCTGCAGCCCAGGGAAGCCAGGCCAGCCACAGGCCCACCCTGCTCTCCCTACTGCTGCCAACACTCCAGCCCCAGGGAGGAAAATCCTTTTCCCCATGCTCCAGAGCTCTGCTGAGACAGGCAAATTATCATAGAATTGCGGAAGACAGTGGAGGGAAACCTAATCCCAGGGTTTAGCAAGGGAGCAGGCCTCTGAGATTCCACGAGTGTCCTCCCACCTGGCTCCTGGGGTCCCAGCTATTGTTCTGGGTCTTTCTTAACTCTTTCTTAGCTAAACCAAGCAAAGATGTAAAGATGGAGGGCCTCTGAACCTCTAAAGGGAACACCCTCCCTCCAACATTGTGATGCCAGCCGCTGGGTGTGCTTGGGGTCACTGCCACGGGCTCGCAAGCCCAGAGCACCCTGGAAACTGGGAGTCCCTGGGGGCGGTACTCAGTGACTGACAAGGGTGGGCAGATAAAGGCCGGCACCCTCGCCCCTCGGGTGGGATATCTCACGCTGAGGCTCCCACAGTCTGCCAGGTGCAACCTGCTTCCAACTCACGTCTCTACTCTGGTTGGTTTGGTCTGAGATGGTCTCCCAGATACACGACTTCCCTCCAATTCTGGTCTCACGATCTGCTTCTCAGAGGCAGGACAGGATGGGGGTTGGGGAGGACAAACCAAGACAGAGGTGAAGGCTCAGAGGTTGGAAGAGGAAGGACTCATTCAGAGAAGTGCTGTTCTACAACAGAGACAGAGAAGGGCACCTACATGTCATTTCATTCTCACCCCAGGCTTCTGGGGGGAATAGCTGTTATTATGCCCATTTCTCAGATGCAGAGACTGAGGCTCAGTCAGGCCCCAGGTCCTCAGTGAAGGATCCGTGGAGCTGGGATTCAAACCTGACTCACTGAGACAAAGGGTCGGATCCCTACACCAGGGGCTTCCCTGGTGGCTCAGATGGTGCAGAATCTGCCTGCAATGGGGGAAACCCAGATTCAATCCCTGGGCTGGGAAGATCCCCTGGAGAAGGGAATGGCTACCCACTCCAGTATTCTTGCCTGGAGAACTCCACGGACAGAGGAGCCTGGTGGGCTACAGTTTGCGGGGTCGCAAAGGATCGGACACCACTGAGTGACTAACCCTTTCCCTATGCCTAGACCATGGGGCCTCCAGGCAGAGGGGGAGAGCTAGAAGAAGCCGTATATCCCCTAGCAGTGTCACGTGAAGATGATATGATTCCATCAAGTCTGTGACATTGACAAGAAAGTGGTCAGCAGACAGGACGGCCAGTGTCCTGCCCACAGCCTCTCCGTGTAACGGGCCCCCACGTGCCTCTTCAGCCCAGAAACAAGAAGAGCCCAGCTCACTCCCCGCGCTGTACGGCCTCTCTCCTCTCCTCATCTTAAACTGCCCAGGGCTCAGCTTTGGCTTTAAGAGCCCAGCTAATTAGAAGCATATTTTATTTTCTCAGGGGAGGCAGCTGTGGGATAAAAGTCGGAAGTGTAAACTCTGGTGGTAGATGAATCATCGCACTGCTTTTATTAACTTTTTTTACTGTCAAATTGTTCTGGCATTCCAAAAACACACAGAAGAATGAGGCTCCTTGCTCTCATTATTGGTGATGACTGGGGTAGAGCTCAAAAGGCAAGGCACGGCTGAAATAACCTCCAGGGGGTGAAGGGAGGGGTCAGGGAGGCAGATGCTGGTCACCAAACGCCACATCCGCCTGAGGGCCAGGAAAGCAGCCGTCCATGGCGAGACCAGGGGAAGGAGAGCGGTCTACCCCTGCCAACTTCAGGTTCTTCCATTCGCACAATGAGTATCAGGGAGGGATGAATGAATGAATGAGCTGATTCCCCTAAAACCTTCCATTTGACCGAGGAAATTAAAATAATTGAATTCAATGAAATTTAAAATCACTAAATTATTTCATTTAAAATCATTAAATTATTTAATTTGAGATGATTAAATTAAAACAGCATGGCCCTTTAAGAAGGTGGAATATGATAGAGTCATACACTTAATGTCTAGGAGGACATTTACTAATAACAACAATAGGAAAGTACCTTTTTCTATTATTAAGTGAAAAGCAAATGATAAAACAGCATGTAGAGTAGGGTCCAAGCTTTATCTTCAAGATACAGCATGTACATATATATACATATGTGGAAATACAATGTAAGGACAGGCTTTCCTGGTGGCTCAGCAGTAAAGAGTCCACCTGCAATGCAGGGGACTCGGGTTTGATCCCTGGGTTGGGAAGATCCCCTGGAAGAGGAAACGGCAACCCACTCCATATTCTTGCCTGGAGAAGTCAATGGACAGAGGGGCCTGGTGGGCTACAGTCCATGGGGTTGCAGAGAGTCGGACATGACTGAGCAACAACAGCAAGAACACGTAACGCAAGGGCGTGAAAAAAGGCGGGGTGATACGAGATGTGTAACTGCTTCTGTATCTTTCTCTCTATTTCCCAGTTCTCAATATGACTACGGGTTACTTCAGAAATCAGGGAGAAAACAGTTTCCAGTAACCATAAGACCAAATATCATAAAGTAATTGAGAGTCTGACTTCTTTGGTGAAACACAGATGGGACTTATTGGAGCCCTTCTGGGGGCAGGGGCTGGGGTGACTCCTGATGTCCTCAAGGACCCCTGGGAAGGAAGGGGAGAGGAGAGCTGGGCCGACACAGCGACTTCCCCACAGCCTACCCCCACCAGACAGCCCTGCGCTATCTGTACTCAGCACGGATTTTACTGCAATGCACCAAAAAACGTCACTTGGTCTCTTTTTAAAGCAAATTAAATCTGACCCTCTGCTCCTGCCCTATGCTCCCACCCTTGGGCTGATGGCAAATTCCCTTTGTCATTATATTAGGGCCCTTCTCCGACGGGCCTTCCCTGGTAGCTCAGTTGGTAAAGAATCTGCCCGCAATGCGGGAGACCCCGGTTCGATTCCTGGGTTGGGAAGATCCCCTGGAGACGAGGATAGGCTACCCACTCCAGTATTCTTGGGCTTCTCTTACGGCTCAGCTGGTAAAGAATCCATCTGCAACTCGGGAGACCTGGCTTCGATCCCTGGGTTGGGAAGATCACCTGGAGAAGGGAAAGGCTACCCACTCCAGCATTCTGACCTGGAGAATTCCAGGGACTGTACAATCCACGGGGTCACAAAGAGTCGGACACGACTGAGTGACTTGCACTTTCACTTTCTCAGACTAGGTTGATAGATTTAGCAAATAAAAATACAGGATGCCCAGATAAATAACCTAAAAATTAGCATAAGTCTATCCCATGTAATACTTGTGATATACTTATCCTAAAGTATTATTCATTTTTTATCTGAAATTCAAATTTACGTGGGTGTCCTATGTTTTTACTGACAACCTTATCTCTGTTCCCTGAGGGTTCTGCAAAGGCCCAGGAAGGGCTGTAGAGCTGAAGAGACAGGGAGGCCCCAGGCCCTGAGTTGCAAGTATATCACAGGGGAGGGGCAGGGACCTTTCCTGTCCCCAATACTGAATGAGACAGAGGTGGGTAGGGGGCATCTTTGCCAAGGCTAAGTACCTGGTGAGAGGTGACCCAAAGCCTTGCCACCTCTCAGGACCCTGCTGGCATGGGGCCTTGGTGCCCACAGCTATCAGGACACCATGAGCCATCTTTTATCAGTCAGGGGTCTGGCAGGAGACCACCGGCCCATCAAATCAAGTGACTTGCGTGAAGTTAATAACAAGACCATTTGCAAAGTCCTGGACCAAGTGTACAGAGCCCAGTGCAGCACCCAAAACTACTGAACAATTAAGGGAGGGAGTGGCTTGCAGAATCTGAGCACAGAGATTGGGAAGGGGCTGCCAAACAGGAGCTAAGACCCTCAGAGACCCCTAAGGGAGAGATCCCAGAAATAACCACCCAGATCTCTCTCCTCCCTCCCACATTTCCTGCTGGTGCTTCCCACTGGCCAAACCAACTGGAAGCCAGCAACCCACTGGGGCAGTCCCTGAGGGCCCAGAGCAGGTGGGAAGGGCAGCGGAGGGCACCCAGCACAGGGCCCCTCAGTGGGGAGGACGCTCCGTCCCAGCCCCTGCTCTCACAGTCGTCACCCCTCATCCTCAGCCTCCTTCTGGGAGAAGCCCCCTCCAGTCCCTTCAACGAGCAAAACAGAAGGCCAGAGGCAGGCATGGTCTTCAGACAACTGGCCCCAACACAAGAGGACACGGCAGCCTGAGGCCCTCCTAGAACAGGGGAGGGAAAATGCAAGAGCCCAGAGCCCTGACACACATCTCATCTGTCTTGATCCAATCTGCTCTGTGTTGGACTCCCACCTAAATCCTGCTTCGAAACAGTTTTGCAGCTACATAAAGAAGCAAAAACCAGGGCTATAAGCAAACAAAACGAACAAATGCACCAACTCAGAACTAAAATTCCTACCCCCCGGAAACACACGTGTAAACTAAAGCGCTGCGGACAACGTGTCTTTAGTACGAACGTTAATGAGCCAGGCTGAGACAGACCCTGCTCCACAGAGGATACCCACTGGTTTTCTGACCCAGGGGTGGGGCTTATTTTTACAAGCTAATCAGCAAATTCCCAGTCTCAATAAATGGTTCAGAAATGTGTATCCAAGCCAATCAAAAACAACGAGGTCCCTTCTTCCATAAGAAAGCAATTAGACTCAACCTTTCCCTGTAGATATGAATAAGGAAGGATGTAGCCCCAGGAGCTTTGGCACCCATTCTGTGCCTATGAGGAAAGAATCTGCCTGAAAATATACTAACGTGGAGGAAGCAGTGCCGAGAGAGGAAGAGAGAGAAGCCAAGTCCTGGTGACATCATTCGAGCCTGGGATCAAACCATTCCTGACACAGCTGGGTTACAGGCACCAACGGAAGCCCAGGTTTTGCTGAAACCAGTCTGGGTTAAGCTTTCTGATACGAGTTAGATTCTAAAAAGCATGCTGCGTGTAAAGAACCAGGACCGTTGGTCGTGCTTCTTTCAAGGCCAAAGAAGTAGAAAACAGCCAGTTTCCTCCGTCCAGCAAGGAGTCAAAGTAAAGGCCCCTGCTAAAGGGAAGGGAATAGGCAACCAGGAGCCTGAGCTCATCACAGGGGCTGCAGGGGAGCCGCTGCTTTGCCAAAGCTGTCAAGACTGCTCAGTCCCTCTCGGAGGAGGCAGGACAGCACAGTGGTTATGAGCAGGGTCCCAGGGCCAACTGGCTCTGCCCCCGGGCTTGATGCCAGCTCTATCCCTGGCCAGCTGATCACCTTGGGCAACTTCCTTAACTGCTGTCGGCATGGGCTCTGCACCTGGGGATAAAAGTAGTGCTCATAACATGGGCTATTGTGAAGCCTGAATAAGGTAACAGGTATAAAGTCCTTAGGATGGGGCTTGGCACACAAAACTAGCCTCACTAAGAGATTTTAGCTGCTGTCCTTGTTGTTGTTACTTGCTGTTATTACTGGCTGTCCTGTTCTTCACTGCTGCGTGGGCTTTTGCTCTAGCTGCGGTGATCGGGGGCTACTCTCGAGTTGCTGTGCAAGGATCCCTCATTGCGGTGGCTTCTCTTGTTGCAGAGCACAGAATCTAGGGCTTATGGGCTTCGCTAGTTGTAGTTCCCAGACTCTAGAACAAGGGCTAGGTAGTTGTGGCACACAGGATTAATTGCTGCATGGTATGTGGGACCCTCCTGGATCAGGGATCAAACCTGTGTCTCCTGCATTGGCAGGCAGATTCTTCACCACCGAGCCACCCAGGAAGCCTCTGCTATTCTTACCAATACTTAAGCTCTCCTTGGGCTTCCCTGAGAGTTCCGGTGGGAAGGAGCCTGCCTGCAATGCAGGAGACCCTGGTTCAATTCCTGGGTCGGGAAGACCTGCTGGAGAAGGGATAGGCTACCCACTCCAGTATTCTTGGGCTTCCCCTTTTGGCTCAGCTGGTAAAGAATCTGCCTGCAATGCAGGAGACCTGGGTCCGATCCCTGGGTTGAGAAGATCCCCTGGAGAAGGGAAAGGCCCACTCCAGTATTCTGGCCTGGAGAATTCCATGGACTGTATAGTCCTTGGGGTTGCAAAGAGTCAGACACAACCGAGCAAATTTCACTTTCACTTTCAAGCCCTCCTTGGATGTTTCACTCTGGAGGTTGTCTGCTCCAGACTCCTGCTCACAGGGGCCTGCCCTGCCTGAGCCCCACCCCCTCCCTGCAGGCTCCACCTGCCTGACCCTGAACGTGACCTGCTGGGCTGCCCTGGCCCCACCTGACCGTCCAGGCTCATACAGCCTCTCCCCAAGCCCAGGCTGTGAAGCTTTTCTGTTGCAAGTGACAGAAAATCCTCCACAAACCAGATAATGAGGGAGGTGATTTCATTGTCAGGATTCAGGGTTCCTGAGATGCATAGCCCCCTCAGGCCTCCTCTCCTGGCCTTCCTTACCTTCGGATTGTTCATGCCTTCTGGGAGATCATTTTCAAATTAAAACAATTAAAAGTTAAAGACAACTTTTGTAAAAGTCTAAAAGTTTTTTGTAAAAGTTTAAAAGGTTTTTTTCCTTTTTAATTGTTTTTGAAATCAACAAGGAAGGGGTCTTCCCTCGTGGTCCAGTGGTTAAGAATCCACCTTCCAAGCAGGGGATGAGGGTTCCATCCCTGGATGGGGGCTAATACCCCACATGCCACCGGGCAACTGAGCCCGCACTCACCATAAGAAAGAGCCCACACACCACAAGTGCCTGAGTGCAGCAATTAGGGACCTGATGCAGCCAGAGAAATAACAATTTTTAATTTTTAAAATAAAATTGACAAGGATAGAGGAAATAATGATCACTACTATTATTTCCATCATTATTATAGAATACTGATTGGCTGAAGCTACCCCCACAAATAGAAGTAATAATGAGCATAGCCCATGGAAAAATTCATGGATCATGGCTTTAACATCATTCTTAGAGGAAAAGTCCAAGCTTTCAATAGATCAAATAGAAAACAAGTGAAAAGGGAAGACACATGAGTGTAACTCAAAGGACTAGAAAAAGAGCAACAGTCAATTCAAGGTAACAAGAAGGACCTAAGTAAATAAATACAGGCAAAAAAAATTTTTTTTAATATTCAGGGAATTCCCTGGCGATTCAGTAGTGAGGACTCCATGCTTTCACTGCAGGGGCCTGGGTTCAATCACTGGTTGGGGAACTAAGATCCCACAAGGCACACGGTATAGCCAAAAGTAAAAATTGAGATGATTAGTTGAAACATGAAACATCATTGAGGCAAAACAGAAATGATGAATATGATCAAAACACAAATATGCAAAAGATAAAATGAAAATGGGGAACATCTCAGATATAACAAATATTATATTTGATATTAAATACTTAAGGGATATTATTCACAACCACAAGCCAATACTTTAAAGCAGATTAAATGGAAATATTTCTGGAAAAAATATGAAGTGCCAAAATCCGCTCAAGAGGAAACAGAAAATTTGACTAGATCAATAGCCACAAAAGACAGTGAAAACCCATGAGAAACGAAGGAATGGAAGTAAGCAGTACTGCTGCCACATGCGTGATCATTGCGCAAAAAGCAACAGTGTTTCTACGTTCCAGCCAAAACTAACTGGGAAAATGTAGCCGAAAATATATTAGCATTTATCACAGCAGTAACAAATAGAAAGCACCTAGGAATAAGCCTAGCAGAGACTGCACAAGATCTCTGTGGGGAAAATTTTCAATCTAGTAAAGTCACCGAAGAACAGGTGAGAAATTAGGAAGTTGTGCCCCAATTATGTATCGCACAGGTTCGCGGCACCAAGGTCAATACTCAAACTCATCTGAAAATTAACAGACAACCCAATTAGGAAAGTTCCAGGAACTTTAACATGTCGACCTTAAAATTCATATGAAAAATAAAAAGCACACATGAATGGCTAAAAAAAATCAAAACATGATACTGGCAAGGGAATAGATGAGACAATCTAAAAAACAGAAGAGGGATTTCAGAACCACATCAAATGATGTGAACAGCAGAGAGGAAAGGATGAATATTTCGGAAAATGATGCTAGAGATATTAACCTGAAGTGAGGAAGATTTGGGCTCCTACCACATACAGATTATACTCCACATAGAGAACCCTGGGTCGAACATTCCTTCCATACTTAACTCACTGGCTGTATTTATCACCTAAATTTCATGTTGCCTAATTAACAGTCATTAGTCTGGGTATCGTGGTATATCTTATAATTTAAACATACATTTGTGATTTTTTTTTTTTTTTTTGGCTGTACCACGCACAGCATGTGAGATCTTAGTCCCCAGACCAGGGGTTAACCCATGACTGCGTTGGAGTCTTAACCACTGGGCCGCCAGGGAATTCCCATTTGCCATACTCTTTAACACTGAATGCATATTAAGCCCTTATGCAATCCAAACTTTTCCGGCGTGGAAGAGCGTTTGAAAGAAGCAAGTTCTACACGAAAAGATTCTTGAAATCCTTACACTGAATCACAGAAGCAAATAATCAGGCTGCTTCAAAGGAAAGATAAGCTACTGGAGCATTCTGCTTCTCAAAATGCAGAGATAAACAACCCAGGATGAACACCTGCCATGCAGTGCCGACACATTAGCATCCAGGAAGTAAGAAACAAACAAAGAAAGTATAAGAAAAGTGTTTGCCCTGGATCTTCACTTCCTCTAGAACTAGAGATAGTTCAGATTCTCAGTACAGAGATAGTTCAGATTCTCACCAAAGCTCTTTAGATGCAGCCATCAATGGTATTTGGAAAGTCCTCATATTATACATAAAGAAAAGAACATACAAATGAAAAATATTAAATATAATGTAGTATCACATGATAATATAATTTAACATAATGTAATATGTACACACATACATATTCCAAGGGCTTCCCAGGGGGCCCTAGTGGTAGAGTATCCACCTGCCAAAGCAGGAGATGGAAGAGATGTGGGTTCAGTCCCTGGGTCAGGAAGATTCCCTGGAGAAGGAAATGGCACCCCACTCCAGGATTCTTGCCCAGAAAATTACATGGACAGAGGAGCCTGGCAGGCTACAGTCCGTAGGGTCCCAAAGAGTCAGACACGATTGAGTGAGCACACACGCATTCCAAATAGTTTAAGGACTGAAATATGAAGTTAACTTTTTAAAAAAGAGAAAAAGCCTAATGGTATCAAAGTGGGAAAGAGTTTCTTAAACAAGATGCCAAAAGAACCAAGTACATGATGAGAAATGACAGATCCAACTCCATCAACATTAAAGATTTCTGTTCAATAAAGAATATATTTTTAAAAAACCCACAGACAAACTGAACAGATGAGTGACAGGCTGGGAGAACTTTTTCTTCAAAGTCTGTCTGAAATTTATAAAAATCATTATGCAAATTATACAAGTAACTCCTACAAATCAGTGAGTGAGAGAGAATCAGTCCCTCTGGAAAGTGAGCAAGCCTGTAAACAGACGATTAACAGTGGGGAGACGGCATCTGATGAGGAAGCGAGGAGGCCTCTGCCAGAGATGCGGGAACAAGGAGACACCGCCTCCAGCCATCCGATTCTCAGAAAATGGAAGGTCAATGAGAGCACAGGCAGCTGTGAGCTTGCAGAACAGGGGTCCCGCTGGCTGGCAGGCCAGGCTGCTGCTGCAGGATTGCAGCCAGCCAGGCGGCAGGTACCTGCTCTCTACAGCAGCCTGGAACAGGGCGACTGGCGTGGGGCTCCTGAGTATGTGTCCCAGAGTCAGGCCCACAGAGCCCCCAGGAGATATGGAGAAAGGCGATGGGCACAGTGTTGTTCCCGTCACAGGGAGGGGTGAGGCCTGTCGCCCAGAATGGCAAGGGGTGCAGGGGTGTGGGTTGTCTCAGGCTGCCCAGGCTGCTAGAACAGGGCACCAAAGACTAGGCAGCTCCTTCACGACAGACTTTAATCTCTCACCATCCTGGAGGGTGGAGAGTCTGAGATCGAGGTACCAGCACACCCAGTGTCAAGCCCGAGCCCCCCTCCTGCTGTTTTCTGGGCGTCACTTCACATGGCAAGAGGCATGAGGGAGCTCTCTGGGGTCCCTTTTGCAAGGGCACTAATCCCATTCATGAGGGCTTCACCCTCATGATCGAGTCACCCCCCACCCCAAGACCCACCTCCAAATACCATCACCTTGGGTGGTGGAATTTTAACATGTGAGTTGAGCAGGCATGGCGGGGTTGGGGGGGCGGGGCTCGGGGCAGTCACAAACATTCAGCCTAGGTTTGTGGACTTCCCTGGTGGCTCAGACGGTAAAGCATCTGCCTACAATCAGAGAGACCCAGGTTCAGTCTCTGGGTCGGGAAGATCTCCTGGAGAAGGAAATGGCAACCCACTCCAGTATTCTTGCCTGGAAAATCCCACGGATGGAGGAGCCTGGTAGGCTACAGCCCACAGGGTCGCAGAGAGTCAGACACAACTGAGCAACTTCACTTTTTTGGGGGGGCGGGGGTCAGTGGGGTCACAAACATTCAGCCTATAGCATGAGTATACTCATATAATGAAAATTCCACACAGCCATCCAAAGTACTGAGCCAGACACATATGGCAACTAGGACCAATCTCAAAAACTTAATGTCTGGCAAAAAAGAGTAAGAAAGACAATAAGATTTACGGGCCAATGCTATTTATGGAGATTTTAAAACACATGCAAAATGGCACTCTGTTTCAAGGAGCCATTTGTATTTAAATAAATAGATAATGTACTGAAAGTAGATTGGGAGGATGTAAATTAAACGCACTGAAGTGGGCACTACTGGGAGGAGGGAAACAGGAGTGAGAAGGGGAGGTGAACGGGAAATAATGAAGCGAGTAGAACCAAGTGCAGCCTGGCTCAGGCCACCCGCAACGCGAGCCAAGACCTCAGCTGGTTCTGGGGCACGTCGGAACTACACGCGTGTGCAAGGACAGGGCTGGGGGCCCTTCTCCACTGCAAGAGTGGCGTCTACAGAGGGACAGAGGAAGTGTGGGTCTTACTCAAAGTCAGGACCTTGCCAGCGCCCCCTCCCATCCTTCTGCTGTGCGCCAGCCCCAGACCAGCACCCCCAGGCTTTCCTCAACAGCCATGGCTCAGACCCCAGGGCCCTGCTTCAGCCCGGAGCACCTGCGTTCTCTACCTGCCTCTGAGGCCTGTGCCCTCTGACCCTGCCACCCACCCCTCCAGCCTCTGGCCAACGCAGCTGAGAAGACAGAGGCTGGAAGGTGAGCTCACTACCAAGATCAGGACAGTGGCCTCTGGACTGGGGGCCGGGTACTCCAGGCTCTGCCCATGCCGACTCTCAGCACAGTCTTCTAAGAGCCCCGCACACACTGAGAGTGGGCCCTGGACATCCCTGAAGCCACAGAGTGCAAGGAAGATGGCTCAGCTAACGACCTGGTGACCGCCAGGCTCAGCTGCTGTCTGAATACTGCTGAGTGTGCTTTCTTGATAATTCGAAGTCAGCCCTGATAATCATAGAGAATAGGAAAAAGAATCCTCTATTCCAGGGGGTCCAAGGACAGCTGGACAGGAAGGGGTGGACAGAGGACCCCACCCACCGAAGCAGCAAAATGCCAGAACCTCACGGAAGGGGGCACTGCCAGGTGTGGCATTGGTTTGCCTTTCCCGGCAATTATTAACTTTTTCAGGATGACAGTCTGAGCAGCGAGGGCCCTGGGACAGGGCTCGTGTACCTCCCAGGGCACATGTGCTGCGGAAGTGCCTATGAATCCACAGCAGAAGGAAGGAAATGATGGATGGAAGGGAAGGTGGGAATGAAGGACAATAAATGATGGCTGGAAGGAAGGAAGGAAGAATGATCGCCCAGGGGTACAACAAACTCAGTCTCACAGTCACAACCCCCAGAGCAGGGCCTTTGACAGCACAGCATGTTTCATGCACACAGCTGGTTATGAAATAAAGTTACTTCATCAGAACATGTAGCAAGCTAAGTGAATCATTCAAGTAAATGAAACTTACCCTTTAAGTGCCGGGCTTTTTATTTAAACCATTTAGGATAAAAACTCCTTGTTCATTGCAAAATGGACCAACACTCCCTGCTTTTAATTACCCACAAACACCAAATATAATAACAATGTCTTCATGGGTGTAATCTGAGCCATGTGGGTCTCACCTGTTGTAACACCATGAGGACTTGGGGATAATGAGGTCTGAATGTCCACTCTGCCTGACCCCCAGCCCACCAGCTTCATCTCTGCCCATCTCACCTCTAGTCTTCCCTCTCTCTCGGACCCCAGCACTCTCAGGCTCTTCCCTCTATCAAGACCGTGCTCCCCATGATACTGTAATGGTTTGGTTCATCACCTGGTTCCACACACATTCAGTCAAAATTCTGGGCTCTGTCAGCAGTGTACCCCACGCCCAACTATGTGCAGCTCAGTCTGTGGCAAGAGGGTATATTTAGACAAGGGAGGCTGTTTTCTACCTAGCTTGGGGGCCTCCAGTGGTCATGTATGGATGTGAGAGTTGGACTATAAAGAAAGCTGAGCCCCAAAGAATTGATGCTTTTGAACTGTGGTGCTGGAGAAGACTCTTGAGAGTTCCTTGGACTGCAAGGAGATGCAACCAGTCCATCCTAAAGGAGATCAGTCCTGGGTGTTCATTGGAAGGACTGATGTTGAAGCTGAAACTCCAATACTTTGGCCATCTGATGCGAAGAGCTGACTCATTGAAAAAGACCCTGATGCTGGGAAAGATTGAGGGCAGGAGAAGGGGATGACAGAGAATGAGACGGCTGCATGGCATCACCGACTGAATGCACATGAGTTTGGGTGAACTCCGGGAGTTGGTGATGGACAGGGAGGTCTGACTTGCTGCGGTTCATGGGGTCTCAAAGAGTAGGACACAACTGAGCAACTGAACTGAACTGAACTGGAGGCCTGGCAGTTCTGTGTCTCCCTGCTGGGGAGCGGCCAGGTCCAGCATGCCCTGATAAGGGACAGCTAAGCTGACCAGCTCCCTGGAGGCACCTGACTCCTCCCCGCAATGGTGGGGTCTACAGAGGACCAAGAACTCTGCCTTGGGCTCAGGATACAGAATCCTCAGCAAGTCCTAGGATGAGTAAGGATGATGACAAGGACCTCAGCTCAGAGAAGACAGGAATAGATGTAGCCCAGAATAGTTAGCACTCTCAGCTGAATGAGTTTGTGTTCACAGGAGACAGGAGGAAGGGGAGTCATGTTAGAAAGACCATCACCAGAAAAAAGTAAGAGGTTGGTGGGGGGGGGGGGGGAGGGGCGGCAGGGGCTGGGTGCCCGGAGATGGGCAGCACATGCACGTCCAGCGGCCTCCCCTTTGCTCCCCTTGGCCGGCCCTTCCCCATCTCCCTGATCACTTAAAGCTCCATGTACCTGAGGACTTAATCTTTTGTCCTCGTCTCTTCTCCCTCCACCCTCAATCTTGTTAATCTCATCCCTTTTCAGGACTTTAATGTCATCTGTGTATCAAAAATTCCTGAAATGACACTTCCCAGCCTGAATCTCTTTCCTGAACTTCAGGCTCATGTACCCAGCTGCCTACTCACCACATTTCCTCTTGGATGTCTAACAGATATCTCTGTCAGTTAGAGACTGCTGTGTAACAAGCAGCCCCAAACTGAGTGGGCCATAAGAACCATGTCTTCTCATGATTCTTTTGTTCCAGAGCTTAGACAGGGCTCATCTGAGTGGTTCTTCTGCCTCATGTGATGTTGGCTGGAGTCCCTCCCAGGGCTACAATCATCTGAGAATGCAACTGGGGCTGGAACGTGCAGGAAGGTCCTTCTCACTGGTCTGGAAGCTGTTGGCCCAGCAGTCCACAGGCTTTTTCTCCAGCCTCCTTACAGCACAGCAACTGGGTTCCCAGAGAGCAAAAGCAGAAGCTGGCCGGCCTCTTCAAGGTAAGGCCAGGAACAGACACAGCATCGTTTCCCCTCACTCCACTGATCAAAGCAAGTGACAAAACCAGCCCTAATTCAAGGATGGGGGAAGGATTGGTAAGTAATGGCCACGTGACATGAAGGACACAAGGGAAGGAGTTGTCAGTGGCTCCCTTTGGATCACTCAGATGACATCTACTCCATCACAAGTCCTGCTGTTTCTGTCCTAAGAATATATCTGGAATCTCATCCCTTCCCCCCACCACCACTGCTCCCAGCCTCACCTGAGTCACCAGCATCTTTACCCTGCTTCCTCACCAGCCTCCTGAATGGCCTCCCTGGGTTCTACCCTTGGAGTCTCTTCCCAGCATAGCAGCCAAGTTGACCATTCTGTACTTTAGGTTGGATAATGTCACTTCTCTGTTCAAACCTTCCTGTGCTTTCCTATTTCTTTAAGAGGGGAGCCAAAGCTCTTACCGTGGCCCCCAGAGCCCTACACTGTCAGCAGCCCCGATGTACACTGTGGCAGCACTGGTCAGACCACCGTGTGCCTCCCTGACTGCCCTCCAGGCAGCCTGGCCTTTCGTCTGAAGAGTCCCCTGCAGCCCACAAAGCATTGTCTTAGCAGGAGCAGCTACATAACTTGCAGGGCTCAGCACAAAATGGAATTACAGGTCCTTGTTCCAAAGGACTAAGAATTTTGAGACAGGCGATCATTAAACCAAGGGCAAGGAACAGGAGTAGAAGGTATAAAACAAAGTAAATCCCAGCCCTTGGACCCCAGCCCTGGGAGCCTGAAAGTCCTACCAGGACTCAGGGAGGACCCCAGCAGGATCGGCCAGGGTGGTGGCAGAGGGGCCCTAATTAGGGGGCTCACACACAACCTGCAAGTCGGGCCACCACAAGCCCCAGCCCCACATCAGGACAGACTTAATGACCTGGGTTGGAGTCACCACCAACATAAAGTATCTTGTTCCCAGCAACTTTTACAAGGCGTTTATGGCCCCAGGACACCTCGGGCCAACACTTGGCTCGTGGGCCAGCTGCCCAGACAATGAGGGCAAAGAGGCGGTCAGCACAGGGTCCTGGAATGATGGGCACCAGGGCCGGGGAACTGAGGCCCATTCACCCCCTGCGCAGGACTGGCCCCCCACCTTGTTACCTGGCAGTTTCCCCCCTCGCCCATCCCATCACTCAGTCCTGCAAGGGGCCTTCACCTCCACAGACTGGGGGCGGGGCTCACAGCATCGTAACCAGAATCCTGGGGTCTGGGAAGCCCGTCACCACCCATGTTTACTTGCTGGTTCGTTTTTCTCTTTTCCTTTTCGGCCGTGCTGAGTGGCACATGGGATCTTGGTTCCCTGATCAGGGATTGAGCCCACGCTCCCTGCAGTGGAGGTGCAGTCTTAACCACTGAATGGGCAGGGAAGCCCCTGCCACTAGGGTTTAAACGCAGCCCCAGGAAACACAAAAGCCACTGGAGGCAGGGCCTGAGTCACTGCCTCCCAACAGCGCCAAGGACCCTGGGAATACCTTGAGTTCCCACAGCCCACTCCATTGCTTTCATCAGCCCACGGGCTTCACAGCAATTGATCTGACATTACATTTTTGTTCATCAAAGACGGTCATAACAAGAGTCCAACGTACAGGAGCTAAGCCCTCACTCTGATGTGATTCCAGCCAAAAGCAGGGAGAATTTGTACCCTGGGTCCCTCTGTCTCAAGGTAACTGTGAGATTTCCGTGCTTTACTTGTATGCAGCCAGCATTTACTGAGAACTTAACATGTGTAAAGCTAGGGGAAAGACTTCGCATGAATGGTCTCACTCAGGCCCCATAGCAACTTGGGAAATAAGCTTGTCATCCTCCACCCCATGTCACAAGTAAGGAATCGGGTTCAGAATAGCCTGAATACATATCCTGGGGTTAGTGATGGGCCTGGAATTCCAACCCATGTCTGCAGAGGGTAACACTGGGTGACTTCCATCTCCTTATCAAGATTCACCCCTCCTGAGAGGCAACCGTGGTGTCCACATGGGTAAGGAGCAGCCAACTCTGCCTGGCACAGTCAAAGAGGGCTTCCTGGAGGTGGTGATATCTAAGTTGGGCTTAGAATGATGAGTAGGGTTTGGCTAAGAGAGAGGAACAAAGAGAAGAAGGAGCATGTGCAGGGCTCTGAGCACAGCAAGCAGAAACCAGAGGCGTCCTGGCATCTTGGTGTATGTCCTTAGAGGCTCTGAGATTTGGGGTTCCACCCTACTGTTATTAATAATAGTAATAGCTACCGTATGCGTATATGCCTGCTAAGTCGCTTCAGTCGTGTCTGACTCTTTGTGATCCTATGGACTGTAGCCTGCCAGGCTCCACTGTCTGTAGAATTCTCCAAGCAAGAATACTGGAGTGGGTTTCCATGCTCTCCTTCAGGGGATCATCTCGACCCAGGGATAGAACCCATGTCTCTTATGTCTCCTGCATTGGCAGGCAGGTTATTTACCACCAGCACCACTTGGGAAGCCCAGCTACCATACAGCCAACACTTACTATGTGCTTTATAGAAAAACCATTATTTTCCGCCAGAAGACTGAGCCAGGGACATTAAGAAACTGACCATGTGATCTCAGGTGCACGATGGAGCCAGGTCCACATCATGGGTTCCATTTGCAGCCAGAATCCACACACCCAGTCTCCACACAGACAGCCTGTTGATGGGGAGCTCATGGGAGCCGGCAGGAACAGTTTTTTGTGGGGTTTTTTTGAGCAACTTCACTTTCACTTTATGGCTAATATTACACTGTATTAATATATACAGTTAATCTTTGAACAGCATGAGTCTGAATCGTGTGGGTCCGCTTAACACATAAATTTTTTTATAGTAAATATTACCGTGCTGCACACTCTGTAGTTGCTGAATCTGTATGTAGAATCTTGAATAAGGAAGGACCAAGTTTATGGAGGGCTTATTCTAAGTTATATATATATGGAATTTCAACTTGATGTAGGTTTGGTTTTTAAACCCATGTTTAAGTTATGCATTATTTATGGAATTTCAACTATGATGTAGGCTTTCCTGATCTCTGCATTGTTCAAGGGTCAAACTTCTTTATCTATTTATCTGTTGATAAACATTTCTGTTATTTCCATGCCTGCTGCTGCTGCTGCTAAGTCACTTCAGTCGTGTCCGATTCTGTGCAATCCCATAGACGGCAGCCCACCAGGCTTCCCTGTCCCCAGGATTCTCCAGGCAAGAGCACTGGAGTCGGTTGCCACTTCGTTCTTCAAGGAACAGTGTTGGCATTGGTATCGGGGAAACCCTGCTTCCTCTCTCAGCTCTGGCACTCACTTCTCAATCCTGAGTAAATGACTTTGCCTCTGGGCCCCCAGTTCCCTTTCCTTCTGCTTCACAGGATGTCAGCAGGATTGCAGTGGCCAGGTCATGGAAACATTTTTCTGATTATGGTAGGATAAATAACAGCCCCAGGATTGTTCATGGGACTTACCTGGTGGTCCAGTGGCTAACACTCCACACTTCCGATGCAGAGAGCTCAGGTTCGAGTCTTGGTCAGGGAACTAGATCCCACATGCTGCAACTAAGACCTGGTGCAGCCAAATAAATAAATATCAAGGGGGAGAAAAGATTGTTCAACCCTAGTCCCCAGAATGGTGAACATATCGCTTCATATGGTAAAGGGGACTTTACAGATGCAGTTAGTTAACAGGGAGATGGAAGACTGCTCTGGATTATCCAGTGGGCTCACTGAAATCACAAAGCTCCATATAAGTGAGAAGTGGGAAGGTCAGAGTCAGGGAAACAGACGAGAGAGGAGGTCAGAGTGATGGGTTTCGAAAACAGGAGGAGGGACTTCCTGGTGGTCCAGTTAAGACTGGGCTCATAATGCAGGGGACACTGGTTTGATCCCTGGTCAGGGAAGATCCCACATGTCCTGTGGTGCAGGTAAACACACACATACACACACATACACACAGAATAGAGGAAAGAGTCACCATCAGAGAATGGAGAATGCAGGCAGAGAAACTTGCAAACCTGAAATAGGCATGGGCTGGAATTCTCCCCCAGAGCCTCCAGGAGGAAGCAGCTGTGCCCACGACTTGACATTAGCCCTGTGAGACTGATGTTGGACTTCTGTCCTCCAGAGTTGTAAGATAAATTTGTGTTAAGTCTCGGAGTTTGTAGTAACTTGTTACTGCAGCAAGAAAAAACTGATACACTGGCTCTCATACCCTACTCACAAGGGAGTGATTCCAGCTGGGACTCTGCACCCTGAAAATTTTACACAAGTATCTCCTTTGGTCAAAGCAAAATAAAAATATTTTAAAGGAGCTGAAAAATGTATAACCACATTAAACCACACCAGTCTCTTCCTACTGCCCCCAGTTGAAACACAATTTCTTTTCAGAGTGATGCTAAGGTGTTTCCCAACAAAATCAGACCTGTTTGGATGGTGTCCACTGCTTGTCACCAAGTAACCTTGTCTGCTCATGGATGCCGTGGGACTCTGGCTGAAATATAGCCCTGGGAAAAGGCACACTGCTGACCAAGCAGGGGCCCTAGCGGAGCTGGAGGGTGGATGTTTTGGGCAGATGTTTCTAAGAGCTATTAATATAATTCGTCAACTTTGCGGGCAGGAAGGGTGTGGTCATAATTTATTAATAAAACTAATGAAAATGCATGGCAGTCAAGGGAAGGCAGAGCCCCAGAGACGCTGCCCAAACTGCCCACACAACAGAAAACGGTCAGGGGATGGGCCTGGAGCCGGGTGCTCATCAGTGCTTGGCCGTGGAGTCTACCCTCCTCCACCCTTGTCCCAGAGATGGACTGGATCAGCAGAGCCCAGACAGGTCTGTCTGACTGCATCCTGCCGGCCACCTATCCTGCCATGGAAGAGAGGCCAAAACAGGAGGGTCAGAGATGGACCTTCTAGTCCCTGCCAGGGACCAAGGTGAGTTACTGTCCATCTCTGGGTCTCAGTTTCCCCAGCCAGAGCCAGAGCTGGCTGGACTAGAGGACCCAGCCCAAGGGTCCTGGCTTCCTGGTCCAGGCCCTCAAGCTCAAGTCCAGCTCCACCTCAGCCTCTCTCTCCCCCACCTCCCCAGATGGGGCCCAGCTCCAGCCAGAGCATCTACCAAATTCCAACAAAGAGGGTTACTTTCTGCTTGCTACTCAACCCCTCCCCATCTCCCTGAGGTCTCCTTGAATGAGGTCAAATGAACTTGACCTCATTTCTTGATCTTGGGGCCAATAGATCATTTATTCTTAACTCTCTCATTCCATGCGCTTGGCACCCCTTTCTCTTTTCTTTTCAGATCTTTACCCTCCATCTTGGTTTAAACCCCCAAAGACAACCCAGAGAGAAGGACTTGGGTGCAGGTGGTGTACTTTGGAGGTGGTCCCAGGAGGCACAGGGAAGATACAGAGAAAACCAAATAGAGTGCTGGTCTCCCAAAATGATACAAGGTTTCCCCGGTGGCTCAGATGATGAAGAATCTGCCTGTAACACAGGAGATCCAGGTCCAGTGCCTGGGTCAAGAAGATCCTCTTGGAGAAGGGAATGGCCACCCACTCTAATATTCTCGCCTGGAGAATCCCATGGACAGAGGAGTCTGGCGGGCTGCAGTCCATGGGGTCCCAAAGTGTCAGACATGACTGAGCAACTAACACTTTCACTTTCAAAATGACAAGTTGGAGTCCTAATCCCTGGTATCTATAAATGTGACTTTATTTGAAAATGGGGTTTTTGCAATGAAGGGGTAAGGTCTTTGCATGTAATTTAGTTGCAAGTTAAGGTGAGAACATACTGCTGTAAGATGGGCTCTTAATCCAATATGACTGGAGTCCTTATAAGGAGAAGAGATGCAGAGACAGGCAAAGACGGGAGGAGAATAACACGTGAAGGCCGTCACGCAGAGGGAAGCCTGTCACGTGAAGACAGAGGCAGAGATTACAGTGATGTAGCTGCAAGCCAAGGAACTTCAGTCATACTGGATTAAGAGCCCATCTTCTTGAAGAATGGGGGTTTCCCAGGTGGCACTAGCAGTAAAGAACCTGCCTGCCAGTGCAAGAGACATGAGAGACGCAGGTTCAATCCCTGGGTCAGGGAAGATCCCCTGGAGAAGGAAATGGTAACCCATTCCACTATTCTTGCCTGGGAAATCTATGGACAAATGAGCCTGGTGGGTGCAGCTCATGGGGTCGCAGAGTCAGACACGACTGAAGTGACTTAGTATGCACACACATACGGCAGTGTGTTTTCATCTTGTGAGTAAATTACATGACCTTATTCCTTCATTGCAGATAAAGTCCTCCATTTTCAGATAAAGTCACACTTATAGATAACAAGGATTAAAACTTACATATATACATACATGCATATATACACATGCATATATGCATGTATGTATATAGGCTTCCCAGGTGATGCCTGTGGTAAAAAAAAAAACAACAACAACCTGCATGCCAATGCAGGAGACATAAGAGGCATGGGTTAAATCCCTGGGTTGGGAAGATCCCCTGAAAGAGGACACTGCAACCCACTCCAGTGGGTTCTTGCCTGAAGAACCCCACGGGCAGAAGAGCCTGGCAGGCTACAATTCATGGGGCCACAAAGATCAGACATGACTAAAATGACTTAGAACACTTGAACTCATATATAAACTTCTTTCGGGCCATTCAGCATCTTTGTATGCCCTTCCCCACTTCCTGTAGCTTGGAGGAAAGAGGAAGTCTGTTCCATTACAGATGCTGAAATGCCAGAGACCTGCCTTCCCAGCCTCCTTTGCAGCCAGGGGAACAGGCATTTGATGAGGGTTCTGTCCATTAGGTACCCATGGGAGCCAGTGACAGAGTCTGAGACTGTGTGGACACCATGCTGGGGAGGTTGGGGGCACCAGAGATACCCACACGTTACGGAGGCTTCCAGAGTTGGGCTCAAGCAGCAATGGCCAGCTCGTTCACTCTGGGATCACCAGCGCCCGCGGAGGTGTCAGTTCCCACAGAGGCCTCAGGTGTCTCCCCAAAGGCAGCCCTGCTGAGTGATTCTGAACGTTTTTACTGACTGCACAGCCTCCAAAACTAGTTGTCTGACCCATACAGAGATCCTGTGAGCTGCTCACACCCTTCAGTGCATTTGTTTTGCCTTAATAAGCAGAATTAGCTTCAGCTGATTGCCATCAAGCTCCAAGACTGATGCAATTTCATATACACAGCTCTTTCAGCTTTTGCTTGTAACCATTCTGGCTCTGGGATTCTGGTGGGAGGCTTTGGGAGTGGGCCAGCGCTGATCCCCATGGGCAAGCGGCCCTGGTAAGCATTCTATGTGCTTTTCTTCTTTATAACAACTCTATTGCAGAGATAAGTTTATTGCTTGGTTTTTGAAATGAGGAAACTTGAGGCTCAGAGAAGGTTTGCAACTTGCCAGAAGCAGCAGAGCTCAAAAGGATCGAGGCGGGATGTGCTCTGGGTTGGTCTGACTCTAAATCCTAGGCTGTTCTGCCAGGAAACTCTCTAGGGAGGGAGGGGTCACTTCCTGCTGGGAGTCCTACCTGAAAATAATTCCCCTGCTGGTTCCTGGACATTTCCTGTGTAACACCATGAAATATCCTCCAAGAAACACATTCTAAATTACTTTGGACCCTGCATCATGCAGGTTACATTAAGATCATCAGGGCTGGCCACGTTGAGGACTCTTTCTAAATGAAGCACAGTTGCAGTACCTATGAGGAAAGCTCCTGTGTGGGACAAGAAGTCCCATGAATGGAGCATCTCTTAATCTGTGGTCTTAGAGAAGCAAATTACCCACCAACTCAACAGAGCAGCAGCCTGGGCATTGACAATCCATTCAATGGCCCTGATGGGTTTATTCCTGGGACAAGATCAGTGGAAGACAGGTGCTAAGGATGCTGAGCTTACAAGCTCCCATCAAGACTCAGAGGGCATTGAGCCTTTGGGGATTTTGGCAGCTATGTCAGAAGGGGGTGAGGTAGGGGGTGGGTATAGGAAGCTCAGACCAGGGCAGTGGCCCCAAGGACTCAGGACAGTTCTGGAACTTTCATTTGGGAGTTGGACTTGTCACTCCTGTTCCTGGAGTGCCCAGCATGAAACTCTTCAATGAGAGGTCTGTGGGGAAATGGGAGCCTGTGCCAGGTGCCACAGTTGGTGCGGCAGAAGAGGGACCCTGAGAGGAAGAAGGCTGGCACATTGAGATGCTAAAGGCACTGGTGAAGAAGGGGGACCCTGGGTGAGTGGAGGTGTTGTTCAGTCGTCCAGTCATGTCAAACTCATTGTGACCCCAGGGACTGCAGCACCTCCAGCCTCCCTGTCCCTCGCCATCTCCCAAAGTTTGCCCAAGTTCATGTCCATTGCATCAGTGATGCCATCCAGCCATCTCATCCTCTGACGCCCTCTTCTCCTTCTGCCCTCAATCTTTTCCAGCATCAGGGACTTCTCCAATGAGTCAGTTGTTCACATCAGATAACCAAAATCCTGGAGTTTCAGCTTCAGCATTGGAGGTAGGGGGTCTGAAAAGTCAGATGCTGTGGAGAAGAGTGGGACTTAGCAGCCTGAAGACCTGTATTCCCTTGGGGGGCAGCCCATTTCCTGGGCCAGTTGAGGGCAGGCAGTTCTGAGTGGCAGAGAAGGCGATGGCACCCCACTCCAGTACTCTTGCCTGGAAAATTCCATGGACGGAGGAGTCTGGTGGGCTGCCATCTCTGGGGTCGTACAGAGTCGGACACGACTGAAGCAACTTAGCCAGAAGAGCTCTGGATAGATCCGAGGCAGATGGCCTTTGCTCCTGCCCTGTCACCCACTACTGGCGAGACCAGGAACTGCCAGCACCCATTCCTGGCTCCTCCCTGCCTCTAACCTGGAACATGGAGAAGACTGACCCCAAGTTACACCCTCAGTTTCTTAATTTGGGGCAAACACCCTGCATCTCCTAGTGTTAACATTGTCAACAAAACGATTTCCTCGTCCTCCCTAGTGCCCACCGTCCTGAAACAGCTCAGTCCCTTCCTCCTGAATGGGAAACTGAGAGGCTACTTATTACAACAAGACAGATGCCACAGTGCCCGTTTCCGAGCTCACATGAGCTAACAGCTAGCGGAAAGTGAGACCCAAGCCTTTCTCCCTCTACCCGTTATCTCGTGTGATGTTACAGACCTGTGAACCTGGGTATAAGGGAACTTTTTTTTATTATTCCACATGCTCCAGCTCCCACCCACTTTTGAGAGGTGGGAAGCCAGTGTCTTTCCCAGTCCCCTAAACCCCTGAAGGGATTCTTCACAGAGGTGACACCTGTGTTTTCTCTCAATCACGAACCCCCTAGAGACCCACCCTGAAAGTGAAGTCGCTCAGTCGTGTCCGACTCTGCGACCCATGGATTGTAGCCCACCAAGCTCCTCCGTCCATGGGATTCTCCAGGCAAGAATACTGGAGTAGGAGCCTGTAACTCTGCCCCCTCTCTCTCTGGGACGCCCGTGGCTCTGCCCCCTCTCTCTGGCATGCCCGTGGCTCCGCCCCCTCTCTCTGGGATGCCCGCGGCTCCGCCCCCTCTCTCTGGGAGGCCCGTGGCTCCGCCCCCTCTCTCTGGGATGCCCGTGGCTCTGCCCCCTCTCTCTGGGATGCCCGTGGCTCCGCCCCCTCTCTCTGGGATGCCTGCGGCTCCGCCTCCTCTCTCTGGGATGCCTGCAGCTCCGCCCCTCTCTGAGACAGCTCAGGCTCTCCTGGGCTGAGCTGTTTGTCCTTGCAGAGGGCCCAGCAGTCAGCATCAAGTAGTGTACCAATGCTGCGCCCTCTTTTGGAGTGAAGACCACAAGAGGGGCCCTTTAGTCTCTAGGACCTCTCCTCCTGATGTCCTTTCCTATCTGAGTTCCTTTCTCCCGGTTCTTCCTCCAAGGCGCCCCTTCACCCGTCTCCTTAATCTGCTGAGTGTTCATAGCAATTGGCCCAAGGTCCAGCTCTGGCTCAGGGAACTGACAGTTTTGAGGAAATGGAGAAAGGAGAGCGGGTAAGAAGATGGCAGTGAGGAGCACCCTACCTCTCCTGCTTCTTCCCTGCAGAGACCAGAGACTCCTGGACGGAGGAGGAGAGCATCCTTGTCAGTGGTTTGTGGGCCCCTCATACCCAGTGCTGAGTGGCCATTGCACAGGCATGATGGTGGCCTGGTGGAGTCCCAGGCCTCTACTTCTATGTCTTTAAAATGGGCACAAGAATTATATAATAAACATGAATGTAAGATTTATCATAAAATCACATGGTTTTTATATAAATACATATCATACACATATGTATTATACACCTATTATAGGATTTGGCATTGCCCAGTTGCGGGACCTGATTAAACTGTCTCTGGGAGCTGTTGCTGCTACATCTGGTGCCACAGCCTGAAGTCAGCCATGGAGAAGGGAAAGTGGATGTGAGGTGGAGAAGGTCAGGGAAAACGGGATGAGCAGACCTACCGGATGGGCTAGAACGAGCTTAGGTGATGGGGGTGGCCTGCACTCTGATGCCCTTCATCACAGAGCTAAACACCCCCCAGGCCCGGGAGTTGCAGAGGCTGAATGAAGGAGTCATGGGCTAGGTGAGCCCACAGGTGAGTGGTGACGTCTTCGAGCTGCCAGGTGCCTTGTGCTCCAGTCTCCCAGGGGACGGGAATACAGCTGCTTCTTCACTTCTGCCTTCATTATCTCATGCCAAGCGTCTACTGACTGGCCCCCACTAACCTGGACCTACGTAGGGAAGGGAATTCCATACCCTTGGAGACCTCAGGTCACCTGGAACACCGCAGCACTGTTCTGGTGGACAAGAGTGACCAGAGGGGGCCCAGGGACACTGCCCCAGCATGGAGCCCAGCTCTCCAGTCTAGACGCCCCTTTCCTCAAGATAGGGTTTCTGTAGACATAACGAAACTGGAAGTGAAAGCGTTATTCGCTCAGTCATGTCCAACTCTTCGCAACCCCATCTATGGAATTCTCCAGGCCAGAATACTGGAGTGGGTAGACCTTCCCTTCTCCAGGAAATCTTCCCAACCCAAGGACTGAACCTGGGTCTCTGGCATTGCAGGCAGATTCTTTACCATCTGAGTCACCAGGGAAGTCCATAATGAACCTACTCCAAGCCTAAAACCAGACTGAGGCCACATTGGGGCCCCACAGTTCTCTCTAACTTCTAATCGTGGGCATCTGGGATTGGGGACTTGGAGCCCAGCCTCCTCCCGGAGGTCCCTGGCTCCCTACATGCCTCCTCTGTAGGAGGCTCAAGGTTCATGCCCAGCTGGGTGCCAGCCTGCTCTATATCTGCATGTCTAAGAGAGACCACAGAGGGGACTCTTCAGGTAACCTTCCAGAGGCTGTGCTACCTACGATGTTACAATTCGGGAAGGAATAGTTATGTGAGGGTAGAGACAGAAACTCTAAGGAAAGATGCTGACGCATCACTAGGATTTCCCTCCGAGAGATGGCATTATGGATGATTCTTCAGCCCTCCTGGGTCTTTTTTTCCCCCTATATTGAATTTCAATGAGCACAGAACAAATCTACTGTAGTCAGGTTTTCCCTCCTTTGTCCACACAGCAGATGCACTTAGGTAACAGGTATAACAGCCAGGAGAGCTCAGGGAAGAGCTGAGCCACATGCAAGCTGCCTGCCTGGCACTGGAGAAATGGAAATGTTCTGTGGCCAAGAAAGGCCACTTCTCAGCTGTTCAGACACCGAGGGCATGCCTGGGGCATGAAACTAACCAGGTTCGGTCATCTATCCCTGCTGTCCTCGACAGCTTGCCGTTGTCAGCAGAAGTCACAGGGCAGGGAGCTGGTGGACAAGAATCCTCATGCAGGCGAGATGGGCTGAGTCCCTCTCTCCTCACCCCCTGTAAGTATCAAAACACCCCAGGTGGACTTTCCTAGTGGCACAGTGGATAAGAATGTCCCCCGCGTGCGGGGGCCATGGGTTTGATCCCTGGTCTGGGAAGACCCCACATGCCGCGGAGCAGCCAAGCCTGTGCGCCCCAAGTATTGAGCCGGTGCTCGAGAGCCCACAAGCCGCAGCTACTGAATCCTGCCCGCCACCCCCCCCCCCCCCGCGGTGAGAACCCCACACACAGCATGAAGGGTAGCTCCCAGCTCACTGCAGCTGGAGGAGAGCCGAGCGGCAGTGAAGGCCCAGTGCAGCTAAAGATAGTTTTTAAAAAACATCCAGGTGTGTGTGATCAACTCTTGGCTCTTTCAAGGATGGCAGGAGTCCTAGCCCAACAGAAAGACTGTTTCAAAGGAATGAAAACTGAAGAGAAAGCCTTGCAGACTGCGATGGGCTTGCCCAAGGAGACAGATACCAGCCAAGAGCATCACAGGTTTGCTCCAGCTTCTCTCCTGGTCAGTCTGACTCCAAATCACCACCTGGGAGAGCAGTGGTGGACCACCTCACCGCATGGATGCAAAGCCACGTGCGGCTGGGCACCTGTTGGTCAGAGGCCAGACTTGGTTTTCCTGTAGCTCAGAGAGGGTGCTCAGCTCTAAGGGCCAGAGGAGCAGAAGGTACCCGTGAAGGCTGATGATTTTTAGTACCTTCTGATTGATACTCTTTTTAAAAATTGTTTCATTTAATTTTTGGCTGCTCTGGGTCTTCATTGCTGGGCACGGGGTTTCTCTAGTTGTGGCAAGAGTTACTCTCTAGTTGCGTTGCAGGGGCTTCTCAATGAGGTGGCTTTTCTTGTTAGAGGGCATGGAGCTCCCGGGCATGTGGGCTGCAGTCATTGCAACATGTGGGCTCGGTAGTTGGGGCTCTCAGGCTCAGCTGCCCTGGGGCACATGGGATCTTTCCGGACCAAGGATTGAACCCTTGTCCCCTGCACTGTTAGGCAGACTCTTTACCACTCAGTCACCAGGGAAGTCCTGATACTCTTGGCATACGTGTTCACGTTTATTTGTTGAGTGCAGGGAAGGAACGAACACTTCCTACCCAGTGTGCAAAATAAAAATGCCATTGCATGTGACTCTGCACCCCCAGGCTCTGCCTTGGAGGCAAGAAGAAGCTGCTCACTTCTCTCCAACTCCCGAACCCAAGTGTACGTTTGCCAGTCAGGTTTATTTTCTGGGATGCCATTTTGCCCCTTCGATGGGTGACCTGGGCCGCTGTCAGTCCATGTGCCCTCCAATCAGCTCTTCCGGCTCTGTGGCCAGGAAGCAGCACCCATATCCCGCCACCAAGCCTCTGGGCCACCCACACTCCTGCACAGACTACAGGGTCCCATTTATCTTTGTAATACCTTATTCATTTATTTGGCTGCATCGGGTGTTAGTGGCAGCACGCAGGATCTTCGATCTTCATTGCAGGATATGGGATCTGATTCCCCAACCAGGGATCAAACCCAGCCCCTCCTGCACTGGAAGTGCAGAGTCTTGGCCCCTGGACCACCGGGGAAGTTCCTCCAAGACCCCACTTAAATGCCACCTTCCCCACGCACCCGCCTCGTGCCCCAGCTGCTCTAGTTTCCTCGCTGATGCCCTAGATCCTTGGTGCTCCTCTCCTGACATCACAGCTCCTCCATGGCCCCTTCCCTGATACTCCAGCTAGCTCCTCTTCCATCCTGACTTTCACAAATTTTATTGTTTTGGTCTCTCCCTTCCCCTGACCTTGACAGGCCATCTGTCTCCTCTCAGCTCTTGCCCTCTGACCCCTAGCACTGTGCCTGGCACTGTAAGCACCCTACAAACTCTGGTTGAAAAAGAAATTGCTGATCAATGTCTGAAATTAATCCAACTCAAGCTTTTCTCAGCAGTCATCTGTAAATTGATTCAAGGTGCCCAGCTGGGGAGGTGGCAGGTGTGCAGAGGAAATCAAGGAATCCAGCCTCTCTCCTTCCTCTGAAATCCTGCCAGACTCTGATTCTTCTGTTTTTTCCTTCACACGTGTGCATACTGTGGGGGAGCAGATTTCTGAACCTGGATAAATATGCATTTGCTTGTGAACATCAATGTTGTGAGCACAGTAAATCATTAGAAACAAGAGACACCTCTCGCGCTGGAAGACAGGAGCTGCTTCCGCCAGCTCTATGGGAAAGGCATCGACACCAGTAATGCCACTCGTCAGAGCCCCTGGGGAAATCGAAGCTTTTCCTATTGAGGAGACTGTTTAATGGATGTACTTGCATGCATGGGATGAGGGCTGTGATGGATGCAGAATGGAGAGACCTAAAGACACTGCAGGTCACACAGCGGTGTCAGAGCGGACAGGCACCCAAGCGTGGAGAAGACCAGCCCCGCTGAGGCCAGAAGTATGGGCAGCAGCACACGCCCCACCCTCCCAGCAACCCCCAAGCCCGCCGCTCTCTGTGTGCTGCAAAAGACCAGAAGCCTAATCCGCTTTCTACTCGTGCCGGGCACCTCTAAGCAGAACAGACACACGGTGCAGAGCTAAGGACAGCATCCTGGCCTCAAGGCTTGCTTTCTGTGGTGCCTGGCTCAGCATTCCCTGCCTCTCTCACAGTGATGGTGAAGTCACTCAATTGTGTCCGACTCTTTGCGACCCCGTGGACTGTAGCCCACCAGGCTCCTCCGTCCATGGGATTCTCCAGGCAAGAATACTGGAGTGGGCTGCCATTTCCTTCTCCAGGGGATCTTCCCGACCCAGGGATCGAACCCAGGTCTCCCACATTGGAGGCAGACGCTTTAACCTCTGAGCCACCAACCACAGTAGGTGCTCAATAAAGTTGGCTGAATTCTGGATTCCAAACTTCCAGTGTTGGCAGTGGGTCAGTCACCGAACACATAATCACAGCCGCACGGTCTCATTCAGTCCCAGGAAAACGAGTGTGTCAGCAGCCGCCGTGGATGAAATCATCCATTACTCAGGGAGTGGACGATGCTTGTCCGCATCTCATCACTGACCCAAACTTCTGGGTCTGATAATCGAAATGATGGTCCAACGGATCTCAGCCCAACCCAGAGGCATCTGGAAGACTGTTATAAAGATGCAGGCGTTGGACCCACCCAGACTGGGCAGAGGTGCTGTGAAGGCTTCGCTCACGTTTCTCCAGGGGGCTCCAAAGACAGAGGACCACTGAGTTCCCAGAGAGGCCAGGGGACACTGCCCCACCTCTGCCACCGGAACCTTCTGAAGTTACTGCCAGGCCCTTCACAGAAACTCTTTTCAGAATCTCAGCTTCCTCATCTATAAAACAGATGTAATAAAACCCTGTGCCCTATACCCTGAGAAAACCATAACTGAAAAAGACACATGTCCCCCCCCCCCCCGTTTACTGCAGCTCTATTTACACTAGCTAGGACATGGAAGCAACCTAGATGTCCACTGACAGATGAATGGACAAAGAAGATGTGGTACATTACACAATGGAATATTACTGGGCCATATAAAGGAACACATTTGAGTCAGTGCTAATGAGGTGGATGAAACGAGAGCCTATTATACAGAGTGAAGTGAGTCAGGAAGAGAAAAACAAATATTGTATATCAACACATATACATGGAATCTAGAAAGACGGTACTGATGGATCTATTTGCAAGGCAGCAGTGGAGACCCAGACACAGAGAACAGACTGTGAACCTCAGGGGAGGGCGGGAGGGAATGAGATGAATGGAGAGTGTGCTATGGAAACATACATATTACCATATGCAAAACAGATAGCCAGTGGGAATTTGCTGTATGACTCAGGGAATGCAAACTGGGGCTCTGTGACCACCTAGAGGGGCAGCATGGGGTGGGAGGGAGGTTCAAGAGGGAGGGGACAGATGTATACCTATGGCTGATTCATGTTGATTGCAAAGCAATTAAATTGTTTCAATTAAAAATTAATGATTTTTTCAATAAAACCCTGTGCCCCTCTGACTACATAGGCCCGCCAAGACATAGCAACCCTTCTGCAGACCTTATAAAGCAGCTGCCTGCTAGAATATCCTTTTATTTATGTAATAAGCATAGCTTTGCTCCACGACACTCAAATTTGAGAACCATCTTATTTGATAATTTTTCTACATAAAATTAAACCTAGCTGAGGCTCATGACAAACCCCGACCTGGCCACCTGGTGTGCCCAGCCCAGGACTCACCTGCCTGGGTGCCACAGCGTTGATTCAGGCACGTCCCACACATGGCTGATCCCAGCCAACACCTGGAACTTACAGCAAGCCCCCTCAAGCCAGCCCGTGGTATCGTCAGCCATCACCCTGAGACCCTGCGATCCTGATAAAGGACAGACCGAGCTCAAGGTCTTTGAGCTTTGAAAAACCTGCCTTATTTTTTCCTCTTTTGAACTTCACCCCCCAGCACCTGGTCTCTGGGCTAGATTGTACTCCCCACTTGGGAGTAAAACATTGCCTCTCAACATTCAAACTTAGGAGGCTCAAGGCCTTCCCCAGCACCTCACTCACCAGGGTTAATCAGACCAGAAATAGTAACACTGGGCCCTCCCGCTGCCCCCACCAAAGACTCAGCTGTGAATGGACCCAGGCCACAGCAGAGAGGCCCTGTATTAGTCAGCTGTGGGTCACTCCCATTGCACCTTTGCTATATTGACGAGCTACTGTGCCTGGTGTCACAGACCCCGGCATCCAGCCCCGTGCCCACCCTCAACATTCATGCAGTCACTCTCCCAGCGGACTCCTGAGAGTCTCCCCGAGCACTGCAATTCTGCTCAACCCTGAGCACAGGACCCAGCTAAGCCTTCCCAGCCTCCAGACCCACAGAAATTGTCAGATAATCAATGCATGTGTTTTAATCTGCCAAATTTGTTAACAAATCTGGTAATCTGTCACATGGCAATAGAAAACAAATTCAATTTCTTTCCTGTTTCATCATGTTGAGTGGAAGATGTCAGGTAGTACATGAGCGTCTGGGTGTAAAAGGAAGCCACACAAACCAGGACACTCTGCTCTGATTCCCAACCCCAGAAGCTGGAAGCCCAAAGACCTGGGTTCAGGTTCAGCTCCTGCTACTAGCCCGTTGCGTGTCCCTGAGCAGGTGTCAGCTGCCTGGTGCCCCTTAGGGTCTTCTAGCACTGAAATCCAGAGTCTGTAATTTCAAGAGTAAGGTCTTTAGAGTTAAGGAGGTCACATTTACTTCCAGATTCTCTCTTCAATTCTATCCTCCCAGTGATCCTTCATTCGAAACTGGGAAGTGGGTGGGCGGAACAGACACAGAAGTCAGCTTCCCCAGACACTCTGGAAAGAAAAACCTTTCAGACTTCAAGGGACAGCCTAAGAAACAGCAGCTCGCTTTTTCAATCCAGTTGCACATTGCTCTGGGAACAGTCTGCTCGCTAAGCAAACCTTCCTCGTTATTTTTACCTGTCTGAGCACATTCTTCTGCGCCTGGAGAGAGAACAATGGAACGGCAGCTCTGCTTTCACTCCGCTCCACTTGATCAAGGAGTAATTCACACGGGACTTCACTGAGCCCCTGGCTTCTGTGCGGGGGTCTGCCCAGGAGCATGAGAAGCCTGTGGCAGGGACGTCCCCAGGCCTCCCTCCCCAGTGACCCTCATCAGCAACAGGGCCGGTGGGGCGGGATGGGGGGAAGGCAGGGGTTTAGGGTGTACCTATGCAGTCAGGGAGCACCAAAGACCAAGTGCTCTCCTGACCACCTGAGCCAGGAGCCCCAGCCACTGTCTGTCCAAAACTGCCTGGCCTCTGAACCACCATACCACGGACCCAAGAGTGGGGCAGGGGGTCACCCAGGACCCCCTTGCTCAGGACGCCTCGGGCCTGTCTGATCGACTCACTACCTCTAGTGGGACTACAATGTCCTGTTCAGGCCCCTGCTCACACCCTGAGTGGTCTCACCTTTGGGATCCATTAACCCCACTCCTAACAAGTCCTGAACGAGTGCCCTCAGCACAGACAGGGGGCACAAAGTGACCCTGACTGAGCCACCAGATACCAAGAGTCACTGAAACCACCTTACGCAAACAGGTCAGTGCCATCCCAGGAACAGCAAACACACCCGGAAGGGTCTAGAGATGAATCTCAGCGCCACCACTGCCTCATGGACCACAGAAGTGGGCTGTGTGTATGGGTGGGCATCCCGGAAGAGAAGAGAGCCCCTTTCCCCGGAAGCCTGGGCCTCCCCCCAGGCCTGTCTTCATGCTGTCCACCAGCACTTACAGGAGAGTCTCCCTCACCTCCCCGACCCAGAGCCCTGGGCGGCCCTGACATGCGTTCCATGTGCAGTGAGGCCACATGGAGTGGTATTAAGAGGTTATGGGGGCTGTGGCTCCAACCCGCCTGCACACTGAAATTAACATCACTTTCCCAGCCTCCATCCACCCCCAGAAGCCAGAACCACAGGGCACAGCCAGGCCCCCACACAGTGTGACCTTGAGGAAGTCATCAGCCTGGTGGAGCCTCAGTTTTCTCACCTGTGAAGTGGGGATAATACAGCACCATCCTACTATAAGACAAAATGACAGAACTAGAGCTTCCCACCCTCTCTCCCAGCAGAGCATACGGAGAACACGGAAATATTTGCAGAGCCCGCTGAGTAGAGGGACAAGTGTGGGATTTCTCCTGCCCTGAGCCCCACCAGCCGCCCCAGAGCCGTAGGGGGCGCCACCTCCCAGACAGCAGCAGCGTGCCAAAGGCCTGATCCCTGACAAGCACCAGCAGAGGTATGATGGGTGCAACCCCCCCACCCAATGCAGGAGGGAGGTCTGGGATAGGGCTGGCACATCCCCATTTTTAACAGCACCTCGCACGGTTCTGGGGCGGCGGGTGCGCAGAACCAGGCTTGGACTTTCAGCTCTAGCTATTCGGAAACAGCAGCTCTCCCCCAGCAGGGTCAGTCACCCCCCGCTTACCCATCCCACCCTTTTCCTGCAGCCCACCCACTGCTAGGGTCCTCCCCACCTAATTAACAGGCAAGTCCCGTTCAGGGGGAACTGAATGGGTCCCTTCTGCAGCCGGGCATCCCTCACAGTGTCCCTTTGTAGCCGGCCAGCCTCCTGACCAGGCCAAACTGGGTCCTCAGCTGTTTACCCTCCATGCCATTTCGAGTTGGCCTCCTGGCTCCCACCTTCAAAGCTGTGACGGGGCGGTGTGGGGCCTCCTGTGGGGCCGTGCTTTCCTCTGGAAAAGTGGCTGGCCATGGGCAGGGTCTGGCGTCGCAGACAGGCCCTGGACTGGCTGCTTGTGGGGGGCGTGATGACCCAGACGCGCTCTGGAGGTGAGAAGCACAAACAGCTCAGGCCTGGGAGACAGAGTTCTGGCCAGTGGGGCCAGGCACAGCTCCTGCCACCCCAATGCTCCCCACATCCCATCTGCCCTCCCCCCAAAGATGCAGAGCCCCCCTCCTTGAGGTGTACCTTCCTCCAGACCTCAGGAGAAAGCCCTGGTTATACTAAAAGGCAAACAGGCAGAGCCTCTGCAGAGGGCCAGGCCCCAGTAAGGGACAGGGAGGGGCGTGGAAGCCAGAGGTGGACACTGCCACTCCCGACCCCCGGCCTCTAGAACAGGCTGAACCCAGGCCCACCCAGACAGCCCCAGATGCTCAGCTGGGGATGTCAGGGTCACTGTTGTCATGAATAGGGTCTGGAGTTTCAGCTCCCCCAGCATGGACGGGGCTGTCTGGGCACCAGGCTCCATGGGGTAAAGCCTCACCTCCCACCTGAGGAGTCTACGAGCTATCTCCCGGGAGTGGGTCTGAGTACTTCCAGTTTTGCAGGGCTGCTATAGGGATGAAGGAACTCAAGTATGAACTGGCCCTCAACTGGGAAGGAAAGATGCGATTGTTAAAACTATTCACTCATCAAAGTTAAGACCTGTGGGGAGAGGCAGGCACCAGGCAAGTGAACCCAGGTCAGAACCCAGACCTAGGGCAAGTGAACTCAGGTTAGGACCTGACCCCCCAGGCTATCCAAGTCCAGCGGTATCCTCACATCTAGAAGCAATGACACCTTCTAAGGGAAACATCAGCTCAGGGTCCTGCCCAAACAAAACCACTAAAATCCCTCCCTCTCTGCATAGCCTCCCAGGTTAAGGAGTCTGGGATAGATCCCGCCCCACACCCCACTACCTTGGCACTCCCCTTCCCAGTGCCAGGGGCCAGTGGGGTCCACAACCAAACCCCAGGACACGTGTTCCCAGGAAGGTCCAAGGAACCTTGTGCCAGCCAGACCTACAGCACTTACCTGTCGGAGGAGAGCCCAGGGTGGGTGCCTGGACATTTATCAAGTCTCAGGTTATCCCAGCACCCTTCAGAGTTTGCAAATTCCCAGAGAAGGTCGAGGTGGGTGGCGGGGGGTGGGGGTGTGGGGCAGAACCAAGGACCTAACACTGCCCTCACCAGCAGCCGGCTTCCAGTTTCTACATAAGGAAACTACAACTTGCAGAGATTCCCACGCTGAACTGAAGTTATAGAGCTGGTGACTAGTGTTTAAGGACTCAGAAGCCAAGGGGGTGAGCAATGGGCAGCGCTTGGCCACAGCCAGGAGTGGGGAGGAAAATCGTCCCTCCCTGATCCCCTCACCACCACCCCCTAGGAAGACCACAGTTAAGGCCTGGTTCTGGGCCCAGGCACTGACCTTGCCCCTTGGCACTCGCACACCCAGGGCTGCCCGATCTCGCTGGTGGGCAGGACTGTCGTGATCTCAGCAACCAGGTGCCAGAGTTATCCTCACTCATTGCACACCTAGCCGCCACCACCACCCCCCACAAGGCAACTATTAGTAACCCCATTGAACAGTGAGGCCCAGCAAAGCCAAAGGACCCGCCTTCCCTCCCCCTTCTCCCCTACCTGCACTCCCCCGACTCCAGCCCAACGCCCCTGTCCTTGCAGGACCTCAGGCTGCAAGTCCCTCCAACCGCAGCCGTCCAAGGAGCTTTCAGGACAGTCTGGGAGGCCCTTCCCATGGGGTCGCAGCGCTCCCTGTCGGGGACGCACAAGCGCCCCTCATTGGTCCTGCTGGCCACGATGCTCTTCAGAGCTCCCCATCCCGGGCACCGGGGTTGATTCTCCCTGCACTGAACTGAAAGCGGCTCCAGAAGGGTGCAAGCGATTCACAGAGACCCCCGGGTAGGCGAGAGAGGTCTGAACCGGAGCCCCCACGCAGCAGCGCCCCTCTCTGCAGGGAGTGACCGTGGGAGATTTGTGTCTACGCTTACAATTTTCCCACAAGGAGCACAGTTAATAAAAATGAAACAACTTTTACCAAATTTCACTGCCTTCGGCGCGCGGTTGAGAGGCTCCGGGCCCGGCCGCGGCCCCCCGGGCCTTCTGCACCGCCCGTCCGCTCCCGGCTCTGCAGCGCGAGGTCCCTTGACCACCCGCCTCTCCAGGCGAAAGCCGGGCTCCGGCCTGCGGAACGCCCCCATCCCCACCCAGCTACTGCGCACGCGCGGCGGCCGGCTCGGAGAGCGGACCCTGGAACCAAAGCCTTGCGGACAGCGCCCCCTGCCGTCCCCAGGCGCCCTGTGCCCAGGAGCGGATCCCGCCAAACCCGACTCCGGAACGCTGGATCTTGGAGGTGAGGGGACACCCCTCCAAAGCCCTTTCCTCCACCCAGAGCCCGAAGTCCCCTCTCTGCGCCCCAGGAACTGACTGGGGGGGAAACTAAGTGACTATTGTTGTCGTTGTTGTTCAGTTACTAAGTCATATCTGACTCTTTGAGACCCCACTGGACAGCTGAAGCTGAAACTCCAATACTTTGGCCACCACTCATTTGAAAATACCCTGATGCTGAGGAAGAATGAAGGCAGGAGGAGAAAGGGATGACAGAGGATGAGATGGTTGGATGGCATCACCGACTCAATGGACATGAGTTTGGGTAAACTACAGGAGTTGGTGATGGACAGAGAAGCCTGGCGTGCTGCAGTCCATGGGGTCACAAAGAGTCGGACGCAACTGAGCGACTGAACTGAACTGAACTGAAGTGACTGTTGTTGTCGTTCAGCCACTAAGTCGTATCCGACTCTTTGAGGCCCCATGGACTGCAGGCTTCCCTGTCTTTCACTATCTCCCAGAGTTTGCTCAGATTCATGTCCATTCAGCTGGTGATGCCATTCTAACCATCTCATCTTCTGCCACCCTCTTCTCATTGTGCTGTCAGTCTTTCCCAGCATCAGGGCCTTTCTCATGAGCCAGATCTTCACATCAGGTGGCCAAAGTATTGGAGCTTCATCAGTCTTTCCAGTGAGTATTCAGGGTTGATTTCCTTTAGGACTGATTGATCTCCTTGCTATCCAAGGAAGTTTCAAGAGTCTTCTTCAGCACCAGAGTTCAAAAGCATCCATTCTTTGGTGCTCAGCCTTCTTTCTGGCCCAACTCTCACATCCTTACATGACTACTGGGAATGCACAAAGTGTGGTGGCTGTCAGACTGTCCCTGTTTGAAATCTGCCTCGAGGGCACAGACCTTGGCTCTACAAGGTGGTCTGAGGGACCACTGGAACCCAGTGCTCAATGGTTGAAGGTTCGGGTCACCTGGGGTAGTCCCAGGCCCCACCTCCAGCCACCAACTCAGGCAGGACCACTCTGTAAGAAAGATTGGCTGAATTTGACCCCTTCATTTCATGAAGGACAGGCAGGTAAACGGAAGCTCTGGCAACACAGCTCCCACCTGTGCCTCCGTCCCCTGGTTACAGGAACCAGGAAGCCATCACCAGGTTCAGCCCCAGGTTGGCCACGACTGCTGTGTGCGCGACAGCAAGTCGCTGCCACTCCGCATCGCCTGGCTCTGTGCTGCAGCACAGATTGGTGCGCAAATTTCCCTCCGTGATTCTAGAATCTCCAGAGCAGAAGCACACTTCCATCCGGGTTTGAGCTCCTAGATCACCAGGTGAGCTCCTATGGCTGTGTGTGCTCTTTTCCTGACTATTTATAAACTACTCCCAGGAGTCATTAGTTCCAGATCATTAATAAGTACATTGCTATTGCTATTGCTAAGTCGCTTCAGTCGTGTCCGACTCTGTGCGACCCCATAGATGGCAGCCCACCAGGCTCCCCTGTCCCTGGGATCCTCCAGGCAAGAACACTGGAGTGGGTTGCCATTTCCTTCTCCAATGCATGAAAGTGAAAAGTGAAAGTGAAGTCGCTCAGTCATGTCCAACTTAGCGACCCCATGGACTGCAGCCTTCCAGGCTCCTCCATCCATGGGATTTTCCAGGCAAGAGTACTGAAGTGGGCTGCCATTGCCTTCTCCGAATAAGTACATAGTTAGGCCCTTAGTGGGCTTCCCTGAGAGCTCAGTTGGTAAAGAACCCACCTGCAATGCAGGAGACCCCGGTTCAATTCCAGTACCCTTGGGCTTCCCTTGTGGCTCAGCTGGTAAAGAATCTGCCTGCAATATGGGAGACCTGGGTTCAGTCCCTCAGTTGGGAAGATACCCTGGAGAAGGGAAGGGCTACCCATCCAGTGTTCTGGCCTGGAGAATTCCATGGACTGTATAATTCATGGGGTTGCAAAGAGTCAGACATGACTGAGCAACCTTCACTTTCACTTTAGGCCCTTCAGTTCAGTTCAGTCGCTCAGTCATGTCCAACTCTTTGCGACCCTATGAACCGCAGCACGCCAGGCCTCCCTGTCCCTCACCAGCTCCTGGAGTTTACCCAAACTCATGTCCATTGAGTCAGTGATGCCATCTAACCATCTCATCCTCTGTCGTCCCCTTCTCCTCCTGCCTTCAATCCTTCCCAGCATCAGGGTCTTTTCCAATGAGTCAGCTCTTCACAGCAGGTGGCCAAAGTATTGAAGTTTCAGCTTCAACATCAGTCCTTCCAATGAATATTCAGGACTGATCTCCTTTAGGATGGACTGGTTGGATCCATCCTTTAGGCCCTTAGAAACCCCTAAATCAAAGTGCTTTGTGATAAAAAGAAGACAGAAGAGACTAGCAGAACTTACTAGCATCCTTCACTTCCCACTGCAGAGGGGAAGATGTACCCCGATGGTCTGGAGGGAAAGCCACCAAGATCAGAAGGCACTCCAGCCAGCCACGGTCCATTTATTCAGGAGCCAGAATCACAAACAGTCCTACTGAACAGGAGGCTTTGAGCCAGGTTCTGCCTTACTCCCATTCATCTTTAGCTGCTGTCTGCTCTGCACTTAAGTATTGTGATACAAATTATAAAAACCGTATTAGCTCTGATATTTCATTAACGATTTGAGGGACTGGACCAAGGCATGGGGGAGAAATCTCATTTCCATGGTAATCAAAATAAAGGCTGGGAGCTAATAAAACTCCTCTGAACCATTAAACATGAACTAAACAGTAGAGTAAGGCCTGAAATGTATTTTAAAGGGTTTTTCCTAAAGGGACTAAGCTGCTTTTGTGTACCTATTTTTATTTAAATGGCTCCTGCTAGTATTTTTAAGAATCCATCCCCCAAGTTAGAAACTAATTGAAATGCTTTTCCATACACCTGGGGCCTCTCAGCCATTCTCCAGAGCCAAATGGAGGAGCTGGCCCCTGTCTCCCCAGCCACGGGGGCACCTGGACTATCTCCTGCCTCCCTGCAGAAGTCTGGTCCAGCCCACCCAGGACTCCAGGGCTCCGCCTCTTACTATTCCAATGACCCAAGGCAAGTTTGTCTCTCTAAGCCTTGGTTTTCTCATCCGTAAAATAATGGGGGTGTTAGCACCTGTGATGAAACCTATCACATTTGGAATAGCACCTGGCACATACTGTCTAATAAATGTTATTTCTTGGAACCACTGCCTCTCCTCTCCACACAGTATATAATATTTTTCAAATAACTATACTTGTAACTTGTTCTTGTTATTCAGTCACTAAGTCGTGTCCGACTCTTTTGTGACCCCATGGCCTGTAGCCTGCCAGGCTCCTCTGTCAGTGGGATTTTCCAGGCAAGAATACTGGAGTGGGTTACCATTTTCTACTCCAGGGGATCTTCCTCACCCAGGGATTGAACCCCTGAACTTGTAGTAGGGAAGAACAAGTCTGATCCCATACTGGATCTGTTTCTTTTACCTTAAACTCTATATTCTATTGCTTTTGCTGCAAGTTAAGAATGTTGTCTAGAGCCTGAGATATACAGGATAGCTCACTGTCAAGGCTCTGGTCTTTAAAAGTTTAAACATCAGACGTTAGACAAAACTTTCCACTCATAGAGATAAAAAGTTGTAGAAAAGAGAACAACATGTGTCTTGTTGGGGCTTTACAGCAAGGGCAAAGGATTCCAATACCAAGAAGTTTGCAACAACAAACCACACTCCCTCCCCTTTTGGTATAGTTCAGTTCAGTTGCTCAGTCGTATCTGACTCTTTGCAACCCCATAGACTACAGCACTCCAGGCCTCTCTGTCCATCACCAACTCCCGGAGTTTACTCAAACTCATGTCCATCCCGTCGGTGATGCCATCCAACCATCTCATCCTCTGTCATCCCCTTCTCCTCCCACCTTCAATCTTTCCCACCATCAGGGTCTTTTCAAATGAGTCAGTTCTACACATCAGGTAGCCAAAGTATTGCAGTTTCAGCTTCAGCATCAGTCCTTCCAATGAACACCCAGGACTGATGTCCTTTAGGATTGACTAGTTTGATCTCCTTGCTGTCCAAGGGACTCTCAAGAGTCTTCTCCAACACCACAGTTCAAAAGCATCAGTTCTTCGGTGCTCAGCTTTCTTTATGGTCCAGCTCTCACATCCATACATGACTACTGGAAAAACCATAGCTTGTCAGATGGACCTTTGTCGGCAAAGTAATGTCTCTGCTTTGTAATATGCTGTCTAGGTTGGTCATAGCTTTTCTTCCAAGGAGCAAACGTCTTTTAATTTCATGGCTGCAGTCACCATCTGCAGTGACTTTGGAGCCAAGAAAATACACTCTGTCATTCTTTCCATTGTTTCCCCATCTGTTTGCCATGAAGTGATGGGACCAGATGCCATGATCTTCGTTTTTTGAATGTTGAATTTTAAGCCAGCTTTTTTACTTTCCCCTTTCACTTTCATCAAGAGGCTCTTCAGTTCCTCCCCCAAATTCTAGCTTCTCTTATACAAAAATGGAAGGAGATGCAAGATGCTTCTTTGGGACTCTAGTCCACCATCTTCTTGGTCTGCTGGCTTTCCAAATAAAGTCACCATTTCTGGCCCAACAACTCGTCTCTCATTTGTTGGCCTCCAATGCAGTGAGCAGTACAATCTTGGACTAAATATACTAAAAAGCCCCATGAGGTCAAGGATCATGTTCGTCTTTTTCACCAGCAGACCCTAGTCTTTTTCACCAGACCTAGTCCCAGTGCCTAGCATGGTAAGTTGAATGACACTCTGCTTTACAATCAATAGTCACTCATGCCGCCACATTCAATACCCATTTTGCAAAGGCTGCACACTAGACTCCACTGGGGAGCATTTAATAGACAGATGTCTAGGCCTCATCCCCAGAGATTGTGATGGAATTGATTTGAGGTGGGACCTGAACATTGACATTAATTCTTAAGCACTCCAGGTGACCTCAATAGGCAGCCAGTGTGAGAAGCAGAGTTCTAACCCTTCTAGTGGTCCCCACATGGTGGTCCCTTCCTGTTGGGAGGAGGCTAGGGTCTTTAAACTCCCAGTGCCTGAAACACACTGTAATTTCACCTTTGTAATTCTGCTTCATCCAAGGTAAATCAGATATCTTGTCCCAATCTCAGTTCGTGTGTGCAATGATTAATTTAGATGAAAGTGAAAGTGAAAGTCAACTCTTTGCGACCCCATGCACTATACAGTCCATGGAATTCTCCAGACCAGAATACTAAAGTGGGTAGCCTTCCCCTTCTCCAGGGGATCTTCCCAACTCAGGGATCGAACCCAGGTCTCCCACATTGCAGGTGGATTCTTTACCAGCTGAGCCACAAGGAAAGCCCAAGAAAACTGGAGTGGGTAGCCTATCCCTTCTCCAGAGGATGTGCAGGCGGATTCTGAACTATCAGGGAAGCCCGAATTTAGATGAGGTGTCCTAAAAGGTCAGGATCCAAAGAACAGTACATTGTTGGGGTTCGAAGCTGAATTATTTCCCCCTTCCCACACTCCTATGGTGAAGAACTAATCCCTAGAACCTCAGAATGTGACTGCATTCAGAGATCAAGTCTCTAAAGTGACAAGTTAAAATGAGGTCATTAGGGTGGACCTTAATCCAACATGAAAGTGAAAGTGAAAGTGTTAGTTGCCCAGTCTCATCTGACTCTTTGAGACCCCATGGACTGTGTAGCCCTCCAGGCTCCTCTTTCCATAGAATTCTCTGGGCAGGAACACTGAAGTGGGCAGCCATTCCCTCCTCCTGGGGATCTTCCCAACTAGGGATCTCCTGCATTGCAGGCAGATTCTTTAACCATCTGAGCCACCAGGGAAACCTTCATCAAACCATTAAGACCCTCAAAGAATTCAGCAGGAAGTTTGTTGTTTTGTTAAATTCACCTTGCGTTTAGGCCTTTTCCAATGGGTGAGAACTGCTGAATGCAGCTTACTCTTGATCATGATCTCATGCCTCAAGGCAGCATCAGCACCTCCATCTACTGGGATCTTACAGGAGAGGCAGAATCTCACTGAATCAGAACCTGCAGTTAGGTGAGATTCCTAAAATAAATTCTCAGCCCTGAGGGCACAGAGTCACCTGGGGACCTTTAAAGTTACTGAGGCCTGCGTGCAGCCCCAGAGATTCCAGCCTGGGGTAAGGCTTGAGAAACCCTGGTGCTTTTGATATGCACAAGGGGATCTGATTGGAAGCAGGGAAAGTGAAAGTGAAGTTGCTCAGTCTTGTCCAACTCTTTGGGCCCCATGGACTGTAGCCTACAGGGCTCCTCTGCCCATGGGATTTTCCAGGCAAGAATACTGGAGTGGGTTGCCATTTCCTTCTTCAGGGGATCTTCCCGACCCAGGGATCAAACCCAGGTCTCCCACATTCCGCATTGCAGGCAGACAATGAGCCACCGTCTCAGCCACCAGGGAAGTCAGCACCAACGTTAATAACCCCTGTCTTAACAATCCCAACAGGGTTGAGAACTAGCAGCCTCTGACTGGTTTAGGAGGACCCCTACTTCAGTTGGCTACGTGTCTTATATAGACTGCAGGGGGCCAGGCAGGTCCAAGCCGGAACCTCCCAGGCAGACCAGCAAGTGTTGCCATTGGTATGAGCAGACGCTCCTGTAACCCCTGGCTCAGATTTGATCTCTAACTTCCAAGCTGCTAAGAGGTGCCTTGTTAGCTTTTTGGTGGGGAGGGAGGGGGTACAGGGAGCAATGTGTCACTACTGATGACAAGTTGTTCCCTTTGACGCAGCGACTCACCCCTAAGGATCTACTCCACTGCGGCAACTCATACACAAGATACAAAGTGGTCACAACCAGTTTAAAGAGTGAAAAACTGATCACATTATCACACCATCATGCTGTATGCCTTAGATTTTTACACAGTGACGTCTAATATATTAAACAAAACTATTAAAATTACGTTCCACTTCTAAAAGACAAAAAAGTAAAAAACTGAAGATAACCAAAATGTTTTCTGCTACAGAATGCTAACATACCCATTTAAGATAAAATACTATCATCATAGAGTGTGAACATAAAATTCATGTTTTCTGATACAAAATTATAATATATCCACTTAATATAAAATACTATGGTCATAGAGTGTGAAAATAAAAATTCATGTTTTGTGGCAAGACAAGAAAAGTTGAAGCAGATTCTCTCTGCCCTTTTGGCTTCTTCTCTCCCCTCTATTGTGCACTGCGTGTCTCAGTTTAGCCACAACCAAACCTGCCCGTTGGCGGAAATACCTGCTCAACCATAAAGAGCAACACTTTCCAGCACCAATAAGACAGCTCCTTGAAGACAACATTCCTTCCTTTTTTTTCTTCGGTCATGCCACTCGGCTTACTGGAACCCATGCCCCCTGTAGTGCAAGGGCAGAGTCTTAAGTCGATGGACCGCCAGAAGTCCCACATTCCTTCTTAATCTTGTAAGGGCCAAGATTACCCATGACCCGTAACTCAACCGATTGTGTAAACTGTCCATAATGCGTTACCAAGTCTCAAAAAACATATGCAAGACTGTGTTTTGACTTCTAATGGGAGGAACAGTTCTCGGGGCCTTCTGAGAGGCTGTTCCCGGGTTATAATTCTCAGTTTGGCTCAAATAAAATTTTCCATTTCTTTCTTAGATCAACTCAAAGAGAACGAGATAAACTTAAAACTACCGACGTAAAAAAGCATCCAAAATACCCTGCACAGGTAAAAAAATAAAGTTGTACAATACCATGCATAGCAAGGATACTTTAATAAAAATGGCAAGTACTAGTATACACATGGGAAAAGAGCGGTTATTTTGAAAGCAGATAAGGAGTACTGAAAGAAACTTTCTTTTTCTAATTTCTCTTTTTCTAGAGATTACCAAACAAACTGAAATGTTCTTAGAGAACACAAGAAACGAAGCAAATAAAAACATTCTCAGAGAGCTTAAAATGTGAGGTTAACTGATAACACAGCAGTAACCACACACTGGTCCCTAAACACAGACATTTCAGACATGAGATTTATTTTAAAGATGCACTGAAAACAAACACTTTTTACAAATTATATGGAACACTTAAAATATAATCTAGGAATATTGGACATTAATTCTTAATTCAAAGTAATGACGTTCACAGAATACGTCTTGGTGCCAGCCAATATGGAGTTGACTTGTGTCAGCTTAATCATTCACCTTGCTAAAATTCAATGATTATGATTCAACTTTATAAGGTTAAGCAAGTCTTCCAGGCAATACTAATATAACTTTCTCAAATACAAACATTTGTACCAGCAAGGAAATTATTAAAATGTATATAAATTATGCTGAGGGGCTTGATTAAAAGGCTGTCTATATAGAAAGGCACCTCACCTTACAAAGAATACAAGCACAAAAACACTTAATCGAATATAAGATGCCAGGACATTCTCTTAGTTAGGTTACATAGCAAACTGCATGTCTATAAAAGTCATTCTGTTATATATGAACTGAAAAACATATATATATATGTATATATATATATTTATTTTTAAAAAGCCTTTGACATGGAGGAGTGAAATATGCCTGCATTAAGCACAGAAACTCAGAGCTTTATGAACTGCATGTCTCCAGCTGGCTCCCAGGCGCCACTGAAAACTGTCACCACCCTCAGAAAGACAGGATGGTCTTGTTAATGATCTCCACCGCCTCTAGAATCTCATCCTCCTTGATCACAAGCGGGGGCGCAAACCTGATGATGTCGCCGTGGGTTGGCTTGGCCAGAAGTCCATTATCTCGTAGTCGCAGACACACCTTCCAAGCATCACAATCTAGTAAAGAAAAACCATCAAGTGTATGCTGATCAATGATAAGAAGCCTGCAGGGGTCTGGCAAAAACAGAATTCCCAGTACCTACTCAAGAAAGGCAGCTCTGAGTTACAAGCTTGCTTTTGGCTCTTACTCTTAAAAATGAAGTTACTTTTCAGCAATGGTTTGAATGGTATGATCAGATATGGTTTCTGCTGGGTTTTTGACCTAGCAAAAAAACGTGCTAAGACAGATGTAATTAATTATATGAGGAACCAATGCATAAAAGAACTAAGGTACGATACAAATAACTAACAGCCACAGAATAAGCAACATTCAAACCCAGTGACCATTACATGTGTCTAAACTGGATTTGCTTCCTAAGCTGGTAGAACTAGACTCTCAGGATCCTCAAAACCCTGATTGCAACAGAAACACCAAAGGGGCCACGGCCAGTGCCCGAGCCCCGCGCTAGACCCATCAAATCAGAGTCTGTGCAGTGAGGCTGCTGCTGCTGCTAAGTCGCTTCAGTCGTGTCCGACTCTGTGCGACCCCATAGATGGCAGCCCACCAGGCTCCCCTGTCCCTGGGATTCTCCAGGCAAGAACCCTGGAGTGGGTTGCCATTGCCTTCTCCAATGCATGAAAGTGAAAAGTGAAAGTGAAGTTGCTCAGTCGTGTCTGACTCTTCACGACCCCATGGACTGCAGCCTACCAGGCTCCTCCACCCATGGGATTTTCCAGGCAAGAGTACTGGAGTGGGTTGCCACTGCCTTCTCCAGCAGGGAGGCTAGGCTTGAATTAATTTGTTAAAAAGCTCCCCAGGTGATTCTAAAATGCAGTCAAGGTTAAAACCATTGCTTTGAAAAGGAAGGGTTATGGCAAGAAAATCCAGCCAGGAACTCTTATGGGTTACAAATGATGTGTTAAACACCAAATGCTCAGTTAAGTGGCAGCTGGGGTTATTTTTATTACCAACATCACCATTATCATTCCTATTATTACTGCTGCTCCTACTTATCTCTACTGATCTGCAAAACTGAGGGAGGAAAGGACAGCAGAGAGGAAACTGCAAAGTGCTCTGTGCTGTCTTCCTAACAGAAAACAAACTCAACTCTCCAAGCACTGTATAAATAACCTAGGGCGGAATAACAAATGACTTGAAGGAATACATAGGTGAAATTAGTCAAATGTGCCTTCTTGTAGGAAACAGCTATATTTCTAGGACCATTAATATAAATCAGGTCATAAGAGTACTGCATGCATATGTACTAAGTTGCCTCAGCCACATGCCGACGCTTTGCAACACCACAGACTATAGCCCGCCAGGCTCCTCTGTCCATGGAATTCTCCAGGCAAGAATACTGGAGTGGGTTGCCACGCCCTCCTCCAGGCAGTCTTCCCGACCCAGGGTTGAATCCGTGTCTCTTGTGTCTCCTGCACTGGCAGACAGGTTCTTTACCACTAGTGCTACTTGGAAAGCCCAAGAAGAGTATTAGGCAGAGCCAACAACTTGGCCGATAGGAGGCCAGTCAACAGTTTCAAACAGAGGAAAAAAATACCATATGCATTTTGAGCTTTTCCTATAAGAACAGTACCTTGTAAAATATTTTGTCTCCATACCTTTGGTTTCTCTGATAACAATAGCATTTAGTAATCCTTTTCCTCTTACGGTCGTTACAACATCAGAAGGCAGCTTCATGAGTTCATTTCTCAAGATGATACCCATTTTCTCTGCATTTTCAGCAAGGTTTTCTTCTTCCAAAACCTATGTTTCAAGAGAAATTACACATATATTAAAGACTGTCTGTTTTTTAATGTTGCTCTTTGGAGGAGAATGTGAACTATAAGCAAAAGAAGAGAATCAGATAAAGACCAGAGTAACTTAACTTTCACTTCTATTTTTCAAAGCCTATACCAGTTTGATTTCTCATCACATAACACTCACTCAGACAGAGCCTTGCTTTATTCAAAAACCCATCATTAATCTGATTCTGTGGCAAAATGAGGATTGAATGTGTTTAACGCAACTGATAGATTTTCTTCTTAGGCAAATACATCAACGGGCTGAACACATTTTCTAACTGCAATAGAATTTCCTTTGGCTTCTTTTTCCTCCTAAAAAGTCTATCCTCAGAGATTACATAATAATTTTATGCCTTTTGTAGGCACTTGAGTAAATCTGAAAGTGTTCAAATCCCCGCTTTAACGACAATAAGAAACCACGTGGGCTAAGCCAGAGGCTCACAGGCCAGCCTGGCCACAGAGGGAGAGCTCTAGGTGGACAGGCCAGGACCTGCAGGCCCAAAGCCCTGGGAGACTGCAAACTTGGGAAGCCCACGCAGTCCTTCTCTGTACTTCATGTTCTGTAATACACTGCAATCTTGTAACACTTCTTATTACACCAATGAGCCTAGACTTAAAAGTCACTTCAGCACCACCTCCAGGATACTGGCTACCATATAGTTCAGTTCAGCCGCTCAGTCCCGTCTGACTCTTTGCGACCCCGTGGACTGCAGCATGCCTCCCTGTCCATCACCAACTCTCGGAGTTCAGTCAAACTCATGTTCATTGAGTCAGTGATGCCATCCAACCCTCTCATTCACTGTCGTCCCCTTCTCCTCCCGCCTTCAATCTTTCCCAGCATCAGGGTCTTTTCCAGTGTGTCAGTTCTTCACATCAGGTGGCCCAAGTACTGAAGTTTCAGCTTCAACGTCAGTCCTTCCAATGAACATTCAGGACTGACTCCCCTTCGGAGGGCCTGGTTGGCTCTCCTGAGAGCGGCCACCAGGGTTTACCTCCAGCGCTGCGATGGCCACCCGGCAGCCCAGCGGATTGCCTCCATACGTAGAGCCATGTTCCCCTGGCTTAATGGTCAGCATTATCTCATCATCACACAACACTGCGGACACCTGAAAGACGAAAGGGAATTAAGCACAGACCAGGTCTCTCCTCAGGTGAACCACTCTTATTCTTACAGAAACAGATTTATGAAGCAGATATTAAATTTGACATGAAGCTTCAACCAACAAGAGCCACACGTCAGCCTCCTTAACTACCAGTGACAGAATGAGGAACGCCCTAACGTTCCAAGCACGCTGGGCACATTCCAGTGGCAGAGTAATGTTCTGGAACTAAAAGAAAGCTATTTCTGCAATGATATAATTTAGAATTCTTTCCACTCTCAGGGTGAAATCCTTTAACTGTTTAGAAAACAATGTTCTGCATTACACATTCAGAGCCCTTTAATCCATACCAACTGCTGGCTCTGAACAGCAAACCCGAGAAAAGGATTAACAATTAAACGTTAATTTTTTCCAATCTCTGCATTAATCGGTCAATGGTTTTAAACAATAAGTATGTTTCTAAACTACGAGAAAAAAGCATAGACGTCTGCAGGAGTACTCTGGAGATAAAATGGTTCCATCCAAAATAAACGCAGTGGAGCAAACCCAAGGTACACTCAATTCTTCAGTTAAACTAAGTGGGGTTAACCATGGAACTCTGAAATGTTTTTATCACACGTATTATAGACATAGGTGAGCTATGTCTATAAACCACACTAAGTAAAACCAAACCCTCAGAAAGGCACAGTCGGTAATGTGAAAATATCTCAGGGATTCATGAGAATAGGGAAAATACAAAGAGTGGTTGAGCATTCAACTTACAGGGTATAAACCACCAGAAAGTGCCTTTCCTAGAAGGACAATATCAGGTCGGACATTTTCGTGGTCGATAGCCAGCCATCTCCCAGTTCTGGCTAAGCCTGTCTGTATTTCATCGGCAATAAACAAAACCTATTGGAAAACAACAAATTAACATAAATGAAAATAGCATATGAAAACAGTCAATCATTTCCACAGCGAAATACTTATCTTTATTTTACTCTTTCCTGCACAAATCTGTCATTCTGACATCCCCTCAGATTTGTGAAAACATTTTAATTACCCACATGACTTCAATAGTGCAGGCCACCCTGTCCCCACAGGCCCACTCTGCACTGCTCTACACAGTGGAAGGGCAGGTATGCAAAGTGAGGGTTTTGTGGAGGGTTTCTGAATAGAACTACTCTCTGGGAACAGATTTCTATGTTTATTTCATAACCATTTGTTAATATGTACTTCTTATTAATATTTACTAGTTTGGTGGAAGAGTGGTAGAGAGCTTAAATTCTGGAGCAAAGGGATACGACAAAGGCTTTGAGAAGAATCCAAGCACAGGCTGCTGGAGCAGAGAGGAAGGAGCTGGGCTGAGGGTCCACCAGGGCCCAGCTGGTAAAGTCAGTTTCTCTGCAGCCTGCTGCTGGAAAGTTCTATCAGCCCCAGAAAGTTCGGAGGCTCTTAGAATGAAGCCTCCTTCTAGTGGAAAGGTGATGCAATCTTTGAGCTTATCCTATCAGCCAAACCCTAAGTGAGGCAGGCAAGTGGGCGGCTTTGACCTGGTGCTGGGTGCAGAGCTCGCGGACGCCCACGAGGTAGCCTGGATCTGGAACAACAACGCCCGCTTCACCCTGGATTGGTTCCACCATGAACGCAGCAACGTTTGGGTCCTGAAGCGCACGCTAGGGAAACAGCATGAGTATGTTCTTAGTAACTTCCTTTCAAATCTATTTGGAAATCTGAAGTCACACAACGCACATGTTTTCTCGCAAGAGTAAGTGTGCAAATTAAGTTTTCACACTAACTTATATTCGGACTTCCAAGCACAACTTTTCTGACAATCAATTACAATCAAAAAGCTCCAAATACCTCAGCTTTAAGCTACTCTATCCTGTATTTTCTAATAAAATACTCAAATGTACTGCAAATAAAAGCTAGTGAAAATGGCCTTTTAAAACGCCATTAAATAGATACATTAAAAGTGTATCTTTTTATTTTACAAGTCTTCCACTTCATAATTTTACAAAGCTGGCTGAAAATTCACTAATTTTGTCTATTAAAGTAATTAATAGGTAATACTCAAGTTCATATTTATGTAGGAGACAAATCTAACGGTGAGTTGGCAGTTAGTTAGGATTAGGCCATGGAACCTGGTTTCCACGTTAGAAACTAACTGATCATTACAGAGAACAGTGTGAATCTCGGCCTGGAACGTAAGTTATGAGATGTATGACTCTCGGTACAATCAGATGTCTATTTTCAATTCATACATTGAACAAATACAGGTTCTATGTACTATGAGCTAAAGGACCGTGATACTAGGTGAAGTACCTCAAGGGCAGGCAGATCATTATACGGAATGATTTCAAAACCCGGCATAAATGGTCCAAAACCATCATAACTGGTTGGGTCAGTGGAACTGGAGATAGCAGACAATGTTCTACCCCAGAAGTTTCCAGCTAGAAAGAAGAAATAAACAGTCATTTTTTTCAAACAACGCCCCACGTTAATTTCACAATTCCCCAAAAATACTCCAGAAAGCTTTTTGTTTTCCTGGCCACAGTGCAATACTTGTGGGATCTTAGTTCCTGGACAGCTCTACTGAGTCTCCCAACTATAATAGAGAGCATAGCCCCTGAGGAGAGACATTTGTCTTTTCTTTCAATAATCCCAAACCCTAAAATCTGAAGCATTCAATACGTGTTTTTCTAGAGACAGTTTTTCTAGACACATTTATGACAGTGACATGAAAAAAACGACTATCCTTCATAGAGAATCTGTACTTCTCCTTTTAAAAATCCAACGGTACAGGCTAACTATTCTACAGAATGAATTTTACATTTCGTTTGGATAAAACATCCTCAGGCAGTTTGAAAACTTTCAATTTGCCTTTGTAGTGTTATAAGCTATTATGCGCTAGAAGACAGATATTGACCTTTATTCAGGAACAATTTTTACCCATTAATTTGTTTCATTAGTAATCTGAAGACTGATTAACAATGTCAGGCACTGCTCTAGGTGTTGGGGATAGAATGATGGCTGGCAAGCTCCCTGCCCCCAAGGAGCTTCTATGCTATTAGGAAAGACACACCAGGACAGAAACCAGTGAAGCAAATGTACAAGGTAACTTCAATGTGATTAAATTCAAGGAAGAAAAGAAACAAACTAGAGTAAGAGAGGCCTGGAGGTTCTCCCGCTTTAAAAAAAAATATCTTCTCACCCCCTCTCTGCCAGCAGCAACTCAATTAACCCAGTGCTGAATTATGCTTTTGAACTGTGGTGTTGGAGAAGAACTCTTGAGAGTCCCTTGGACTGCAAGGAGATGCAACCAGTCCATCCTAAAGGAAATCAGTCCTGGGTGTTCATTGGAAGGACTGATGCTGAAGCTGAAACTCCACCTGACGCAAAGAACTGACACATTTGAAAAAACCCTGATGCTGGGAAAGACTGAGGGCAGGAGGAGAAGGGGACGACAGAGGATGAGATAGTTGGATGGCATCACCGACTCAATGGACACGAGTTTGAGTAACTCTGGGAGTTGATGATGGACATGGAGGCCTGGCATGCTGCAGTCCATGGGGTTGCAAAGAGTCAGACATGACTAAGAGACTGAACTGAACTGAATTATTCCAAGTTGGCTTCATAGCATCCTTCAGTACAACCCCTGCAGAGCCTCTCTCAGCTATGAGTAATCCCTACTTGACTTGTCCACAAGCAACAGCATTATTGATTCTGCCCAGGCTTGTTTAAGACAAAGTGTGCCAATAGCCTACTTGCTCTCTGCCATCGGCCTCAGCAGGCTCACTCCCTGCAGCTTACCCTGTTGAATAAGGGACTGCAGCTGGGGCACAGTCCTCCGTCTCTTCCTACTGATTTCTCTCAATGCCTGGGAGAAACATCTTTGCGCCCTGTGCTAATATGAGAGAGACTGGACACGGTCTGTAAGGAGGAAAGTCACCAGAAAGGCCATTTTTGTTTGCAAGAGACAGTTATGTTGCCTTACAACTAAAGGCATGAGACTCCAAAATGGCAGATTAGAGAGCTGGGCAGAGACGTTCTTCTTCAGAAACAGGAATTGGTCACCGTTCCCTCCCCAGACAGCAACTTTGGCTGGCCATCAGATGAACCCTAGATTCTACTGTATTATGGGGCTTATAATTTAGCTACGTGTGTTCACAAGGCAAAGTATTTCATGATTTCAACCATCACAAGAAAGAATCTCAACCGTGTGCAGCAACAAATTTCTCCATATATGTTTTTAAAAATTAAAATCAAAGTTTTAGAAAAGAAAAAGTCAGAACCTATCCCAAAGTCAGACCAAATCAATAATCTAAATTAACTGTTGGTCTCCCTGCTCAGTATATGAGTCACTCTCTTAACCATCGCAGAAATGTATCAGGGCAATGCCAGCCCTGCTCGTCCAACAGCTTTGAACAACATGGCACAATAATATCTCACAGTGTTTGAGAAACACTAAGGTTCAAACTTCGTATCATACCTAGGACGTGGCCCTACATGAACATAACCCAACCTCAACAACCTCACAAAACTGCTGCAACATTTTTGTATGATGCTTGCATCAGCAAAACTGTCTCATTAACCAGACAACTGCTATGAAAAAAATCAGATAAGCAGATGGGAAATAAATCACATGGTCACTCACTCTAGGGAGGGAGGGGTAGGGAGTTATAGGAGCATCCAACAAATACTTGGAAATGAACCCAAGAAAAGGAAATCTCTCAATTCTTATGCAACATTCAACATATCATGCATGGCTAAGTCACTTCAGTCACGTCCGACTCTGAGACGCTCTGGACTGTAGCCCACCAGGCTCCTGTGCCACTTCCTTCTCCAGTGGATCTTCCCAACCCAGGACGGGAAACTGCGTCTCTTAGGCCTCTTGCATTAGCAGGCAGGTTCTTTACCACTAGTACCACCTGGGAAGCCTTGATATAACATATAGGAGACAAATACATTTGCAATATCTCATCATAAGTTAAAATAGTAACTAACAATTTTATGTTTCAATCATAGCAGTTAACGCTGAATTTTACATACCTGCAAAAACAATCTTTGCTTTGTATTTCGGGATCCCCTTGACAGTATATCCCCATTTACGAGCAAGCTTGCAAGCAGTCTCTCCAGCCTCCACTCCTACCCAAGAGAACATTTTAAAATATCAGTTTTTAAAAATGTTTTAAATTACCAGAAAACAAGAAGATTTTCTTGGCTATTTTAACCAAAAAAAAAGAAAATGTTTTACCTGTATTCATAGGAAGAACTTTGTGGTAGTTGAAAAGTTTAGTAACATACTCTTCATATTCACCAAGCACGTTATTGTAGAAAGCCCTAGATGTTAAGGTCAACTTGTCCACTTGACTTTTCAAAGCATCCACAATCTTTGGATGACAATGCCCCTGGTTGACAGCACTGTAAGCACTCAGAAAGTCAAAATATTTTCTGCCTTCAACATCCCATACGTAAATGCCTAAAACGTAAGAAAAATAATTTTAGAAAAATCACTAAATTATATAACCTTCAAAGATTAAGACTGCTAGCCAGCCCTCTGAATACCTATGTATGGACCTCTAGTTAACAGAGAATTGTGGTTAAGGTATATTTTTACTCAAGCATAATAAACTTTGGTTTATATGGAATTATATTTTATCTGTCCAGAATCAAATTACACATTTAATAAAAACAGCAATAACATGAAAAGATTTTATAAACTCTAGAGTAAAACCTTTATTCCTGGAAACCTGTTTATCATTTAAGGCTGGATTTTTTTTCTTCCTTTTTTTTCTTTGCCATGCCATGACGCTTGTGGCATTCTCAGTTCCCTGGCCAGGGATTAAACCCAGGTCACGTCAGTGAAGCCCAAAATCCTAATCACTAGGCCACCAGAGAATTCCTAAAGTTAGAATTTAAAGGAAGAAGTTACACAAAACATAAAAATTACGATTAATTGACTGTAAAAACCAACAAAATGAAAACAAATACTTCCAAATCACTCATCTATTTAGGAAGGATCTACTATCCAGAACTCCTACAACTCAACAAGGTATACAAGCCAATTAAAAAACGGCAAATGGAACTGCCTGGCAGTCCCGTGGTTAAGATTCCACACTTTCACTGCCAAGAGCTCCAGGTTCAATCCCTGGTGGAGGAACTAAGATCCCACAAGCTGCATAGCACAGCCAAAAAAAAAAAAGAAGGCAAAGAACTTGAATGGACATTTCTCCAAACAAGATATTCAAATGACCAACAAGCATATGAAATGATGCTATCATTAGTCATTAGTGAAGTGAAGTCACTCAGTCGTGTCCGACTCTTTGTGACCCAACGGTCTGTAGCCCACCAGGCTCCTCAGTCCATGGGATTTTCCAGGCAAGAATACTGGAGTGGGTTGCCATTTCCTTCTCCAGGGGATCTTCCTGACCCAGGGATTGAACTTGGGTCTCCAGCATTGCAGACAGACGCTTTACCCTCTGAGCCACCAGGGAAGCCCTAATTGGCTTGTATACCTTGTTGAGTTAGTCATTAGAGAAAAATGCAAACCAAAACCACAATGGTAGCACTTACTACCACTGGGATGGCTATCACTTCTTAAAAAGGAAAATGAGAATCAGCAAGGATGTGGAGAAACTGAAACTCGTATATGTAACTAGTTGGAATGTAAAGTGGTGCAAGAGCTGTTGAAAACAGCTTGGGGGTTCCTCACTAGTTAACATGAAACATAAAATGCTGTATGACCCTGCAACCCAACGCCTAGAAGTGGAAGACAGATGTTCAAACAGAAATGTGTTATTTGAAATAGCCAAAAGGCGGAAATAACCCAAATGTCCATCAGCTGATGAATGGACACACACGTGGTATCTCCATAAAATGGAGAACTTAATTCAAGCATAAATAGCAATACATACTAACGCTAAAACATGGGGCTAAATGAAATAGGTCACATATTGTCTGTCCCCATTTACATGAAACATCTAGAATAGGCAAGTCTGTAGCAACGAAAAGCAGATGAGTAGCTGCCAGGCTCTAGGGGAGGAAGCAATGGGGAGTGACTCTTTAATGAGTGTGGGGCTTCCTCGGGGGATAATGAAAAATGTTCTAGAACGAGGTAATGGTGACAGCTGGACAACATTATAAATGTACTCAATGCCACTGAATTAAACACTGGTTAAAACAGTAATTTTACGCTACGTACATTTTATAACAATTTTTTTAAGCTGACCATAGATATTAAGATATATTAGGGGCTCACCTAATGTCTGCCATGTGCTTAACATACTTAAAGGTGCTTTTGTCCTTTATCTCATCAAAAACCCTCTATATGTGCTCCATCCTTACACTACAGAGGTAAGAAGTAGACGCTTAGATTATAACTAGCCCAAGCTGGCATGCATGCAACCAGGACTTGAACCCAGTCAGACTCTAGAGTGCATGCTCTGCTACTGGAGGTTTACAAATTGGTAAAATATAAACCTAGATTTTCATCTGTTCAGAAGGAGCTTTATTTATTACAGTACTGGTCCCAAATCAAAAAAACATATAGGCAAATGACTGTATTAGCTTCTGGCCCAGAGCTAAGTAAAAAATTTCGGCTCGATTTGATGATGGCTGTTATTTCAAAATATGGATTAAATCACCATTTGGCAACAATCAGTAATCATTTATTCAGACAACAATCATTAACGGATGCTAAAAGTGGGAGTAAAATTTTTTACACCTTACCAGTCATCCCCAAATGGAGGTTCATGCTAAAAATTTTTGGCCTGTACTCTGCAAAAATATCAAGGTCAAGAAGCCAAAAACTGAGGAATTACTCTGGATTAGACTAGAAAACCAAATGCAACCTATGGTCTGACGTTTTCTTCTGCTACACAGGACAAGCGAGACCTGAATCAGGCCTGTAGATTAGAGAGCAGTGCTGTGCCAATGTGAATTTCCTGATTTTGAGAATTACACTTTGTTATGTAAGACAGTCTTTGTGTTTCAGAAAAAGCACAAACATTTGGGGGTAAAGAGGCATGTCTGCAACTTCCTCTCAAACGGTTCAAGGAAAAAAATGTATGTGTGTTTCTGGACAAAGATGATTATGCAAGTGCAATTTAAAAAAAAAAGGGACTCGGGAAATCTGGGTGAAGAGAAACAAAAGAGAAATTCTAGTGCTACTGTGGCAGCTTTTTACACCAAAATAAAAGTTACAGGGAAAAAAAGTGACAACAATATTATAGTACTTTACTCATTATTATACATTTCCTCCTGGCAAGTCCATCATGACCTTGCATTCCCCGCAGCACCTAACACAGCAAGCACTGGAGACTCAAGAGATGTTGAATTAATCATGCCGGCAGTACAGAAATTAAATGCCTCTAGAAAAATGTACAGTGAGAAAATATAATAGCAAGTTTTACAAAAAGGTAAAGCAAATAATTGGGGGTGGTGGAAAGGGTGAAAACATACCCTTCCCTCTCTCCAGGGCTACAGGTAAAGGATGGTAGTTGTGGGCACCATATTTAGATTCCCGTTCAAAAATGTAATCAGAGGACGGAGGGCCTTGAACGGTTTTTTTAGTTGCAACAGATGTAGCAGAAGCCACTGAAGAATGAACTCCACGACCAAGGCCAGCAACAGTCTGCAAACGCGCTAGTTTGGAAAGCATGATGTCCTCAAGTGGGAATATCACCGACCTGTCCAAAGAAAACAGAAGGCATAAAGAGTAAGACATTTCGCAGGGTGGGTGGATGTCTACTCATCAACTATATACTTGGAGCGCTCGCCAAAGAATCAGGAAAATAAGAGAGAATAGAGGTCTTAACTGCAAATGGAAAGCAACATTTTAAAATTGTATAAAAAATTTTTAATTGAAAAAATAAAATGAAAAAACCAAAAACAAAAAAAAGAGAGAACACCTGACTCCTGCCTTTGGGGAACTTGAAGAGCAACAGGGCAAACAAGTGGATACACAAGTAAATAAACTCCAAAGGACGCATACAAGCACAAAGTGCTCGAGGCTAGAAGTCCAAGAGAACAGGGAAGATCGATGCAAAGTAGATGCTTTTACTTTTCCCCAAACACCCTTCTGCACCACCTGACAAGCTCGAGGCAGTCAGGCAAGGCTGAACAGCACAGGCTCAGAAAGAGCTGAGCCACCATTTGAAAGGTATTTATGCGGGGGTGTGAGACCAAAGGCAGAAACCAAATCAGAGATGCTGGCTGCCCTGCGGTGGGGGCGGAGAGGGCGGGGAGGCTAGAGATCGTGGGGGCAGGGACAGAGGCACCGAGAACGACTTTGCATATCAGCTTGGTCCTCCTGCAAGGAGTGAGGAAATTAGGGAAGAATCTGGTTTCCACAAAGCGAGCAGAGACCATCCTAAAGTAAAAGTAATAGCAGTAGGGTGGAAAAGTGATTCCTTAGGGGAAGGGAAGGGCTTTCTAAGTTTAATGCAGGAAAGACAGAAACTACAAAAGGTAAAATCTGCGGCACTCCCCAGGTGGTACAGTGGTTAAAAACACTCCAGTGGTTAAAACCAATACAGGGATTCAGGGGGCACGGGTCTGATCTCTGCTTCAGGAACTAAGATTCCACACGCTTCATGGTGACCAAAAAAAGAAGTAAAATCTATTATTTAGCCACAATTATCCAAAACATCTCTGGGTTAAAATAATCACAGACGAAGATGGGGGGAAAAGTTTTGCAATTTCTAACAAATAGCCTTTGAAGAGCTTTTACATTAAGAGGAACAGACCAAAAACACAACTAAACAATGTATGAGAGGAAAGGTTAGAGCTCCCAAAAGAAACCGTCTACTCTGCTAAGATGATTGCTTCTGTGAAATTAATGCCCCTCCAAGAAAGCTTCACCACAAAAGCAACTGTTTGAAGGAGAAAAAAGCAACGAGGAGCTAAAGCACCTCAAACTACAAGCTGAGAAGTTGAGTAATAAATCCTAAATATCATGAGCAAACTGACATTTACTGACCATCTATTTATATATTCCAATGTCCTCGCTGCTCTCACCCCACCAGTGCTGCAGCTGGCTTTGTAGCCAACTGTATCGTTAACAGTCATGACAAGCCACAACGTACAGACTGAGCCATAGGAGTAACTAAGAATAATAACAAGGAAATTGGGGACAATCCAAAGCAATCATGGCAGGGAAGGGGGGCATGCTTTTTAAAGATACATTTCAAGATTAATGCAAAGTTGCCAACGCCAGGCATACTTAATATGCCTATGCTTTTTAAAAATGACCAGTTACGTCATGTTTCAAGAGAAATCTATTAATGACAAGTCAGGCCATGCAAATCTCCAGCATTCAGTTGGAGCTGCCCAATTAGCAAAAGCTAATACTTGGAACTTGGCTTGCTTTGCTTTCAACTTGGCACTAGCCGTTAAATCCGGTATGTTCAGGAATGTGCTAAAATCCAGCACTTTGTGTGCCAAGACTCACCAACTAGCCTGTCCTCCCACAGCTGAGATTACAACAAGGATTTTTAACCCGAGATCCACGGACGTCTTCAGAAGGTCCAATGACTCCTGAAATAAAATGCAGAATTATAAGCATAAGTGCATCTCTCTCTTTTTTTTTGAAGGAAAAGATCCCTAATTTCTAGCAGATCTTATTTCAAAGAAATACGTGTTAACAACAATAAAAAAATTATATAAAAATCATTCATGAGAGATAGCCATTAGCAAAAACAGCAAAAATTCTAGTTATACTAGACAGAAATTCCCCAAAATGCTAAGTCTAAAATACTGATTTTCAACTCTATTGCTTGAGTAGAGACTCAGAATTAGTGCTCTGTTTGACCAACTAAAAAGTCAAAACGAGGTACTTTCCTAGTGGTCAGGTGGTAAGACTGTGCTCCCAATGCCGAAGGCCTGGGTTTGATCCCTGGTCATGTAGCCATAGACTACAACTACGAGTTTGCACACCGAAACTAACAGCCAGATAAATAAAGAATTTTTTTTTTTTTTTAAGAACAACACGTTAACTTTTGTCTTGATCAAAATAACAAAAAAACACAGTGCTACTTAGATATACTTTTAACTGAAACACTTTCTGAAAAGAACTGTAACTAGAATAAAAGCCTTAGAAGTGTTTGTGCTCTTAGGCCACTAATTTCACTCTCAAGATTAGATCCTAAAGCAACACTCAGGAATGTGGTGAAACATTCATTAATAAAAGACACTCAACGATATGAGAATAGTTCAACATAATCACATAATAGCATATTGCTATTTAAAATAATTCGTTTTCAATGACATGGAGATGTTTTATGATATGTTTAAGCAAAAAAATAATACAATCATATACACGGTGTTCAACTCTACAAAAAATATACCCAAGGAAGTTCACTGTGGTTACCTTTCCACTGTTCTGTATTTTCCATGCTTCCTAATGATCAAGAACTACATTCATAAGGACTTCCCTGGTGGCTAAGACTCTGCCCTCCCAATGCAGGGGGCACGGGTTCAATCCCTGGTCAGGGAACAAAGATTACTGCATGCTGCACGGGTAGGGCCCCAGAAAAGAGGCAGAAGGCCCTCCCCTCCCCCCAAAAAAAGAGGTGCTTGCTAAGTCACTTCAGTCGTGTCCAACTCTTTGCCATCCCATGGACTGTAGCTCCACCAGGCTTCTCTGGCCATGGGATTCTCCAGGCAAGAATACTGAAGTGGGTTGCCGTGCCCTCCTCCAGGGGATCTTCCCGACCCAGGGATTGAACTCACATCTCCTGCATTATCCAGGCAGGTTCTTTACCACTAGAACCACCTGAGAAGCCAGGTGTGTGTGTCTGCGTATCGGGGCGGGGGTGGGGGTGGGGGGGATTAAAAAAAAAACTAAAACCGCTCTAAACAGGAATATTGTGAGAAAGGAATCTTTGAAATTATCTAAACTGAACATTTTCCTTTTATACAAGTCATTTGTTCAGCTCATTCACAAAAGAAATGAGACAAAATATCCATTTACATGCCAAGTTCATAAATACAACTTACTAACAGTAACATCCAAAACATTACTAATACTCATGCTAAAGGTTTTTAAAAATGAACTCTGAATATTTAATTCAACTGGTAAAAGCCCCGCTGTTCAATGCATCAAATGTACTAGGATCCTCTAAGCACATTTCTATTAAAAAGCCTTCTGTGTTCAAGTTACTGTGCTTGGCACAACGTAAGAAATATTAGAGGAGAATTAAGATGGGCTTAAAAATAGCCAGCATCAACAATTTCCTCTTCCAAAAAGGCTTGGAAAACCAGAAGAGTGGACCATAAGGTCCTCAGAGTTGAAAATCAGGACTTAAATTCTAGCTTGGGCTCTTAAGAGTAACTTTATTTGGATGATTTTGTCCATTTCTTTAGCTTCAATGTCCCCACTTGCAAAATGAAGTTGAAGCCACTCAAGGCCATTACTGAGGATTACATGAGATAACATTAAAGCACCGAACTTAGCACAAAATGACCAATTATTAATAGTTCCTTCTTGCTTTAAATTAACAAGGAAATTAGTTAATCTCTGCAACATTAAAAAAAAAAAAAAGAGTCAACAGTGCCAGGGTTTCTTTTTTAAAACTGGAGCTCTTTTCTTCTAAAAGTTTGTTTCTATTGATAAAAAATAAGGAACACAAGAAAATTACCTGAAATTCCATACTTCTGTGATAATCACTAACGTTTTTATCTTGTTTCTATGAATAAATACTATACATCTTAGCTCCCTTTCACACTTCCCTACTGAATTTACCACATCAGACCTTCTATGACGCCTAGGACCTCTGCACAGATTTTTGTCACAGGTTCTAACACTTCAAGACACTTGTTTTCACGCCTGTCCACCTAAAAAAGACAGTACTCCTTTCATGTCTGTACTCCTTAAAAAGACAGTAACTATGTCTTAAAATTCACTCTGCATCCCCAGAACCTAGCCTAGGTTTGGGCATTCCTTATCTGTCAAATGAATGAGGTCATTCCTAAACAGACTCAAGACTTAAGAGGGAATCAAGACAGACAAATAGCAAGGCCCTCCAGGCAGACGGTTAAATCACCAACTCCTAAAGGATGGCAATCCACTCCAGTATTCTTGCCTGGAGAATCCCATGGACAGTAAAGTCCACGGGGTCACAAAGAGTCAGACATGACTAAGCAACTTCACCTTCACCAAAAGGTGGAGCAGAGTCTAAGAGGAGGCTAGTATGACATCACCAAGAAAAATCTTTTCATCAAGAGTTCCCTTCATTAGATCAGCTCACTCCAGGCTGTGCATTTAACCTAGGCTCTTGGAGAAGAGAACAAAGAGTTATTGACAACAAAAATTTTAATACTGAATATTTTCAGTAAAAGACATAATTAACAAGGTCCTTCAAGCTATTATTAGACCAATCCAATCCATCCTATCTACACTAGAACATACCTAAAATAGAATTCCATAAAAGGCTGCATTCTGAAGAGTTCTAGGAGAACGAAATGGCAACCCACTCTAGCGTTCTTGCCTGGAGAATCCCAGGGACGGGGGAGCCTAGCGGGCTGCCGTCTATGGGTTAGAACAGAGTCAGACACGACTGAAGCGACTTAGCAGCAGCAGCAGCAGCATGAAGTACTATTTTTAAAGATCATTCTAAAAGAAAAACCAGCATGAATTCATCAGAAAGCTGCTTAAAATATTCCACTGGGGGAAGAGTTTGGTTTTACTACTTTTGTCAAATATTTACTTTTCTTTAGGCAACCATTCACAAATACAGTCCTTTTTGGAAAGTTCAGCCAACAAAAGTTTAGGGTTTTGTTGGGTTTTTGTTTTGTTTTTTGTTTTTTTTACGTAATCTGGCTCAGAGTCAACTCAAGTGCGTCACTGGCAAACACCTTAAGCTGTTACTACTGAAAATGTACTGGCTCAGTTAGGTCACACCCTCCACACACCTCCAAAATCCACTCACCACTATCTTTATTATTTTTATTTTTAGCACTCACACTATTTTATTTTTTATTTTTATTTTGCTTTACAATACTGTATTGGTTTTGCCATACACTGACATGAATCAGCCACGGGTGTACATGAGTTCCCAATCCTGAACCCCCCTCCCACTTCCCACCCCATATCATCTCTCTGGATCATCCCCGTGCACCATCCCCAAGCATCCTGTATCCTGTATCGAACATAGACTGGTGATTCGTTTCTTACATGATAGTATACATGTTTCAATGCCATTCTCCCAAATCATCCCACCCTCTCCCTCTCCCAACACCACTATCTTTAAATGTGGATTTCACCCATCCCCGGGAACTCAGTAAAGGGCGTCAACTATGCCCACAAGTTACTGTAATAAAAGCAGAGTATGGGTGGAAATAAAAATACAGCCTCTTTGAGGGAAAAAAAACGTCTTTTTCAGAATTTTTACCATTCCAAGTTATACTGGGTCTTTTGGGAAGCAGATGGAAAACTAATCTTGAGCACCATGAAAAACTGCAAACCCAAAACAGTAAGCTTTACTTATTTAGACCTCACTAAAAGATTTTACTTTCCCACCAGGCTGTTACAGTCAGGAACTAGATTTTCTTAAGACAGAACCAGGATATTCTAATGAAAGAAGCCCATTGTTTCCAGAGGATTAAGATGAAGAGCGCGTATTACATACCTAAAGAACAGTTCCAGGTTCCAATGGAGAGAACTAGTTTCCCTATAGAAACTTTTAGAACTCCGAAGAAGAGACTGAGAATTGAGAAGGAAGTAATTTCTTAAAGCCACTTCGTTCCAAAGTCACTTCTCCTTCCCCCCCCTTAATTTATCACCTTTTCAGAGGTGAAAACTGAACCTCAAGAAGGTAAGAGGTACGGTAACAAAGGGAGGAGACTAGGTCACTGAGTACAGGTGTCCCACTCAATTCAACCAGAATGTATTAAATGCTCAGCACCGTTGGCGAAGAAACCCGAACGATGACGTCTTCGTGCTCAAAGTCCGGTGGACCCCAACCCCTTGACATCACGTAGTTAACCTGAACGCTACGGTAAGGCTCTACCTGCCTGATGACTTACTTGAACAAAGGCTGGAGGAGAAAAGGAGATAGGTTATGGGAGGGGAGGAGATGGGCAGGTAGTACAGGGGCCCCCAGAGCTGCCCGGGTGGGCTCGGACCCCTTCTCAACAAGAGTCGGCGCGCCCCACTCTTGTAGGCAAAACTCCGTGGGTTTACCGAGCAGTCCCGCGTATCCAGAATGCGACCCGCCCCGCGCGCCGGCGCCCTAAAAGGCCTCCTCCAGGAAACCCCCAAGGCGCCCGAGAGGCTCCAGGCCGAGGCGCAGGGACCCTGGGGCGCCGGCGCGGGCTGGGGGGGACTGCAGGCCGGGGAGGGCGGGGGCGGAGCGCCGGCACGCCCGGCTCCGCCCGCTCTGGCAGGCGGAGGTGCCACATCCACAGCCTCCCTCTCTGTCCTCCTGCCTCCGGGCCGGGATGCGCCGCGCCCTGCCCGCCCGGATTGCGCGCGGGCCGGCGGCTCTCCGGGCCACCCCCCTCCCCGCGCCCCAGATGCCCCGGGAGTCCGGGGCCCGCTGCGCAAAGCCTCTGCGCAGGCGGAGCCTGCCCTCCGGGTGGAGGCCCAGCGCGCCCCCTCCGCGCGCTCCCCGCAACCTGGGACCCAAGCCCCTCACGCCCGCCTCGCCCCGCCCCGCCCCGCCCCGGCCCCGGGCGCCCGACCCCTTCCCAAGCTCCGGCCCGGGCCCCGCGGCCCCCCGCACGGATACCTGGCGGCACCTCCAAGGCCAGCACGGGGACACGCGGCGTCCAAGGATCAGCTGCGGCGACGGCGACGCGTCACAGAGCTTAAGATGCGCCTGCTGCCCCGCCCCCCGCGGACGCCCTTGCCGCCCATTGGCCGGCGGCGGAGGACTGGCCACCAATCGCCGTGGGCCCGCCCCCCGCCCCGGCGCGGCGCATCCCGTACTCGGACAGGGCGCGGGTTCCAGCCGTTCTCCTGCGCCTTCCGCGCCCCGCAATTCCGGGCAGCGGGCGGGGTCGCTACCTGAGTTCCGGCGCCTTCCTGGATCCGTGCCTTTTCATCGATTCCCCTCACCGCCCTCCCTTTGCTGGCGAGAAAACAAGATCTGGAGGGGTGAAACGCGGGACTGGACCTCCAGACCTGCGTTCTTCCCGGGGTTGCGCTTCCAGGCCTTTGCCTCGCGGAGCCTTCCGTGTGTGGAGGCCGCCCGCCTCTACTGGCCCCGGACAGGAGTTGCTGCCGCCGTGCCCTTGAACTCTGGTGTGCTGCAGCGCTTAAGTCTCCACTGCAGCGGAAAGCCCACTGCCCCCTCCTCGTGGCTGCTGGTAGATATTGAAATTAGGGCAAAACGCTCTGTAAATGTGTCTGCGACGCCCTGCACAATCCGTTAGAAAACCCAGAAGTGGGAATGCACAGGCGAGGGTAATAGCTGCTGCTGCTGCTGCTAAGTCGCTTCAGTCGTGTCCGACTCTGTGCGACCCAAGGGACGGCAGCCCACCAGGCTCCCCCGTCCCTGGGATTCTCCAGGCAAGAACACTGAATTGGGTTGCCATTTCCTTCTCCAAAGCATGAAAGTGAAAAGTGAAAGTGAAGTCGCTCAGTCGTGTACGACTCCTAGCGACCCGTGGACTGCAGCTTCCCAGGCGCCTCCGTCCATGGGATTTTCCAGGCAAAAGTACTGGAGTGGGGTGCCATTGCTTTCTCCACAGGGTAATACGCTCGGGGGTAAAAGAGTATGCCTGCCAATGCGGGAGATGCAGGTTCCATCCCCGGATGGGGAAGATCCCTAGAGAAGAAAATGGCAACCCACTCCAGTATACTTGCCTGGGAAATCCCACAGACAGAGGAGGGTGGCGGGCTATAGTCCACGGGGTCCCAAAAAGTCGGATATGAGCACGCAGGCCACCTCATGTTAGAACCGGAAGAGGCCATGCCATCGTATAGTCTACACCATTTTTGTTACATATTGGGAAACAGAGCTGGGAGTGAAAAAGCAGCTTACCCAGGGTTATCCCACACTTGGGCAGACCACTTCCACGTGCCAGCCACCCCTCTCTGAGGGCGGTTGCAGAGAGCCCCCAGAAATCGGACTGCAACTCAGCCTGGGTTCCCTTAGACTACCCTAATCAGGCAGGGTCCCATCTGGAAACGAGTGGCACACTCCAAAATGGAAAATTGAGATGTATTTGTTAAAGGAATCTTTTAAGTGTAAACGCGTAAACCACAAGGGGCAGAGGAGTAACCTGGGGCTAGTGCACCAGGAAGGGCCATGGTCAACCTTAGGCCTAAAGGGACTGTTTCCAGGATCCATAGACAAAAAGAAAGGGAAGGCCACCTGCCTGGGCAGAGGTCTTCAGTGACCTCCTAGGAAGGGAGCTGGGGTAAGGAGGATCCTGACCTCCCATCTCCTTCCAGGGCTTTCCATGGACTGAGCCCATTAGGAAGCCAGAGACCTAGGGAGCCGGGTGAAGACAGTCGTTGCAGGGCAGCCTCCTGGCAGGCAGGCTGGGTGGGGAAGGGTGGAGATTACATGGGCAAGAGGACAATTGGAAGTCATTCAACACAGACAGCTAGCTAAGATTAAACCTTAGCCGAGTAGAAAGAAAAGTCAAAGCTATCTGGTAAAGGCTGGAAAATGTGTGGGCACAGAGGCCAAGCTGTAAACAGCAGAGCCTGTGTCTGCTGATATCCAGAGCTAGACACCAAAAAGGGATTCAGTCCTCATGGTTCCATCTGTCCTTGTTACGGCTGTGCCCTCCCTAGAGTGCATTGAGAGCAGGACTCTGCCTTTTATTTATTTATTTATTTTTGATGTGACTTCTTAACACTGAAAACAATGTGATCAATCTCTTGGAAGTTGGGTCATTCAGAGAGGAACTGTTCTCTGTGGTCCTCCCTCATAAATCTGGGCAGGTATGTCATGCCAGGCCCAGCTCTGGGAACACTTACAGAGCCCAGGAATCCCCAATTTAACATTGGCAAGGAGGAACAGGTGTTGCTCAGTTCATGACACCCAAGATCTGAGTAACATCAAAAATGTGTTGCAATGCCTTTTGGACTTACAGTTAAGGTCCCTTTGAACTAAAACCTTTTCATAGGCTAGAAACTGCTGAGAATGTCTGGGTCTTATCTCTTCTCTCTTATCAGAAAAACGAAACAGGTACAGACAGCATGAAATATTTTATGGTTTTTCTATCTAGTTGAAAAATAACTAGCACTTGTTTTTTTAGCTTAATGTGCCCTGGGAGGCCTAGATTTGAAAGCAGCTTGTTTTCAAACAAGAAACAGAGCTGCTCTGTTTGTATACGCTTTATTTATAGTCAGCATATAGCGTGTAAGGACAGAGCATACATTGGAAAGATTTTTGAGCCTCTAAACTACTCATAGACTCAAGTAATTGACTAAATGGGAACCATAAAACTGAACGATATAAAGAGTGGCCCCAGGACTTCACACACACACACACAACTTCCCTGGAGGTCCAGTGCTTAAGAATCGGCCTGCCAATGCAGGGGACGTGGGTTTGATTCCTGGTCCCAGAAGAGCCCACCAGCTGCAGAGCGACAAAGCCCCATGGGCCACAACTGTTGAGCCTGTACCCTGGAGCCCGTGAGCCACAACTAAGGAGCCCATATACTGTAACTACTGAAGCCCCAGTGCCTGGAGGCCTTGCTTAGCAACAAGAGAAGCCTCCACAATGAGAAGCCCGTGTTCTGCAACTGGAGAGCCGCCCCTGCTGACCACAGCTAGAGAAAAGCCCACTCAGCAAAAAGACCCAGTGCAAGCAAAAAAAAAGACTGATCCGATCACATTATCCAACACCTACATTCATTTCTTTAGTTCACTCAACAAATGTCCCTTGAGTGCCTGCGTGCCTGACCCTGCAAAGGTTTTCCCATCAGGCAAGAGCAGGTGGGCCTCTCAATTAGAAGGGAGACGTTCAGGAAATGCTCCTTCAAGAGCTGAAGTCTTGCAACTCTGGCCATCTGCAAAAGCTGCAACTACACAAAAAAAGGAAAGAAGTCTTCGTTTTCTTATACAGGAAACTCCCAATGATTCGGTGACCAGAGAAGTAGCTGATGGATCATGCCTGCCTCCTGCTTTCCGTTACTTCCTCTATTGCCCAGTTTGTTGATGTTTATTATTAGGATAGCCTACATGTATGTGGACTTGAAATGATTGAAGAGGAAAATCCACGCTGACAGTCAAGGAGAAAGTCTCATAATGAGACTCAGGAAACATTTGGTGAGGTTTACCCACCAAGAGAAAAATTTTCCCCTGATTATGTTCATCCTAAAAGATACCTTCCAGCAGAAGACTTGGCAATATGCTTACCTCATGCCTCCTGCTGCTTCTGCACTAAGCACGGGCAGGCATTTATATCTGGAGGACAGTAAACCTCCTTACAGCCAGATGGCAGGGGTCTGTTAGAGGCAACATAAGCAGAACAGTAAGGAGGGTTAAAGAAGGATACAGCTGGTAAATGTTCTGAACTTAAATCTGAACTGGAAGGGGAAGGGGAAGGAATAGTTAGGGATTTTGAGATGGACATGTACGCACTGCTGTATTTAAAATGGATAACCAACAAAGGCCTACTGTATAGCACAGGCAACTCTGGTCAATGTTACAAGGCAGCCTGGATGGGAGGGGAGTTTGGGAGAGAATGGATACATGTATATTAATGGCTGACTCCCTCTGCTGTGCACCTGAAACTATTACATTTTTAACCAGCTATACTCCAATTAAAAAAAAAAAATCTGAACTGGGGACAATAGATAGAGATTCAGAAATAGTGCAGTTAAAATATTGGTTCTGCTAAAAGAATATCCCTACTAGGGGCGCTTCATTTCTCTCCCCCTTAGCTGAATTTCACCTGAAAACTCCAACTACAGCTTCTATCCTTCCCCATATGATACCTTTCCTGACTCCCCAGTCAGAAGAGTCCCCCTTACCCTCAGCGCTCTGTCCATCTGTCATAGAACTGCCTGCACTCATTGCTTGACTGCTGTATATCTCTAGCTCTGTGTATGTCATATCTTCCCAACCAGACTATATATGTATGTATTTGGCCATGCTACACGGTACCTGGGATCTTAGTTCCCCAACCAGGGATAGAAGCTGTGCCCCCCCGCCAAGGAAGCACAGAGTCCTAACCACTGGATCACCAAGGAAGTCCCCAGACTATACATTCTTAAAGGTAGAGCTTGTCTTGCAGGACCTTTAGAGCCTTCCAGTACCCATCTCTGTATTGCTTTTAAGAGGAATAGTATTCTACGCTTGCTCCAACTTATCTTTATTCCCCTGGGCAGGAATTAGAGGCAGAATAAGACATTGGACTATGATCCTGGGATTCTAAACGGCTAGCTGGCCCAAAGCCCTCCCCACTCCTAGAACAGTAAAACCTCAAAGTAGCTTGGGTTGAAAGAAGAATACTTCAAACCATTGTTGTACAAAAAAAAAGAAAAGAATTCCAAGTTAAACAAATGACAACCAAATCGTACTTTAAATGTGCCGTTAAAACATGATCTGTACAAAAAAAAAATTATGATCCATTAACACCTTGCCAAGTGCTGAAGGATTGTCACTGGGGCCTGGTAAGTTTATAAAGTTATGTGCTGGAGAAAAGGTGATAGACTACACCTTAAGTCAAGTGAGTGCAAGATCTGGAACAGAGCTGGGTCCAGAGAGGAGGTTGTGAGAGGGGCTCTGGGGTCAGTGACCACGGATGAAGAACACTGTGTGCCTCTAAGCCTGAATCAGGAACGAGAACAGAAAATACCAGAAGAGGGATGGAGGTGAACCAGGCCAAGTGATGGCTATTCACACCTGTTCAGTAGCAACTATTTTATAAGAGACTCAACTCATGGAGCTGAAAAATCAGCCAAGTCTCAATACTGAAACATAATAAATATTTTATTTTGAATATATGAATTAGAGCTATAAGTACATACTAGATTTTAGAGCTGAAAAGCCTTAAATATCCAATCTAGCACTTTAAAGGACAGAGAAATCCAAGATTCCAAGGTAAAGGGCTGAAGCCAGTTACAACATAGGTGGCAGGTGATAGGACAGCCAAGAAAACGAGGTGTTCTCCTCGTCATGTGTTGTATTTCAGACACTTAGTCAGAAGTAAGACTTTTAACCAAGAACCAAAAAGTTACAAAAATCAGTACTGAAATAAGTAACTACAAAAATAAGTAGTGAATTAGTAGCAGCATTTATTTGGAAAATACACTGCTCATTAATTAAAAAATAATAGAAACCTCAAGTGCTAGTTAAATATTTACATCCTTATCTATTCTGATACTAAGAGGTTCAGTGTGTTTTGCAATGATTTTTTTTTATTATTGATTCCATGAAGGCTAACTGAGTGTGAGCCTTGATAACATGTATTACTTTTCTTTGGAGAACTTTAATTTTAACTCTTTTTAGTTGGACTATAGAAAACAAGAACAATGACAACCCCCATCCCTCCCAGAAAACCTGATACATTTGTCGAAAATAATTCATACTTTTCTGCTAACATTGATGAGTTAGATGTGATTTTTAAGACTTTTTAAATGTCAAAGTTAAATGTTATTAAATGAACATATTAAAATATACTATAAAATCATTTATCTTTGTTGAAAACATGGTTTTGCTCTGTATTCTGCCAAGAGTTGTTCACATATTGGAAAGTCAAGTCACAGACAGCAATGCCAGTCTGGTGTTTGAGTCACCAGTGCACTCTCTTTTGGTGGCTGTTACATTCCTAATAGTGGTATGTGGTCCTTCTCTTTTCTTTTGACTTGGATTTTCCTCCAAAAGGATTTTAGTGATAAAGATGAATTAAGTCTTTAAATTAGGGATGAGAAATTATACTCTACCCTGACACCTGAAGTCTGACTTACTTCCCTGACTGAACAAACTACTTTCGTGTTCTGATATCTGTATTGGTCTCTTTTTCAATATTTATTTCTTTGGCTCTGAGGAGCTCAGTTGTGGCGTGCTGGATCTTCATCGTGTCGTGTGGGGCTTTCCCTTGTGGCATGCACGTTCTCTAGTTGAGGCACATGGGTTCAGTGGTTGCATCTTGCAGGCTTAGTTGCCCCAAGGCATGTGCGACCTTAGTTCCCCTACCAGGGATTGAACCCACGTTCCTTGCATTGCAAGGCAGATTCTTAACTGCTGGGCCACCAGGGAAGTCCCATCTGTATTAATTTAAATACAGATTAAAGGACCAAGAGATCTCCACTACTTGGTCTCCCCATTATTATGAATAATTCAGCTTGAACTATTTATATAGTGCCTTCTAATTCACAAAAAGGGGCTTCCCAGGTGGCTCAATGCAGGAGATTCAGGTTCAGTCCCTGGGTCGGGAAAATCCCCTGGAGGAGGACAAGGCAACCCACTCCAGTATTCAGGCCTGGGAAATCCCATGAACAGAGGAGCCTGGTGGGCTACAGTTCATGGGGTTGCAAAAGAGTCGAATACAATTTAGCGACTATATGATTAAACAACAATACAAAAAAAAAAAAAAAAAAAGCTGTGCAAAGCTCTGAGAGAATCAAGGGATTGAATAAATTGCAACTCCCGACTTCAGGGATGTGAATCTGACTGTGGTCAGTGGTCTAGTAAATCTGTTAGAGCATCCAGCATCCAGGTCACCATGATGGCTAAGATGCAGGCTTTGAAATCAGAACACCCAGAAGTCAGTCCTGACTCCACTGATCTTACCTGGATAACCTGAGACCCTGCGGGCCCACTTACCTATCTTGTTAACATGGGTTACCCAGAGGATCACCAAAAGATGTGATGCTCTAAAACACCCAGTCACCTCTAAGTCACTCCGCAGCTCAATGCCTGGTGGCATTGTTGTTTTTATTTGCAGTGATCAGTAAAGGTTATTTTCCAAGTCAATGTGATCATCGTCTGGCCTTGAATCTTCCCTCTTCTACAGATTCCTACTGAAATCTAAGTAAATTGTTTACTACACTTAGAAGGCTAGAAAAGTATTGATTGAAAATGCAAGAATATTTTACTCCTGGGATCCAAAGTAAATTTTATTCTAACTTTTAGTAAAAAAAAATTTTTTACAGTTACCTGTTCCCAGTCTGGCCCTATGCCTCCCCTTGGGGTCTGGGAAGTCCGATTGGACTGTGATTATAAGTTATGAACCTCACTCTGAACTGGCCTTCTTCTAGTAGATAAACAAGCCTTGGTAATACCTTCCCACGTGTGTTCATTTTCTAAAGGAAGCTTGAGATAAATCCAGGGAAGTAGGTAGCCCAGCTTTCCACTGGTCAGATTCTCCCCTTAATTTCCAAAGACTGAGGGAATTCCCTGGTGGTCCAGGGGTTAGGAGTCTGCTTTTCCATTTCAGGGGACACAGTTTTGATTCCTGGTCAGGGAACTAGGATCCTGCATGCCTCACAGCACTGCCAAAACAAAATCCAAAGATTGATAATAGAAGGAACTTTCAGTTCAGTTCAGTCGCTCAATCATGTCCCACTCTGCAACCCCGTAGACTGCAGCACGCTAGGCCTCCCTGTCCATCACCAACTCCCAGAGTTTACTCAAACTCATGTCCATTGAGTCAGTGATGCCAATCACCCATCTCATCCTCTGTTGTCCCCTTCTCCTCCTGCCTTCAATCTTTCCCAGTATCAGGGCCTTTTCCAATGACTCAGTTCTTGGCATCAGGTGGCCAAAGTATTGGAGTTTCAGTATCAGTCCAATGAATATTCAGGACTGATTTCATTTTTGATGGACTGGTTGGATCTCCCTGCAGTCCAAGGGACTCTCAAGAGTCTTCTCCAACACCACAGTTCAAAAGCATCAATTCTTAGATGCTCAGCTTTCTTTATAGTCCAATTCTCACATCCGTACCGACTACAGGAAAAACCATAGTTTAAAACTCAATATTCAGAAAACCAAGATCATGGCTTCTAGTCCCTTCACTTCATACCAAATAGATGGGGGAATCAATGGAAACAGTGACAGACTTTATTTCGAGGAGGCTCCAAAATCACTGCAGATGGTGACTGCAGCCATGAAATTAAAACACGCTTGCTCCTTGAAAGAAAAGCTTTGACCAACCAAGACAGCATATTAAAAAGCAGAGATATTACCTTGCTAACAAAGGTCCGTCTAGTCAAAGGAGGAAATTTGGAAACTTTCAAATTACATGAAGTATCTATAGAACTACTTGCCTCTCTGACATTTTCTCCCTGAAGCAGCTTATTTTTGTTTTGTAAATAGTTAATACATTTACTTCATTTACAAATCAAAGCAAATTAAACAGTACACACTGAGAGGTCTTGGTCTGGCCCAAGCCCATCTAGCCCTTGTCACCACCTAGGGCAGCCCTTCACATTAACATCGTGTTTATCCCTCCCAGTGGTTCTTCTTGCAATAGAGGGAAATATAAATGCATGTCATGATTTCCACTACTTCATAACACCTGAGACAGCAGATTACATGTGCTCTTTGTACCTTGCCTCTTCACATGCCCTGGAGTTCTATCTGTGTCAATACAGAGAGGCAGCCCTCATTCTTTTGTTTATAGCTGCGTTAATGGCCCTATATTGCTGGACACGTGGATTATGCCAATCTTTTGCTATTACAATGTCACAATAGATAATCTAGTTTCTGACATTTCATGAAAATATATCTGTAGGATGAAGTCCTAGGAAGGGGTCAAAGGAGTGGCCTAAATTTCCAGTTTCAAGGCTGAGATTTCAAATTCCAGGGCTCAGAGGAGAGTGAAGCAGGCCACTCAGTCCGTGCCTTGGACTGGTGCCGGTCTTTGCAATGAGACGGTGCAGAAATTGAGAGTACTAAGAAAACTCGGAGCAACTTTTCATTGCTGTGACATCCAAGCACATGATCATTTTTAGAAATTGTTGATTTTTACTGATTGTATCCATGGAACTCCTGAGAAGAAAAATGACTTCTGTGACTATGCAAAATCACCAACAGCTTTTTTAGTAAGATGAGATTTTCCTTCATATCATTTTAAATTCTGTCAAGTTTGTTATACAGACTTCTGAAAAAAGTTGAAAAACAGCACTATCTCTAAACATGAAAGAGTAAAACAAAATTAGACTAATTCAAAAGTGGAAACAAGGAATTCCCTGGTGGTCTAGTGGTTAAGAATTAGCTTTGCCACTTCCTTGCTGGTACAGTGGATGAGAGTCCTCCTGCCAAGGTAGAGGACAAGGGTTCAATCCCTGATCTGGAAAGATTCCACAGGCCTCAGGGCAACTAACTCGGTGTCCGGAAACTACTGAGCCCGAGCTCTAGAACCCATATGCTGCAACTACTGAAGCCTGTGCACTAAATAAGTAAATTTAATTAACTTCATTACATTTTTTTAAAATCTGACTTGCAATGCAGGGCACTCAGGTTTGATCCTGGTTAGGGAAGTAAGATCCCGCATACCACAGAGCAACCAAGCCCTCCCACTGCAACTAGAGAAGCCCGTATGCTGCAAAGAAAACTCACTGCAGCCAATTTTTTTTAAAAAAGTGAAAACATAGTTTAATCATGTAACAGCAGTTCTACCAGAAAACTGGGTCCCCTCTTGGTGGGTGTCACGCAAAAGACCTACTGAAGCTGAAGGTTGGAAGAAAGAAGGACTTACTACTTGCAGCAAAGAGGAACAAGGGGAACCTTTCCCAAAGCAGTGTCTCCCCAGCAGCAAAACTGGGGAAGTTTTAAGCTAGGGGTAACAAGCATATTCATGAAGGGACTTGGGTAGTGTATGCATATTCACGAAGGGGCTGGAGTAGAGGAGAATTCAGCATAGAATTGGAACAAAGGCCAGCAGAGTGCAAACTACACTCATAAAGGTCAGAAAAGGTCAACGTCACCATTGCCTAGATTCCAGCCAGTCTGGAGTCTTGTTGTTCAGTTGCTTAGTCGAATCCGACTCTTTGTGACCCCGTGGACTGCAGCACTCCAGGCTTCCCTGTCCTTCACCATCTCCCAGAGTTTGCTCAAACTCATGTACATTGAGTCGGTGATGCCATCCAACCGTCTCATCTTCTGTTGTTCCCTTCTCCTCCTGCCTTCAATCTTTCCCAGCATCAGGGTCTTTTCCAATGAGTCAGCTCTTCCCATCAGGTGGCCAAAGTATTGGAGCTTTAGCTTCAGCATCAGTCTCTCGAAGGAATATTCAGGACTGATTTCCTTTAGGATTGACTGGTTTGACCTCCTTGCTGTCCAAGGGACTTACAAGAGTCTTCTCCAACACCACAGTTCAAAGGCATCAATAATTCAGCACTCAAACTTCTTTATGGCCGACTCTCAAATCCACACATGACTACTGGAAAAACCATAGTTTGACTATATAGGCAAACCATAGCTTTGACCTTTGTAGGCAAAGTAATGTGTCTGCTTTTTAATATGTATCTAGGTTGGTCATAGTTTTTCTTCCAAGGAACAAACTGTTAATTACTAAGCTTTAATTTCTAAGACCTGTTAAAGCACAAGCATTGCGGCCAGGCTTATATGACAAAATGGCTTAGGTCAAAATAGCTTCTGTTTCGTCCTGGAGAAGGCAATGGCAACCCACTGCAGTACTCTTGCCTGGAAAGTCCCATGGATGGAGGAGCCTGGTAGGCTGCAGTCCATGGGGTCGCTAACAGTCGGGCACAACTGAGCAACTTCACTTTCACTTTTTGTTACAAAGCTGTATCTGGCTCTTTTCCTCTGGGAACCGGCTACTGTACCTGCATATAGCAATTGGTGGAATACCAACATATTCCAATGTAAGAAATATAAGATCCACAAAATACAAGGAGGCATTGCCATGGAAAGGGGCAGAAGATGGGGTGGGGGAAGTGCTCTCCCACGTGAAACAGGTAGATAATGTGTGTGTGCTAAGTGGTTCAGTCATGTCCTACTCTTTGCAACCCCATGGACTATATAGCCTGCCAGGTTCCTCTGTCCATGGGATTCTCCAGGCAAGAATACTGGAGTGGGTTGCCGTTCCCTTCTCCAGGGGATCTTCCCGACCCCGGAATCAAATCCACATCTCCTCAGCTTTTGCGTTGCTGGCAGATTCATTACCGCTGAGCACCCAAGAAGGCCCCAAGTAGATAATGATACAGTACAAAATGTAGTAGGTACTAAGTAATATGGGAATGGCTACCCACTCCAATATTCTTGCCTGAAGAAATCCATGGACAGAGAAGCCTGGCGGGCTACCGTACGGGATCACAAAGTCGGACACGACTGAGCAACTAACACTTCCACTTTTCACTTTCACCTGTTCACAAAGGGATCTGGGCACTCAGGCAGAAAAGCAGTATGTCAGGACTCACCTTGTCTGCCAGGATACTAATTTCCAAAAAGTGGAAAGAAGGTGTAAGATGAAATACAGATATTCAGGAATAAAATGTTATAAATGCTATCTAATACTATTATTTCATCCTTTTAAATATTCATTACCTTATCCTTTTATTTTTTATTAAAAATATATATATATTTATTTATTTGGCTGATCCAGGTCTTATTTGTGGCACACAGGATCTTCTAGCTTCATTTCGGCACGTGGGATATTTTTAGTTGTGACGCTTAGAATATTTATTTGATCCTTTTTTTAAAAAAAATATTTATTTGTTTAGTATTTGGCTGCTCCAGGCCTTAGTTGCAGCACACAGGATCTTCATTTGCAGCATATAAACGCTCAGTGCAGCAGGTGGAATCTTATTCCCTGACCAGGGATTGAACCCTGGACCTCCAAGCTGAGAGGGCATAGTCTTAGCCACTGGATCACCAGGGAAGTCTCATCTCATCCTGTTAAATCCTTTTATTTTGCAAAGGAAATAATCTGTTACCAGGGCAGAATGCATATACCAGTTAAATATGTATATTGGACACACAGGCTCAGTAATTTTTATTCTGAAAAAATATGAGATCAAAAGATCAGAAAGACTATTGTACTAGAAATGTAGCACTGGAGGGCAAGATCTGATGTGTTACGCCATTGCACTCCCTGATATAGAGAGAGCAAAGAGGAATTACGTAAACTCTGACACAGCCTTGGACTTAAGTACCCCCCTCAAGTGCCCAGGGCTTCCCTCACAGCTCAGCTGGGGAATCTGCCTGCAATTCAGGAGACCCCGGTTCGATTCCTAGGTCGGGAAGATCTGCTGAAGAAGGGCTAGGCTACCCCCTCCAGTATTCTTGGGCTTCCCTTGTGGCTCAGCTGGTAAAGAATCCGCCCACAGTGCGGGAGACCTGGGTTTGATCCCTGGGTTGGGAGGATTCCTGGAGAAGGGAAAGGCTACCCACTCCAGTATTCTGGCCTGGAGAATTCCATGGAAAGAATCCGCCCGCAGTGTGGGAGACCTGGGTTTGATCCCTGAGTTGGGAGGATTCCTGGAGAAGGGAAAGGCTACCCACTCCAGTATTCTGGCCTGGAGAATTCCATGGACTGTATAGTCCATGGGGTTGCAAAGAGTCAGACACGACTGAGTGACTTTCACTTCACTGTAAGTACCCAGATGCTTCTGCAGGTGTGGTTGCTAAATATTTAAGCTTCCAACGAGAAACAGAGAGAAAAAAACATCTTATACCTGTCCTACCATGAAGGGCATATATGTTCAAACATAGTATTTTTGCCCTGTAGAGTTGAAAGAAAAATTGGAAGTCAGCTTGCAGATCAAATTACATAGGTATATATTCCATCAACAGATAGAATCTTGCTATCAGGAAAGCATGGATTTCTCTAAACTACTGAAGGTCATTTTACTTCAACTTATTTTAGAAAACCATGATAGAACCTAACAACGTCATATAGGGGAAAAGTAGTTATGATTCATCTCAGGAAAACAAGTAACTGTGGTCCTTTGAACTTATCTCAGTAATATCATTAACTTGTGTTAGTCATGTTTTGCTGAGTTCTAGAAGCTACGAATGCCTGGGAAGACCTTTCAAAAACACAAACCAGATCTGTACAGCACAAGCATGGCAAAGGTGAAATTAGTGACATTTCCAGCCTGAATTCCAAATGACGTCAATGCTAAGACTGTTTCTTTGTGCAGAAATTGCTGACAAGAAGGTCATGGCCTTTTTACACTCTATTGCACCAATGCATACCTGTCTGTGACTTTCACTCACCTGTTCCTCTCTCCCTCGGCCAGCTAGAGCCTTCCTGTTGCATTTCCAGAGTTTAGGGTAGTTCCTGACACACAGCTGGTACCCAGTATGTGTTCTTGCAGAGGAAAGGACCATGTACTTATTCTTTGGACCATGTATTTATTATAATGTACTATGTAAATAAAGGGAGAAGGATAAAAGTGTTTTAAATACATAAAGAATTCTTGAAACTCAACAACAAAAAGATAAATATCTGAATTAAAAAGAACAAACTGGGGGCTTCCCTGGAGACTCAGTCATGAAGAGTCATCTGCCAAGGTGGGAAACACAGGTTCGAACCCTGGTCCGGGAAGATTCCATATGCCATAGAGCAACGAAGCCTGTGTGCCACAGCTATTGAACCTGCGCTCTAGAGCCCGGAAACCACAACGACTGAGTCTTCTCGCTGCAGCTACTGAAGCCCGCACACCCAAGAGCCTGTGCTCCACCATGAGAGAAGCCACCGCAATGAGAAGCGCCAGCACCCCGGGTAATAATAGAAGGTAGCCCCTGCTCCCCTTAACTAGAAAAAAGCCAGAAAGCAGCAAAGAAGATCCAGCACAGCCATAAAAAAATAAAAGTATTAAAAAGAACAAATGAGGGACTTCCCAGGTGGTCCAGCAGCTAAGACTCCAAGCTCCCAGTGCAGAGGGCCCAGGTTCAATCCGTAATCAGGGACCTAGATCCCACATGCCACAGCTAAAGATCCCGCCTGCAACAACTAAGACCCAATGGAGCCAAGTAAATAAGTAATAAACATTCTTTTCAGAAAAAGAAAAAAGAACAAAGGATTTGAATGGACATTTCTCCAACGAAGATACACAAATGGCAGTGTGCACTTGAAAAGATGCTCAATATCATCAGTTACTTGTTGTTTAGTCACTAAGTCGTGTCTCACTCTTTTTTTTTTAATTATTTTTAATTGAAAGATAATTGCTTTACAGAAATGTGTTGTTTCCTGCCAAATATCAACATGAATAACCCATAGGTATATGTATGTTCCCTCCCTCCTGAAACTCCCTCTCATTGCCCCAAAGAAAGGCAAGGTCAAAGAATGTTCAAACTACCACACAACTGCACTTATCTCACACGCTAGCAAAGTGATGCTCAAAATTCTCTAAGCCAGGCTTCAACAGTACCTGAACCATGAACTTCCAGATGTTCAAGCTGGATTTAGAAAAGGCAGAGGAACCAGAGATCAAATTGTCAGCATCCACTGGGTCATCAAAAAAGCAAGAGAGTTCCAGAAAACATCTACTTATGCTTTATTTACTATGTCAGAGCCTTTGACTGTGTGGATCACAACAAACTGGAAAATTCTGAAAGAGATGGGAATACCAGACCACCTGACCTGCCTCCTGAGAAATCTGTATGCAGGTCAGGAAGCAACAGTTAGAACTGGACATGAAACAACAGACTGGTTCCAAATTGGGAAAGGAGTACATCAAGGCTGTATATTGTCACCCTGCTTATTTAACTTCTATGCAGAGTACATCATGAGAAATGCTGGACTGGATGAAGCACAAGCTGGAATCAAGATTGCCAGAAGAAACATCAATAACCTCAGATATGCAGATGACACCACCCGTATGGCAGAAACTGAAAAAGAACTCAAGAGCCTGTTGATGAAAGTGAAAGAGGAGAGTGAAAAAGTTGGCTTAAAGCTCAACATTCAGAAAACTAAGATCATGGCATCTGGTCCCATCACTTCATGGCAAATAGATGGGGAAAAAGTGGAAGACTTTATTTTGGGGGCTCCAAAATCACTGCATATGGTGACTGCAGCCATGAATTAAAAGATGCTCCTCCTCGTAAGGAGAATTATGACCAACCTAGACAGTATATTAAAAAGCAGAGACATTACTTTGCCAACAAAGGTCCATCTAGTCAAAGCTATGATTTTTCCAGTGGTCATGTATGGATGTGAGAGTTGGACTAAAAAAGCTGAGGGCTGAAGAATTGATGCTTTTGAACTGTGGTGTTGGAGAAGACTCTTGAGAGTCCATTGGACTGCAAGGAGATCCAACCAGTCCATCCTAAAGGAAATCAGTCCTGAATATTCATTGAAAGGATTGATGCTGAAGCTGAAACTCCAATACTGTGGCCACCTGATTGGAAGAAGTGACTCATTGGAAAAGACCTTGATGCTGGGAAAGATTGAAGGTGGGAAGAGAAGGGAACGACAGAAGATGAAATGGTTGGATGGCGTCACCGACTCAATGGACATGAGTTTGAGTAAACTCTGGGAGTTGGTGATGGATAGGGAGGCCTAGTGTGCTGCAGTCCACGGGGTCTCAAAGAGTGGGACATGACTGAGTGACTGAACTGAACTGAACTGGGGAACTAAGATCCCAGAAGCCTCAGGGTGTGGTCAAAAAAAAAAAAAAAAGGGAAACGAACCCCAGATGGCAGAGCTAGTAAGTCTAGTAAGTGGTAGAGAGAGGAAATAAAGGGCCTTCCTCTTTTGACTCCAGAAACCACTGTAGTCGGAGGAAAGAGAATTCGCTGACTCTATCTGTCCCTGGGTGGAGAACCTTCTTTGCCTGAATAAATTCCCATCATCCGGAGCAGTCATTGGCCCAGAACGGGTGCTCAGTTTATGGTTCAGCAGGAAGGAAGGAGTCGAGGGAAGGAGGGAGGAACAATGGGTAGATACCCTGTCAAGACTGCACTCTTGACCTGTAACTACAAAGTAATGCCAAACAGCTCTCATATCATTTAAAAATATTTTTTTACCAAATATTTTATATACTCGATGGCCCCGTGTACAATTTAAATCACCTTCACTTTATTCAGTTCAGTTCAGTTCAGTCGCTCAGTCGTTCGACTCGTTGCAACCCCATGAATTGCAGCACGCCAGGCCTCCCTGTCCATCACAAACTCCCGGAGTTCACCCAAACTCATGTCCATCGAGTCGGTGATGCCATCCAGCCATCTCATCCTCTGTCATCTCCTTCTCCTGCCCCCAATCCCTCCTAGCATCAGGGTCTTTTTCCAATGAGTCAACTCTTCGCATCAGGTGGCCAAAGTATTGGAGTTTCAGCCTCAGCATCAGTCCTTCCAATGAACACCCAGGACTGATTTCCTTTAGAATGGACTGGTTGGATCTCCTTGCAGTCCAAGGGACTCTCAAGAGTCTTCTCCAACATTACAGTTCAAAAGCATCAATTTTTCGGTGCTCAGCTTTCTTCACAGTCCAACTCTCACATCCATACATGACCACTGGAAAAATCATAGCCTTGACTAGACAGACCTTTGTTGGCAAAGTAATGTCTCTGCTTTTCAATATGCTATCTAGGTTGGTCATCGTCTTTTAATTTCATGGCTGCAGTCACCATCTGCAGTGATTTTGGAGCCCCAAAAAATAAAGTCTGACACTGTTTCCACTGTTTCCCCATCTATCTGCCATAAAGTGATGGGACCAGATGCCATGATCTTAGTTTTCTGAATATTGAGCTTTAAGCCAACTTTTTCACTCTCCTCTTTCACTTTCATCAACAGGCTTTTTAGTTCCTCTTCACTTTCTGCCATAAGGGTGGTATCATCTGCATATCTGAGGTTATTGATGTTTCTTCTGGCAATCTTGATTCCAGCTTGTGCTTCCTCCAGCCCAGCATTTCTCATGATGTCCTCTGCATAGAAGTTAAATAAGCAGGGTGACAATATACAGCCTTGACGTACTCCTTTTTCACTTTATTAGACCCCGCTTAATAACTGAATAACTGTTATGCAGTCTCTGCTTTTCTCTAACTAGCTGTGTGACCTTGGGCAAGTCACATAACCTCAGTGAGTCACAGTTTCTAAGACAATATGGGTGATCTCAGGCAAGTCACCTCCTCTCTAAGCCTCGGTTTGTTTGTTTATTTATTTATTTTTGATGTGGACCATTTTTAAAGAGGACTTCCCTGGTGGCCTAGTGGTAAAGAATCTGCCTGCAATGCAGACGACTCAGGTTAGACTCCTTGGTTGGGAAGATCCCCTAGAGTAGGAAATGGCAACCCACTCCAATGTTCTTGCTTAGGAGATCCCATGGACAGAGGAGCCTGGTGGGCTACAGTCCGTGGGGTCACAAGACTGTATGCTCTATACAGTATACTCTGTATACTCTAAACCACCACTATTTTAAAAGTCTTTATTGAAATTGTTACAATACTGCCTTTGTTTTATGTTTTGGTTATTTGGCCATGATGCATGTGGGATCTTAACTCTCCCAGTGAGGTATTGAACTCAAACCCTCTGCACTAGAAGGTGAGATCCTAACCACAGGACTGCTAGGGAAGTCCCTAAGACTCAGTTTGTTTTACCAGTAAATAGGAGGGCTCACCAGTCAGCAGAAGAGCTGATTAGACACGTCACCAAGAGAGATACCATCCCCAACAGGCATATGGAGACAGAGTCAGCATCATTACCCATCAACAAATGAACACTGAAGCACAAACGTGATACTGCTACATACCTTCTGGAATCACTGGACCGAAAATGTTGATTGGTCGATCCTAAGTGATGGAAGGATGTGAAACACCTGGAACTCTTATTCATTGCAGGTGGGAATGTGAATTGTGACAACCACTGGAAAACTGATTGGCAGTATTTACTAAAGGTAGACCTCACACCTAGCTGTATCCCCAAAGGAAATATCAAGATGTATTTACCAAAAGGTATGAAAAAAAGGAAGAAGTGTTAGTCAGTTGTGTCCAACTCTTTGTGACCCCATGGACTGCAGCCCACCAGGCTCCTCTGTCCATGGGATTTCCCAGGCAAGAATACTGGAGTGAGTTGCCATTTCCTTCTCCAGGGAATCTTACCTACCCAGGGATTGAACCCAGGTCTCCCACACTGCAGGCAGATTCTTTACCAATTGAGCCACCAGGGAAGCCTCAAAAGGTATGTATAAGTCTGCTTAATCAAAATGGCCCAAAAAACATTTGATTACCTATCAACAGTAGAATGGCTAGGGACTTCGCTGATGGTCCAGTGGTTAAGACTCCACATTCCCAATGCAGGGGACATGTGTTCAATACTTGCTCCCGTATCTAAGATCCCATATGCCACACAGCGAGGCCCAAAAAACAAAAAGTAGAAAGGATGAATTGTAGAAAGTGTGTATCATAGTATGCCAACAGAAATAGGAATAAATAATTTACAGCTGTACACAACATGGATGGAACTCACAAATAATATTGAGCAAAGAAAAAAAATAAAAAATACTGAACAAAGTCAGATGCAAAATAGTTCATTACATATATTTAAAAGGAAAAAACAGGTACAACTAATCCATGTTATTAGAAGTAGGATAGTGGTCACCTTTGGGGAGGGGTATGAGAAGGTGACCCAAGGGGGTTCTGGGGTGTCCACAGTGTTCTAGTCTTGATCCAGGTACCAATGACAAAGGTGTTCTGTTTTAGAAGATGCGCCTGGCTACACACACCATAGTCGCTTTTCCAAATGCATTACACATTATAAACCAACAGCGAGAGGAATCCCAGCAAATAACTACCTTTCGAAGTTGGATTTTTTTAATGTGGACTGAAATGCTGGACTCGATGAAGCACAAGCTGGAATCAAGATTTCCAGGAGAAAATTTAACAACCTCAGATATGCAGATGACACCATCCCTTAGGGCAAAAAGCAAAGAGGAACTAAAGAGCCTCTTGATGAAAGTGAAAGAGGAGAGTGAAAAAGTTGACTTAAAGTTCAACATTCAAAAAACTAAGATCATGGCATCTGGTCCCATCACTTCATGGCAAACAGATGGGGAAACAGTGGCTGACTTTATTTTGGGGGGCTCCAAAATCACTGCAGATGGTGACTGTAGCCATGAAATTAAAAGACGCTTACTCCTTAGAAGGAAAGTTATGACCAACCTAGACAGCATATTAAAAATCAGAGACATTACTTTGTCAACAAAGGTCCGTCTAGTCAAGGCTATGGTTTTTCCAGTGGTCATGTATGGATGTGAGAGTTGGACTATGAAGAAAGTTGAGCACCAAAGAATTGATGCTTTTGAACTGTGGTGTTGGAGAAGACTCTTGAGAGTCCCTTGGACTGCAAGGAGATCCAGCCAGTCCATCCTAAAGGAAATCAGTCCTGGGTGTTCATTGGAAGGATTGATGTTGAAGCTGAAACTCCAATATTTTGGCCACCTGGTGCAAAGAGCTGACTCACTGGAAAAGACCCTGATGCTGGGAAAGATTGAAGGCAGGAGGAGAAGGGGACGACAGAGGATGAGATGGTTAGATGGCATCACTGACTCAATGGACATGAGTTTGGGTAAACTCCAGGAGTTGGTGATGGACAGGGAGGCCTGGCGTGCTGCAATTCATGGGGTTGCAGAGTCTGACTGGATTGAGTGACTGAACTGAACTGAACTGGCTACATGGTTTCACATGGGAACCTAAAATGGTATAGTTGATTTATAATGTTGTGTTAGACTCTCGTGTACAGCAAAGTGATTCAGCTATATCGAGAGATATATGCTTTTTCATATTCTTTTCCATAATGGTTTATTATAGGATTCTGAATATGGTTCTTTGTGCTATAAATAGGACCTTGTTTATGTTTTTTATATATAGTAGTTTGTATATGCTAATCTCAAGCTCCTAATTTATCCCTCCCCCTTTAGCAACCAAATTTGTTTTCTATGTCTATGGGTCTGTTTCTGATTTGTGAATAAGATCATTTTTAAATATTCATTTTTAACATCTGAAATTTATGACCAGTGGATGGCCCAAGTCTGCAAAGTTGCCTCCCAGAGTCTTTATGGGTTATTCAGAACTTGTGAAGCAGGCTAGGAAGCTAATGTCCTAGAAATCTGGTATTAATTTAATTTGCAGCCACTAATTAATATTCTATAAAGATGCTTTGCTATCACTATGAAAATGGGCTTAAATGTGTGTTTGTGTGTACTGCCTACAAGTGGAGCCACTATGTGTTTACCTAGCAAGAATCTGAAAAGGATGGCTTAGAAAAAGTCATTTTAGGGGAGAAATACTCTCTGCTGGTGAATGTCAGATGGTGAGGGGTGAGGATGGGAAGATATACAACCTCTGATAGTTATAGAATTATTCAAAAGCTTTGCTAATAAACAACAAGAAATAATTAGAAAGAAATTATTACAAACAAAATTTATTAGACAAACACATCAATAGATTGAGTTTAAGGATTTGGTTGGGAACTCACTGGGCCTTTTAAAGCAGCAGATGTCCAAAGTCACACACTTCAAGCATTACTCTGTTAAAATTCATAGAAACAAGAAAGGTCAGGAAATACAGCACTCCATGCTGGTCCACAAACAGACAAGCCTCCCCCCTCCCCAGTCCCTCTCTTCAGCTGTAGTCTTCTGGTACCTGAGATGAAAGGAATGTTTCCCAGGTCTTACAGAAATTTGGTTTCTTTGTTACAGATCTTGCTTCTTTGCATGCCTGCTCCTGATACATGGAATGTTGCTTTTGAGAAACCAACTAATAGTTACTGAGGGAGTGTTTATCACAAGTAAAGTGAATAAAACAATATTATCTATTACAGTAACTGCATTGTTAATCTCATCTGGCACCACTTGTCTTTCAGAAAGTTTAATGCATTGTTTGGGGACACATTTCTTCTTCAGCATAGGAGGGAAAGAGTCTAATTAATAACTTATAATTAAATAATACATACACTCAAATCTGATGAGATTCACATGAATGTGAAAGCTTCAATTTAGTTTGGAAGAAGGGGGGTATATTTTCTCATTCTTGATAATAACAGAAATAGATATTTCAAGGTTGTAATCTCATGTGTTCATAAAACCAAATAATGTGTTTTATTTTATGAGAAGCCATTGATCCTTAAATTTATTAATGACAAAGGCTACCAAGAAATAGCAAGGAATATGGTATCCATATAGATATTGCCCAGCCTCAAGTCATCCAGTAAAGATGAGAGTGAAAGATACATGACCTAGTTGGGGAGGTCTGGTTTTCGGAAATATGGGCTACAAATTATATTACATAAAAAACTGAAGAGTATTCCAGATAAAGCCAGCAAGAGAATTTTACAGGACTAATTCTTAAGAGAGATGATAAAAGCAGCAGTTAGAATACATGTCCCTATATGTAGCTCCTGCAGTTGAATCCATCACATATATGCCTTTTGCTTCCATGATATGCCCAATAATTATTTCTTTTACTGCTCTTAACAACCTTTTGCTTGTTCACCATGCCACCACGGACAGTCTGTGTGGAACAGAATATCTTCCAAGTCAGAATCTTAGATGAAGCCCTAAAAATGCTGAGTCTGTGCCTTAAAAACTAGTCCAGTTCATAACTGCCGTGTATGCTGGAGAAGAGAACTCTCCTTGATCACTATTGAGAGCTTCGGACTTGCTGGGACAGACATATTGGCCAAGACTGAAGTTTTACGATATCAAACACTGCAAATCATAATGGGCAGTCTCAGGTATAGACCTCAAGATTTCAGTTGTGCCACTGGTCCCTTTGTTATTTTCATGCCTTTGGGGCCATAGTCATGGTTTGTCAAAGCTGTTCTCAAAACTTGCAGTAGCGGGGAACTGCGCTCTACCTTAGTAGGCAAGTCTAGCTGTAAAGCAGTTGAATTTCCCAGCACGAACTTCTGGTCTTCTCCGAAAAGTTAGGTACCCATTTTCTCAGGAATAGCCTGTGGAGCGACAGTCTGGAATGAGAGTTGCTCTCAGGTCCTAATCTTAAATGAAAGATCTAAAAACGTAGAGCGTTATGCATTTAAAAAATGGTCCATCTCAAGGCGGCGGTGTGCGCTCACAGACCCAGTTCTCGCCAACTTTCGCAGTGTTCGGAAGGAATCGCTGGATTGGGGCCAGTAACCAAGTATGAAATGGGAAACAATCGGCTCTGAAAAGGGAAACAAAAACAACTGGGCTCTGAGGGAGCCAAAATCTTCGCAGATTCCATCCTCGTGAGCCGCTGGAGGGCGGGTCTTGGCTCTCTCCGGACTCCAAGCCCGGCGCTGGGCTAGTCGCGCGCCTCCGAACACCCAGACCCTCAGAAAGAGCCCTTGAACTGAATGAAGCCTGACCCACCGGGAAGAGCAGGTCCAGAAACGGGGAGATTTAAGGACGGCTTCCGTCTCCGGATACTCTGAAACGTGGCCGGTCCTTGATTCCCCTTAGTGGACCGTGTGGATTCCGGGGTTCCGCGCGGCGGGAAGGCGCGCACCTGGGAGTCGGCAGGCGGCCTCTCCCTGCCCTCTGGCGGCGCCTCCAGGCAGCCGGCAGGGAAGGGGCGCACGGACACCCGCGCACTAGGAGGGGGCGGTCCCTATGCATCGGCGCCCCTCGGTAGGGTGGGGACCACAAGTCCACGCCAATCACTCGTGAGTCCAGACGAAGAGGGGCCCAAGGGGCTCGGGGGTTCATAGATGCGGGGCGTAGAAAGGGGTCAGGTAGGAGGGCCCGAGGAAGGGCGCGAAGGAGCCCCCGGCGGCCGTCAGCGGGAAGGAAGCGGCGGCCGGGAAGAGGACGTTGGCCGCGGAGTAGGAGGGGAAAGTCTGGAAAGGATGCGCGCCCGGGCCCGGCGGACCTGGGCTGCCCCCCGCGCCGCCGCTCGCCGCCGCAGTCCCGGGCTGGGGCGCGCCACCTCCCGCCTGCGCCGCACCTTCGGCGCCGGGGTTCTGCTTCTTCCACTTGGTCCTGCGGTTCTGGAACCAAATTTTGACCTGCGTCTCAGTGAGGCTGAGCGAGAGCGCGAGGTTCAGGCGCTCGCACACGGACAGGTAGCGCGTGGCCCGGAACTTGTTCTCCAGAGCCACCAGCTGCTCGTAGGTGAAGGCGGTGCGCGCGCGCCGCGGCTTGGAGCTGCTGGGCTCCGCGCGCCGCCGCCTGGGCCGCGGGGAGCCGGGGGAGCCCGCGAGGCCGCCCGCGCCGCTCTCCCCCGCCGCCGACGCCGCGGCCCGGGCCTCGGGGGAGAGTGTCAGGCCCGCCCTCAGGTGCACAGCCCGCTCCCCGCGCCGCCGCCCCGCGTCCTCCACGTCCTCGTCCTCCTCTTCCGCCTCCTCCGCCTCCGACCCCTCCAGGGGGGACGCCAAGCCGGCGCCGCGGCCCGCAGCATCTAGAGGAGAGGGGGACGGTGATCAGAAAACGGGAACCACCCAGCCCGTTCTGGTCCCCGGACCTGCTTCTCGTCCTCCCCAGAGTAGGCGGCAATCTCCCCAACTCAGGGCCCTGCCCTGCCCCTCTCCGAGACTGCGTTCCCTGCCACCACCCCACGGCCCCCCATCCAGAGTGCCCAGCCTGTCCCGGGAGGTGAGAGTTAGGGTTGCGGTGCCTCTTCGCTCTTTACTCATCTACGACCTAGTAGGTGTCCAGGAAGTGTGTTTGGAATCAATGGATGACACCCTGCATTAAGGAAAAATAACGGGCTCATTGGACAACCTTATAAGAGTGTTGTATTACACATTAAGACATCGAGATGTCAAGTGCGTTTCAGGCTCGCTTCCCCCCGTCCCTAGACGCCTGTTTGGGTCTGGAACCTCTAGCAATTAGAAAAAGAAGTTATTAGGCGCCCCTCTCCTCCCTTTTAAAGTGAAATTCCCTTTTTCCCATCTTCTCTCTGCTGCCGTGTTAATAGAGTTTCAGATTTGCGCGGAACTGGATCGATAGATGTCATCTATTAAAGGTAAGTTTTAATCGAACAATATTAGGATCAGACAGGGAAAGGGGGTTTGAAGTCGGTACCTGCAAGCTGCGGGCAGGAGATATGCAGGCTCCAGTAATAGAATATCGATCAGAGAGGTGGGGCAAGGGGAGAGCGGCCCCTGCGAGAGGCGATCGGAACAATTACCCGGCCGGCCGCCCAGGCCCAAGAGCGGCCGCCAGAGGCGCCCAGAGCCCCAGACCATCACCGCTAAACTTGGGGATGGAAAGCGGTGGGGAGCGGTGGGGGGCGGCGCGGGGCGGGGGGAGGAGACTGCCAGACTTCAAGCCTCTCTCCCTGCGCTGCGCCCCTGAACTTTGGAGTCCCTCCCAGGCTTCACCCAGCCCTGGTCCTGCTGCCCTTTGTCTTTCATTTCAGACACAAACTTTCCTGGACGCCTCATGAGGGTCCTCCAGAGTTAGGAGTTAAGTCAAAAAGGGTTTGGAGAGAAAGGACAAAAGAGTCTACCATCACCCCAAGCTACCCTGACCCCAGTCCAGTCAACGATTGGGTCTAGGGAGACTGAGCGGGTGGGCAGTGGATTCTTTGCTGTTGTCTCTGGAGGGCCGGAAGGGACCCCTGTGCTCCACCGGACCTCACTGCCTGCTAAGACTTCAGACACATGATTCATCAGTCTCAGCTCCCTCACCCAGAGAATGGAGGGATGATCCTGTCGACCTCCTTAATGATGCTGTCGACCTCGCAGGTATTGAAGTTTTCCCTGACTTGTATCCCAGTCTCTAGCCCAGGTCCTGGCACATGGCGGGAGCATTAGATGCCCAATAAGTGAATAAGCCTGGCTAAATTGGGTGCTGGGTAAGTATTAGTTTCCACTGCCGGTCATTCAGAGCTGAGGTGCTTACTCGCTTGGCAGGTGAGCAGGGATAGGCTTCGGTGGCAAATCTCTGACCTGGGATGCTGCGGGGGGCGGGGGGCAGGGGGATGTGCCCCTATGTGCCTCTTCCTGCAGCTTCCCTGGTGGCTCAGATCGTAGAGAATCTGCCCGCATTGGGGGAGACCCAGGTTCGATCCCTGGGTCGGGAAGATCCCCTGGGGGAAAGGCATGGCAACCCACTCCAGTGTTCTTGCCTGGAGAATCCCGTGGACAGAGGAGCCTGGCGGGCTACAGACACGGGGTCGCAGAGTCGGACGCGGCCGAGCGCCTAACACGTTCGCTGCTCCTCTGCTGTTTTCAGCCCTCTTCCTGTGTGCCTTCTCCCCTTTGGGGCAGACGCCGCCAAGGTCTACTCACCCGATCCCGGGCCGTCCCTCCCACCCGCCCATCGCAGCATCTAAGCTGGGGCTTTCCGGGCCCGAGGCCGCCTCGCTTCCTTACCAGGAGCCTCTCGCTGCGGAACCGGGTCCCGGCTGGCGTCCTTCCTTGCTTCGGCCTCTGCCAAACTTTTCTTGGCTTCCCGGGGAGCCGGACGCACGGCTGGAAGCGCAGCGCGGGTGAATTTCTGCGGGTCCAAGATATCCAGAACCGAGAAGGAGATCTTGTGGTGGGAGGGAGCCGCCTTGGCCCCGCCGTCCTGCCATGCCAGCATGCCCCAGAGGCCGGCGGCGCGGGGTCCGGGGAGGGTAGTGCTCGGGCTTGCTTTAGGCTGTGGCTCGGCAGCAGCTCTCAGCCGGTAGGAGGGTCGAGGCGGCCAAGAGAATCTGGGGAGGGGGGCGCGGAGGCGGGGCTGGGAGAGAGCGGCCCGAGGTTGCGCGCGGATTGGCACTTGGGCTACCCGAGGCCCCCGCCACGTGCAAGGCGCGCTAGCAGGAGCCCCCAAGACTACCCCGAGCCTTGCCCGGACCTCCAGCCTCGGCGAGGGGGCGCCTAGGTGCGTCCGGTGCGCGCGCCCGCCTGGACAGCGCTGCGGGCTCAGCGCGCTTCCGCCCAACCTGCTGGGACTGACGGTGAGCGAGGGAGGGAAGTTAGGAAGCTTTCGTCCCGAAGATCCTCCCAATACACCCACCCCGACTCGGGCTTGGATTTGCACCCTTCCTCCAGGGCACCCGCCTTTGAGTTGGGGACGCAGTTGAGTCCAGCACTGATTACACGAAGGCAACGCTCAGCACATCGCCTGCCTCGCCAGTGCATCACAGTAATGGCCTCGGACCTGACCACCTCGGATTTAAAAGCCTTCATGTTCTCACAGTTTAGTTTACAACGCCCTTACACGTGCGAGATCTCGTTTGATCTTCCGAGCAGCCCTGTGCGGTGGGCGTGGCCTGGCAAGGCTATCTATCCCGGTTTTAAGAAGAGAAAATGTGCGAATGAGGTTCAAAGGTGAGAAGTGATGTTGCCCAGGGCCACTGTTAGTTGGTGACAGAGTCTGGATTTGGAGCCGGGTCTCCTTTCCTGAACCACTATTCTTTGCAGTAAGTTCTGTTATTTCTCTAGGAAAGTCCAAGTTGTGGACTGGACAAAACCCAGGTTGTGACAGAGGCTTTCCCTTCCACCCTGGAGCCTAGCCAGGTCAGGGAGCAGCAGGGGTTTCAGAGAGATGTCTGAGCCCCAGCCAAGATGCTCTGGTGAGGACAGGTGAGCTAGGTGTGGGCGGCTGCCCTGTCCTGTGGAGACTCCAAGCACGACCCCTGATACCCTTCAGGCGTTCTTCACAGACACAGGTCTGATCATTTGCACAGTTAAATTGTGTCTCTGGGAAGCAGGTTGCATCTTTGACCCCCCATCCTCCCAATAGTCCCAAGAAGAAAAATGTTAAAAGGTGTTTTGCCTGGTTTGGACTTATGGTCAGAAAACAGATAAAAGGCTTGCATCTAACCCACCAAGTCCCGTGGGGATGGGGCACAGCAGTCCTTGGGGAAGCTTCCACCAGCCACGCCCTTCTTAAATTCCCTTTCTTTTGTTGCTTGGGGGACAGTCTGAGCGCTAAGTATTTATCTCAGCGGCAATTTCTGAGGCTTCTCCGACCCCTCAGCCCAGAGCTACCTCTAAGGTTGCTGTCCCTTTCTTCCCGGCCCCATGGGGTTTTCAAACAATGACTTGGCAATTAAGATTGTCTGAGCAGGTAGGAGTAGGAAGGGGAGGAGAAACCTTCCACTAAGTGCAGTGGGGACGGGGGTGGGGGGTGCTGCTAATTCCATCTGTCATTGAAGAGGAGATCTTACAGGCCAGCTTCTTGGAGCTTTTCTCATTCAAAGCTCATGGCCCCTCCCAGAGGCGGTCACTGTATTCCCTGGGGACTTTAAAGCCCTGCCGAAATTTGAGCTAGCTCCAGTCCTAAAGCTGAGATGAATTGTGCTTTCAAAGGAAATCAGGGAAGGAAGTGCCCTGGCCAAGCCCAGCAGACCACCTCCAATCAGAGGGAACGCATGCCTAGGGAAAACCAAAGAAAGATGGCTAGGGCTCTAAACCGTGGCACCCAGGAACCTGGAGTGCCAATCACAGAACCTTCCAGGTCTCCGATAGGGTAGTTTGGTTTTTGTTTTGACAACTCTTTCTCGCCCATTTCTCACCTGATTAAAAAAAAAAAAAATCTTTCTTAAACAACAAGGTCCTACTGTATAACAGAGGGAACTATATCCAATACCCTGTGATAAACCATAATAGAAAAAGAATATGAAAAAGAATGTAGGTACGTGTATAAGTGAATCACTTGGCTGTACAGCTGAAATTAACACATTGTAAATCAGGGGTGTGTGTGTGTTAGTCACTCAGTCTTGTCCGACTCTCTGCAACCCCGTGGACTGTAGCTCACCAGGCTCCTCTGTCCATGGAATTCCCCAGGCAAGAATACTGGCGTGGGTAACCATTCCCTTCTCTAGGGGATCTTCCTGACCCAAGGATTGAACCCAGGTCTTCTTCACTGCAGGCCGATTCTTTACCATCTGAGCCATCAGGGAAGACCCAAATCAAGTATACGTCAATACATTTCAATATTGAAATCAAGTATACTTTATAAAACAAAAAATTTTTTAAATCTTTTCTTTCTTTCTCCTTCCCCACTGATCCCACTCCCCTTTTACATTTTTCCATTCACATTTATGTGTTTTCATATTTAGGTTCTCCACGGCAGCTAGAAATAGGTCTTTTTAAGGGACCTCCAGAATGGACATTTCTGGCTCCGCATGGTCCCTGTCCTTATCTGTTCTCCTCTGAGAAATATTGAAGTCACTTTCAGGGGAACGTGGGCTGGCATTCCAGAGGGCATCCCATGTCCTCAACCAGATGGACCTGGAAGGTGCAGAAGCCAGAGCAGGCTAAACCCAGTCATCTTCTTTTCACTTTATCGACTATCTCCAAAAATTTTTGTTCAAATAATTTGAATCATATTTCCTTTGAGGTCCACAGGTGTTATATACAGAAAAGGAGACGCAAAAGGAGAAGCAACAAACTGGAATGTCAAGAACACATAAAGGCCATGTGCTGTAAGGCGGTGAATCTTCAAGAACTCCTAGCAGTTTTTCAGTCACCTTTTTTCCCTTGCCCTTTATTTTCCCTGTATTTCTGACATGTGTGCTCAGTGCTGTATGAAGTTTTGTGAACTCTTGCATTCAGGACTTGGCTTCTGGAGACAGGTGCCACAAGAAACACCATGATGTGGGATTTCCCTGATGGTCCAGCGGTTAAGACTCTGCGTTCCCAATGCAGGGGAGCCAGGTTTGACCCCTCGTCGGGGAACTAGATCTCACGTGACACAGTTGAGAGTTCACATACCACAGCTAAAAAATCCTGCATGCCACAAGGAAGACTGACTATCCTCCATGCCACGGCTAAGACCTGGCACAGCCAAATAAATTGAGAATAAATTTTAAAAAAAGAAACACCACGGTGTCTCCCATCAACATTGCAGGAACAGAAAATGCTCCTTCTTACTCACCCAACTTAAAAAGAGACACCTCACCCGGAGAACAGACTAAATCCTTCAATTTGGTGAGGGGCGGGGGTGTCTGGGGGAATTGTTTTTCTGGCCACCTGCTTTGTAAATGACCAGAAAGGCAGTGAGACTTCCTAGAGGAACAATCTGGAGATGTGTTGACTTGCTCACGTCCTCACACGTGTATTTATATGCGAGATGTTCCTATGTAATAAGTACATCGGTCTCCAGCAAGCCACCTTCTCCCTGTGCTTGGAGTTGATTTGTGTTTTCAGCGTGGGCATTAAAATTCTGCCTGAGTGCTGTCTTTAAATTGCTTTGATGCTAGGTAGGTTCCATCCCTGACCTGTCCTGATGGCAAGTGATGGCTGTAACAAGCTCAGGATCAATATTCATAGCGGGTGTCCCGGGCTGATAACACTCGCCAAGACAATGTTCACTATCAGCGCAGACAGCTGAGATATTGCACCATTAGGGATGTTGTGTTAAATAACCTGATCCATTTCTGGGGCTATTTAATGAATTTCACAGTTTAGATAGTATCTTTAAGGAGAAGGCAAAGGCTATTCCAGAGGCACTGATGCAAATCAATGATGCCAAGCTTCCCGAGCGATTCCACAAACAAAGTGGCCTATGCCTCCAGCACAGCCTTGAGAAGCTGCCGCCTGAGCCGTGAACAGTGTTAACAATGGAAAGAATCTGCAGCATGTGCAGAGAGAGAGCAATCTTGAGCTGTGTCAAAGCATCTGAGATAAAATCTGATGTTCCTGAAATAAAATACACCTTAAATTCTCTAGGTAAAACCCTGCAGTTTGGGCCAGCCCACGGGGTAGGACATTATGCCAAAGAGACAGCTTCATAAGGCACAACGTGGTAAGGTAACAAAGGGGGAGAAGTGAACCGCAGACGTCTTCAACTCAAATCGGGCTGCAAAATGGGAGGGGGAGGTGCTGGATTTTAAAAAGAAACTAACCCATAGCAGCAGAATCAGTTGTTACTTGTTTACTTGACTCCACAGCCCTTGGTGGTCGAGAGTTCATTTACAATTAAAGGCTAGCATTTCCCATTTCCCACCAGGGCTTTGAACTCTGACAGCCAAGCAGAGCAAGTGTTCCTTAAAAAAAAAAAAAAAAAAAAGCTTTGATTTGTGAAAGCTCTCAGAGTAGCCACCCAATCCCCAGACTGCAACCAAAATTAAAATGTTACTCAGTAGCTTTTGCTTTAAGAAATCACTGTTTCTTTTTGGAAATCAACAGGTTTAAAAAACAATCAACTCCTTTATTTCAGAAATGTGGAGGAAGCATCAAAGAAGGTAAGAAGGCAGTGGGAGGAGGGTATTGTCCTGGTAAAGACAGTAAGCATTCACAATAATAGCTCTTCTTTCTTGGGCACTTTCTCTGGCCCAGGGCACTGAGCTAAGCTTTTTGCTTATTTGGGGTTATTTCATTTAACCCTTGCCACAACCCCACGAAGCAGGCACTATTATACCCCCAGTTTACAGTAGAGAAAACCAAGCTTAGAGAGCTTCAGATGACTTTTGCTGTGACCCCAGAGCTAGGAAGTAGGGAAGCTGAGATTTGAACCGGGGTAGTTGTTAGATTTTTAGAGCCTGGTTCAGTAACGTTCTTTTCTTACAGGAAGCCACATCCTTGCCTCAGGGTGAAATCCAATTGCAGACATTTATCAAATGGCTTTCCCTCAAGGTGACACAGGATCTGAGGTATAGAAGAGGACTTCTGAGAAGTAACTGAGCCCAAGCACTGCCTAGGAGGATATGGTGGTGCAGGTTTGGGATCCAGTCGTGGAAGCTCTTTCAGGCACTGTTTTCTAATGTTTTAAGATATTCCCAGGAGTAGTCCAAGAGAAGGGAACTGCCAAATTGCTCTAGACATCTGGAAAAGTGGAAAGACATGTCACTGGGAGAAAGAGAATGGGGGGGAAATGCCAAGTGATAAGCTGAGAACATATGAGGAGAGAATCGGGGAAGGACAGGGCCAGAGGAGCAGGGATACTGCGCAGGAGGCGCTTTCTGGGCTTTTTGATGGTGAGCATCACGTGTCATCGTCCTACCGGACACAAGAGAGGCATGTGCAGCGTACAGACGGGGGGAGCAAGGTAGGGTTTGGCAGATATACGAAGCACCTGCTTCCTGCTTGAATGGAGACACGTGTGATCATTCTTGGTGGTTTCCTGCAAGGCAGGGGACAAAGTCCTCTGTTACCCACACCTGTGCCCAAATTTCATACCTTCAGTCTTTTTTAAAAATTGAAATATAGCTGATTTACAATGTTGTGTTAGTGTCTGGTGGACAGCAAAGTGATTCATATATATGTGTATACATATACTGTTTTCATATTATTTTCCATTGTGATGTATTATAGGATATTGAATATAATTTGCAAAGTGAATCAGGTATATATGTATATACATGCTTTCATACTCTTTCCCATTGTGATATATTATAGGATATTGAATATAATCCCCTGTACTATACAGTAGGACCTTGTTTATCTAGTTTACATATGGTATTAATAGTTTGTATCTCAGTTCAGTTCAGTTCAGTCACTCAGTCGTGTCCGACTCTTTTCGACCCCATGGACTACAGCACGCCAGGCATCCCTGTCCATCACCAACTCCCAGAGTTTACCCAAACTCATGTCCATCGCGTTGGTGATGCCATCCAACCATCTCACCCTCTGCCGTCCCCTTCTCCCGCCTTCAATCTTTCCCAGCATCAGGGTCTTTTCAAATAAGTCAGTTCTACACATCAGGTGGCCAAAGTATTGGAGTTTCGGCTTCAGCATCAGTCCTTCCAATGAATATTCAGGACTGATTTCCTTTAGGGTGGACTGGTTGGATCTCCTTGCAGTCCAAGGGACTCTCAAGAGTCTTCTCCAACACCACAGTTCAAAGGTATCAATTCTTCGGCACTCAGCCTTCTTCACAGTCCAACTCTCACATCCATACATGACCACTGGAAAAACCATAGTCCTGACTAGACGGATCTTTGTTAGCAAAGTAATGTCTCTGCTTTTTAATATGCTGTCTATGTTGGTCATAGCTTTTCTTCCAAGGAGCAAGAGAGGGGGGCAGAGTCAGGAAATGGAGAGTCAGGGAGCCCAGAATGCCTCCATTCATGCCTTGGAACAGACACACCTGAAGCCATCAATGACTAGATGTTTACATGAGCCAACAGATTCCTCAACTTAAGCCATTTGAAATCGGGTTTCTGTCACTGGCGACCAAAGAGTCCTAGTTAATACAAGCCAATCTGGAAGGATTATACACACGTCTACTCACCAAGAGAGGATTGGAAGGATTCAAATTTCAGCTGAAATTCAGACATGATTTGCAAACTGGTTATTGGAAATGTAAGAGGCCAAGCTCTGTGGATGAAATATGCCTCCCTGGACACTGGAGGGTTAATGTGCCACTTCACTAGCTTTGGCCCAAAACTGTATAAACAAGAGTCTATTGGGTCAGGATTCTGGGGCAGCTTTTTTCTCCTGGTATAAAGGCCAAGACTCAGTTGTCACAGGCCCTTTCTCCTTTTCCTTCCCTGTTGCCTGAAATGCAGATGTGATGCCTGGGGCAACCTTGAGAGCATGAGGAAGAAGCCATATGCTGAGGATGGTGGAGCAGAAAGGTGGAAGTAGCCCATTTCCTGACAATTCTGGGAGCTGCTGTACCTGCCCATGACTGCCTTCCACTTGGCTTCTTGATCTACGAGAAAAAAAAAACTCAATTTGGTTGAGCAACTGCAGGTGGGTATTTGTTATATGCAGTGAAAACAACTCTAACTTATCCAATGCCCAGACATGAGTTTGAGCAAACTCTGGGAGACAGTGAAGGACAGGGAAGCCTGGCCTGTTGCAGTCCATGGGGTCGCAGAGTCGGACACGACTGAGTGACTGAACAACAACAGAAATTACATCCGAAGAAAGGCCACAGTCAGGCTGAGCCCACACTTAGAGACCTGCTGCTTTGGGCAGACGTGTCATCCTTCAGGTGAGGGACTTGGGTCCCTGTGTTCATTCCCTATCGTGGCTGGAACAAATCACCGCAAATTTAGGGGCTTAGAAACCACAACTTTGTTCTTTTACAGTTCTAGGGGCAAGTTTTGTCCTAAAATCAAGGGGTTTGGGGGGAAGGAGAGGGTGGGACGAATTAAAAGTGGTACTGTCATATATACAGTATCATGTGTGAAACAGATAGCTAGTGGGGAAGCTCAGCTTGCTGCCCTGTGATGAGCTAGAGGGCTGAAATGGTGCGGTATGGGAGGAAGGTATATGTATACTTACAGTTGATTCACACTGATACACAGCAGAAACCAACACGATATTGTGTTGGTTAAAAGTTAAAAGAACAGATATTAAAAGTTAATTAAAAAGTTAAAACTTTTTAAAACTTTTTTGATTAAACTTTTAAAATTAAAAGTTAAAGCAGATTAAAAGTTACAGCATTAAAAAAGTTAAATTAAAATTAAAAGTTAAAACAGATATTTGAGAAGTAGGAGTAGGGCAAATATAAATAAAATATTTTTAAAAACAAGCCTGTAGGGGAGACTCCTTTTCTTCACCTTTTCCAGCTGCCAGAGGCTGCCTGCATTTCTTGGCTCATGGCCCCTTCATATTCGAGCCCTGCAGGGCAGCATTTTCAAATCTCTCTCTCTCTCACCTCCACCTCTGTGGTCATGTCTTCTCTGACTCTTCTCCTGCCTCCCTCTATCCTTTACAAGGGCTCTTGTGAACAGATTGAGCCCATGTGGGTCATCTAGGATAATCTCTCATTTTAAGATCTTTGGCTTAATCACATCTAAAAAGTCCCCTTTGCCATGTAAGGAAACACATTCCCTATAGGTCCTGAGCAGCAGGGCATGGGCATCTTCAAGGAGCCATTATTCTGTCTCCATAATCTTAGATACAGAAAGCAATGTGCCCAAGGTCAGGCCCAGCCAGTGGGAGAGGAACGTTGTGTGGGCTCACCCCGACAGGCAGAAGTGCCCTTTTCCTGCCTCCTTATTTGGCATGAAGCTAAAGCCCAGTCATGCTTCAGGCTGCCCCGCTGCTCAGAAACCACTGCTGCCCCCCACTGCCTGCAGAGTCCATCCTCTTGGCTGTGTCTGTCACTCACTAGTACTGGGCACATGTTTGATCAGGAGCCTTAAAAGCATCCCTCTTGTTCTCTGCCCAGTCTTAACTCAAAGGTAAAAGATCATACTTTCGACCATTTTGCACCTGTGGAGTGGGCAGGGGTGGACTTCCAGATGGCACTAAAGACCTCACCTCCCAGTGCAGGAGAGGTAAGAGATGTGGGTTCAATCCCTAGGTCAGGAAGATTCCCTGGAAGAGGGCATGGTAACCCTCTCCAGAATTCTTGGCTTGAAGAATCCCATGGACAGAGAAGCCTGGCTGGCTACGGCCCGTAGGGTTGCCAAGAGTCAGACAGCACTGAAGCGACAGGAGACACATGCTGGCACGCATGTACCCGTGGGACCCACTGAGCCAAGAGAGTTGAAGTTCTACCTGTGGATGATGCATGGCTCATGATGGTCCTGGTACATTATCCAGATCATCCAGTTCCTGCACCTCAGAATCAGGAAGGCAAAAACTACATTTCCCAGACTCCCTTGCAGGTTGGACTAGGCTCCACCAAGCCAGATATGGTGGAAGTGAAATGGAGTCAACAGATGAAAAGAGAGACTCTGCTGAGGGAAAAGTGCATAGGCTTGGTTCTTTGGGGGCAGTACTGTCAGTCTCTGTCATCTTAAGAGCCAAGTTCATTTCTCAGAGCTGCATAGCTCTCTGTTGTGCGGTGCTTGAGCTTGGTTCCCCAGGCCCCTTGGAAATCTGTAAGCTCCTTAATGCCCTGTGTGAATATTGTCTGCAACTAAGAACCATGAAAGTGGAGAGTAAAAGTGAAAGTCGCTCAGTTGTGTCCAACTCTCTGGGATCCCATGGACTGTATAGTGCATGGAATGCTCCAGGCCAGAATCCTGGAGTGGGTAGCCACTCCCTTCTCCAGGGGATCTTCCCAAACCAGGTCTCCCACATTGTAGGCGGATTCTTTATCAGCTGAGCCACAAGGGAAACCCAAGAATACTGGAGTGGGTAGCCTATCCCTTCTCCAGCAGATCTTCCCACCCCAGGACTCTAACTGGGGTCTCCTACACTGCAGGGAGATTCTTTACCAACTGAGCTATGAGGGAAGCCCAGGGTCTCATATTCATTTCTCCCTCAATCAGAATGTGAAAACCCAAAGAGCAGAAAGGATATTCCTATTTCTCCTGTCAGGTCAGTTCAGTTCAGTTCAGTTCAGTCAGTCACTCAGTCGTGTCCGACTCTTTGCGACCCCATGAATTACAGCAGGCCAGGCCTCCCTGTCCGTCACCAACACCTGGAGTTCACCCAAATTCATATCCATTGAGTCGGTGATGCCATCCAGCCATCTCATCCTCGGTCGTCCCCTTCTCCTCCTGCCCCCAATCCCTCCCAGCATCAGGGTCTTTTCCAATGAGTCAGCTCTTTGCATCAGGTGGCCAAAGTATTGTAGTTTCAGCTTCAGCATCAGTCCTTCCAATGAACACCCAGGACTGATCTCCTTTAGAATGGACTGGTTGGATCTCCTTGCAGTCCAAGGGACTCTCAAGAGTCTTCAGCACCACAGTTCAAAAGCATCAATTCTTCGGTGTTCAGCTTTCTTGACAGTCCAACTCTCACATCCACACATGACCACTGGAAAAACCATAGCCTTGACTCAACGGACCTTTGTTGGCAAAGTAATATCTCTGCTTTTGAATATGCTATCTAGGTTGGTCATAACTTTCCTTCCAAGGAGTAAGCATCTTTTAATAAGGTCAGCAGACTGCAGTTTCCCCAGTAAACTTACCAACATGACATGCACGACTCACTGAACTGGGTCCGAGTTCTAATATTCTGATGAATTCTTCATCCTCTCTGTAACTCCAGAGACTGAGACAAAGTGGCATGGGAATATGGTCTTCTTTTTTATTTTATTTCATTTTTAATGGTCTTCTTTTGAAACCTTAAAGCTAACTCAGGCCAAGAGAAGTCACATTCTTTCAAGTTTCACTTTAAACACTTGGTCAGAGGGGTGGTCAAGGAAATTCTTCCCCTTTTCTGTCAACTTTTACTTACTACAAAAATGATGTAACATTAAATAGAATGTAAAAATTCATCCAAAAATCTCACTGGGCAAACACATTGCAATATTCCCATTTCCTTTTCAGCCTTATTCCTATGCATCCTTATTTTTGCAGGCAGGGGTCTGCATTTGGTGTTTGTTTTTTTTTTTAATTAATTAATTTATTAGTTTGGCTGTATTGGATCTTAGTTGCAGCATGTGAGATCTTCATTGTGTCATGAAAGATCCTTCCACAGGGCACACAGAGGGGGTGCACAAACCCTCATCGTGGTAAACAAGATTAGTTGCTCCCCAGAATGTGGGAATCTTAGCTCCCCAGCCAGAGATCGAACCTGTGTCCCACACCTTGCAAGGCAAATTCTTTACCACTGGGCCACCAGAAAGTCCCTACATTCAGTTTTGCATTCTGTTTTTTCATATAATGTTATAACACAAGCACGTAGCCTTCTTTTTGATGGCACAGTATTTCTTTCAGCAGCCATCTTACTTCTTGAGCAATTCTAGTCCCTGTCTTCCAGCTTGTTTTGGCATCACAGCTCACACTGCAGACATGGCCTTTAGGCTCACTTTCTTAGCACTGTTTCTCAGGGGCGCAGGATTATCCGGTCAAAGCACCCAAGTATCGCCGTTGCTTTTAGAACTGCGGTCCGGACAGAGGGTGGGAATACCAAAGAGAATCTTTTCCTGTTCTCATTCATTTTTGTTACTTTTATATAGGTGCCTCCTTGTAGTCCCAACTGCTGCTGCTAAGTTGCTTCAGTCGTGTCCGACTCTGCGACCCCATAGACGGCAGCCCACCAGGCTCCACCGTCGCTGGGATTCTCCAAGCAAGAACACTGGAGTGGATGGCCTTGCTCTAATTCTCGGGGGAGGGGGGAGGGTTGGCTATTTCCCAGGGGGGTTTGTTTTCCCGCTCTTCCTCATCTTTGTCCACGGATCTCCAGTCAAAAGGCTCTCATTTAGGGGAGTGCGGAAGAAGCGCACCTGTCTCCCTGGCTTTGCGACTCGCCCCGCCTCGCCCCGCCCCTCCAGCCCCAGCCCTAGCCCCGCCCCGTCCCTTCAGCCCCAGCCCCGCCCCGCCTCTCGAGCCCCGCCCCACCCCGCGGGGGTTGGGACTACACTTCCCAGGAGCCCTTGCGCGGCCACCACGGCGGCAGCGTTTGCCGCAGGTTGGGACGCGAGGGCCCCGAGCTGCAGCGGGGGCGGGCCGCGATGGCCGCGTGGGGCGAGCTGCTGGCCGGCGTGCGCGGGGTGCTGCTGGACATCTCGGGCGTCTTATACGACGGTGGTGAGGGCGGCGGCGCGGCGATCGCCGGCTCCGTGGAGGCGGTGGCGAGGTGAGTGGGCCGTGCTGGGCGCCGGGCGCTGAGCTCAGCCGGGTCCCGAGGGCCACCGGCCCGGGGCGGGCGGGGGACGGGGCGGGGCTACTGCTGCTGCTCTGGCCCCGCCCCGCGGGGCAGGCAGAGGGCCGGCCCCCGGGACCCAGGACCCCATTTGCCGGCCCCTGGAGAACCCTGAGGCATTTCGGGTTGCGCCAGGGGTCCGGCACCCCTGGGCGATCGTGGGGCTCTGCTGGTTAGAGTTGCTCCACTGTCCAGCAGGGCAGCCCCTTGCTGCTTGCTGCTGAGTCTTTGGAATTGGGCTAGTCTGAGTTCGGATATGCTAAGTGTGTAGTCCACAGCAGATTTCAAAGGCTTAGTGTTCAGTTCAGTCGCTCAGTCGTGTCCGACTCTTTGCGACCCCATGGACTGCAGCACTTCAGGCCTCCCTGTCCATCACCAACTCCCGGAGTTTACCCAAACTCATGTCCATTGAGTCGGTGATGCCATCCAACCGTCTCCTCCTCTGTTGTCCCCTTCTCCTGCCTTCAATCTTTTCTAGCATCAGGGTCTTTTCAAATGAGTCAGTTCTTCGCATCAGGTGGCCAAAGTATTGGAGTTTCGGCTTCAGCATCAGTCCTTCCAATGAATATTCAGGACTGATTTCCTTTAGGATGGACTAGTTGGATCTCCTTGCAGTCCAAGGGACTCTCAAGAGTCTTCTCCAATACCACAGTTCAAAAGCATCAATTTCTTTGGCACTCAGCTTTCTTTATAGTCCAACTCTCACATCCATGACTACTGGAAAAACCATAGCTTTGACTAGATGGACCTTTGTTGACAAAGTAATGTCTCTGCTTTTTAATATGTTCTCTAGGTTGGTCATAACTTTTCTTCCAAGGAGTAAGCGTCTTTTAATTTCATGGCTGCAGTCAGCATCTGCAGTGATTTTGGAGCCCCCCAAAATAAAGTCTGTCACTGTTTCCACTGTTTCCCCATCTATTTCCCATGAAGTGATGGGACCAGATGCCATGATCTTCGTTTTCTAAATGTTGAGCCTTAAGCCAACTTTTTCGCTTTCCTCTTTTACTCTCATCAAGAGGCTCTTTAGTTCTTCACTTTCTGCCTTAAGTGTAGTGTCATCTGCATATCTGATGTTATTGACATCTCTTCGGCAATCTTGATTCCAGCTTGTGCTTCATACAGCCCAGCATTTCTCATGGTATACTTTGCATATGATTGAGAAAAAGACTTAGTGAGAAAAATGTAAAAAGTTCATTATATCATTTTGTATTGGTTACCTGTTTGAAATGATAGTAATTTGAATGTGTTAGCCAAAATAAAATATATTTAATAATTCCACCTGCTTCTTTTGATCTTTGTTATTGTGGTTACCAGAAATTTTAAATTACTATGATTCGGGTGGACTGCACTTACCATCTGCTTAGACAGTAGGAGGGCATTTTGCCCATTAGTCTTATGCACCGAGGACACTGCCAGGACTGCTGGTGGCACCACTGGACCCCGGGCTGTGTAATTGCCATTGGCATCTCAGAACCAGAAAGTAAGAGGGTCCATCGTGGTGCAGGGAAGGAGGAAGTGCCTTCCATCTGGGGGAACAGTGGCTTCAAAACCTGAGGAGGAGAGCGTGGCAGGTTCCCCTTCACAGGACTGAAGGGCGAGTGAGGACGGGAGGGTGGCAGAGCCTGGCTGCAGCCTTGTGAGTCGGGCAGAGCTGTGTGGGTTCCATCCTGAGTGCAGGGAAAAGTCACCGAAGATTTTAGGCAAGAGTGTCATGGAATCTGATTTATGTTTTAAAGAAATTAAAAATATAAAAAGTGAACGTATATAAGTACCAGGTTCCCTGGTGGCTTAGATGGTGAAGAATCTGCCTGGAGTGCAGGAGACCCGGCTTTAATCCCTGGGTCAGGACGATACCCTGGAGAAGGAAATGGCAACCCATGCTGATATTCTTGCCTGGCAGACTACACGCAGATCCTGGCAGGCTACAGGCCATGGGGTTGCAAAGAGTTGGACACGACTGAGCAACTAACAGTTTAGTTTTATGCAAAGTACCAAATGAAAACAGCAGATCCCCTTTGAAATCTTGGAGTGGGAGAGGAACTTTCTAGCTCTGCCCCCAAATCTAGACTCTTATCTTTCATTGCTTATGGAAGACGCATTTGGCGTTATCTATCAGCATCTGCCTGATCTGTGAGAAATGACCTGGGTGGGAGGGCGTTTGTGGCAGTGCCTGTGAGAGAGCCAAAGACTAGAAGCATCTCAACTGTCCATCACAAGGGGAGTGTTACAGTCTCAGTCTATCAGTGAAGTTCTGTGCTGTATAAAAACGAATGAGCACCCCTGCCGTATAGGCGTCCCGTGTAGACGGGACGTGCTCTGTGCTGTCCTTTGGGTGGGAAAGGTAGAAATGCAAGCATGTATGCCTGCTAGTATGTTTGCATAAGGAAGCTGGAGGGAAGAACTTCACTGTGTGAAGAGCTGCGGTGGCTGCAGGAAGGCGTGGGAACAAGACTCTTCCCTGGCTAACTTGGTATATAAACATTTTTACATGTTTTTGAACCATGTGGATGTATTTTCCTGTTCAGGATACCAAAAAAGGAGTAGTTTCTGAATTTTGTCTCAGTAAAGCTGGAAAAAATGCTGCATTTCCCTACCCCCACTCTCACCAGCTCTTTTAAGAAGATCTCTGCCTGCAAAGCACAGAAACAGCTGTCAGTGGGGCAGACGGCAAGGCTCCAGAGGAAACAGGAGAGCCGCCAGCTGTGAGATCCCTGTGTGGTCCAGGGAGACACGGAGGGGCGTGGGCTAGTGGGTGGAGAGGAAGAAAAGGAGGGGAACTCACGAGACCTTTTGGGAGCAGGGCCAATGGGACCTTGGCCCACTGGATGTATGGGATATTGTGGGGAGCAGGACCAATGGGACCAGCCGATGTATGGGATATCGTGGGGTCCAGGGAGAAGCTGAAGTGAAGAACAGCTCTGGTGTTGGGACTGCAGCACCTGATGAGATGGAGAGGGGCCAGCGGGGCGTGCAGGCAGGTGCCATGCTGGCTCTTGACGCAGAGCCTGGCTCACGATAGACCCCAGGAGTGTGCCATGTAAATCTCACTTCCCACGTTCATATAGGGATTCCTGTTGTATGTGCTTTTAATTATTTTAAAATTAGGGCCACTTAAAAGCATCTTTACGTTAAAGTAAAATACTCATCTCTTCTCCTGAGGGGGGTGTAGTTACCCATTTTCAGTTATTTTCAGTAGCGCTGCCACAAACATTCTAGAACATGTCTTTGGTGAATGCATGGTTGCGTTTCTGCTGGGCACAGACCCAGGGGTGGACTTGCCGATCCTAAGATAGGCCTATAATCGTCACTAGAAGATGCTGTTGGGTCATTTCCCAAAGTGGTATATGTGAGCGTCCCCGTGGCTCCGTTCCTTACAAACACATGGGTTTGTGAGTCCTTGGCATCTTCGCAAGGTCATTTTTGCTTCTAGAAACCGGAGTCGTAAAGGAGGTCAAGGATATGGACAGAACCTCAGTCCCATCCGTCCACCTTCTGCGGAGAAGCACAGAGTAGCTTCAGCAATGGCCTTGGAGGAGGTCGGGCTGATTATGAGCCCTTGCTTTCCAGTCAGTAGCATGGGTCTGGGGTGCACCCTTCCTGGGCCAGTGTGGCTCTAGGGATCCCTCAGGGAGCACTTCCTCTGTGCTGGGTATCCGTGTCGCTCGTACCCTGCTGCTGGGAGGCGGCTGTTATCTCCCTTCGTCAGCCGAAGCCACTGCAGCCCAGGGCTCACCAGGTCTCCGCTGGGATAGCCCTGGGACCATGAGAATGTAGGTCCGCCCCACTCCTACCCTCTGTGCTGGACCTGAGCGTAGAGTCCTTTGAGGGAGACACAGGTATTGAAAAAGGGCGGGGGTCTTCTCTCTAGCAGCTTCCCTGGGTGATGCTCCCCCGACAGGCTGTCCCACAGTCTGCCCACACCTCCGGGTGTGACTCTAGGGGGTTGATCCCTGCTCCATTAACCACAGAGGGTTTGGACTGGTGTCCCCCCTGACAGACCCTCGGGACACCTTTTGTCTTAATGGAAAGGAAAAGTGAAGTTGCTCAGTTGTGTCTGACTCTTTGTGACCCCGTGGACTGTAGCCTGCCAGGCTCCTCCGTTCATGGGATTTTCCAGGCAAGGGTACCGGAGGGGGTTGCCATTTCCTTCTCCAGGGTATCTTCTCGACCCAGGGATCGAACCCGGGTCTCCCACGTTGCAGGCGGACGCTTCGCCGTCTGAGCCACCAGGGAAGCCTCATCTTGGTCTGCTTTAACTCAACTGATTCATCTAACTGGAGGGTCTCTGGTAGCAGCGACACTGTATCAGTCTAGCAGCCAGATAATAGCAGGCTGTACGAATAGTCCTCAAATGCATCCCAGCTGAGAGGGGAGAAGTGCCTTCCCCATCGAGCTCGGGATTGTTTCCGGTGATTGACCATCATGCTGCCCAGGGGCCTGGAGAAGGAGGCCTGGAGATCTGAACCACCCTGGGGCTCCCTGGCATAGGACCACACCACGTCCGCACAACTCTTCCCCACCCACCAGGGCCTTGCCAAGGGACCTGTGTGGCCTCTTCTCCCCCTCTGCTCACCTCACCCCCATGCTCCCAGTTACATAGACTTTGGGTGGATTTTCCCCTGACCAGCCCGTTAGCAGCCCAGCATCCACAGAACCGCTCCCCCCCGCCCCCCCCCCCCCCCCACACTGCAGCACCCTCTGGCTCAAGATCCTTTTCTCTCTAAAGACTAGGCCCCTCCACTCAGACCCAGGCCTCCCATGGCCAACTGATCACATTCAGGCCCAAGGGAGTGGCCCCCGCCCTCCTGTGGGTGCCGCCGGAGCCCCGTGTCCAGACCCTCCTGGCAGCGAATGTGTGTGGATCCCCTCCCCAGTAAAACCTGCCTGCTCCTGGAGTGTCCCTAGGGATGTCAGACTTTGGGACACTCTTGCCCTCTCATAGTGGCTGAGCCAGGAATAAGCTTGGCGGGCCCTACCTTGCTGGCCTCGGTGGAGACTCCTGGGCTTGCATCACTTTTTGTAATTGTTTTGCAGCCACACCCTGCCCTCTCTGGGCTCCTTGATATGCGAGGCTGGCTTTGAAGTCGCGGGGAGCTCAGAGGAAGTCCCTGGGGTGAGAGCAGAGCCGCAGCGATGATGGGGTCCCCGGGACCCTGGGGGGGTGTTTGCTTCCAAGATGGCTCCCTATCGCCATGGGTGCCCAAACCGCACCTTCTGCTCTGGAAACCCCGGCGTGGGGGAGGCGACTCGCTACTCCTCTTCCTAGCTGTCCGTGGTGACAGGTGTCCCCAGCTTTTGAAAAAATCCCCACCTTTTGGGGGATACAGAGCACATGGGGAATATCAGCTTTGCTTTTTACGATGCTGTTGTTGTTTAATCGCTAAGTCGTGTCCGACTCTTTGCATCCCTATGGACTTTAGCCTGCCAGGCTCCTCTGTCCATGAGATTCTCCAGGCAAGAATACTGGAGTGGGTTGCCATGGGATGGAACCCGAGTCTTCTGCCTTGGCAGGCAGATTCTTTACCACTGAGCCACCGGGGAAGTCCTTTTAAGACAGTATGGACCACAATAATAGCATCACCAGTGATGGTCGGGAGGCCTGCTATGTCCCAGGTAGATGTTTGATCGCACAAGCTACCTTCACAACCAGCACGTTTCCAAGCAGAGCCTGAGGCTCAGAGAGTTTCAGAAACTGGCACAAATGGGAAAAGTCATTGAACCGGGACTGCGTCCTCTGCACCCCCGAAGCCCGTCCACCCGGCTCCAAGCCCCAGTTTTTCCTGCAGTACTTCACGGCTTCTCATCAAAGATGCACTTGTTCATTTTTTCGTTCACATGTTTGTCAAGTGCTTTTGATGGCTCAGCTGGTGAAGAATCCGCCTGCAATGTCGGAGATGTGGGTTTGATCCCTGGCTTGGGAAGATTCCCCTGGAGAAGGGAAAGGCTACCCACTGCAGTATTCTGGCCTGGAGAATTCCATGGACTATCCATGGGGTCTCAAAGAGTCAGACACAACTGAGCGACTTTCACTTCTCACTTTTCTTTATACTAGGCTTCCCCGGTGACTCAGATGGTAAAGAATCTGCCTGCAATGCAGGAAACCCAGGTTCGATCCCTGGGATGGGAAAAATCCCCTAGAGAAGGGAAAGGCTACCCACTCCAGTATTCTTGCCTGGAGAATTCCATGGACAGAGGAGCCTGGTGGACAGCCCACGGGGTCACAACGGAGCAACTGAGCGACCCACATTTTCACTGTCACATTCTTTCATGCTAGAGACACAGCTGGAGGCACTGGGCCAGGGGCAGTGAGTGGGGCAGATGGAAGTCCCTGCCCCCAGGGAGGCTGACCGTCCAGTCTGGGGAGAGCAGCGTAAACAGCACCCAAAAGGCGAGTGTCAGAGGGAGAGAGACTGAACCGCTGCGGAAATGGGAGCCGAGGTCGGGGAGCCTGGCCACGTGGAACCGGTGACGTGTAAGCCAGCCTCTGGACCTGTCCTCTGGGCCAGTCGTGTCCCAGATGGGAGAGCAGGAGGTCCAGGCCTCCTGGAGCCGCTGGGTAGGCCAGGTGGGGCCCGATTAGTGCCCCGGGGCTTGTGGTGGGCGTGGTCCCGGGACATCTGTAACTGGCCTGGGTCCCCCCAGCAGGCCCTTTATTGGAGTCCATCCTTGGGCAGTTGGGCTCCCCAAGGGGAGCCATTCAGAGGCAGGGCGTGGCACAGCGGGGGCTGCCTCGCACAAAGGGAGCCCCGGAGGCATCTGCATGTGAAAGGCAGGGAGGGGGGCATTTACTGCATCCTGTCTCGGGCACTAAAGTGCAGCTGCGGGGGCCCCCTTGGCCCAGCCTTTTCGCGGCAGCGGAAGGAAGCAGGGCCCGCCTTGGCCGAGCAACCTCATAAAGCAATTGCCACCCGGGACTCACAGACCCGCGGCCGCTGCTTCCAAATGCGCACACAAGCCCTGTGACCCTATGAAAGTCAGGCCCCACCCCTCAGGCCTTAGGGCCCGAGGGGCCAGGGGGCTTGTCTGAAGCTCGGCTTCCTTGATGGTCAGCACCGCCCCCACCTCGCTCCATCAGACCCCGTGGACACAGCCAACTGGAAGTGGCTCCCTGTGTCCCCTCGCCCCATCCCCCAGGTGTGGCCCAGTGCCTGCTGGAGGGGCTCTTGAGGCTCTCAGAGGGGACAGGCCACTTGTTCTGAGTTCATTTACGCCAGAAACAGCTCTGCTGAGTCAGCCTGGACCTTGGACAAGGGGCGTTTGTCCAGAATGCCCCGCCATGCTGCTGCTGTCAGGGGCTGACTTCAGAGCTGGGGGCCCGGGAGGGGGCGAGTGCACAGTGGCTCTCTCCCAGGCCCAGTGCTTGTTGCATAACGTCTACAGTTTAATCTTCACAAGCCAGAAGTGCCTCCTTCTTGTGAACAGTCCCACTCAGTGCCTGAATGGAGGGCGGCGGGGCTGGGACTTGCTCAGAGAGTGGGGGTCAGCACCCCTGCTGGGGCAGGTGCCGCACTCCCCACCCCCCAGAAGGTAGGAGTTCTCTCTGACAGGCAGGGACGTGGGTCCAAGTCCCAGCCCAGCACTGTGGCTGTAATGTGGTCTCCGGCAAGTTCGTTAGGCTTTCTTTGCGTCCGTTTCATCTCCTGGAAGCTGTTGTAACTGCCCTTGGGGCTGTATATCCTGGATGTCCTGGGGACATCTGGCAGGACAGCCAGCCTCGGTTCCCCACGCACCCACCCCCCGGCTCCCTTCGCTGGTTGAACTATGCCTTCTTTCTTATCAGTTGTCCCAGCTCATCTGCTGTCCCAGGTGCCCTGAGCATCTGGCTTCCCATTCAGTTGCCTGCCTTGAGGGCCTGAATGTCCCCAGCACCCAGCCCTGGGCCTGCCAGAGGTGTGGTTGTCGTTGTTACCACCATCGTCATTCACGGAGCATTTGCAACATGCTTCATAACAGTCCTGTCAAGTAGCTTCTGCCAATGCCCCATTTTACAGAAGTGGAAACTGAGGTTGGAGAGGGTTAAGTGATAAGCCTTGGTCTCACACAGGGACAGGGTGGTGGAGGTGCTGTGGGTGTGTCTGCTTCCCGAGCTGAGGCCCCCTTACCCCAAGAATACCTGGTCTCTGTCCCCTGCAGTGCCCAGCCCGTGACCAGCCAGTGACCACATCAGGGGAGAACTGACTGCCAGCTAACCTTGCAAGGCTGGGGAGTGGTCCACAGACCCCTTGGCTCCTGAAAACGTGTCCTTTAAAAAGCGCCTCGTGTCCCTCTGGGCCTCAGTCTCCCACTCTGTGAGAGGGACCACTAGGCTGGACAGTCTCCAAGTCTCCTCTGGTTTGTGGGTTCCCGCGCATCTGATTCTAAATTTCGTTTATCTAACTAGTAAAGCGATGCTGTGAGCTCGCTCGGTGTGACTCTCTGATCAGAGCTCAGAGGCTCAGGCAAGTCAGAGCGAGAGCTCACTGGATGGCAGTGGGGGTTGGCCCCGGGCGGGGAAGGTGTGCCCACGTTTCGCAAGGGCCCTGGCTCTGGGCCTGCCCGACATTTCTGTTTGACTGTCTCCCCCTCCTCCGCTGTCCCCTGAGGTCGCTGGCTGGCTGGCCCACCCTGAGGCTCAGCCAGGGACACCTGCGTGCGTCACCGCCTGCGTTCTCTCTCCTCTCCGTCCAGCCTTTGGACTCCTGTTTCTTGCCTGCACTCTTGACGACACACTGTGCCCAGCAGAGGGCCAGGTGGAGAGTGGGCAGGGGCCTCCCGGGACCCCGCAGCGGGCTGTCGCAGGCTGGCCGAAAGCTCTGCTCTGGTGGGAAGAAGCAGGAGGTGCAGCAGGCCCTGGTGCTTCTGGCAGAGGCTTTCGGCAGCCCTGTGTCCCATCCCCTGGTGATGTCAGCACGCGCTAGGGCTCCTCTTGGGCCCACTGTGCCCCTCCCCGCCGAAGAGCTGGGAGGCTGGGTGCTACCCCATTTCCCGGCTGGGATTTCAGACCCCCGAGGCTGGCCCAGGGATGCCTGGCCCAGGACCTCAGCTGGGAAGCCAGACCCCCTTCTCAAGTGGCAAAAGCCCTTCTGTCCACGCTGCAGCTAGAGGGCAGCTCCCTGACCCCGAGCTGATGCCCGTTCATCTGGGCACACGGGGAGCTGGGCCGGGTTCCTCCCAGAATCAATGTGGCTGCCCCTTGGTGTGCAAGAATGATTTTTCTTTTTTTTCCTCCTTCTTCCTTCCTTCTTCCCTCCCTCATTCTTTCTCTTTCTTTCTCCCTCTCCCCACCACCTCCCTCCTTTCCTTTCTTTTTTTTTTAAATGACGGTATTTCTCGCTGCAGGACTGCCCCTGCTCTGCACCTGGGCTCCCATGTGACCCTATGATAAAATAGCGAGTCCTTAGAACAAATAGGCTCTTTGCATGTTTCAGTTTTCCCAATGTGTGCGGTCTGTCTCCGTGGCTTTCCGAAAGTGAAGCAGCCACCGATCTCAACGTCAGACAGTGGCTGGCGCTGCCGTGGAGCCCCGCCATGTAACAAAGATCTGGAGGCCGAGAGATGGGGCAACCAGGACTCCTGTTCTCTGAGGATCTTCACTGGGCGCTGCTGCCCGGGTTTCAGTTCATAATGACTGCCCCCCAGGGTGTTGCAGATGTCCTTTCCTTCTCTTGGAAACCTGAACTACAGAGATTCATTTATCTGCAGCCGTGGCCATTTTTGATGGAAAGAGGGGCTTGTTTCCACCAGGTAGTGGGGGAGAGTTGAGTTGTGGCCCCTGGGGTAGGGGCGCAGAGCAGGCAGTGTGGGTCAGGGAGGCGGGAATGTGGGGAACATGCTCTTCCCCTCCCCTCCTTCCACCCCTCCTGGCGTGTTTCTCCCGTCTCAGGTCAGCGCTCCAGGCCGCTGGACGTGGAGATGGTCCCCGGTAGAGACTTCAGCCTAGGGTGGGCTGGTGGACCTCACACAGCTCTTGTGAAGACCAGCACAGTTCAGTTCAGTTCAGCTGCTCAGTCGTGTCCGACTTTTTGTGACCCCATGAACTAACGCTAGGCCTCCCTGTCCATCACCAACTCCTGGTGACCACCCAAACCCATGTCCATTGAGTCGGTGATGCCATCCAACCATCTCATCCTCTGTCGTCCCCTTCTCCTCCTGCCCTCAATCTTTCCCAGCATCAGGGTCTTTTCAAATGAGTCAGCTCTTCGCATCAGGTGGCCAAAGTATTGGAGTTTCAGCTTCAACATCAGTCTTTCCAATGAACACTCAGGACTGATCTCCTTTAGGATGGACTGGTTGGATCTCCTTGCAGTCCAAGGGACTCTCAAGAGTCTTCTCCAACACCACAGTTCAAAAGCATCAATTCTTCGGCACTCAACTTTCTTTGTAGTCCAACTCTCACATCCATACATGACTACTGGAAAAACCATGGCCTTGACTTGGCGGACCTCTGTTGACTAATGTCTCTGCTTTTTAATATGCTGTCTAGGTTGGTCATAACTTTCCTTCCAAGGAGTAAGCGTTTTTTAATTTCATGACTGCAGTCACCATCTGCAGTGATTTTGGAGCCCCCAAAAATAAAGTCAGCCACTGTTTCCACTGTTTCCCCATCTATTTGCCATGAAGTGATGGGACTGGATGCCACGATCTTCGTTTTCTGAATGTTGGGCTTTAAACCAACTTTTTCACTCTCCTCTTTCACTTTCATCAAGAGGCTGTTTAGTTCTTCGCTTTCTGCCAAAAGGGTGGTGTCATCCGCATATCTGAGGTTATTGATATTTCTCTCAGCAATCTTGATTCTAGCTTGTACTTCGTCCAGCCCAGCGTTTCTCATGATGTACTCTGCATGTAAGTTAAATAAGCAGGGTGACAATATACAGCCTTGATGTACTCCTTTCTCGATTGGAACCAGTCTGTTGTTCCATGAAGACCAGCCCAGGGGCACGTAAATTAAAGGACATGGACCCTGCTTTCTCTGTGGTCGGGAGAAGTCACCATCCCCTACCATCGTTTGTCGCTTCAAGTTCGACCTGTCAGCCTTCAGCCTTCCCTACGCACCCAGGAGCCCACCCAGCTTGAGGCCTCCTCTCCTTCACCATCCTGTGAGGGGTCCCTCTACTCGGGGTGGGAATAAGGTTTGGAGTCACTATTAGCCTAGCCTTCCAGACCCCGACCCATTTCCCTCCCACCCCTGTCAGTAGGACCCAGCCCATGCTCCTGGGAGGCCCAGGTGTAGGAGCAGCGGATGGGAGGGCCTGCCAGCAGCGGGGCCCTCTCTGCTTGGTGATGGGGTGGCTGGAGCGTGGTGGGGGTGGGCCCTGCCTGCTCTGGGCAATGGGGGCGGGGAGGGGAGGCAGGGAACGAGATCGGGGAGCCTGTCTGCTGGCCACTTACTGGCTGATGTTCTCCACACACGCTGAGTGAGCTCTGACCATGGGCCAGGCCCAAGCCGGCACCTCGAAGATCTTCCTGGAGCTTCAGCATGTGAGGCTGTTATCATCCCATCTTCCGGATGAGGAAACTGAGCTCCAGGGAGAAGAAATAGCCTGTGGAGGTGCCACAGCCCTAGTCATCAGGCCCTGGAGCACCTCCAGGTCGCTCCTTGACCTCCTGGCCTCCCGCTCAGGATTAGAGCATCTTTCATATGCATTTGTCCTGCGGCTGCAGGAAGGCAAAAGTTGCCCTGCGTCATCGCTGTGCAAAGGCCCCTCCTACTGTCTACCCATCTGGACTCACGAGGGTCCGCTCTGCTTTCCCTAACCCTAACCCCAACTCCAGCCCTAACTCTAACCCTAACAGACACTGAAGCAATTCTCCCCACGGGCAGGATTGGCAGTGAGCCCTCCCGAGGTTCTCTGGGTGCTAGAATGACTTGGTTCCATTAGAATTTGGATCACTTAAGTGCTTCTCACAGAAAAGCAGTGCCGTGTTTCAAGAGCTGTGAAAGCCAAGTGGGACAGACTCTGCCTAGGAGGGGACAGAAGTCTGGGGGGCCTTCCTGGAGGAAGGGACATACAAACCAGGCCTTGAAGGATGTGTAGGATTTGCCATAGGGGATGGGTGACGGCAAAGACTCAGGGTGATGCGAGGGCCTTCGGGGTCAGATGAAGGTGAGAGGTGGCTGGGGTGGGTTGGGGACGGAGCTCCGAGGGGCCTTCCCCAGGGCAGCCTCATTGCCGCTGTCCAGCTCCTCTGTGGTGAGCCCAGAGGGCACTAGGTGGTGGAGCTGTGCCAAGGTCAGCCAGGATGTCCAGTAATCGTCCCAGCGCTCTACCTGCTCTCGAGCGACAATGAGAGGGTTTCCATTATTTTCGGGTGAGCGCCCCTGGCAGATGCCAACAGCTAGCAGATGTGTGAGGTCCAAGGTGATTTGCAAGGGACCCGCTCATGTGATGATGGGTAATGGCATCAGGCGACGCTGTCACTCAGAGCTTGTCCTGGCCTCTGGGAGGAGGTAAAGGTCAGTTCAAAGAGCCGGTGCGCCCACGGGAAGTAGGGGCAAGTCCCCACCCACTCCAGGCGGGGTCCCGGGAGGCAGTCTGGAAGCAGACTGAGAACGTGGCTGTGGTCTCAGAGGGGACGTCCGGCCGGAGCCCCGCTCTGGCTGCCAGGGCCCTGCGGTAGGCCCTCTCTCCCCGGGGTTCTGGGGTGTTGGGGGACGGGGATGGCCTGGCTTGTCCTGGAGCCGCGCCCAGCCCGATGCCGATGACTCTGGGGCTCGCTGCCCTTGGGAGGCCCATGGCAGGCTCTGCCGCGGCCCTGAAGCCACGCCTGGCTCCTGCTCTCCTGACATTGGGTTTGTGTGTTCCAGGCCTTCCAAGGCTGAATCTGATATTAAGCAGCAGCCCCTCCAAGAGACACAAAGGCTTTGGCTCCTCCGCTGTCTTAGTCTGCCGGAACAGAGTACCACAAGCCTGGGGGGCTCAGTGACAGAGGTTTATCTGCCCCTAGTCCTGAAGTCTGGGCATCCGAGATTGAGGTGCCCTAGGGTGGGTTTTTTGGGGGGAGCCCTCTTCCCGGCTTGCTAGGTGGCTCCCTTCGACTGTGCCCTGACGTGGCCTCCTCTCTGTGGTTGCAGAGGGATCCCTGTCGTCTCTGGCTGTGATCCTGTCCTGTCCTGGCCCCACCCTTTCATCCTCTCCTAACCTTCATTTATCTCCCGAGGGGGTCAGCCTATGAGATGAGGGGCGGGACACCGCAGCTTATATGCTGTGTGACATTCTCAGGCCTCTGCCTCCCGGAGCTCCTATTTTCTCATCCCTGGGACGGGCTCCTGGTTTTTGTCTCCATAGCTCGCAGACTCAATTTGGCAGGTGCTTAGCGCCTTGTGCGCTCCAGGCTCCTGGCCCGGGGAGTATATGTGAGGGACACAGGGTGTCCAAAGAGGGCTCTGCCCTCAAGGGATAAGGATGACATCAGATCACAGATACTGACCCCCAGGGCAAGGCTGAATGTAATGTATTCATCCTTTACTATTTTTAATAATAAAAATGAATAATACTCTAGGGCTTCCTTGATGGTTCAGTGGTAAAAAAAAAAAAAAAAAATCCACCTACAATGCAGATAACACAGGAGATGACGGTTCAATCCCTGGGTCGGGAAGATCCCCTGGAGGAGAAAATGACAACCCATGCCAGTCTTCTTGCCTGGAGAATCCCATGGACAGAGGAGCCTGGCAGGCTACAGTCTGAAGCGTTGCAAAGAGTCAGACAGGACCGAGCATGCACGCATCCATCCAACCAGTACTTTCTTTACTTTTAGTAATTAAGAAAAATGAAGAGACGACCTGGGACTCATGCCAGAAAGTGAAAAGAGGGTGTGGTCAGGGACATGAATGGACAGACCTGCAGTGAGGGGCCTTCCCCGAGCATTTCCCACCGCTGTCCAGGGGCTGATTCAGTCCTAAAACTAGTAATTTTATTTTATTTTTAACTGGAGGATAATTACTATACAATATTGTGTTGGTTTCTGCCATACAACAACGTGAATCAGCCACAGGTGTACATATGGCCCCTCCCGCTTTCACCTCCCTCCCACCTCCCATCCCACCCCACTCCTCTAGGTGGTCACAGAGCCCCGGTGTGAGTTCCCTGGGTCATACAGCAAATTCCCACTGGCTATCTGTTTTACATATGATAGTGTAGAGGTTTCCCTGTTACTTTCTCCATTTGAGTAGTTTTGATTTTAAAGCAACATGTCTTCAGTAAATGTACGTTGTGTGTCGGCGGAGAACAGTGTCTGCAGTGAGTTCTGCTGTTTACCTGTGTGTCACGGGCATCGGAGCTGTGTTTGGAATAGCAGCTGCGAGGTCCTGTCATCTCACCGTCACACCGATTGCTCACTGTTCTGAGAAGGTCACATCGTAATCCATTAGCAATAATTAGTCCCCCGGCACCCGCTGCCTTCTTCCCTCAACTGCTCCATTAACTTGGGTGCGGATCGCACATCCCAGGCGCCAATCAGTGGAAGATCTGTCTGTAATATACAAGGTGATGCTATTAGTTACAATATATTAACTGCCTAATTTAAAAATACGAAAGCTGTCTTTATGAAGGGCAATTAACCACTAAGCGTAATTGATAATTCATAACCCCCTGATTAGGAAAGACAAATACTAAGAAAGGACTGAATCACCTGGGCTGCTGGTTGTACGGCATCGTCAGCCTCTCCGTCTGCGTTTGTTCACCCTGTTGTCAGTCGGGCCTGACGTTTCTTCCCAGGTCTCACCGGTCGGCTCCGGCGCTTGGCGGGTCTGGAGGCTCACCGTCACGTGGGGGTGCATGTCCTCACCACCGAATGGGGTGCAGTGAAGGGGGTGCAGGCTCGGGGCACCCTTAGGGGAAGCAGTAGGCATGGTCCTAAGGCAGGGTGCCTCTCACCAGCTGTCATCTGGACTTGCCATCACTCAGTCATTCAGCAAACACTTGTCAGGGGCCTGCGTGGGCCCAGCCATCAGACCTCGCTCCTGACCTCGTGGAGCATGCGAGTCCGGGAGAGAGACGCTGAACAAATCCCAGCATGAGATGATTGGAGATACGGGTTAGCGTCAGAAAGAAAAGCAGCCTAGAGACAGAGCGGGGCAGCGTCACCCAGATGGGCAGAGAAGGGGACGTTGGGCAGACCCTTCACCTTTTCCCTAGGGTTTCTCGGACCTCCTGACTTGCAGCCTGGTGACTTCCATGGCCTCTGACATGCTCTCAGCAGATGCCAAGTCTGAGGGCTCCCTCGCCACGGCACAGGGTACCTCCAAAGAGGGCCGTGTGCTCCGGACCAGGCCGGGTCGCCGGCCCGCTGGCCCCCTTGCTCAGGGCCTGGCCTCGCCCGCAGCACTGACTGTTGCAAGGCCCCCTTCCTTCTGGGGGTCCTTGTTCCTTTGTCTCCCTTCCAGTCTCAGCTCCAGAGCTGTCTCCTCCCCAGGGAGGCCTCCTGACCTGCCCAGGCTGCCTGGCCGTCCTGTCTCCTCACCTCTCTGGTCCTTCCCGTCACCTCTCGTCCTGATCCCAGCGCCCCTCCTGTGTGCGGTCTCCCACCTCACGCACCGACTGAGGGCTCCGGGGTCAGAGAGCCCGCCTGCAGGCACCGCGGCGTGTCCGTGTGCCAGTCAGTAGGTGCTCAGTCGCTGTCAGCAGAAGGGCTCAGTGTCACTTCCCTGGGTTCTCTCTGGGCGTCGGCTTTTGTGGCTTGGCCTTCACAGAGACTGCCCAGGTGCAGCGGAGCTACAGGGCCTCCCGTGAGCCCAGACGGGCTGTCGGAGCTGCTGACGCTGCGGGCATCCCCGGCTCTCATCCCGTTAGCTCACCCGTGCGCCCGATGACTCCATCTGGCTGACCTGTCTACAGTGACAGGTGGTGAGACAGCACACCTCAGGCGTGGTCCCCCGGCCTTTTCATTTTGGAGAAATGTGGATACTCAGGGGTCAGCTCAGATGCTCAGTGGAGATGCTCACTGTGGTGGGAGGGCCTGGAGGGGTGGCCAGGACGCTTGGAGGGGACCTCCACCAGGCTGAGCGGCGTGGTGTGGTGCGGGGAGGTGTCGATTGGCTCCCGGAGGTGGGTGGATTGGCACGTGTGAAGAGGCGGTGTGTCCCGGGTAGAGGGACATGGCCGTGTCCCAGGCAGAAGCAGAGGTCACGTGGGAACTTGGGGCATCTCAGGTGTGCCGAGCTCGGCGAGGATGAGAAGGGTCTTCTCCAGCTCAGAAACCCCAGGGTCTGGCGAGGCTGTTGAGGCCCAGCTCAGGGGCCTGTGGAGACCCGACTTGCTCTGAACTGTTCCCTGGAGAAGAAGTACCCGTCCAGGCCCCTCCCCGGGCGGCCGGGCCACCTGCTGACAGCCCCCTCCCCGGCCTGTCTCCCCTCCTGTAGACTGAAACGGTCCCGGCTGAAGGTGAGATTTTGCACCAACGAGTCGCAGAAGTCGCGGGTGGACCTGGTGGGGCTGCTGCAACGGCTGGGCTTCGACGTCTCCGAGAGCGAGGTGACCGCCCCGGCCCCTGCCGCCTGCCTAATCCTGAAGCAGCGAGGCCTGCGGCCACACCTGCTTGTCCACGACGGTAGGCCGCCCTTGGGCCCCCAGGGCAGGTGAAGGCACCCCCTCTCCAGCTGGGGGCTGGGGAGGACACAGAGGGAGCACCTGGCCCTTGTTAGACCCGTGGGCCTTGGGGTGGAACCCAGGGACTCCCTGCTGGGACCCTGGCCCCATCCATCCTGGCATCATCCTGGGCCTGGGAGTCGGGGTGGGGTGGGGTGGTGGTCAGAGGCAGGGTCCATATGGCTCCCTGGAGGCAGGAAAACCCTGGGTCTGTTTTCTGTGATCCAGGATGGAGCAAGGTGGCAGGAAATTGTCAAGGGGGGCAAGATTTTAGCCTCTGGGGTCTGTGTCTGTGTGTGTGAGAGAGAAAGACAGACAAATAGAACAGATACAAAGCTAGGTCTGTAGGTTTCAGAACCGTATTTGTGAAAACCAGCCCCAAGCTCTGGCTAATGGCACAGGTTCACTTGCTAACATCAGTCTGAAGGCAATGACAAAGTCCCTTTGACCCTTAGCTGGGAATTTTGCTGAAATGAAGAAGAAAGAACAGTATTACCTGGCACCTTCTGAATATTTAAAAAGAAGAGACAGTACATGCTTCAGAATTCAGGACACTTTTCTGTTGTTGCACGGAGCCTTCCTGCTTCCTTCCTCTGTGCTTGGCGTTGTTATTTACAAACCTGCGGCAGAGGCAAGCACGCTTTTCTACCCCGGGACAGGGGTAGGGGACTCCCAGAAATGGAGAGAGCTCCTGAAGATCTGGAGGCCGAGTCCACAGCTCTGGCACCAGTCGAGGGCGACTTGCCCAGCCTTTAGAAACTGTTTTTCTTGAAATGCTTCCTCTGTGATCTGGGATCCTTGCCAGTGTCTTTAGAACAGGTCCTTAAAGTAACAGAAAGATTTAAGAGAGAAAATCCTCCCCTCCCCGGGGCAGGGGCAGAGGGTGGGGGTGGACCTACCAGAGATGAGAGGGAAACTCAGCATTCCCCTTGAAGATGACGTTCATCAGTGAGGCCAACAGGCTGATGTTGGAGCTCGAGAAGCTGTGGGGGAAGCCAGATGCCCTTCGTTGCCTGTTCTCTTGTGTCTGTGCTTTGCACAGGTGTCCCTGTCTTTTCAGACCTTGAATCATTTTCAGGTCGATGAATTCCACCTCCCCCTCCCCAACTTTTTGTTATGAGGATTTTCAAACAGACGGCAAAGCAGAAATAATTTTCTTTGGAACATTTGTTTGCCTTTCACCTTGACTTTACCAGTGGCATTTTGCCATGTTTTCTTCATTATACATCTCCCATCCCTCCATCCATCTATCCATCTTTAACTTCTTGATGCATCTCAGAGTCACTTGCAGACTTTGTTGGTGGTTGTTATTCTTAAGTCGTTCAGTTGTGTCCGACTCTTTGCGACCCCATGGACTATAGCCCGCCAGGCTCCTCTGTCCATGGGATTTCTCAGGCATGAATACTGGAGTGGATTGCCATGCCCTCCAGGGGATCTTCCCAACCCAGGGATTGAACCCTTCTCTCTCCCTCTTTTCAGGAGTCCGCTCGGAATTTGATCAGATCGACACATCCAACCCAAACTGTGTCGTAATTGCAGATGCCGGAGAAGGCTTTTCTTATCGAAACATGAATAAAGCTTTCCAGGTGCTCATGGAGCTGGAAAACCCTGTGCTCTTCTCACTGGGAAAAGGGTAAGTCAGCTGCGGAGGAGTCATTTCTGGCCACTCCGGGTGATGCTCCGTGGGCCTCTCTGACTTAAGGAATCAGCAGAGAAGCTGGGAAGGGTGGGCATGGGGTGGACGCAGTATGGCTCCTTCTTCCTTCCCTCTCCTTTTCTTGCTTTTTCCCTTCATTTCGGCATCCGTGTCTTTGATAATTTTTGAGCAGAGACCTGGTCTTCAGCTGATTGGTCAAGCATCCCTGTGACCACGAGGCTGGGAGTGGCCTGGGGCAGGGGCGGGACCCCTGGAGATCAGGGTGGCCATCCTGAGTTTCGGTTACTGTCACAGGACACAGCACAGGGCTGATGCGTTGTGCCAAGGAGACGGATGCCCGAGCAGTGAAAATAGGCTTGAGGGCCTGTGTGCTCTCGTCTGGGCCCCGCATCTCTGGTTGAGGAGCAGCCTGTCAGCTTGTGATTCTGTCAGCCGAGTCTGCAGCCTGGGCCTCACCGTCTCTTTCAAAACACTGTGTTGATTATTTCTCTTAACCTTTTTTATCACAAAGAACAACACATCTTCATTGAAGAAAAACTGTTGAATACAGATAAGCAAAAAGAGGAAAAGAACATTTTCAGTCCCACTGCAGGAGAGAACAGCGGCCAGCATTTTGGTGTGTGTCCTTCCCAGCAGTTTTCTGTGCAGAAATCATTACACGTGGGTGTGTTCACAGCATCAGTATCTAACTCGACCTGATTCTGTCTCGCGGCTTTAGTGGTTCACCAAATATTCTGTGAAGCACTTTGCATACAACTGGGCTTCCCTTGTGGCTCAGTGGGTGAAGAATCCCCCTCAATGCTGGAGCCCCAGGTTCAGTCCCTGGGTTGGGAAGATCCCCTGGAGGAGGGGATGGCAATCCACTCCAGTACTCTTGCCTGGAGAATCCTGTGGACAGAGGAGCCCAGAGGGCTACAGTCCATGGGGTCGTAAAGAGGCAGACGTAACTGAGCGACTAACACTTCTGTGTGAGAAGTAGACGTCTCTGCAGCGAGGTCATTCCTGTTCATTGTGTTACAGGCTCTCCTGTAGTTGTCCTAGGCTGTTTCTGATCTTCTCCTTGAGTAAGGCTGTGATCAGCCTCTTTCTGGCATTTTGGGCGATGTGTATTTTTTGAGGTCCCTGGTGCGTGTTGCCAAGTTGCTTTCCAGAAAGCAGTGTAGGTTTATTCTGTCCTCCGTGGAAGCAGCACTAGGGTTTTAGAGTCACAGGGGTGCTGTGGAACCCGAGCCCAGCGTTGCTTGCAGGGCAGGAATTCTGTGCCCATCTCTGGGGAAGCCTTTCCCAGCTTAGGTGCTTCTGATGACTGGGGACTTCCTACCTCTGCCTGCTGAATGGGGGTGGCTATTCCGGTAGACACGAGGGGGACTTTTTATCTGGCTGCTGGCCATTGCTAAGCACTCTATATAGTTCACCATGTTTAATTCTGACCACAACACTGTGAGCTGTAGGCAGCGTCATTGCCATTTTACAGATGGGTATATCAAGGCATAGGGAGATGAGCTAAGCCACGGTCACCCCATCAGTCAGTGCAGGGACGGCCAGGAGCGCCCCCAGAGCCTGTGCTCCATCACTTTTCAGCTCCATTCTAGAGCAGGTATTGGGTCCACACAAGATCTTAAACTTTTTTGAGGTCGTTTTAAAAATTGGAAGACTTTACGTAAAATAACTGGATTTCTGGATTCTCTTGAAAAAGCAGAAGATCTGAGGGTACTCGCCCCACATTCCCAAATGCACTGCCGCTTGGTGGAGCCACTGGTCCCTCACCTCTGGTGCAGCGGAGACCCCACCACGACCTCCTGCCCATCTCCAGGCTTCAGGGTCGGCTGATGTTCATCTTGTACCGAGAGTTGCTTTTCTTGTGGTAGAGAAATATTTCTTCATGGCTGTGCTTCTTTTAAAATAGGCAAGTGAAAGAGTTTTAAAGAAAGAGAGGAGAGGATACGTGTCTCTTGTTGCTGTTGTTCATTTGCTAAGTCCTGTCCAGCTCTTTGCAACCCCACGTTCTGCAGCACACCAGGCTTCTTTGTCCTTCATTATCTCCCAGAGGTTTGCTCAAACTCATGTCCATCGAGTTGGTGATACCATCTAAGCATCTCATCCTCTGTTGTCCCCTTCTCCTCCCGCCTTCAATCTTTCTCAGCATCAGGGTCTTTTCTAATGAGTCAGTTCTTCGCATCAAGTGGCCTAAGTATTGGAGCTTCAGCTTCAGCATCAGCATCAGTCCTTCCAATGAATATTCAGGACTGATCTCCTTTAGGATGGACTGGTTGGATCTCCTTACAATCCAAGGGACTCCCAAGAGTCTTCTCCAACACCACAGTTTGAAAGCATCAATTCTTTGGTGCTCAGCTTTCTTTATGGTCCAACACTCACATCCATACATGACTACTGGAAAGAACATAGCTTTGACTAGATGGACCTTTGTCTTGCTGCAAATATTCCAGTGTGTTTATCGTGCAAAAAATTGTATCTTGTGTTAGTCAGTGGTCTCCAGAGAAACAGAACCAACAGGGTGTGGTGATGTATATACAGACAGTTCTTGACTTAGCAGTGGTTCAGATGATAACTTTTCGATTTGGTTATGGCGTGAAAGCTACGCACGTTCAGAAAAACTGTGCTTCGAATTTTGAATTCTGGTCCTTTCCCGCATGCAGTGCAGTCCTCTCTCGTGATGCTGGGCAGACGCTGGGCACTGGCTGCTCCCAGGCAGCCCCATGATCACGAGGGTCAACAGCTAGTACTCGTACGAACATTCTGTACCCAGACCACCATTCTGAGTTTCACTTTCAGTAATAAATTACATGGGATATTCAGTGCTTTATTATAAAATAGACTTTGTGTTAGATGATTCTGCCCAACTATAGGCTAATATAAGTGTTCTAAGCACATTTAAAGTAGGCTGGGCTTATTAAATGCATTTTTTAAATGCATTTTTTAGTTAATGATAATTTCAGCTTGTAATGCATTTATCAGAACATAACCCTGTCATAGGTTGAGGAAGATGGGTATATAAAGAGAAATTGATTGTGGAGGCTAGGTTTTTCCTGCATAGGCCAGCAGGCTGGAGACTTAGGGAAGAGTTGCCATCTGAGTGCCAAGGTTATCTGCCGGCAGGTTCCTTCTTGTTTGGAGAGGTCAGACTTTGTTTTGGTTGGGCCTTCAACTAATTGGATGAGGCCCACCACATTGTGGAGGGCAATCTGCTTTACTGAGTCTACTGATTTAAATGTGAATGTCATCCAAGAAACATCTTCTCAGAAGCATCCAGAATACCATTAGACCAAATATCTGGCCCAGCCAAGTTGACATAAAATTAGCTGCCACAGTTCCTTGCTGGTCTTACCTTCTGCAGTTTAGGTCACTGCAAACCACAGAAGCTGGCCAGCTTGACTCACGTTCCACCTTGGTCCTGTAGGCTTCCCTAAAGTTACCAACTCCTTGCGAACAGCACGATTAAGAAGTTTTTGTTATTACTCATTTACGTTAAAACTTTTGTCTTCAAAATTATCTTTAATTATTAAAAGTTATTTTTCCAGATCAGGGATAGTAGTCAAAATAGGTATGGTTGAAAAAGAAAAAAAAAAAATGGAATCAGTTTCTTTTAGCTTTGTACTTGTATAACAAATTCAGTAGTAGGCAAAGATGTGTTTTCCAAGTAAGCAGCTAGTGAGGGGGTGGCTAGCTGCTGGGGTTTCTGACTGGGGCTGTGGGTTGGGTGCTCAGAAATCAGAGAAAGGAGCCGGCAGCTTCTGGGCTTAGGTCGTTGCCCCTTGGGACAGCCCAAGGACGCAGGAAGAGCTGCTGCCACGCCCAGCTGAGGGTCACCGCGGATGAGGGGCCGTCCTTCACCTGAGTGGGGCTGCGAGGTGCCGCCAAGGAGGCAGAGTGGTGGATTCACTGGGGCAGAATGTCCTCGTCCTGGAAACGGAGTGATTTACATTTGGCATCTGTTTGGACCGAGAGTGGGAATTGCCTTTGTAATTTCTTCTGTCATGCCTCCCTCGGAAAATTAAGCTGTTTACGCGACAGACTATGGAAGGTTAATGGCTCTTGTGGGAAAGGTCAAGTGGTCATTTTGAAGGGAGGCTGTGCTGAATAATCGGAAGGGAGGGCAGAGGAATAAAGCATAAAATCTATCTGACTGCGGCTCTCTGGCTTTTCCCTGTCTTTCTGGAATCCACGGTTTCTTCTTTGTGCCTGGAGTACTCAGGTTCAAGCCAGACCTGCCGTGGCTTTTATTATGCCAGTAACAGAAGATAAACACATCAAATCTCTTGTGTTTGGGGAATAAGAAAAATTAACTTGGGTACTAGTGTTTACTGTATCCCTAAAAATGTTTTGGGCCAACAGATGGCCTTCTCAAGATGCCTTTTTGTTTTCCTGGATGAATAAGAAATAAAGACAAGTTCTTGGTCCTATGAAAGCGAGTCCACATTTAGTATAAAAAGAAATATTAAGGTTTCTAGATTTATGCAAGTCAGTTTTTTTCTTTAGGTTCCAAAAATCAGTGTGGCAAAGAGAAGAGGGTTTTGATTGGATCTTTTCAGCTGCATGTTCCAATTCTTCTTCCCACCGGGACGAAATTTAAACTAAAGAAGGTGCAGTACCTGTCACTCTGGAAGGAAGACTCGGGGGAGGGCGCATCGGGCAGAAGCGGGGTGGCAGGGGGTCCTCGGGAGGCCCTTCCACGGGGAGGGCTCCCGCCTCCTGCAGCCGGCTGGGAGCTGAGCCTGTCCTGGGCCAGAGGCTCCTAGCATCCTCAGCTCCAGACAGAGCCGTGTGTTGCAACAGAGCGGCCTTGTTTTATAATTTTTCCTTTGGCGCCTGGGTCGTCTTCTCCTGTGCTGGCTGCATTCTTTCCTCGGTTCTGTCCTCGGTGCCCTGGCTCTCTTCAACGTGCCCCGCCCTCAGCACCCCCTCCACCCGCCCCCACACACACCAGCTCCCTTCTCTCTCACCCTGGCTGGGCATTTCCTGGAGCGTAGGGGACAAGGGGGGTGGACGAGGGGGTGCCTCTGAGCATCTGACGGACTCCTGTGTGCCTGGGGTGGCATCTGGCACTCGGTGTCCTCAGGAAGGTACCAAGTCTGAGAGCCCCCGGGTCTAGACCCCTCCACTCCTCCCCTTTGACCTTCAGGCCTCAGCTTTGATGCTTCCTCCTCTGGGACGCCTCCCTACCGCCCCGTCCCCAGCATGCCTGGCCCTCCCCACGCAGAATGCATGGAACACCAGGTTCCGCTTGCTGTCACCCAGGTCCTGCTCTTTCATATTTTTCTGTGGACCTGTCTGCTTCCCCACCAGACAGGGAGTCCCTGGGGAGCAGCCTGGGTCTGAGAGTGTCCCCTGCAAAGGACTGCAGGACAGCTTCGTCTTAAATGTTTGGGGGACCGAGTTAGCGGATGCCAGCGGCCCCCTCCGAGAGAGCCCAGGTCCCAGCACCCGGTGTCTGGGGATTGCTTGATGCTTCTCTGGAGCTTGGCCCCTCCTCTGCCTCTTGGCCACATTTGGCTTTACTTGGCCAGTCCTTCAAACCCTGGACCCGGCTGAGGGAATCATCATACCCAAGTAGTTTATTGTGGAACTGGGGAAAAATAAAAGCCAACACTGTTTTGAGGCTGTTTAAATGCAGGACAGATGTCTGGAGTCCAGACTTAAGACCAAGACAGTTAGGAACCTCTAAGCCTATGTTTTGGGGTCACACTTTTAAAAGGGGGGCTCCCCTGGTGGCTCAGACAGTAAAGAATCTGCCTGCAGATGCAGGAGACCTGGGTTCGGTCCCTGGGTCGGGAAGATCTCCTGGAGAAGGGAATGGCAACCCACTCCAGTATTTTTGCCTGGAGAATTCCATGGACAGAGGAGCCTGGCAGGCTACAGTCCATGCAATCGTGAAGAGTCAGACACGACTGAACAACTAGCGCTTTCACTTCCCTTAAGGGGATCGTTGGCGAGTCCCAGCTCCATGAGCAGCGGTGGCTCTCTCCTGGCTCCCAGGCATCTGCCTGCATGTGTGTGGCTTCCCAGCCGAGCCACGTCCTTCCGGCACGACCCCTAGTGTGCAGAGCCTTGGACCCTGACCGAGAGGCCCAGGTTGACTTGGAGACCGGGTCCGCTTGTGATGGAAGAGGCCCCCGCGGTTTCAACAGTCGGGCTCTGATCTGCCTGGCCCAAAGCAGTGGCAGGGGACCAGCCCTTGCCAAGGGCAAGAGTTTGGCTGCAGCCCAGCCTGCGTCTGTACGGAAGCTTCCAGGGCAGGCAATGAGGATGCAGAAAGGGTGTGCGCTTCTCCCATCTGAGGGGCCAGGTGATCGCTGCGGGTGGCCAGGCTCTTGCAGCCTTGGAGGCCTCAGGTGGGGCCCAGAGGGGCAGGCAGAGTCCCTGGGTGTTGCAGAGCCAGAGGAAGGAAGCAAGCTTGGTCCTACCATTTCCAGTAGACACAGGACAGGGTCCGGCCCCCGCAAACTGGAAAGACCTGCGTTCATTCTTTCTTCCCTGGCTCATATCTTATTGCCCATCTCAGTCTGGGTAGCTACATTTTTGAAGTGGTTTCTTCACCCCAGGCATCACATTAGAACTTAGCCTGCATTGTTTTACGCAAGCCTCACAGCAGCCCATGGGGGTAGGCACTGGACCTTCTTTTGACCCATTCTACAGAATAGGAAACTGAGGCCAAGAGGGCGTACGCAACCCAGAGTCCCGCAGTTAAAAGCAAGTCAGAACCCTGAAGTCAGCAGGCTTCACTAGTCTTCTCTTTGCTTTTCCACATACATGCTGTTTATTTTTGTCATTCTTTTAGATTCCATGTGTAAGTGATATCATCTGGTGTTTGTCTCTCCATCTGACTTCCTTTACTTGGGGTGATGATCTCTAGGTCCGTGCATGCTGCTGCAAATGACTTTCTTTCTTTATGGCTAAGTAATACCCCACTGTGTGTGTGGGTATTACCTAAATGCCTCCCTCCGAGGGCATTTAGGTCACGCGCGTGCTGTCTCACGTCTCCCAGATTCGACAGTCATGGGAAGGGGGAAGGGTAACTGGTGTGATGGGTCTCAACCTCTTCAGAGCCGCACAGAGCAAACCACCTTCTCCCCACTTTATAGTCAAATAGCTGTGCTCCAAGAGAGCTGGGCCTGGTCACCGTGCGCCCCGAGGGGTCTGCGTGTGGCCTGGGCATGGCGCTCACAGGAGGGAAGAGGAGAGACCGTCTTGGGAGGCGCTGCCGGGAGCCAAGCCGTCTCAGCCTCCAGCGAGACGGGGAAGAAACAGTTGTCATCTCACAGAAGCATCTGGCGCCCGTGAGGCCTGGCACCTCTGCTGACCCTCCGGCTGCTAGGAGATGCTGTGGAACTAATGGCGTTTTCTTCTCCAGGCAGCAATTAGGGGTTAATTATTAGCAATTAGGGGTTCGCCACACGCTCTGTGGACCGGCTGCCCTTTCCCAGAACACAGGTCACTTGTGTTTCTCTGTGTTAGCAACTGGACCCAGCTGTCCCTGGGGCCCCCCATTCATCACTGTGGTGGGGTCCCCACGCGGCTGGCAGCAGGGGGCCATTCTGACTGAGAGCTGCCGGCCCCCATCTCTCCCCTCCTCCTTCTCCCCCCGCCCTGCCCCGGCGTACTGGCCACTGCTGGGCTCTGTTGTGCTGACCCCCATCGGTCACTCTCAGCGTGGCGTCTGCCCTCACCCTGGCCCGTGACAGCCCTCTTGGGCCGGCCCAGAACCAGGACAGGGCAGTCTTTCCCTGGGCGCTTCCCAGGTCCCTGGGCTCAGCTCACCCTGTCCCCCTTGGCTCTTTTCTAGACGCTACTACAAGGAGACCTCTGGCCTGATGCTGGACGTCGGTCCCTACGTGAAGGCGCTTGAGGTACCTGCCTGGGTCCGCCTGACCCTCTTCCGGTCTCAGGGCCTTCCGGGATGTCCTGGTCTCCCCGGAGAAGCCGGGGTGCTCGGCGTTCCCCGTGCCTTTATGTTTTCCAAGTCGGACGCCGTGTTCGCGGCTTCAAGCCCGGCCCTTCGCCTCCTCTGGAGCCTGGCCCCTCAGCTGCGCTGGTCGTCCCCCTGCTCCCTGTCGCTCGCTCCCCGTCCGCCCCCCAGGACCCCGACCCCGCACCCCTGGCCTCTGCCCCGCTGGCCCTCCCGGCATGCTCTGCGCCTCTCCTCCGGGTTCTTGGCTCCTTAAGATCCCTGTGCACCCGCCTCGTCCCTCGCCCTGCTTTCCTACAGCACCTCAGACTCCTCAGCACCTCAGACTCCTCGGCCCCTCAGACTCCTCAGCACCTCAGACTCCTCAGCACCTCAGACTCCTCAGCCCCTCAGACTCCTCAGCCCCTCAGACTCCTCAGCACCTCAGACTCCTCAGCACCTCAGACTCCTCGGCCCCTCAGACTCCTCAGCACCTCAGACTCCTCAGCACCTCAGACTCCTCAGCACCTCAGACTCCGTGTGTGCTAGCTGGACTCCTTCCCAGTCCCCTCCTCCAGTTTCCAGGGCTGGGCTCAGCTGGGCTCCCCGCCCAGGTCAGCCCCGGGTCACTGCCGCCTTGGCGCCTGCCTACCTGCACTCAGGTGGGAGGGCTGGGGCCCTGGGCCTTTTATCTGCTGGAGGAGGACCTGAGACAGAGCTGGGGGAGGGGGGAGGGGAAGGGAGGAGAAGTGGGACTGCAGAGGAGAGCCCCTAACGCCCCGGAGGTCTTCTGGCCCTGGGGCAGGTGGCAGGGGCCTGGTGGGGGTGCCCCCAGCACCCTGGGCAGCCCGGTTGTGACGCTCACTCACAAGCCTCTGGACCATGTTGTCTTGCCCCTTAGAGGCCCCTGGGTGCACACTGGAGCCTTTCTTTTTGATTGTCCAGGGGGAGGATTTCACCAGGCCAGGGTTCCCCTCCACCATCCCTTGGTCCCCAGCCCACGCCATGTCCTTCTCTCTCCCCCAGTATGCCTGTGGTATCGAAGCTGAGGTGGTGGGAAAGCCTTCCCCTGAGTTTTTCAAGACCGCCCTGCAAGAGATGGGGGTGGAAGCCCACGAGGTAAGCCGGCTCCCCACGAAGTATGTACGTGGAGGCAGCTGTCGGGGGAGGCCAGAGTGCTCGCCGGGGGGCAGCCTGGGCGCGTGAAATGAGTCTGGGGACTCAGGCAGCCAAGCTGGTATCCCCCTCCCTCCTCCATCCCCAGGCAAGAGGGCTGATCTGACTAGGAAGATGGGGAAAGACAGCCAAGGAGGCCCACTGAACGTTCTCAACCTATCAAATCAGTATCAGTCTAAGGGTTCAGTCCCTGAGTTGGGAGGATCCCCTGGAGAAGGAGATGGCAACCCACTCCAGTATTCTTGCCCGGGAAATCCCAGGGACAGAGGAGCTTGGTGGGCTACAGTCCATAGGGTTGCAAAGAGTCGGATAGGACTTCACGACTAAACAAGAGTGAGAAAGAGAAATGCTCGTGGCTTTTCCTAAGATTTTTGCTGCTTGTTTGGAAGGATCAGAATTGACAAGTCTGGTCAGTGTACTAAAACTATTTCATTGGAAAGACAGTGTCCAGCAAGATGAGAAGAATATGCAGGAATAAAATCATGCACCTGGCCACCTTTACATTACAGCTTGTCTTTCTGACCACACCAGTCGGCCTGCGGGATCTTAGTTCTCCGACCAGGAATCAAACTCATGCTTCCTGCATTGGGGGTGCAGAGTCTTAACCACTGGACCAGCAGGGAAGTCCCACATTATAACTGCTTTTGACACATATTGCCTTCCAAACATACATCTCCAAAGGAAAAAAAAAAAGCAGTTATGATTTTAGCATCTTCCCTCCCCGCTTCCCAGGTAGAGTGAGCTGGTCCCCTCCAGCTGGTGGGGTCTTGACAGCGTTGTTGGAGAAACAGCGGGTATGCGTCTGCAGGCGGCCAGGGGCTCCTGTCTGTTTTGGACAGGGCACCACGGGTCCATGTCAGCATCTTATGGCAAGGCTGGTGCCCCCAGGGTCCCCTTGCTGCTTCCTCCCTGTTGGACCAGAATTTTCCACACGTGTTCCAGTCTAGAGCGCTGGTCTCTCACAATGCTTAGAAAAAGAGCACACAGCTGTGGAAGTCTGGAACCCCAGCACCCAAACCTCACCTGAAAGTCAGAAAGCACAGGTCTCGGGGGTCCCTCACTGGGACCTGTGAGGCTGGTAGAGCAGACACAAGTTTTGAATGAGTGAAGGTGACAGGAATAAATAACCTGGTTTTCATGACTTCAGTTCGTCATGACAAATGTTACAATTTGTTTTATTGTGGCAAATGTCAAACGTGCTCAAAAGCAGAAAGACACAATGACTCTCCTCGTCTGTCTATCATGCAGACGCAACATTTAAAAGCTTGTATCGTATTCCCTTCTTCTATCCCTTTTTGTTCTTTTTGGAAATTTACTTTTTTTGCTGCTGTATTATAAAGCAAATTCCATACTTAATGTTATAGCCTTTCAGATCATAGTATGCCTTTCAAAAAGCGATGGTTGTTTTTGACCTGATTACAATGCATTAAGACATTTAACAGTGATGGAAAAAACACAAAAAGGTGTTCAGCATTATCTCTCATTCAGGAAATGCAAATCAAAACCACAGTGAGATCCCACCTCACACCCGCTTGGACAACCATAATAGTTTTAAAAGGAAAATAACAAGCGTTGGGAGGATGTCAAGTCAAGTCAATCCTAAAGGAAATCAATCCTGAATATTCATTGGAAGGATTGATGCTGAAGCTGAAACTCCAATAATTTGGCTACCTGATGCAAAGAACCAACTCATTGGAAAAGACCCTGATGCTAGGAAAGGTTGAAGGCGGGAGGAGAAGGGGACGACAGAGGATGAGATGGTTGGAAGGTATCACCAACTCAATGGACATGAGTTTGAGTAAACTCCAGGAGTTGGTGATAGACAGGGAAGCCTGGTGTGCTGCAGTCCGTGCGCAAAGAGTCGGTCACAGCTGAGTGACTGAACTGAACTGGGAGGATGTGGAGAAATTGGAACCCTAATATAGGAATACTGGTACACATGTAAAATGGAGAACCCACTATGAAATACAGCCACTATGGAAAACAGTTCCATGGGAAGTTGAATGTGGAATTCTTGTATGACTCCCGCAATTCCACTCCTAGGTGTATATCCAAAAGAATTGAAAACCAGTGTTCAAACAAAAACTTACACATGAATGTTCATAGCAGCACTGTTCACAGTAGCCAAAAGGTGGGAATAGTGCACGTGTTCATCAACAAATGAATGGGTGAAAGAAATGTGATCTATTGTCCTAGTGGAATATATCAGCCTTAAAAAGAATGAAATAATGAAAAATACTGCTGCGTGGATGAACCTTGAAAACATTATGGTAAGTGAAAGAGGCCAGTTACAAAAGGCCACAATGTATATATTTAATGTTTATATACTACATGCAGTGTCCAGACTTGTTATTTAGTCGCTAAGTTGTATCCGACTCTTTGCAACCCCGAGGACTGCAGAAAGCCAGGCTCCTCTCCATGAGGGATTTCTCAGGCAAGAATATTGGAATTGGATTGCCATTCCCTTCTCCAGGGGATCTTCCTGACCCAGGGATCGAATCCAGGGCTCCTGCATTGGAGGCAGATTCTTTACTGCTGAACCACCAGGGAAGTCCAATAATCCAGAACAGGCAAACCTACAGAGACGCAAAATATTCATAGACTAGTGGCTGCCAGGGGCTGGGAGTGGGGAGGAATGGGGAGTGACTGCCAGTGGGTATGAGGTCTCCTTTTGGGGTGATAAAAATGTCTGGAACTCAGCGGTGGTGATGGTTTTACAACACTGTGAGTGTACTTTAATGCCCCTGATTTGTACACTTTAAAATGGCTACATTGGTAACTTTTATCTTATTTTTTCATGTTGAAAAAAAAAAACCCTACCTAAAAGAAAAAAAACCCTCCCTAACAAAATCAGTCGTAATTCCTTAGTATTATCTATACCAGCTCATATTTAAATTTCCTTGGCTGTCTCAGAAATGTCTTTTATGTAGATTTCTTTGAATTGAATCCAAATAAGGTTGTCTTGTCTTTTAAACCAGTCTCTTTTTAACTTCCTTTCATGGAGCGTTTCAAATATCTGTTGACATTGAGAGAGGAATATAATGAGACCCCAGGTATCCATCAGTAATTATCAGCTAATAAGCACTTTTAAAAACTGTGTTTAACTGTTCATTCTGAAGCAATTTCCCATGCAGAGAGAGGTTGCAAAAATAGTGCGGAGAATTCCCATGTGTCCTTAGAGCGTCCCCAAAGGCTAACATCTTCCCTAACGAGAACCGGACGATTATAAAAGGGGGAAATCAACCTTGACTCTGATGTTGACTAGCCCAGGGACCCTCTGTTTCTGGACATGCTGTATTGGTGTCATACCCCCACCGCCCCACCCCCCACACCCTTTACTGTGAGCAGTTCCTGTCTGTCTTTGTCCTTCAGGACCCTGGTAGTTTCGGAAGAGTGCATGCATGCTAAGTCACTTCAGTTGTGTCTGACTCTTTGCAGACCCCTGGACTGTAGCCCACCAGGCTCCTCTGTCCATGAGATTCTCCAGGCAAGAATACTGGAGTGGGTTGCCATGCCCTCATCCAGGGGATCCTCCTGACCCAGGGATTGAACCCACCTCTCTTATGTCTCCTGCATTGGCAGGCGGGTTCTTTACCAGTAGCGCCACCTGGAAAGCCCTTTGGAAGAGTACTGGCCAGTTTCTTCATAGAATGTCCCTGCTGTTTCCTCATGACTTAAGTGTAGGTTTTGCATTTCTGGCATGTTTAATCCTGGTCATGCGTTTCACAGACACAGTGCTGGGCCCTGGGGGTGTGTCCCTTCAGGAGGCACAGGCGGGCACTCTGCCCATTGTTGGTGGCGGCCACTTAGACCCCCATCGGAGGTGCCCTGCTCTTCACTGCAAAGTTGCTATGTCCCTTTGTGTCTTGGGGGGGGGGAGTGTTTTGGTCCCATGTGAATATCCTCTTACAAGTCATCCTTTTCCTCTCCTGATTTCAGCATCCATGGACAGCTCATACTTGTAACAGTTGTCACCATGGTGTTTGCCAAGGGGTGATTTTCCATTTCCGTAGTTCCTTCATATTTATTCATTAGAATTCACTGTAAGGAAGAGCTTTCCTTTTCCTCCCACTTGCCTTTTAATTTACTCCAACATAGACTCAAGGATCTCTGTTTTATTCCATGAGTCACAATCCATGCCTGCTGTCATTTTCTTGCCCAGATTGTCCCATATTTGAACACTGGGACCCCTTTGGAGATGACTAGCTGCAGACTTCGTGGTGGCTTAGATGGTAAAAGAATCTGCCTGCAATGCAGGAGACCCGAGTTCAATCCCTGGGTCGGGAAGATTCCCTGGAGAAGAGAATGGCTATCCACTCCAGTATTCTTGCCTGGAAAATTCCACGGACACAGGAGCCTAGCAGGCTACAGTCCATGGGGTCACAAGGAGTCAGACACGACTGAGTGACTAACACTTTTACTTTCTTTCACTCAGCAGCTCATTTAATCTATACACTTATCTCTCCTCTCCCCTGTTTATTTTGAATCATCCCTCAGATGCAAATCATCACTTCATCTGCAGATATTTCCAAGTGTCTCTAGGATAGGAAATCTTTTAAAAACACAGATAGTCATTACGACATCCAAGTGTTAGTAATACTAATAACTCCTTGTTACCTTTAAATGTCCAGCCATTATTCACATTTCCCTCATTGTCATATAATTGTTGCGTCGCTTGCAATTTGTTTGAATCAGTACCTGAATGAGGTCCTTGCACTGTGACTGGTTGGTGTGATTCCCAGGTGTTTGCTCATCTGTCTGCTCCCACACCTTCCCCGTCTCCCTCTTGGATTCCTTGCCGCGTTGTGAGGAAGCGTCTGGGCCGTCGGCCCTGTAGAGCTCGCCACAATCCGGGTTTTGTGGATTGCGCCTCAGCCTGTCCTGTCTCATGCCGCCCTGGTTTCCTGTGTGTTGATGGTTAGACCAGGAAGCTTCCTGAGCGTCTGTTTCGGTTTTCCGACGACTGCTTTATGGGGGACAGTGCATCCTCCTCCAGGGCCCAGGCGTCTCCTGTGGTGTTAGCAGCTGTGAGTGATTGGCACATGACCCCATGTATCCACTGAGTTCTGCGAAACGGTGATGCTTGAATCCTGTGTCATTCCTGCCTCTCTTTTTCTCTGGATGACTTCTGTATAGGGGAACTCCCCACCCATCATCTGATCCCACGAAGTACAGTTCATGTACGAAACTCCAGACAAATGCCTGTTTCTTTGCTGTTATTTATGAGCTTTCAGAGTGCGTTGGCTCGCTAGCACTCTCCCAGTGCCTTGGGGATTTAAAACTCTAGCGCTATAGATAGGTAGGTAAAAGCGCAGTCGATGCGTTCTCCTCCACTGCAGTTACTCGTGTTCAAAGGACCCCATCCTTGGCCGGCAGAAGCGTCCACGAGCTGCCTCTGCCTCCCGTTGCGGTGCGCGGGCTTCTCGCCGCGGCGGCTTCTCTTGTTGTGGAGTGTGGGGTCTCCGCGCACCGGCTTCAGTAGCTGCGGGCCCGAGGCATGTGGGACCTTAATTCCCTGACCAGGGATCCAGCTTACGTCCCCGGCTTTGGAAAGCAGATTCTTAAACCACTGGACCACCCGGAAGTCCCCCCAAACTGTTTTTTTAAAGCCACCATTATTTCACTGGGGGTGTGTGTGTGTCACCAACAGGACCCTTGAACTCACTGTATTTCCAATTTTTAAGGGATTTGCTTTCCAACATTTAAATTTGTTTTACAGTTACGTAAAAATTCACATGGATCTGAAATCAGATCCATGAAACAAGATACTTTCAGGGACCTCTAGCTTTTGGCCTTTCCCTACTCTTCCCACCCATCTCTGGTCACAGAGTCCTTTTTTATAAATATCATAGCTTGGCTTTCCATTTCTTAAATATAAGCAACTACATAATATTTGTATCCTGCTCATAGGGAATTTGAAAGAATACATTCTTAAGATCCTTTTTTTTTTTTTTTAATAGAGTGGGAGAAAGGTTGCTGTTGTAATTTGAGTTAGAAAAATCAGTATTTAGAATTACGTCAGCACTACGGTCACAGCCATCTGTTGGCAGTCTCCCCCACCTCCCCCAACCAGCAAAACAGCAGACTGTCACTGCCTAGAAATTAAGACCAGACGAACCGAGTATTAAGATGTGATAATGTCTTGGTTGTCTTTGCAGAGCTGACCTTGGTTAACCCCCTTCCCTCTCACCTTTTATTCATTCGTTTGGTGTTTCCGGTTGGCTCAGAGGTTAAAGCGTCTGCTTGCAATGCAGGAGACTTGGGAAGATCCCCTGCAGAAGGAAATGGCACCCCACTCCAGTATTCTTGCCTGGAGAATCCCATGGACGGAGGAGCCTGGTGGGCTACAGTCCACGGGGTTGCAAAGAGTCGAACACGACTGAGCGACTTCACTTTCCTGTTACTTTTACGGTCAACATCTTTCACATTGTGAATGAGAAACCGCCCTCCCCCACACCCTCCGACGAGGCACTGAGGCCCTTTGAGGGTTCAGGTTGATCAGACTTCTCGTTTGGCGGATGCTAGGGCCGTGGGGACCGGGGTGGGGGTTAGGGGGTTTGAATTCCTGGCTTGGCTGTCCAGGCATGTGAGCCTCTGTGGGCCTGGGTCACCAGGGAATTGTTTTCTCTGGTGACCCTGAGCCCAGATAAAAAAGCTGCGTCTTCCCTCCCGCGTTATCATCCTCTCTGTCTCCCCCTCTTGACAGCTGATGGGCAATGGCATGTTCTTAACACACCCCCCCCCCCAACCCTTTTTCTAAATTGTCCATTAAGTTATTCAAGCCTCAGGATTTGTAGGCATTTTAAAGCGGTATTTCAAAACAAGGCCATTTTGAATGAACTGTGTCTTATGCACAGGGTAATAATTGTCTGCTCCTGCTTCTCTATTTTTAATGAGCAATGCCCGCGAGGGGCTATCTTGCCGCTCAAGTGCCAGGCTGTGGCAAACCTTACATTTTTCAAGCTGCTTTAATCAATAAAGTTATCACCAGTCATTTCCCTTGATAACTGCTTCTTCCCAAGCCCAGAGCTGCTTCTCGCTGCCGAGTTTTCCACCTGCACTCGAAATGGCCATAACTCCCCAGATCCAATTTTCGTTTTAACCTTTCCTTGATAGCCTAGAAATAACAGATTGCCGGGATTACTCTAATAGATTGGAAAGGCCGGCCTCTTTGAGGTAACCAGGGCCTTTCTGGGATTCGCTAATAAGGCAAAGAATAACATACCTTAAGGGTTACTTCTGCTGTTGCTGCTGCTGCTAAGTCTCTTTAGTCGTGTCCAACTCTGTGCGACCCCATAGACGGCAGCCCACCAGGCTCCGCCGTCCCTGGGATTCTCCAAGCAAGAATACTGGAGTGGGTCGCCATTTCCTTCTCCAATGCATGAAAGTGAAAAGTGAAAGTGAAGTCGCTCAGTCGTGTCTGACTCTTAGTGACCCCATGGACTGCAGCCTACCAGGCTTCTCCGTCCATGGGATTTTCCAGGCAAGAGTACTGGAGTGGGGTGTCATTGCCTTCTCTGAAAGGTTACTTCTAGAAATACCTAATTCTCATAGTTGAAGGCTTCTGAATCAGTGGGTGGTTTTATTGCTGCATACCAAAGCCCAAATGATGCGAAGGTTTTGGCAGTTTTCCATGATCCTGAGAAACTCCATCACCTGTAAACTGTACGTGTTTAATGGAAATGGAGACCGTTCAGACCACAGTGCTTAGCCCCAGAAGCCAGTGCTTGGCAGCCTGGAAGCTGAGGACCCCCATTTCACAGATGAAGAACCTGAGGCTTGAGCCCCACACGTGCCAGGCACACCTGGGACCTGTCACATTCCCGGGTACTTTCTGAAATCCTTACTCCAGTCCCCCATCGTGTGCTTGCGTTCCCATCTTAAGGTTAAGGCAGGGTTTCTCAGCCTTGGCACTGTTGACATTTTGGGGCCAGATCATTATTTGTGGTGTGGGTAACCCCCATCGTCCCCCAACTTCCTTGGTGGCTCAGACAGTAAAGCGTCTGCCTACAATGTGGGAGACCTGAGTTCGATCCCTGGGTAGGGAAGACCCCCAGGAGAAGGAAATGGCAACCCACTCTAGTATTCTTGCCTGGAAAATCCCATGGACAGAGGAGCCTGGTGGGCTCTAGTCCATGCGGTTGCAAAGAGTTGGACACGACTGAGCAACTTCACTTTCTTTTTTCAACCCCCATCGTCCCCCAGTTGTGAAGCCACAGGTGTTCCCAGATGTTGCCAGATGTCCCGGGGAGCAAAATCGCCCCCAGTTGAGAACCAGGGCACTGCGGGGTGGTCACATGAAAGCTGCTGTTGGAGCCAGGATTCCTCTGCAGATGTGGACCGAGGCCCCCAGTCCCTCTGGGTCTCTGCTGCTCCCCAGTTCTCAGGGTGGTGGCAGTGACATGTCAGAACACTTAGCTTTGAAAAGGTGTATTTAGTAGTGTGATATATTCCATTTTGAAATAAAATGTTAAAATATGTCTTGTTGGCAGAATGTAGAAAATAAAGCTAGACAAGATTGCTGGTGGTAACGGTGAGTACTCTGAGAACAGCCTATCGACAGTGGGGACGAGGGGACTTCCCTGGTGCCCAGTGGTTGAGACTCTGTGCTCCCAACGCAGGGGCCCAGGTTCGATCCCTGGTCAGGGAACTAGATCCCACACACCGCAACCAAGACCAGCGTGTCCAAAAAAAAAAAAAATGGGGACGAGGTTTGTGGGTTTATTCAAAGAGAGCCAGGCATAAGACAAGGACTTTGCTGTGTCATTTTGTTCCCTGGTTCTCAGGGCATTCATTCGAAGTGTGGGCCATAAGGACAGTCTGTGTCCTTGGCGGGGAGGCCTGTGGGTGTGGCGTGAACGTCTGCATGGAAGGCCTGTCTTCTCTCTTTCGTCGGCCGAGCCTTCTTCCAGCCCATCCTCCCCACCAGCTGGGTGCGTGGTCTTTGGGTGTCAGCTTGGGGACCACTTCCTGGGGTGGTGGGAGCACCGGGAGAGACAGGGCCTGAGCTGCTGCAGCCCAGCTTTGAACTTGGCTCTGCCTCCAGCCCTGGGTGGTGGTGGGGGGGTGGTTCCAGGAAATACCAGACCTGGGACTGCCTTTGTGCTTTTTCTCAGACATAAGGGACCTTTAAAACCTCCTGTCTCAGCTTTTCCCTAAGACGTTTCCTCCCCTAACGCCTTTTAAAGTAGATTTTGCTTTCCTTCGCCTCAAAATACAATTAAAAATAAAAAAATCTGATGATGAGGTAACTCATATTTGTTAAAGGAGGTGGATAAAATTCAGAAAGTACAAGAGAACAAAAAAATGTTCAACCCCTAACCTGGAATAACACAAATCATGCTTAATCTTTCCAATTTGTGGGGGGCGGGGGATCTGTGCACACATTTCTGGGGGCTTCTGGCTTCCCAGCTGGCACTGGTGGTACAGAACCTGCTCATCATTGCAGAAGACATAAGGGACATGGTTTCATTCCCTGGGTCAGGAAGGTCCCCTGGAGAAGGACATGGCAACCCACTGCAGTATTCTTGCCTGGAGAATCCCATGGACAGAGGAGCCTGGCAGGCTGCAGTCCATGGGGTCGCAAAGAGTCAGACACGACTGAAGCAGCTTAGCATGCATGCATACACACGTTTTTAACACAAAGTTGGATAATCCTGCATCTGCTGTTTGAAACCTGATTCCCATCCCTGCCCTGTAACTTTGGGAATAGTTTGCTTTGTGCAGATTCAGGCACTTCCACAAAGTAATTTTTGTGGCTACAGAGCATTCTGTCACAGTGACTACCTAATGTTCTTAAGCACAGGTCTGTTCTCCCAGCCCCTTGCCACCATAACGTGCTTTCACAGTCCTCAGGAGTTGGACGTTTAGATTGCTTTCAGTTTCCCTCTTGTACATAAGCCTCGTGAACACCCTCGTATTCCTTTGGTACATTTTAAATTGTTTTCCTAGAAATCCTGGGGGTGTGGCTGCCATGCCCTAATGCACATTGTTCATTTCTATTTCAGAAATGCCACAGCGATTCGGCTTCCTCACCAGCTGTACTTGCCAAGTGCTCATTTCCCAACATCCTCACCAATATCGTTATTTCTTACTTTATATAAAATAGCGACCTGGAGTTTTGCTGTGTTGATATATTCGTTACGAATGTGTCAGACGCTGGGGGAGCTGCCTCAGCGATGACCGGCCTCCAGATGTGAGCCTGCAGGCTGAGGGTCTGGGGCTCCTCCCAGAGCTAGGTGTTTTCTCGAGGCGGCTCTAAGTAGGGGTCCGAGTCCCGCAGGGCTGAAGTGCAGGCTGAGTCACTGCTGTTTCACCACCAGCCCTGCTGTTTGGTACCCCATGGTGGGGAGAAGTGTTCCTCCTGGCAGAGCCTCGGAATCACTAGACGTTTCATGAGAAGTGAACTTTCTTGGGAAAGCTCTTTGGCGTTCACTGGAAGTTGTGTTCCAAACATCGCCACTTGTTGGAATGGGTTCTTCCCCTGGCACCTAGGATGGCGGGAAGAGGAGACAGATAGATATTTGGGCAGATAGATATGGTGGGCAGATAGATATTTAAGACGGACAAATGAATTCTGCATCTTGCACCCAGACCTGAAAACCTGCCTCAAGGGCTCTGGTGCTGCCTCCGGCTCCTGCATCTCTGTTCTGTGGGAACCGACCGCTTGGTGTGTGGGTCTCCATCTTCCCTGCACCATATTGCAGTCAGAAAGGAAGTGCAATCCAGGCCTGACAGGTAGGGTTTTTTTATTTCCCCCGACAGCGCACCTCTTGACCTCTATCTTCTTGCCAATGATTTTTTAAATCCTAAATGATTTGGCAATAATTGCTCCTCCTTGCGTGGTTATTGCCCTTCACCGATAGTAAATCTGTGAGATTCCCCAGGGGCTGGAGCGCGTTTGGTATGCGGAGCCCACAAGCTGGCCCAGACAGGCCTCGCTGCGCCTGCGGCTGCGGACCCCGGGGGTCCTGCACCCTGCCCCTCCCCTCCGCCCACCCACGGCTCTGGGCTCTGCCAGGGCTTAGCCGTCGGGTTACCAGGCAGAACCGTAGCTGCTGCTCCTCGGTGAGCTTCTTCCAATGGCCCAGGTTTCCCTGGTTCTGCCTCCACGGGTCCCACCCGCAAACGTTCTCACGCAGAAAGGCCCAGAGCCTCTGTTCTGAGTGGGGAGGAATTTCTGCTGCATGCACACGTGTGTGTGTGTGTGTGTGTGTGTGTGTGCAAAACTATATTTTCCCCAGAGTGAGAAAGATGCCAGGCATGACGTTTAATAATTGGAAGACCGTTTCATTTCCAAGGAGCCTTTTAGCAGGGTGGCCCCCAGGATCCCTGGCAGCGGAGGACAGGGTCCTAAGCTGGAGCCGCAGTGGATGTTTAGAGGCTGACCTGTCAGTGTCAGGACAGCTCCCTGAGAAATCAACACAGAATCTCCCACTGGAGCTTGTGGCCGGCCCTCTCCTGCCAGGTGAGCTGTGTGTTTGCCCAGGTGACCTGGCTTTGCAGGTACCCTTAGATTCGCGTGTGTGTGCAGCGTCTCTGGGGCGGGTCCCACTTCAGGGAACGTGGGTTGCACTGGTTGTTTCTTCTTGGGTGACGGATGATTTCCACACACTGTATGGGAGCTTGTAGACATGAAAATGAACCTATTTGGATTTGACAGTGTTTTCCCCAGCATCACTTTCTAGGAAAAAAAAAAAAATTCCAGCTTTGCCATATCTGAATACTTGCCTGCGGCACTATTATTAACTTAATGTTTCTTTAAATTGATTCATTCTATATACTTAAGTGTATTCTAAAAGAAACTTTTGATTCCTACTCTAAATGGGAAACCAGAATCATCACCAGAATTATTACTCTAAAAATAACTACTAATGGTTGTATTAAAAATGTACATCCTGTTCTACCTAAGATCAAATTGTACATCAATAGTATGTGTAACACTCGTTGGCGAACATGAGTTTGGGTGGAGGAAAGCCCAGAGGTGTGTGAAGTTTCGGACGAAATGCAGTATATTTCAGGTACCTCGTATGTCCCGCAGGGGGCGCAGCTCCTAGCAGTCAGCGGAATTCTCAGCCCTCGTGGTCATCAGCCACCTGCTCAAGCTCCCTGGGGCCCTTGTCCTGCAGTAGCTTCTCTGACGGAGGTCCCTCTGGTCTCTGCTGGAATATGACTAAGTGACCAGGGTCTGGTACCTCTGAGGCAGCCCGTGCTAATTGTTAGAAACCCTCGTGTTCACCTCAAACTGCCTCCCTGGCGCCCGGGCGGCACCCGCTCAGCCTTTGTCCCCTTGTCTACAAGCGCCTCATGATTCCTCATTATTTGAAGGCCCATTCGGGAGATGCTTCCAAGGACATTTGCTTCAGGTTTATTGACCTGTGGTTGACACATGTGGTGTCTTCTTCGGCGAAGGCTGTCACCTTTCCTCCTCCTATACCCCCTAGCCTGGTTGACACCTCATTCCCTTCAGAGCCAAACTCAAAACCTCACCTCCTCCAGGAAGCCTTCCCTGACCACTGCGAGCCCCACGAGGTCAGGCTTGACCACATCCTGCTTTTTTTCCTCCCTGCGCTTTATCACGGGTCCTGGCTAAGTGTGTGTGAAATTACCTTATGAACATCTGTCTTCTGCCTTCCACTGGGAGCTTCACAAGCGCAGGGACTGTGTTTCTAAGTCACTGTGTCCCCACCGCCCGGCCCATAGAGGACCTGATACAGAAGGGCTGGAGCGCTGGAGGCCCGTCGTGAGGACTGTGGACTGTCTCTTATACGGCTAGATTAGGAGTTTCCTCAATAAAATGTTTCCTAATGTATTTTCCTTTTAAACATGTACAGATAGCTTATTATGTCCAGGCACTGCCCTGGATGCTTAACTTTCATGTTTCTGTTTAAATATCACATTAGTTGTACCCATTGTACAGACTGAAGTGGATCACGAGATTGCAGGGCTAGCCCGTCGCACAGCTGGGACTTCGGGCCGACTTTCTGTGTCCCCATCTGAGCCTTGAGCTCAGTCTGACAAGTCTGCTGGCCGCATGGGGCCGGCCTCTGTATTCCCTGTCTCCACCCCTACCACTCTGAGATGGAAGGGCCATTCCATCTGGATTCCTCACAGGCAGAGTTCAAATAGATGGGTAAGAGTCCCCTAGTTTGTGACTGCTTCACGGTCATCATTTTTACTTTTCTTGGTTTTGGTTTCTGCATTTGTTCACTGCTTGGCCCTACCCAGCATCTGAATTTCAGAGAAACTTGTAGAATAATTGTCAGTTTCAAAGCCTGTCTCCCCATCAACATCGGGACACTCACTGTGCCCCAGGAGCCCAGTTCCTCAGGCTGTCTGACCTCCGACCAAGGACATTTCTGATCAGTCTTGGGAGCGTATCTGGAATGTGTTTGGTGTCTGATGTGTTAGACTTGACTTGCACTAGCAGAATCGTTTCCTGAAAATATTTTGGAGCTTTTAATCAGTGTGGTAGTTGAGTGAGGGAGGCTGCTCTTTTTCTTCTTTAAAAATACATTTATTTACGTAAAGAACCGACCCCAATTGGATCCCTGGGTCAGGAAGATCCACTGGAGAAGGGATAAGTTACCCACTCCAGTATTCTTGGGCTTCCCTTGTGGCTCAGCCGGTAAAGAATCTGCTGGCGGTGCGGGGAGACCTGGGTTCGATCCCTGGGTTGGGAAGATCCCCTGGAGAAGGGAAAGGCTACCCGCTGCAGTATTCTGGCCTGGAGAATTCCGTGGACTGTATAGTCCATGGGGTCGCAAAGAGTCAGACACGACTGAGCGGCTTTCACTTTCACGTAAAGAATATGAATCCATTTAAGTGGTAACATTCATCACACAGGTTGATATGTTGAGAGGACACCTGCCAGAGATGGCTAAGGTTTCAGCAGCGCGAATGCTGACTGTGCTGCTTGTCCCCGACTCTTGGTTGGTAACTGTTGAGCAGTTCTATGGTCTGGGCCTCTTAAGTGTCCTTGTTGGTTATCCATTTTAAATATAGCAGTGTGTACACCTGTTCATCCCAAACTCTCTATCCCCCCTCCCAGTCCTTCCGCCAGCCACCATAAGTTCACTCTCTAAGTCTTCCAGCTGTTTTTAAGTTTTTCTCCTTGTCGTTGGTTTTGAGCAATTTGACTGTGTTGTGCTTCGATGTAACTTTCTTCATGTTTCTTGGGCTTGGTATTGATTGGGATCTTGGAGCTGTGATTTATCATTTTTGTTGAGTTTGGAAATTTTTCAGACAGTATTTCATCAAATATTGTTTCCGTCTCCTCTCTGAACATCTTGCTTTCAGGGATTCCAGTTACACCAGGCTTTTTGACGTTTTGTCATTTGGTCATTTTCTTAAAAATATATATATATATATTTTTCTCTGTGTTTCATTTGGGATCGTTTCTATTGCTGTGTCAAGTTCATTAATCTTTTTCTCCTCATTGTCTTACCTGGATTTAATCTCATCAAGTGTTTTTGTGTTTCCTTCCAGACATTGTAGTTTTCCCTTTTAGAAGCCTGATTTGGATATTTGTCTCTACTTAACTTTGGGAACGTATGGAATACAGTTATAACAACTGCTCCAGTGCCCTTGTCTGCTGATTCTTACATCTGGGTCAGTTCCAGTTCAGTTTTGGTTGATTTTCCTCTTCATTGTGTGTGATTCTTTGTCATCTTTGCATGGATGGGTTTCATTTTCATAAAATTTTATCTTTCTGAGTGCTGGACATTTCTGTGTGGGTGCTAAGTCGTTTCAGTTGTGTCTGACTCTTTGTGACGCCACGGACTGAAGCCCACCAGGCTCCTCTGTCCATGGAATGCTCCAGGCCAGAATACTGGAGTGGGTTGCCATGCCCTCCCCCAGGGGATCTTCCCCACCCAGGGATTGAACCCACCTCTCTTTACCACTAGTGCCACCTGGGAAATGCTTTTGAGCTTTGTTCTGGGATATAGTCAAATCACTTGGGAATAGTTCGATCCTTCCAGATCTTGCTTTTAAAATTAGGGAGGCAGCACAGAGCAGGGTTTACTCCAGGGCTGGGTATTCCTCACTGCTGAGTCGAGACGCTTCTCCGAATGCTCCCCGGTGCCCTGTGCATTATAACGTTTTCCAGTCTAACTTTCCAGGCTGATGAGTGGGAACAGGCGCCATTCCCCAACTCTGCGGGAGGTCCGGCTCTGTTTTAATTTTTGGTGTGACTCTTCCCCTGGCCTCGGGTGGTCTCCTCACTCACCTGTGCTCACCAGCAGTCTGCCCGGCGCTGCACCCTGCGGGGGGACCTTCCGTAGATCTCGCTGTCCTCCCAGTGCCTGCTCCTCTCCGACACCCTGCCTCGGTCTCCCGGCTCTGAGCTGCACCTGCTCAGTTCAGGCGGTCCGGGCTCCGCCTGACTCCCCCTCCCTGTGCTCACAGTCTGGAAACCCTGAAGGCAGTCCCCGGGGGAATTCACAGGGCTGTCTCTCCTGTATCTCAGCACTTGTCCCTCACTGCTTGATGTCCAGTGTCTTGAAAACTGTGATTACATCTGGTTTGTTTGGTTTTCGAGTTGTTTCAGGTGGGAAGGGGCTGCTTTTAGAAATGATACCCAGGCTGTGAGTGTTTCGTGCACGTGTGTGTGTGTCTTTCTGTTTGTATAAATTTTTTGTTTTTTATAAGTGGTCAACTCAGCATTGAAAGTAAAAGCTTTTCCCTTGGGGCTACAAAGACTGGCCAGAAATTCGCTTGGCTTTTACAAAATAACCTGGTTACAGAGTATTCGTGAAAGTAAAAGTCGCTCAGTCGTGTCCGACTCTTTGCAACCCCATGGACTGTAAAGTCCATGGAATTCTCCAGGCCAGAGTACTGGAGCGGGTAGCCTTTCCCTCCTTCAGGGGATCTTCCCAACCCAGGGATCAAACCCAGGTCTCCTGCATTGCAGGTGGATTCTTTACCAGCTGAGCCCCAAGGGAAGCCCTACAGAGGTTTTGGCTGGCGGTAAAATCCAGCCTGTGTTCGAGCAGAGGTGAGACAGTGTCAACTCCCCGTGTGTCCCTTGGGCACCTGTGTGTTTATTTCTGGCTGTGCTGGGTCTTCATTGCTGCGCGGGCTTTTCCCTAGTTGGGGGAGCCGGGGCTGCTCTCTGGTTGCGGAGCGTGGGCTTCTCATTGTGGGGGCTTCTCTCGTTGCAAGCATGGGCTCTAGGGCTCTAGAGCTTCAGCACCTGTGGCTCCCCAGCGCTGGAGCCCAGGCTCGGTACCCGTGGCTCCCCAGCGCTCGAGCCCAGGCTCGGTACCTGTGGCTCCCCAGCGCTCGAGCCCAGGCTCGTTACCTGTGGCGCACGGGCTTAGTTGCTCCTCGGCATGGGGGATCTTCCTGGATCAGGGATTGAACCTGTGTGCCCTGCATTGACAGGCGGATTCTTTACCGCTCAGCCACCAGGGAAGCCCACCTCGAATTGCTCTGATACCTGTTCGTTGATTTTACATTCTGCAAATACGTACCATTCAGAGCTGCAGCCCATGGCGGGCAGTGGGAGATATATTCAAGCAGGTTGACTTTTAGTCAATATGACAACAATCTTACCTTGTTTAATGTGTACGATGGTGGTTTGAAACATCAAATCAAGAGGTTTACGATGTCAGAAAAGATGAGGGAGGGCAGGAAGAAAGCTGTCCTGACACCGCTTCTCAGCGCCTTTCACTGTCTGCCCGACAGGCCATCATGATCGGGGACGACATCGTGGGCGATGTGGGCGGTGCCCAGCGGTACGGGATGAGAGCCCTGCAGGTGCGGACTGGGAAGTTCAGGTAAGTGCCCCGTGGGAGCCTGCCTCCGTCAGCCTGCCTGCCTCGTGGATTCCAGGGTTTCGTTTTTCGCCTCCAAAATAAAGGGCGTTCTTCCTTCCAGATGGAAGAGCAGATTGTGGGCATCCAGTGACTTTTTGGTAACTGTCCCCTGGAGAGGCCTGGGTGCCTGTTAGTAGCAGAGAGTGGTAGGGAAAGCAGCTTTCGATACGGGGTCTGAGTTTCAGACCTGGGGTTGGAGAAGGGTGCCGTGCAGAGACCATGCACTGAAGGCTCTGGCCGGCCGTGGAGCCCCTGCCCGCACAGCCTGGGCCTTGTGCCCTTGGCCCCGTGGCAGACAGGTCGCTCTGCTCAGAGGTTACAGCTGCTGTGCGCACGACTCCTCTGGTCACTACCCATCCTTTTCCTCCATGTGTCTGGCTCTCTCGCCTAAAGCTGACCCTTGTGTGGTCAGGGATGAGTCAGGGACACCTGGGAGCTGAGCCTCCATCTCCAGAGTGTCTTCTCTGCTGGGAGGTGAGCCTGGCCTCGCATGGGTCGCCATCGGGCGCCTGTCGGGGTCTGGGCCCTTGCTGCGTGTGGATGTGCCCTGCGGCGTCCAAGTGTGGCTCTCTCGCCCGTCTCAGACATCAGAGTGTTGTCCTGCCTGACTCTAGGTGGTTTTGACTGTGGCCATTCAGAGGAAGTACTGTTTTGTGGATGCTGCAGAGACTTACTTAAAACGTGGTTGCCTTGGGTATTTGGATGTGGGGTGGGGGTGGCGGGGATGGACCACATCAGCTCTGAGCAGTCTGCTTAGACCGGGTCAGAGGAGTTGATTCGAGGGTCTGACCCTCACTCTGAGGCCCGTCTCCTGTGTGAGAGACCCAGGGGGCCTTTGGGTTTGGGACGGGTGGGGGAACACCAGGTGAGTGAGCAAGTCTTAGCGTCCCTGGAGGTCTGGGGCCAAGAAGTCCCTTCCAGCCTCTTCCTGGCTCTCCCAGGGTATCAGAGGCCCGCCTTGAAGCCCCCAGCATGCCTTGAAATTTGGACCTCCTTTCTCCCCGACGTCCTCAAATGAGGGTTTCCAGGATTTCCTGGGTCTCCTGGGCTATGTCCAGCTTATGTCCGACTCAAAGCCTTGTCAACATTCTCTCCCCCGGGGTCTTCTGTCCCCCTCCCTCTGAGTTGCTGAGCAGGAGGACTTGGCGCCCTGATGCTCTGCTGGACGGTGCTGCCAAGTCCCTGGTGCCACCTGTCAGGAGCCGGTCTGGCCCAAGGAGCTCCTGTGGGCACAGGCACAGGAGTGGGGCCTCCTTGCTGAGAACACGATGCTGAGGCTCAGAGCGGGGTGAAAAGTGAGAATCATGTCGTGTTTTTTTGTGTGTGTGTGCTGGGCTATTTCTGATTTCTTAGGAAGAAAAACGTGTTTGCTGGGATTAAATGTAGCCGCGGTTGGGGTCTTTCTGGCCAGCCCAAGCCGTGCCCCTGTAACCGAGAAGGTCCTGCCTTTGCCCCAGGCCCCAAATGTGCCCCTAGGTCGCTCAGTCCCTGAGGAAGGTCCTCATGTGTGGTCAGGAAGCCCACCAGTGGGCAGGTGGGCATGGGGGCAGCTGTGTCCCACCGCACACCACTGGGGTTGGCACTTTTCTGAGGCCCCTGTCGCCCCATCTCCTGGAGAGAGAAACCGATCAACAGTCAGCCTAATTGACGACATACGGATATTCTGGTAACATTTGGATATTTTACAAAACCAGGATAGTCTTCCAGCTGCCTCCTTCTCGAGCCACATTCTCTGCCATCTCTGCTCTCCAGCGCCTCGCTGTCTAATGCAGTGGCCACAAGCCGCAGGTGCTGGGGAGCCCTGGAGATGAAGCTGGGTTAAAAGTGGGCGTACATGAGAATTCAAGGACTCAGTGGAAGAAGAACGTGAAAAGGCCCATTCGTAATATTTCATGCCGGTCATGTGTTGCAGTCCTGATGCCTTACGTTAATTTCACCTGCTTGTTCTCATTCTTGGCAACACGGCTACTAGAGGGTCCTGGCTCGCTTCGCCGCTCGCACCCATCCAGGTGCCTTTCTGGTGGACAGCGGGGCCCCTGCACGGCCGCCTTCTCCCTGCAGATGGCACTCTTGGTGCATGAGGCCTGTGTGGCACTTGCTCGCGGCAGGCCCTGTAGGCTGGCTTGGGGCCAGTGAGCAGCCTTGGCACTTTGGCACCTGGGGACTGGGCCAGCATTCCAACCCTCCAACCCCCCATCCCCCCACCCCCTGGGGCAGCACCCAACTTCCCCTTCAGGGTTGCCCCGCCTGCCCCCTGGAGCTCTCCACCCCTCTGGCCATCTCTGCGAGCCGGCCACACTAGGTCTGAAGGTCGTCGTGGCCCATGTCTGCACTAGACAGGAACTGGGCGGGGACAGTGAGGTGTCCTTACTGTGCGCTGGACCTCTCCTCCAAGTGGCCCGAGTGGGTGCACTGTGTCCCCTGCTGGTGGCCCTGGACCAGCCCTGACTGCACTGGGGGATCGAGGCGGGTGGAGGCTGGCCTTGTCCCAGGGCACAGGTGGCAGAGAACCCTGGAGTGAGGAGCCGGGTGCTCACGCTGGGCCACGTGGATTCTCCACTGGCTGGAGGCTGAGGGCCGCATGGGGAGGCTGAACAAGTGTGAATCTCGATGGGGGTCCGGCCTCTCTCTGGGACTGGAGTGGGTGGCGCTGGTGGCCTCTGGACAGCCCCACTGCAGGTGCCCCTCAGGCCAACATCTTTTGGTTGTGCACACACACACACACACACACACACACACACACGTGCATGTACGAGGTTGTGGGTCCAGCCACGGCACTGCTGGGGGCGTGGGACTTGGACTTGCCCATGGCTGGGAGGTCTCCCTGTGACCTCCCACGTCTTCGTCCTCCTCTCTCCTTCCTGCTTGTATCGCAAAATGGCCCAAAGAGAAAAGGGTGAAGTGTCAGAGTGGGGCGAGGTCACGGGGGCCTGAGCTTTGGAAGGAGGGCTTCATAGGGCCTGCCCCTACCGTTACCGGCAGGAAGGCTCAGGGCCTGCAGGAAGGGGGCCAGGCCCCCTCCAGCAACCCCAGTGTCTGGAGCCAGCAAAGCTCCCAGGGCAGACAGCGTGCAAACACAACCCGCCCAGCAGGGCAGCAGAGTCGTGGCTGAAACCACACAAAGCTTGCTGATCGTACCTGCTCTGCCTGGAAGTCCAGCCCAGCCAGGGTGTGGTTCTCACCCGGCCGGCAGATAAAGGCCTTTCGGGCGTTCCCCCCGCTTGCCCCTTCCTGGCATGTGTGACGCACCAGGGCTGCCGGCAGAACCTTCCAGCCTGAAGCCAGAAGCCGCTGCTCCTCCCGCTCTGTAAGGTCCTGTCCCGACTGCCCCGGGGCCCTGAGCCCCTCGATGACAGGTCCTCACAGTCCCATTGAGTCCCGGAGATCAGGCTCCCCCGCTGCCAGAGGCCTTCCCAGTTGAGTTGGTTACAGCCTTGCCCCAGGCCACCTGGCGAGGTTTGGCAGAGGCTGGGCTGGAGCCTGGTTGCTCCGCCCCCAGGTGGGTGCTTCTGCCTCTGTTTTCTTCCTGGGAACACCGAGACCTTGAGGTCAGATTCCAGGAGCTGCAGGAGTCATCCCCAGCCGCGCTTCAGGGCGCAGGCAGGGCTCGGTGGCTGAGTGATGCAGGGCTGGGCTGGGAGAGCTGCCGCCCCCACCCCCGGGCACCATGGCCCTCTTCCTCTCTCCTAAGAACAGGCCTCATCTTCCATGGGAGCCGGGCCCTATGTCCCCTTATTTTGACAAATTCAGGCTAGAGACGTCCTTCCCAGCAGTGAGATGCCGTCTCCCCAGTGGAGGAGGAGGCGCTCAGGACATCTCGCTGACCCTTCACACCTCCTGACAGCCCCACCTGACCCCTCCTCCCAGGGACACACCAGGAACGGAGCGAGGACCCCTGGACGGCTGCCCCTTGCACGCTGCACAGCAGGCATCACACTCAGGGCCCACGCTGGTCGTGCTCTGTCTGTAACTCGGCCACGTGGAGCCTGCTCTGGGTGTCCTCTTACTTGCTATTTACTCATGGCTGGATGATGTTTTATGAGCCCAGAACGTTCTTGACAAGCAGTTTGCCCTTTTGGACTTGGGAGGGGCCCTCGACTGGGGCTGGCGCTCCGTCCATACCGAAGCTGGGCTGGGGCTAGGGTCCCCATAGTCACTGTTCTCTTAGCTGGGGGTGAGGGGGGCAGGCAGATTCCAGCCACTTTGCACAAGGCTGGAAGATGTGGGGCACAGAGAATCTGGTGGTGGAACCAGAGGCTGGCATGGAACCCACCAGGTCCGACTCGGCCCTGACACAGCGGCTGCCTGACCCTGGCCCTTGACCCTGTCTCCCATCACTTTGCAGCCACTGACTTCAAAGCTTCTTAGGAGGCTCTGGTTCCTCTTTGGAATGAGATGGAGTTTTCTTCTAGGGCCAGGTGGTATTTGAAGGAAGTGAGTGAACCTGGGCATTGGCTTTCCAGGAGTCACAGTGGTCACCATGAGACTCTTGGAGGCCAGGGTTGTGGGTGGTGGCCTGGCCGGCAGACCCAGGGGTCGGGAGCCCACCAACCCTGGTCCCATCATGGAGCACGTGTGCTCCAGGCGAGACCCTCTGACTTGCAGAGTGAGTGCTCCTGAGCCTCGGGCCTCTGGGAGATGCTCCCGGCCAGGGAGGGGGCTCCACGTAGCTTTAGGCGGGGCTGCAGGCTGGGCACAGAGATTGGAGATGGTCAGCTACTGCCTGGCCACAGCCCGGCCGCCCAGCTGCTGAGAACCAGTTAGTGCCTGGCTCGGGGGCCTCACCCCTGGGTCCCGCGGGCTCCATCCTGGCTGCCAGTTGGGAGACATCAGTGGACCAGCGGTCAGCCCAGCAGGCAGCCTCAGGCTGGGTCAGTCTGGAGCGTGTAGAGCTCCTGGCCACAGCAGTGGGTATGTGATCCGAGCTAGGCCTGGGATTTTCGAGAACCCCTAGGAAAGTCGCCAGTGAAATAGAAGCTGAGAAGCACCAGTAGCCATCTGTGTCATTCCAGGGGAAAGCCTGGACTAAGGGCGAAGCTGACAAGCAGGAAAGGAGAGCCTGGAGACAAAGAGGGAGGGAAAGGAAGAGAGGGTCCCAGTTGTTTGAGCACCTGGATCTGGCTCTGCCTGAAGCTGGTCCCACCTCTGGCCTTTGAAGTCCAGCAGGCCAGTGAATGAGCGTTTTGGTTAGCGATGCCCCAGGAGCAGTGTGGTACCATGGGGTTGGTCCAGAAAGCCACTGAGGTCTCCCTCGAGCGGGTCGACCATGATGCGTGCCCACTGGGGAACCCGCCCCAGGGTGCTGCTGCTTTACGCAGGTGGATGACGTGGTGTGCTCAAACAACGCAGTTGGGAGTCTCTTCCTTTCTTTCTCTCTGTCTGCAGGCTCTCCTTTCCTGCTTGTGTGGTGTGCAAGCCCCGGTCTCCATGCTGCCCCCCAACTTTTTAAAATAGTCCTTGCAATGTTCGCATTTGGATAGAGTAAATTCTTTTATTGTAATCTGTATTTGTTTTCATTTCTGCCTATCGTTTTATTTCCAAAATTAAAAAAAAAAAACAGAATCCAGAGCATCTTCAATATAGTATCTATAATATTCCATCGTAACCCACAGTATTCAAAAACTACCAGACCTGCAAAAAACAAAAAAACCTCCCCAGAAAAGTATGGTCCCTATGCTAAAAATGTTAGACTTTCCCACGCTGCCCTTGCTGAGAGGCAAATAGAGAACTTGACAGTGGGCTTCAGCTCACAGCCCTGCTGGCTCACTCTCTCTGCTCTGGAAAGCACTGGAAGGATCCTTGTTTAACCTCAGAGGAGGCTGCCCCTGAAGGTGTATCAGAGCGGTCCCAGAATAGAATGGGCAGCCTGGAGAGGGGTGAGTGCTTGTCCCTGGAGACAAGCCGGGGAGGCTGCAGATGGCACTGCTGGGGCCAGAGCCCGGGGCTCAGTAAAGCCACACACTCGCCCTGAGTCTGCAGCCCTGAAATGGGCACCTGTGGGATGTTTCTGTCCTTCCAGTCCCACTCCCCCACCGCCATCCCTGGGATGGCAGCATTACTGCCTCCCACTTGGAGATGTGAAAACTGCCCCTCAGGCAGGTGGAGGGCCCTGGGACTTGGTTATCCCAGCCTGGCCTGTCATTCACGCCTGATCGACCAACCAGCCTTTGACTTCTTCCTCTCGGTCATGGGCTGTTAGCATCAGAGCTGGAGCCCAGGGGTTAAAGCCACAGGTATAGATGCAGGTGTGTGGGTGCATGAGCAGCAGAGATGGGAAGGAAAGGCATCTCCTTGTTACAGAGGGTTTGGTTGTATCTGTGCGTCCTTGTGTGTGTGCATGCTAAGTCGATTCAGTCACATCCGACTCTTTGCGACCCCACGGACTGTAGCCTGCCAGGCTTCTCTGCCCATGGGATCCTCCAGGCAAGAATACTGGAGTGGGTTCCTGTGCCCTCCTCCAGGGGATCTTCCTTCCCAACCCAGGGATCGAACCCGAGTCTCCCATGTCCCCTGCATTGGCAGGCGGGTCCTTTACCTCCAGCCCAACCACGGGAGCCCTTTGCATCCTTGGGTGTCTTCTGAGGGCTTCCCTGATAGCTCAGTTGGTAAAGAGTCCACGTGTCTTCTAAATATTTCACGATGGAAGTGCAGCATTCTTATCAGAACAACAGTCGTTTTTTAAAGTGCATCTGCGCCCCCTCCCGTAGGTTTGTGAATTGGGGGAATTCTTAAGAAGAAAGACCACCTGAAAGGGCAACTTGGTTAGTTTAAAAACAAAGCAACCCAAGTGCTTCTGAGCGGGTGCATGGCTCTGCCCTGAGCCCCAGGGCCCAGCCAGGCTCCTTGCTCACACACAGGACCCTGGGTCGCTGGACACAGGCCTCCTCACAAGGCAGATTCCCTTCCTGCCCTGGGAGCGGGCGCTCTGGCTCCTCTGCTTCCGCGTCCGGTGCCAGGACATGGAGCACGGGTTGGGGGGGGACACTGTGCACCCTCTGAGTTCCTTCATCCAGCAAGGGGCAGGGTGGGGACCCTGATCCCCGTGACCGAAATCAGTGCCTTCTCTGGGCCACCACACATGCGCAGCTGTCTGTGACCTCCCCGCAGCAGCCCTCACCCCCCAAGGTCCCATACCCTGGCTCACACACACACACACACACACTCACACACTCAACACACACATACACACACTCACACTCGCACACACTCACACACACACACTCTGACACACACTCACACACACACACACGGATTTGAACCTGAAGGGTAGCCGCCCGAGGGTGGGCTCCCAGCCGCCCCAGCACGGAGTGGGCGCCCAGGACCATTGAATCTGCATTTGCAGACTATAGACCCCAAGCTGGGGGCGGTGGGTGAGGGTATGTCGGGCAAAGGGGCCTGACTCAGCCCTCCCTGGACTGAGGGGGTCGTAAGGCGGGGTCAGGGCTCCCCTTGCTGAAGGCCCAGGCACCCCCCACCCACCGCCTTGATGTGTGCAGTCCAAGCCCACCTGCCCCTTGGCATCTGGGATGATGCCTCTGACCCAGAGCAGGGAGGGGCCTGGTGGAGAAGACCCAAGAGGGTGGCCAGGGGCAGCCTCCGAGCCATACTGTGCCCTAGGAGGGTCCCGGGGGAGCGTGCAGGGGGCCCTGCGCTGTCCTCCAGATGCTCCCCCCAGGGTCCCTCCTCCTCTGCCCGCTCCTGCCGTCCTCCACCCCTGGCTTCGCTGCCCACCCCCGCCCTCCAGTCTTACGGGGTCAGCACTCATTTCCCTTCTTCCACACGCCGCTTTCAGCGGGGGCCAGCAGAGGGCACCTTGCTGCTGGCAAGTGGGGGCTTTGAGGGCAGGGTATACACCTGCACACTCACGCACGCGCACACTCAGGCCCTGCAGCCCACCCACCCCTCCTCCCCGGGCCCTCACCCCTCCTCTGCCAGCCCTCGTGGAGAGCCTGGAGGTGCTGGGCCCGGCTGCGGAGAGACCCCCCTGGCAGCGGGATCCCAGGCCTCTCACGCCAGCCTCTCCCATGCCCTTCTCCTCCTCCAGCTCCCCTGCAGCTGCTCAGGGGAGGGGGCCTGAGAACCCAGGGTTCCCAGCCGAGGGGCACCCCCCGGCATCCCTGTGAGCTCGCGGGGGAGACCGGGGCTCCACGGAGAAGGCTCCCTTTCATCCATCACCACGCCCATCCTCTGCTGGCCTAAATCCTGCCATCTTTAAGGCCTTCTCTGATGATGGATTCCTAGGATCCTCCCACCTGGACGGGCCTTAGGGGGCTCCCCCAGCTCCGTATGGGCCTCTGAGTGGCAGAGGGGCCATCTCAAGGTCAAGGGGATCCCGTGGCAAGCTGGGGTCCATGTGGGCTCCCACTCCAGGCCGTTTCTCTTGTACCCCAAATACCCCTCACCTCGGGGGGATTACCTGGAGTTCCCATGGCCTGACAATTTCCAATCATTTTTTGAGATTTCCAGAAAAGACAAATGCCACGGACCCTTCTCCCAGAGCCAGACCCTGCCCAGGTCTTCCTGGTAATTCCATTGCCTCCTTTATAGAGAGGACGCTGCAGCCCTGGGGGCAAGTCCTATCTCTGGACTCCCATCTGGGGCGCCGAGGCCTCGCCTGTCTTGACACTGACGGTCTTAAAGATCCCAGGACAGTCATCTCGTCTGATACTCCCTCGTGATATGACCCAGGTTACTCACTTGGGGCCAGAGTGTCACAGAAGCGATGCCGTGTGCGTCTCTGTGTCACGTTAGGAAGCGTGCGGTGCCCGTTTGCCAACAACAGTGATGTTTCAGCCTGTCTGCTGAATCAGGTGGCGACTGCCTTACAGTTACTTAAAGTTAAGGGTTTCCTTCCCTCTGTAATGAATAACTATCCGTGGGGAGACCCTGTGAGTAAGAATCCTGTTCCTCACCCTGCTTTCATCCACTGGTTTTTGTTTTTTGTTTTGTTTTTTTTAATTTTTGGCTGTGCTGGAACGTCACTGCCGCGAGGACCTGTCCTCTTGCTGCGGGGAGCGGGGGCTGCCCCCCAGTCGCGGGGCTCAGGCTTCTGGTTGCGGAGCACGGGCTTCAGTAGCTGCGGCTCGTGGACTCAAGAGTTGGGGCTCCCTGGCTCTAGAGCCCAGGCTCAGCAGTTGTGGCTCACGGGCTCAGTTGGCATATGGAGGCTTCCCAGACCAGGGATCGAACCCGTGTCTCCTGCATTGGCAGGAGGATTCTTTCCCACTGAGCCACCAGGGAAGCCCCCGTCCACTAGTTTTAATGTCTGTTGTTGCTCCTTGAGCTAACTGTAATGGCCACCAAGTAAGTCCATCGTTCATTCTTAACATTTGTGACTTATGCTCTCTTGTACGGAAGAACGTTCTTTTCTCCCCACTTATTTATTTTTATCCGTGTGGACTCACGGATTCCTGTGTAACCCACTAGGTGATAATCTGTAAGCATCGTAATTCATTTGAATGCTCAAGTGGTCTCCAGTGTGGCCAGTAACAGCCTCTTCAAGCTGGTTCTGTGTCCTTTTGACCCCCCTGTTCTCCAGCCCTTTCTTACTTTCTGGCAGAAAAACTGTTTCGGGGTCATCGTGTTCTGTCTCTGCCTCAGTGCCAGAGTCAGCCGTGTCTCCCGGGAGCCACAGTGCCTTTGAGTGGAAAGTGACATTTAGAAGCAAAGACCGGGGACACTGGATGTTCGATTGCATCTGAGCGTCCCTTCTCTCAGACCCTCTCCTTGGGCAGAGGTGGGAAACATGCGTGCGTGCGCATGCGTAATTCACACGTCCAACCACGCGTGTCTCTGTTCCCACCTGTGCCCAGAAGACCGCAGGTGCACACTGACACCTCTGATCTCGCTGCAGCCCCGCCAGGCCACCCCAGCCTGGTGCCTTTGCACGTCTGTACCTTTGTCCCCCGACAGGAAGAAGCCAGCGTCTGTCATTCCTGTTGTCTCAATTGTTCTGTCGCCCTGTACCTGGCCGGCCCCTGGCCCCGCTGGACTGCGTCCCTCTCACCGCCCCACAGCGCTCTCCTCATGAGGGGCTCTGCCCCTCCCATGCCCCCACCCATGCCAGGGCGCCCGGCTGCCTTCCCACCAGGGAGGAAGACCCCAGACCTCCATCCATCTCCCTCCTCTCGCCCTTCCTGTTCTTTGAGCGATAGGACTGGGTTTTCGCCAATTTCATCATCCCCGCGTGCCTCATGCATGGCGGACACCCTGGTCTGTGTAACTGGGCAACCAGGATCTTCCCCGTTGGGAGAGGCCTTTCAGCTTCCCAGACTTTTTTTTGTGTGTGGCATAGTTCTCACCCTAGCCCCACGGGTGGGCAGGGGAAGTCGGGCATTCTGGGGAAGATGCCAACCCGCCCAGGGTCGCCCGGCTGGAGAGAGGGTGTTCCGGGCCGGTTGCCAGCCTGTCTGTCGAGGGTGTCCCCCTTTGCCCCCACGAAATCCTAGTCATGTGGTGTTAGGGGTGTCACCCGGGCTGCTGCTGCCGCCATTGCGGCAATCACTTGCTCCAAAGATGGAGAAGAACCCCAAGCTCAAATCCTGGCTCCGCCACCTCCCAGCTGAGCCTCAGTCTTCTCATCTTTAAAATGGAAGTTTGGGGGCAGTAGCATCAGCGCCTTCAGCACAGGAGGAGCCGGATGAGCCGACAAGCGCAGGGGGAAGTGGGTCTATGAAACATGGGTCACACAGCACAGAGCGCCCGAGACTGCCAGCCTGACCGCCCACAGGCCAGGCATTCCCGAGGGCGGGCTCGGCCAGACCTGTGCCCCTGGGTAGAATCACAGGGGTCATTGACTGGAGTGTTCAGGTGCCGCTTTGAAAATTCACCCCCGCATCCTTAGATCCCCAAGCGCTCTCCCAAATGGGCTCCCAGCCGCCCCTCCGTGTGGGGAGCGGTGGACAGCTTGCACAAGTTTACGTATGGAAGGGAAGAATACAACCATGTGCCAGGTCTCCTCCCGTTCGTGACCATGTGGCAGCCAGGCGGAGCAGGGCGCACCACGGGGCCAGCCACTGCGAGCTGGCAGATGCTTGGGCGCAGGCAGCTATAGCCAGGCTTACTACTCGGGGAGGAGGGGCAAGCTCCTACCCTACCCCACCCCACACCCACATGCAGGGAGATACGCCCTATCCTTGCCAGGCCGTCTCCTACCATCCAGAGGGCCCCCAGAGGGCAGCTCAGCTTTGTAGGCACCTTCACGCGGTCAGCACTGTGTGGGGAGACCACGCTGCCTGGAGGGTCCCCAGCCCAGTGATGGGCACGGAGTGTGTGTCCTGGGGGCTTGGGGGCGCCCGAGGAGGACTCTGTGAGATGCAGAGTGCCGGGGTAGGGGCCTTTGGGGGTGGGGTGGCGCTCAGGATGCAGGCTCAGCAGGGGCAGCATCCACCCTGCTGTGTCCTTTCTTGGGTCTCCCCAGACTGCTGTCTCTGAGTGATAGGGTGTGGGCACGGGGCTGAGGACACAAGGGCCTGGGCGGGGGGCCCGGAGGTGCTGGGCTTCTGGAGTCCCTTCAAGGCCCCGGAACGTGACCGAGTGGTGGGTGGGCTGCAGGAGGGAGCCTTGCAGTGTGGCTGTGGTATTTCGGGAGCAGATGCCCCTTAGGAAACTGGTAGCACCTCTTTGCCCTGGTGCTGGGTGCTCGGGTGCTGGGCACGCAGGGGCTGGGTGCTCAGGGGCTAGATATTCAGGGGCTGGGTGCTCAGGGGCTAGATATTCAGGGGCTGGGTGCTCAGGGGCTGGGTGCTCAGGTGCTGGGCATTCAGGGACTGGATTTCTTCCTCCACCACAGCACCCGAGGGTTTTCTTTCAGTTTTTAGAATCTCCCAAATGTGAGGTTGTAGAGGCAACCATTGGCAGGAGGGGGCAACGGTGGCTTGTCAGAAACCACAGCCCAGTGGGGAGGAAGCCAGGGCACAGCTCCCGGCCTGACCAGCTCTAGCCCAGGGCTCAGACGGGGACAGGCTGGCGGAAGGGCATGAGTTTGGGTGCTTATGGCAGGGAATGACATCTCTGAGCCACCACCTGGCCCGCATGTGGCCCTGCACGGGCTGCTTTGCATCTCTGCTTCATTCCCGTCTGTGAAGACAGATGCTGCTGCTGCTCTTGTAGGATGCCGTGAGGTCCCCGTGAGCCGGGCAGGTACAGGTGAGGCCGTGATGAGCTTGTCCCCTCCCTCTCGGGCTCCTGACAGATTTCTCATGGTTTCTGGCCTCGTCGGTAGCTTGTCTCTGGCTTACGCAGGGCTGGGAAGAGCTCCCTGATGCAGCTGTGGAAAGTAGCCGTCAGGACATGCAAATAGTTGCATATAAATATCCATTGGAAGGACTGATGCTGAAGCTGAAACTCCAATCCTTTGGCCACCTGGTGCAAAGAACTGACTCATTTGAAAAGACCCTGATGCTGGGAAAGATTGAAGGCCGGAGGAGAAGGGGACCACAGAGGGTGAGATGGCATCACCAACTTGACGGACATGAATTTTAGTAAACTCTGGGAGTTGGTGATGGACAGGGAAGTCTGGCGTGCTGCAGTCCATGGGGTCACAAAGAGTTGGACATGACTGAGTGAACTGAACTGAACTGAACTGAACTGACTGAATTGAACTGAACGACTTTCATGGGGTCTGGGTATTTTCTCATGTGCCTTGCTCCTTGGAGCCTAGTGGTTAAGCACACAGGCCCTGGGACCTGATGCCTGCCGTGTGCTCAGCTGTGTGGCTGTGGGCTGGTTACCTAACCTCTCTGTGCCTCAGTTTCCTCACTGTGGATGTGTCTGCTTCTTACCGTTGTTGGGAAAACCCTAATTGTAACAGGGACAGACACGGGACCTCACCTAAGGTCACAGAGCGGATGAGAGCCGATCTTTGAACCCTGGGGTCGACTGCATAGCCAGTGCTCTGAATCCTCCGCCATGTGCCGTGTTACCTCGTGAGTACGGTCCGTTTCTTTCTGGACCATTCTAGATTAGTCCAGTGGAGTTTTTTGCCCTCTGGGGGTGCATGCTGTGAAGTCCGGCTGTGTGTGAAGGGGGCGCCAGAAGTTTGAGGAGCTGCTCCCAGCTGCCAAAGGAGCTCAGAGCCTAGGGGCTCAGGGTCTGTCCTCAGGCCAGGGCGCAAGCCCCAGTTCTGCTCTGGTCCTTCAGGGGACCCATTGCAGGGGCTTCCGGACCCTGCTGTAATTCAGCCTGAGCATCTGTGTTGTCTGTGTTGGGGCTGCCTCAGATTCTGCTGGGCTGGGGTGGAAGTTCTGCTTGGAAAGCATTTAGGAGCTTGAGAGAAGGAAATGGCAACCCACTCCAGTGTTCTTGCCTGGAGAATCCCAGGGATGGGGTCGCACAGAGTCGGACACAACTGAAGCGACTTAGCAGCAGCAGGAGCTTGAGAAGCAGACAAATGGGCTCAGACCTGTCCCTCGCTCGTTCCTGACCACCAGGCCTGATGGGTCTCAGGGATGCTGTGGCTGGGGCCCGGCAGGATCCCGGCAACGCGTCCGTGTCATTCCTTGTCTCGTTCTGGCCAGCGTCAGCCAGGAGGGAGAAGACGGGGTTAGCCTTCTTTGGAACCCACCAGTAAAGAGGAAACCTCAGTGTTACCACGTGAAATGGTTTAACATAAACTCCAGTCCAGCCCCGCTGAGGCCACCCCCGACAGATCTTGCCAGGGCAGGGTGGCAGCTCATGAGCGCCTCCTAGTGTCTGAGCTCTTCTCTGCAGGCCTGAGTGGTTGGGGAGCACTCGGGCCGCCGGCCAAGGGACCCGGCCTCCAGGTGACCAGCTGGTGCGTCCCTGAGCCCACATGGACATCTGCCTGAGGTTCTGTGAGCCCGGGGATGGTGAGGCTAAGGGAGGGGAGGGGAAAAGGGCAGGGAAACTTCTGGGTCACTTTGTCAGTGACCTTAAGAAGGCAGGAAGCAGGCCAGGGTCCCACTTGACTGGAGACCGTTGGGAACCTGAGTTATTTAAGAGCCAATCTGTGCGGCAGCTCTGAGCCCAGGAGAATCAGACGGGTCCGGCGAGGACTGGTTTAGGACAGTGGGCCTTGATGGGTCCTGTTGGAAGCTGCTCCACCCTCCTCCACTGCCGGGAGTTGGATAGGCTAAGCTGTGAGGGTCTGGGCGCGGACCGTGGTCCGGGCCCTTGCATAGCAAGCCTGTAAGGTAAATATAGCGTCTCCAGGTTCTGAGCAGCAGAAACATTTAGTAACCTGATGGGACCCGGGAGTTTAACCAGGTATGTCTGACTGCAAAGCCCTGACCACAGCCCCCACCCCGCTCGCCCGGACTCAGCTTCCCCACCTGCATTCTCTGTCTCCGTGGTGCCAGGAGATGGGAACACGGTCCCCGGGGTGTCACGGGGCCCCGGGAGATGTCGGAGTGTCAGGTCTCTGCCCGTGTGGCGGGGGTTTCTTATTGTTGTTCAGAAGTGGGGACACAGGTGGGAGGCTCCAGGTGGCGTGAATCAGGCTGCTGGGAGTGGGTGGCAGGCATGCCCAGCCTGCTGGAGCCCGCTGGGCAGTCGGGTGAGGCGGGGAGGCCGGGACCTGTTGACGGCTGTTGGCACTGGTGCTCGGAGCCTGTTCTGCAACTCCCCCACGCCCACCCCGGCCCAGCCCCAGGCCTGAATCAGACGCCGGGAGCCCAGAGCTCCCTGAGACCTTTCACTGGTCCATCCAGAGACGTACCTAAAGGCCGTTCCCATCAGAGATAACAGCTCACTCACCACCCTGCCCCCATTTCACAGATGAGGAAACTGAGGCCGCAGAGCCAGGTGGCTGGCATGAGGGCCTGCCCCAAGGGCCGGGCTCCCTATCTCCCACTCACGTGGGCCCTCCATCTCTGTGCCCAGTGCCCTGGGTAGAGTGAAGGCCAAGGTGACTCAAGTCGGAGGTCTCAGCCAGGTGTGAGTGATGCAGGCTGCATCATAAGCAGGGGCTGCCGGGCTGCCTGGATAAGCGTGTGTGGTTTTGTCCCGCCACTGAGCAGTGATTCGGTGCGGGCAGGTGTGGCCTGGGCGCCACGGTGGGAAAAGACCCTTCTAGGACTCAGGGTCCTGACTCTCCGTGGCCCCCGCCTGCCATCTCCGCCCACCCCATCCGTGTTCTCGGTGAGGAAGGAAGAGGCCCGCTGCCCTGAGGCTCCGGTCCACGCGCACCCGGCCGCTTCGGGAGAGCGGGCTGCTGCTCCGGCCAACGGGAAGGTGCGGACAGGCCTCCTTCCCCCGAGACGGAGGCCTCCCACATTCACTCTGGACTGGGCAGGTGACTGCTGGGGATTTGCCACTTGGCTCTTGAGGAGACCGGTGATGACGTTACGGGCAGAACTTCCATTTCTTGAGAGGTGCGCACATCTAGGAAACCTCAGGGATTGATTGTCCAGGTGTGACCCTTCCACCCCATCCTGCAGGAGAGTAAGCCCAGCGTGGCTGCTGACTTGCACGGGTCACCCGGGTATCTGGGAGCTGACTCGAGTTCTGCTCACAGCGCAGGCTCTCACCGCCTCTTAAATACTGCGTGGTGAAGGAGGGACGTGCTTTCTGAGAAGCTGTGCTCCCTCCCGAGATGGTTCAAGGCACTTTGCTTCTCAAAATACAACTGGGATTGGATTATTTTTAGCCCATCCTTGTGTGGTCCGGGGGGTACTCTTGCTGCCACTTGCGCAGACGGACTTCAAGTGCAGGATGGTTGTTCAGGGCCTCTTTCTGGGGGGACTTGGATCTTGGATGGTTGGAGGAAATGTGGGGTGCCCCTGAGGTGTACCGGGAGCCCCCCAAGTGTCTCCTCTGGTTCTTCAGCCCTTAAAACTAAAATGCCCCCTTCATTTCTTGAGTCCCCCCATGGAGAGGCAGTGAAGCCTCTCCAGTCAGAGCCACCTGCCTGAGTTCAGTCACTTGAGGCCTCAGTTTCCGTATCTTTAAAATGGGTCTAAGAAGAGCACCAGCCCTTCTGTGGAGGGAGAACAGAACGGTGCGTTGTGCAGAGAGCATTGAGCACATTTCCCGCACATGGTGAGCAAGTGGCAAGCTCTGGCTGTTGTCATTTTTGTTGGTGTCCCCATCAGTGTGATGATGGGGGGCGCAGGCCTGGGTGAACCCTGGTGGGGAGGGCTAGCATCCCCACAGCACCGCTGTCTGGGGGGTCTGCAGAGGCACTCCAGATGGGTGGGCAGGCGTGCCTGGGCCCTCGGGCCTCCAGAGACAGGGGTCCCCACCTGAACCGGGAGTGCAGGTCAGGCCGTGGCCGCCCCCTCTTCCCCCAGGACCCCCGCAGGAGGGGCCTTTCACCAGAATCCAGAGCCCATGGGCGTCTGGAGTTGCTCGCAGCATCCTGAGGAAAGCTGTCCACACAGGCTCGGAGCCTGGGACGCTGGCTCCTTCCACCAGGCCCCCCAGGCCCCATCGGCCTGGCCCCCCACCTGCAGCCTGCTCCGTGTGCTCCACTCGCCGTCGGCAGTTGGAGCGGCATTTTCTCTTGGGGCCCGAGGGCTGCAGGAACGTGAACATCTTCCGCGACAGCCCCGAGGGTCTGCATAGGTGGGGTGCCGAGACCAGTGGGTCAGAGTGCCTGGTGGCTTAGAGTGCACACTCCTCCCCTCTCCTGACCCTTGAGCCCACTCCTGGGTTCTGGCTCAGGAAGGGCTCTAGACCCCCAGGAACTGGAGCCAGGAGTCAAAGCACATGGGCCCCCCGAATACCTGAAGGGGTTCATGAAGGTGTTTTAATTTCTTTCAAAATTAGAAGGAAAAAAACCCTCAAACTTTTAAGATCAAAGAAAATGTTAAAAAAAAATTTTTCTCATGTCAGAAATACATGATACTTTTGAGGCTCGCAGAAATCTGTTAAATTACTTACATTCTTCTTCTGGAAAAGGAGGCCCCTATGGCACCCCACTCTAGTACTCTTGCGTGGAAAATCCCATGAACTGAGGAGCCTGGGAGGCTACAGTTCATGGGGTCTCGAAGAGTCGAACACGACTGAGCAATTTCACTTTCACGCATTGGAGAAGGGAATGGCAACCCACTCCAGTGTTCTTGCCTGGAGAATCCCAGGGACGGGGGAGCCTGTTGGGCTGCTGTCTATGGGGTCACACAGAGTTGGACACGACTGAAGAGACTTAGCAGCAGCAAAGTTGTTGAGCACCAGGCGTGCCCTTGCCGTGTGAGAGCCTCCACGCCCTCTCAGCGGGCCCGGGCCCCGAGTGCCGCGGACCAGGAGACGTCTGTGGCAAGATGAATGCTCACGGCCCCCTGGGCCCAGATGGTGGATGAGGTCTGAGCCTGACTCCATCAGGTGGACTTTTATCCTGAGCTGCTTTGTGGGGAGAGTGGGGTAGGGCTCTCTGGTTGGCAGGAATGTGGCCTTTGGCTCCAAGTGGGATGAACTTCTGAACCCCGGGGCTCAGCCCCTGAGCTGTTGAGGGGGACCACGACCACACCAGTGGACTCCACGCAGCAGCTCCAATGGTAGACAGCTTCACACATCTTGCGAGACAGCACTGTGGACATGGGACAGGGCCTCCTGTGGGGTCAAGGGCATCGTGGTACCGTCAGCCAGAGCCCCTGTGAACATATCCCTCAGCACACGCGGCATGGGCTTCCTAGAACACGCTTGGGGCCGGGGGCTTCTGATGTTATCAGATCAGAAGTCAGCAGACTCTGTGATGCTGGAGGGCAGAGAGGGTGGCCCCTTCTCCTCGGATTCTCACCTGGAAGGGGTGCCACCTTCCCGAGGAGCGGGCAGTATGCTGCCATTTGCACAGGGGCACCCTGTGCCCACACTTGGCCCCTCCCCGGAGGGAACAGGAGCATCACTGCAGGGGCCTCTGAGAGGTTCTGCTGAGACAACCCTCCTGATGACAGCCCCGGAACCGGAACCGGAAGGCCCTGCAGGCCTGGAGCCTGAGCCGCCGAAGACCTGTGTCGCGCATCTGCCCTCCTGACCTTCCCGTGGCGCCTGTGGCCACAGCTGGGGTGCTCTGCTGGCAGCTCCCCTTGCGACCTGCCCGGCGCTGTTTGGGGCCTGCAGGGTGCCCTCGGGCGGGCGACGCTCCAGGTGAGCCTGGCCCTTCTCCGATACACCTGTGTCCTCACCTGGAAGTGGGGGTGCAGCGCTGTCTGGACTTCACGGGCGTGGCAGGATTGAATGAGAGCATGCTCCTCCCACGCTCGAGTCACACCTGGCCTGAGTTGGAAGCTCCACAGGCGGCCCCGCTGCCTCCACGATCGTCATTACAGCTCACCGCTTGGGGCGGCTCGTGGTCTGGTGTCAGCCTCCAGCTCTTCTCCTGGGGAGTTGAGGGGCCTTCTCAGCCTCTGGGTGGGGAGCCCTGCATCTCCCCTGTCACTCAGCCCCGGTGACCCTGGCAGTGCACCCACCGCCCACTCTGAGGCCCTTAGTGGCCAAGCCACTCATCTGGTCCTGACGCTCTGGTCCTTAGTTCATGGGCAGGGGGGTCTCTGGGTCTTTGTGGAGCCTAGAAATGTAAGCAGCTCACGGCTGCTCCCAGGGAACCAAGAGGAGGGCCCCAAATCCACAGGGAGCATGCAAGACTCAACAGGGTGTGTGTGCACACGTGTGTGTGAGAGGGTGTGTGTGCACACGTGTGAGGGCATGTGTGCATGTGTGTGTGTGAGGGCGTGTGTGCATGTGTATGTGTGCGAGGGCATGTGTGCATGTATGTGTATGTGTGTGAGAGGGTGTGTGTGTGTATATGCGGGGTATATGTGAGTGTGTCTCCAAGAATGCATGAGTATGTGTGTAACTGTGCACTTGGAGGATAACTGTAGTTTTCGATTTTCCTATGTTTCTTAAAATCAGTGCAGAATCTTCCAGTGCAGTTTGGGTCTGTAAGGCTGACACCGTCGTTCTGCTCCGAGTGAGGTAGAAAGTTCAGTCATGGAGAAAATGCAGCCGCCTGCTGCCATTAGATGCTTTTTGGTCCAGCTCTGGACCCTGATTGTTGCAGCTCAGAATGAGCTTCAGGAAGAGGCAGGAAGAGGGGGAGAGGCTGTGTTCCATTTCAGCATATGCTGCTGGAATCGGGGTTGCTAGGCTGTCCTCCCAGCCAAGCCATCGGGAAGGTCCAGGGTGTGCCTGACTTGGTGAGGAGCTCGGGGTCCGTAGGAGCACGGTGGGGCGGGTGGGACTGCCACACCACCATCCTATCCTGACCTTGGACAACGGACGGGGAGGGGAGGGTCACCTTCTGCCAGCTGTGCCTGGAGCCATGTCGGGTGCTGTGCACGGCAGGGTGGTGGTCAGCCGCTCACACGTTATGTATCAAAGGCCCCTGCCAGCTGCTGGGATGTGCCTGGCAAGTATTCACTCATATTCTTAGCTAAATAATAAGACAGTGAAAGACTTCATCAAGTCACTGAGAGAAGTCCAGGGTCATCCCAAAGGCTTCGTCTCTCGTGTCCTGCGCTGACCCCCTGCAGTCACCTCCTGTCCCCGTCAGGATCACCGTGGCTGCAGCTGCTGGACACCAGCTGGCTGTGGCTTCAGCCATCGGGATGGTTATTTTCTGAAGAAAGTAGTCAGAGATCCTCAGAGCCAGGGTTGGCACTGCCCTTCAACACGGGCTGTCTCATCCATCTTTTTTGATCCACCAGACTTACTATCAGGGTAAATCCAGACTGAGGCCTGAAGTTTAGGCAACTTGGAGGAGAGGGGCATTTAAAGAAAAAGAATACCATAGATGAATGAATGTAAAATTAGGTTGGAAAGAATTGAAAATATATGTCCACACGTATGTACATGAGTGTGCACAAATGTGTACACGAGGGTTCAGAGCAGCATCATTCATAACATCCCCAAAGTGGAAACAGCCCAGATGTCCGTCCACTGACGAATGGACAGGCAGAGTGTGGCCTCTCTCCAGGCAGTGGGGTGCTGTTCACACGTGGAGGAGAACGAGGTACTGATTCACGCTTTGAACGAGGATGAGCCTTGGAAGTGTTATGATGAATGAAAGAAACCACACACACGAAAGCCACATGCTGTGTGGTTCCATTTGTAGGAAATGTCCAGAACAGGCGAGTCTGTAGAGATAGAAGGCACATTAGTGGTTGCCAGGGGGCTGCAGGGGAGCCAGGAATGGTGAAGGGCAATTGACATGTTTAGGGTTTTTTAGCTTAAATTACTTGACACGTTTAACATTTTCTTCAGAAATGTTCTGATATTAGATAGTGGTGAAGGTTGTGTAATATTGGGAATGCAGTAGAAGCTAGTGAAGTACACTTTAAAATGGTAAATTTTATGTTATGTAAGGGCTTCCCTTGTGGCTCAGCTGGTAAACAATCTGCCTGCAGTGCAAGAGACCTGGGTTTGATCCCTGGGTTAGGAAGATCCCCCAGAGAAGGGAAAGGCTACCCACTCCAGTATTCTGGCCTGGCGAATTCCATGGGTTACAGTCCACGTGGTTGCAAAGAGTCAGACACGACTGAGCAACTTTCACACGTTATGTCAATTTGACTTCTATTAGAAAAATGACTGTGTGAACATATTTCTAGGGCCTGGAAGGCGCCTATGCTGTTGAGGGGCATGAAACCAAAGACTCATTAGTTTCGTGGTACATTCACCCCTGCTTAATACGTTGGCTTTTCATTCTGTCTGTCACCTAATGGTCGAAAGATAGCTGCTGTGGCACCGGGTGTCATGGCCACCTCCAAGGCAGTGCCAGTGGGCTCTCCTCCCATGAGTGGCCCTTTTAAATGGCTCTCCCAGTGGTGCCCACCTTCCCTGACTGCAAACTGGGTCACATGAACGTGCCTGATGAGGGCTTCTCAAGGAGGAAGTACCTGGCAAAAGGCAGTGAAATCATCACAGCCGACTTAGCCAACCATGATTCTCTGCCTAGGAATGGGCGTCCATGACTGCCTCAGACAAACTTGGGGTTAGGATCGCCAGAAAAACAGCCTTTCTGCCTCCGTGACACCCCCACTCCATTCTTCAAATAGCCGCTGGGGTTGTCTTCCAGACGTTCAAATCTGCCTTCATTCTCCCACCCAGAACTATTCCACGGCCCCTTCTGCCTCCCATACAGACAGCTGACCTCACAGTCCAGGGCTTTCTGCTATGGCCCTCTCACCGGTCAAGGTCATGGTCTCGAAGCCTCCTTGACCTGAAAAGAACAGAGAAGGGGGATATTTTAGAATAAAATGTGCATTTTTAAAACATATGGCTTCTCCTGACTCTTAAGTAACGATAGTGATTATTGTATTTAGGCCTGAACGGGAGCTAGTATTTCCAATATGAAAATCTAGTCTAATTAGATTTTGCCTCAAAACGATTTCTCAGCATCATGGACATGAAAGCCCCCTGATGAATGAATCTTATCTGCTAAATTCAGAAGTTTAAGGGAAAGGAAGAAACTCAGTTTCTAATCCCCTAGTTCTGGGGAAGGAAAAAAAAAAGACTTTTTTGAGTGCAGTCTTATTTGTAAAGCCTTAAGAATTCATAGAAGAAGCCACGTGGTGCTCTGTCCCCTTAACTGGGGCAGAGGACATGGACTTGTATGGTGGCCAGCGGTGTGATTTGCTGGAGTGGGCGCTTCTGTGCCTGCAACAGTCTGCCAGGCAGGCCGGCCTCTGGGTGCCTCAAGGGGCGGGGTCTCTGGAAACGAAAGGCCCGGATTGGAATCCTGACTTGGTCAGTGGACTGACCGGCCACTCTGGGACAAGTAACCAGCTCTCTGAGCCTCGCTTTTTCTGTCTGTAAGTGGGGATGGTAAGGCCTACATTGTCAGGTGTTATGAGGGTGAAACAAACTCCTGCTGTGTCTGTAAAGCGCCCACAGGGTAACTGTAGGCCACGAGGACAGCGCTGGCCGTGCAGGGCGGCCCAGACGTCCGCATCTTGGTGTGCGAGGCTGACGGCCCTGCTCCTGGCCCCTCAGAGACCCGGGGGTTGGCCGAGCTCCTCTCCTTCTTCGTGCTTGCCACCTGGGGTTGAACACCCGCTGTGACGGGGGGCTTCCTGACCGTGAGGTGCCTGGTCTCCTGTTAACACCTTCCTGTGCCCTCTCCCGACCTGTGCCTTGTGGCCTCTGCCCTCAGGCAGCTCGGGGAGCAGGAGGCTGGTGGTGACCCCGGTCTTGGTGGTTGAGCCCTTGCTTGAGGATAATTGCCCCCCATGACACACCCCTTCTTGTGCTGTCAGGAGAGAGGCCTTGTCTCCACTGTCTGTGTAGTATCCGTGCTCAGATAGCGCAGCTGCTTATGTTCGTAAGATTTCTAGCCACATGTGCGGCTGGGAGGACAGGCGTGAGTTCCATGTGCAGGAGGTGGCCCGGCTCAGGCACACTGCGCCTGTGTGCTCCGGGCCCTTCCGTGCTGGTGTGAACACGTGTGCACAGGTGCGTGCCCCTGGCTTCTCCCCACATCGACTGATTGTGGCGAATACGTGCTTCCACTCTCTAGGCCCCGGTTCTGGGAAAGGGTTCTGGAATGCCAGCTGTGAGTGAGGAACCCCTGGGTAAGGGGAGGCCCCATCGGCCACGGAGGCCTGAGACGGCCCCTGCCCGTGGCCCTGCCGCCCGCTCTGTGCCTCGAGGGTGACCTCAGTGCTTGGAGCCGGCTGGGGCGGCTCTGCTCCCCACAGGGGGCTGGCCTGGGTGGGATCTGGCACCTTTCCGGAGCCCAACAGCCTGGCACACACACCTGGTTCACCACTGAGGAGCCGTGCCGTCCCGGGTTCCCGGTGTGAGCCCTGCTGCGCCTCCATGTCTCATAACCCAGCTCTACGATGGGGCCACAGGAGCCACCTCCTCCCGCGACGTCCAGTCTCCCCCGGAGATGGTGTCTGCTGTCATCGTTGTCATGCCTGCCTGCGCCACCACCTGCCTGCCTCCAGGGTGCCTGAGGAGGCAGCCCAACCTCCCCTGCACCTCCCCAGCCTCAACACCCTCCTGCCTCTGAGACCAGGCGGAGGGGAGGGCGGGTTTTGCAGCTGCCCAGCTGGCCCTGCCCTAGACCGGCGGAGCCTCATCCTGACCACGGAGAGGTGAGGGCCAGGTGGATGGGGAGCATCCTGATCGGGAGTGGGGGTCAGAGTGGCGGGAACCAAGGTGGGATGGGGGCCCTGGAGACAGGAGGGCCGCAGCCTCTGGGGCTCTAATGCCCCTGGCCCCCCGGGCTGGGCTGGGCTCCGTGGGAGTACGTCCACTGCTGCTGTTGCAGAAAGGCGGACCCCTTCCGGGGCCCAAAGCTGGGCTCCTGTCTAACACTCGGAAATGAATTGTCCGAGGAGACGCATGTGCTGACAAAGTGAGAGGTTTTATTGGGAAAGGGCACCCAGGTGGAGAGCAGCAGGGTAAGGGAACCCAGGAGAACTGCTCGGCCGCGTGGCTCGCAGTCTTGGGTTTTATGGTGATGGGATTAGTTTCCGGGTGGTCTTTGGCCAATCATTCTAATTCGGAGTTTTTCCTGGTGGTGCATGCATCGCTCAGCCAAGATGGATGCTAGCGAGAGGGATTCTGGGAAGTGGACGGACATGCAGTGTCTCCTTTTGACCTTTTCGGAACTCTTCCGGTTGGTGGCGGCTTATTAGTTCCATATTCCTTATCAGGATCTCCTGTCATAAAACAACTCATGCAAATGGTTACTATGGTGCTTGGCCAGGGTGGGTGGTCTCAATCAGTGTGCCTCCCCAAACACTGTGAGGGGCCCGCAGCCCCTCCACTCCAGCATGGGGTCCCCTGTAGGCCTCCTCGGGGGCAGGGCAGCTCGTCCCAGGAGGGGGTTGCCACCTCTGGTCCCCCCAGAGCCTGGGCTCACTGGTGAGACACAGAAAGGACATCCAAGGAGAGTGCCGGGCTGTGGGCGCTGCGGTCTTGGAGCCAGCGTCCTAAGAGCGGGTTTTCTAAGGGACCCTGAGCAACTTGTTAGAAAAGGCCCCAATGCTGGGAAAGATTGAAGGCGGGAAGAGAAGGGGACAACAGAGGATAAGATGGTTGGATGGCATCACCTACTCAATGGACATGAGTTTGAGTAAACTCCGGGAGTTGGTGATGGACAGGGAGGCCTAGTGTGCTGCAGCCCATGGGGTTGCAAAGAGTCGGACATGACTGAGCGCCTGAACTGAACTGAACTGAGCAATCCTGTCATCCTGAGGCCCCACCGCCCCCCTCCACCCACCGCAGGCACTTCCTGTCCTTGCACCCCCACCTCCCTGCTCCCCCAGGCTGAATGCTCAAACCTCCCCTTGCTGGCCCCCTGCTCACCCCCTCCATCCTCCAGGCTGTCAGTGGGGTTCAGAAGAGGGGGCCCTCCCTCCCCACCCCACCCCACCCCAGGCCCAGCAGCCTCTGCAGCCACCCCACCCTGCACCCTGGAAAGTGGGTTAATACTACTCACCCCGCTCACCCTAGAGATAAGGATTTATCGCCTCTCTGGCCCTGAGGGGCTGAGTCATAATTAACGGGCTGATGAGTGTCCTGATCCCCTTGGGGGAAGAGAAGGGGGTCCCTGGCGGTGCCCACAGAGGAGCGGCCCAGCTGGGCACAGCTCTCAGCCCTACAGGCCAGGCCCCACCATCCCGCCGCCCCCACCCCGCTGCACCTGGACGTGTGGCCCCGTCCATGGGGGCAACACCAGAGACTGTGTGGACAGCCCCACCCCGCTCCCTCCCATCTTCCCGTGCCCCTGAGCCCGTTAAGTGCCGGCCCCATGTAAGGGCCTTGACGCTCCTGCCTTTTAATAGGCTGACCCCGGGAATGAGGAGGACCCCGCTGCTGATTTATATGCCACACACTTGGGGTTTAATTGGAGCATCGTTGTAATCCATATGCCTGTTAAGGTAATTATAAACCTAATATAATCCATAGATCAGTGGGTTCGGAGCTAATTAAGGCAACCGTAATTAACATTACGAAAAACCTTGCCATTACAGGACTACCCTTTAAGCTGGCCTTCCAAGCCGATCACCAGGCCGGGCCCTGCACTCCCGAGTGGCCTCCTAGGGCTCTTCAGTGCCACCTTCGGGGAGGGGGCGGGGGGACTCAGGTACCAAGGGCCTGCACCTCACCTCACGGGGCGGGGTCAGCCCTGCCGTCGCCCCAGGCCCTGGAACAGGCACCTGGCTGAGGAGCTGAGGATGGCGGCCCCAGGGGAGCTGGGTCCATAGGACCGAGCTGTCCCCAGTGCTCAGTTTGTGTTCTGGCTCAATAAGATGCGGCCTGATGACACAGGTCGTGCAGAAAGAGGGAGAGATCCACGTGTTGAACCCGAGGCAAGCCCCCAGACTCCCGGGAATGGGGGGCTTTCTCGCCAGCTCTTCCCGTGGTGGTGCTGAGCCCCCCGCACGGTTGGGAGGGTCTCCCTGCAGGCTTTCCTCCTGCCCCACCCCCTGCAGCCAGGCTGCACCTGTGCTCCCTGGGGAGCACTGCCCTGGTGGGGTGGGGTCAAGACTGCCCTGAGTGCTGGCCTGGCTGTGCCTGCATTCTGCCTCCATGGGCCCTTCTGGGGTCCAATCCAGCCAGGGAGGAGGAGTTGGACCTGGTGGGCGGGTATCAGGCTGCAGGTGGTGTTGGCGGGGGAAGCTGTGCAAAGGTCAGGGGGGCACAACCAGAGCCCAGGGCTGCGTCCCGGGCATGTGCTGTGGGGAGCCAGCCAGGAAATACAGATGCCCTTAATCATCTGTGGCTTGTGCGCGGCCTCCAAATGTGTGTGTTCAGGAAAACGGAACCCTCCTCTAATACAGCGTGTTCCAGACCACACCCCTCTCCCCACCACCTCCCCCCACCCTGGCCCAACCCCAGGAAAAGTCCCACAGCTGCACGCTAGAGCCAGAACTGCGCCTGTTCCTGTGTGTTGCCTGGTTCCTCATCGTGCTGTCAGCTCGGCGAACCCCACAGAAGCCCACCCGCCAGCCCCCACCCCATCTGGAGCAGGAGATAAGAGGCAGCCCCCAGCAGGCCACATCCACGCCAGGATTGCAGCAGGCTAATCTGTTTGGAATCTGTTCTCTTCCTGCTCAGGAAAGCAGCGGCACAGTGGGAGGCACAGGGATGTCCTGTGGCCCTCGCTGCCCCATCCTCCAGGAACCAGGTGCTTCTTTAGACAGGGCCACATGCATTCTTTGGGAGGGACGCTGGCGTAGATAGAAGGGAGTGTGGCGGGACCCTGATTAGACCCGGCAGCCTCTGCCACTTAGAGCTGGTATGACCTTGGCCAGGTAGAAGTTATTTAACCACTTTGACTCAGTTTGTATAATTGGGATATGATGACTGCATTAAATTATTATTTAGTCACTAAGGAGTGTCCGATTTTTTGCAACCCCATGGGCTATAGCAAGCCAGGCCTCCCTGTCCATCACCAGCTCCCAGAGCTTGCTCTAAGTCATGTCCATTAAGTTGGTGATGCCATCCAACCATCTCATCTTCTGTCGTCCCCTTCTCCTCCCACCCTCAATCTTTCCCAGCATCAGGGTCTTTTTCCAGTGAGTTGACTCTTCGCATCAGGTGGCCAGAGTATTGAAGTTTCAGCTTCAGCATCAGTCCTTCCAATGACTATTTAGGATTGATCTCCTTTAGGATGGATTGGTTGGATCTCCTTGCAGTCCAAGGGACTCTCAAGAGCCTTCTCCAACACCACAGTTCAAGAGCATCCATTCTTCGGCGCTCAGCCTTAGCACAGTGCATGGTATACAGTAAGTGCTCAGTGAATGCCGCTGCTCCTGTAGTCGTCTCTGTGGTTGACAGCAGTGGTCAGAGCAGGACACAGAGCAAGTGGGGTGAGCCGGGTCGGCTCTGAGTGGGGCCCGCGTCTCTGCTTTCTGCACCATGTGTGTCTGGGTCTGGGGTACCTACTGGCCCCAGCGCTGGCTCTTCTCCCTTCCTTTCTGCACACTGTCCTGTGTCTTCCCAGAGACTGTGAATCTGGCAGAAATGTCTGGATAGGAGTGAGAGAGACAGGTGCCCGAGACAGGTGCCCGGGATGTTTCCACCAGGCTAGGTGATGGTTCAGGGGTGGCACACCCACATCAGGGGAGGGAATAAAAATCCAGGTGACAGTTGTCATTTCTTAAGCATCTCCTGTGTTGCAGACTCTGGGCTAAGCGCTGCACAGATCCATTCACTGACTGTGACCGCAGCTGGATGCAGTTGGCATTTTAGCCCATTTCATGGATGAGGTAATTGAGGCTCAAGAGAGTTTGAGTGACTGACCTGACTTCATCCAGTAAGGAGGTGGCTTTGGACCAGGGCTTGAACAGACCCATTCTCATCATCATCCTCTTCTCTCCCTCCCAAAGGGAGCCCCAGACGCTCACGCTCTCCTGGGTGGGCTAGTGGGGCAGGGGGAGGGGTGGGCCTGTGTGGAGGGTAGACTGGAGCAGGCAGGCCTGGGCTGTGCTGCAGGGGGGCTGGAGCTGTGTGGGTGGTCCCTGGCTGGGCCAGAGGGAGGAGGGAGCCACCCTCTCCAAGAGGATGAGAAACTGGAGATCCAGCCTGGGGTCTCTCTCATGCTCATTAGCCACTTTTTCCCCTCCAAAATTCAATATAATTAGTATTTTTTTCTGGTTGATTGATGAAATCAGGGGCCTTCGTGAGCTCCTGTCCTGGGGCCAGCCCTGCTCTGAGCTGTTCAGGGTGTTGCCTCTCTGAGCCTAGTGCCAAGTCCACGATGTGGGTGCTATTTTATCCCCCTTATGGATGAGTTAAGCCCGAGGTCACACAGCAGGTCACCTACTGCTCACATGCACTGGCTCCTTCGGTCCCCGCCACCTCCAAAGGCTGTGGGGTGGCAGGAGCGGGATTCAAACTCAGGCCACCCAGCTCCCTAACCTGTGCTCACGTTCACTGCTGCAAGTTTGGGAGAACCTGAGAAGTGAAAAAAGAAAGAAAACCTGAGTCAACCCCCAACCCAGGGGAGACTTCTGATAACACGTGGGGGTCCCCCTTCCAGACCTTCTGTGTGGAGGATGTGGGTTATGTATTCCACCCAAAAGTGAGATTAGGAGCGTGTGCTGTTTTTGAAACCCCTCTCTTCAGTGACCAGTTTGAGAGCACCGTGCTGCATCATACCACCCTCCTGAGTCACTGTGTCAATGGCTGATCCTACGCCTTGGGGACTCGCCATGTTGCTAGACAGTCCATCGTCTCCAGCTCTACCTTAGTGTAACCAGGACTGCACGGAGCATTCTCGGAGCAGGGCCTTGCACTTATTTGTGATTTTTTTTTTTTTTTTTTTTTTGCATTAAGACAAATTCTCGAATATGGCGTTGCTGGGTCAAAGGATGTGCAGAATTCTGAGGGCTGTGGTACTGCAGAATTCTTCCTCCCCGCTTCTAGCTGTGTTCCCCTTTGCAGTATGGACAATCTCTGTTACTTTACATTCTTGCCAACAGATAGTCCCAGAGAACTGTATCATCATTTAACAGCATTGTCTCCAGTGATAGAAGAAAAGTCACCCTCCTTTTTTAACTTTTTTTTTTAACTGTGGTAAAAGTCACATAGCATAAAGCATGCTGTTTAACCATATGGAAATGTTACCGTTGTGCAGCTCTCACCATCATCCAGCTCTGGAAGTTTTCACCTTCTGAAACTGAAACTCTGTCCCCATTAAACACTAACCCCCTTCCCCCCGCCACCCCACCTCAGTCCCTGGATCCACCAATGCACTTTCTGACTGATTTGACGATTCTAGGTATCTCGTATAAATGGAATTAAATAGTATTTGTCTGCACCTACTGTATACTGAAACGCATTTTTAAGGTTAAGAATATGCGTCCTACAAGCAAATTGTACCTTCTTTCCCCCCCACCCCATACTATACAGTAGGTTCTCATTAGTTGTCTATTTTATACGTGTGTGAATGCTCAGTCTTGTCCAACTCTTTGTGACCCCATGAACTGTAGCCGGACAGGCTCCTCTGTCCATGGGATTTTTCCAGCCAAGAATACTGGAGTGGGTTGCCATGTCCTCCTCCAGGGGATCTTCCCTGCCCAGGGATCGAACCCACATCTCCTGTGTGTCGTGCATCTTCTGTACTGCAGGCAGATTCTTTCTTTACTTGCTGGGCCATCGGGGAAGCCCATTTTATACACAGCAGTGTATACATGTCAATCCCAATCTCCCAATTCATCCCACCCTCTCCCTTTCCTCTCTTGGTGTCCAGACATTTGTGTCTCTGTTTCTGCTTTGCAAATAGATTCATTTGTACTGTTTTTCTAGATTCTACGTATATGTGTTAATATACAACGTTTGTTTTTCTCTTCCTGACTTAATTCACTCTGTTTGAGTCTCTAGTTCATCCATGTCTGTAAATGGCACAATTTCATTCCTTTTTATGTGTGTTTAGTCACTCAGTTGTGTCCAACCCTGCGACCCCATGGACTATAGCCCACCAGGCTCTCTGTCCATGGGATTCTCCAGGCAAGAATACTGGAGTGGGTTGCCACGCCCTCCTCCAGGGGATCTTCTCAACCCAGGGATCGAACCTAAGTTTCCCAAATTGCAGGCAGATTCTTTTTTTCTTTTACTGTCTGAGCCACCAGGGAAGCCCAAGAATACTGGAGTGGGTAGCCTATCCCCTCTCCAGGGGAACTTCCCAAACCGGGGATTGAACCCAAGTCTCATACATTGCAGGCGGCTTCTTTCCATTTTATGGCTCAGTAATATTCCGTTGTATATATGTCCCATGTCTTCTTTATACAGTCCTCTGTTGATGGGAATTTAGGTTGCTTCCATGTCCTGGCTATTGTGAATAGTGCTGCTATAAACACTGGGGAAATTGGCATGTATCTCTTGGAATCATGGTTTTCTCTGGGTATATGAAAAAGGCACCATCTTTGATTGCTAGGGAGACTAAAGGTTTGGTTTTTTTTTTTTCATATTCCTTGGACACTGGTATTTTTCCTTGTGTAAATTGCATATTCTTTCTTATTTTTTACTGTATATTTTTAAAACCAAGACTTTCCTTTAATGAGGAACCTGCATTTCATCAAAGATGGACTCGGAGTCTGAGTCATTTATTCTCTGGGGAAAACGCTTCTTTTTTGTTTCTCTAATCCAATCAGATACCGAGACGAAAAGATTCTGGGAAATTTATTTCCAGCATGTGAGACTTACAGGCAGTGTGAGTAAGGATCCCAGCTGAGAAAACGACACTTTAATCCCCACTGCTCAAACCTGAGAGGCACTTGGGGTCACAGTGACCAGGGCTGCAATTCCTACCCGCCCTTTCCAAGCACTGTGACCTGTGAATACTCCTCCGCCCTCTGGGCTGCAGAATGAGGATCGCTGCGGTTGCCCTGTGGTTCACACAAGCTCTGGGTGGATATGATGGGCCTGGTGCTATGGCTGACACCTGGGGTGGGGGGGGTAGTTTCCAGATGCTTCTGGTGCCGAGTCAGGCCCTGCTCCTGATGCCGTGAAAGGTCAGGCAAGTGACGGAAGGATGAAATGCTCGAATAACTGATCTTAAAGAGGCGGGGGTCCCAGCACTGCGGGGACAGCAGTGTGCTGATTAGATCAGGAGTGATAAAAGCCAGCCGGTGCCTTGGGTGCTCTGAGGCATGGCAGGGAGAAGGAAGACGAGAGAAATCCTGCAGCTGAGTGATGGAGAGTGTGGGAGTTTGCTGCCAGCTGTCTCATCATAATCACTAGTATTTATTGAGCAATAAGGTGAATGCTGCCTTATCCCAACTTTGCAGATGAGGAAACTGAGGCTCAGAGAGGAAGACAACTTAAGTCAGTGCAGCTGGGGAGTGGCCCAGCCAGGACTATAACTTCTTCTCGACATGGTCTTGGGTGAAGGCTCTTTGAGGTCTGTGCACAGCAAGAGCCTCCCCCACCTGCTTCTCATCTGTGTGCAGTGCAGGTCAGACCCCATCAGACTGGAGAGACCACGTAGGGCATTATAGGCATCAACAGGGTCTGATTCAGGGGACATGATGCGTAGGTGGCTTCCACCCAGTGAGGGTTTAGGTTCCATCGTGACCCCGTGGACTCCTGCTTGCCAGGCTTCCCTGTCCTTCACTGTTTCTCACAGTTTACTCAAATTCATGTCCGTTGAGTCAGTGATGCTATCTAACCATCTCCTCCTCTGCCACCCCCTTCTCCTTTTGCCTTCAATCTTTCCCAGCATCAGGGTTTTTCCAATGAATCGGCTCTTTGCATCTGGTGGCCAAAGTATTGGAGCTTCAGCATCAGTCCTTCCAATGGATATTCAGGGTTGATTTCCTTTAGGATTGAATGGTTTGATCTCTTTGCTGTCCAAGGGGCTCTCAAGAGTCTTCTCCAGCACCACAGTTTGAAAGCATCAGTTCTTTGGTGCTCAGCCTTCTTTATGGTCCAACTGTCACATCTGTACATGACTACTGGGAAAACCATAGCGCAGGTATACTTGCCCGTTGTTTGTGTTTGGAACTGACAAATAGCTTCATGTACTTTACTTCATAAAGTAAAACTCCAGGAGTTGGTGATGGACAGGGAGGCCTGGTGTGCTGGAGTCCATGGGGTCGCAAAGAGTCCCACACGACTGAGTGACTGAACTGAACTTTACTCTGTATTCACGGCTCTGTGTCCCCAGGAACTGGAGAGACAAGAATGTGTAAAACCCGGATGTCTGCCTTGGAGTCAGTCACAGCCCATTTGTAAAATCCATTTCCCAGAGGAGGATTAGGGTGCCGGTCTTGGGGTGTGATTTTGTCATCACCCAGCTGCTCAGCTGGGGAGGCCATTTGGGGCCAGATGTCACCCCTATGTTGAAGTGATGCTAGGCCAGGCTAGTCAGGGAAGGGGGCAAAAGGGGCTGGGTCGGGAAGCTATGCAGGAGTGGACTGGGGGTGACCAGGGGCGGGGCCCAGGTGGTGGTCTGGGGCTGAGTGGTGGAGCAGGTGGACACAACCTGTAAGACTTTGGGGAGTCCAGGGAGTTTAGGGAGGGGTGGGCTGGGAGAGGGGAAGCACAGTGGGAGCCGAGGGGTGTGGTCTGGGGCCCCTCCCGTCCTGTGTCCCGACACCTGGGATGCGCACCTGGAGCCTGTCCTCTGGTACCTGCTTCTTCCCTTGTCCTTACTGTCCCGTCGGCCTGACGCTTCGGGGTCACAGGAGATAGGTGCCCTAAGGGCTCTGGGTGACAGTCGAGGGCGCCAGAGGCTGTAGGACACCAGCACCCCGCGGCCCTGCGTTCTCACGCCGCAACTGGACAGACAGCTGCCTCAGCCGCCCCGGGGCCCGCCCTGCAGCTGCTGGGCCACCTGGCCTGGGGAACTGTTGCCCCCGCGGCTTCCAGGGAGTGTTCTCAGAACCTTTCCGGGGGACACAGTGACCCTTCTGCAATCTGAGCCTGCAATCAAGGAGTGGCTGGAGGGCTGCCCGAGTCCTCCCTGAACGGACATCCTCCGGTGGCTCCCTATCCCCAGGGAGCTGCGGCCTGCTTGCTGCTCAGACTTGTGCTGCGCTTGCGCTGCTGTGAGCGGGGCGTGGGCGGGGGGGGGTTGGGGAAGAGGGCGTGGGCGGGGCGAGGAGAGCGGGGAGGGGCGGGGTGTGGGCGGGGCGAGGAGAGCGGGGTGGGGCGAGGAGAGCGGGGTGGGGCGGGAGCGAGGGGCGGGGCGGGAGCGAGGGGCGGGGCGCGGCGAGGTGGGCGGGGCGGGAGGGGTAAGCCACTTGCCCAAGGTCCCAACCGGTGGGAGGCGGACAGGTTCATCCCTAGGCAGTTTTGGGTGGCTGCGCTTGGCTTGGGGTTTGCCCAGTTCAGACCAGGAGCCTCCTGGGAAGGCTGGCCGGAGGAAGCTGGCGGTTAGCGGACAGGGAGCATACCTCTCTCCGCCACCGATTCCCCAGCGCCCACCCGACAAGGCGGCGAAGCGGCTCGCGACCCCCTCGTATTTCATTTCGGTAGAGCGTTCAGCCCCAATTTACATGTTTTGGCTTTCCTTCCCAGTCCCCAGCGTCGAGCCTTTCGCAGAGCACAGATGTCTCAGCAAACAAAAATAGATCCACTCCAAGGCGGGCTCTGCGGGGCCGCAGACATTCTCACGCTCTCAGCGAAACCACGGGCTCCCTTGCCAAACGCCCTCTGGGAGGATGTTTGGAAAAAAATGTCAAGGCGTTCATTTTTCTCTCGACCTTTCCGGTTGAAATTGCGGGGCCTTCACACTGGAAGTAAAAGAAGTTATAAATAAAGAGGCAGGCAGTGGCCGGGCCTGGCCCGCTCTCCCAACTGGCCAGCGACTGGGGTTCTCTGCAGCTGTTACTGAGCACGCTGGGGCCCAAGGTGGCCCCGCCTCTGCGAGAGGAAGCTAATGATGGTTTCCAGATAGCTGAGGGACCCGGAGCAAGGTTTCCACACCCTAGGACAGCAAAGAGAAGAGAGGCCTAAAGAGAGAGGGGGGCCCCAGGGGGTGGGCTGCCCCTAGACAGTGCCCAGTCTGTCCCGGAGTGGGGAAGTGTTAGTTCCTCACCACCCCCTGGTTCTCTGCTGGCGTTGACCATCTGCGGGAGGAATCTAGGTGGGGCCGAGGGCACCTGCCGGTGATGCGCCCCAGCTGGCTCTGACGGAGTTCAGTCTCCGGCACTCGCCTGCCTGTGGGTCCCAGGCTCCCGGCCAGGGGGCTGGCTGGCTGGCTGCCCTGGGGCCCACACCCTTCCAGGGCAGCCAGGACCTGAGTTGCCTGCCGAAATGAAGGCCACCCACCAAGGCCACAGAGGGGATTTGGCGGTGGGGCCACGGGTGTATCTGCTGGGGAAGATGGTACACGTGGCCCCCTCCCCACCCAGGGCTGGGATGGGGGTCGCCGGGCTGGAGGCCGCCTTGTGGGGGGGGGAATGATTTCAGGCAGGGTAATGAGCAGTTCTCTTGTCTTCGTCCTGGAAGATATCATCCGGCAAGCCTGGTCTCGAACACAGTGCGGAGAGGTCGAGCCTTGGCAGTGCTGGGTTTCCCGCAGTTTTGGTCCTTTGGTGGCACTGACTGTTGTGGGGCCTGAGGGAGTCTGTGGAGTATGTACTGCTGGCTCTGGGGCCCATGGAGAGTAGGTTCCATAGGGTCTCTCTCCAGTCAGAGCTGTGCAGTGACTCTTTGCAGGAGTGTTGCTACCCCAGGGGCCATCAAAACCGGAAGCCTCAGGGCTGGCAAGACAGCAGCTCCGGTCGTGCAGGGAAGAGGCGTCATTTCCGCTTTCCAGGCCCTGGATCTGGCTGGCATCTTGTGCAGCGGCTCAGAGTCCCGACTTGACCACAACTCGTGGTCTGAAGATATAAACTCAGGTCTAGATGAGACAAACAGCCAGTGATGGTTTCGTACACTCACTATATAGTTTTTCACGGGAGACATTTTATTTTGGTTTAAAAATTTGTTTTTAATTTTATGAGTGTAATATGTTCATATTGGAAAATATGGAAATCATCAGCCATCTGAAAGAAGCAGCTCTAAAAGAATCCTTTTGTAATCCACCAATAACATCAATTAACATATGACATATTTCCTTCCAGACCCCTCCTTCTTAAAGTATTTTTAAACATAATTGAAATTGTGTTTTATGTACAGTTTTACAGCCTGTACTAGTCGGCTTTGAGAGAGGCTCGTCTGCATTTTCAATATGGGCCGCAGGGAGAAGACCAGATTGCCGGAGTTTAGCTAAAGCCGGGGAAGGAGGAAGTCCAAAAATATCCTGCTCGTTGGCTTTGCACAGGGAACACCATGGCCTCACATTTTCCTTCTAGTGAAATAAAGGCCCAAGTAGCCACACGAGTGACCCCCGACCTCAACCAACAGACTCTTGGTGATTATGGTCACAGTGCAGAACTGAGGACAGGGAAGGGCCTGTCATGGCGGTGGGGGCTGCTGAGCCCAGCACCCTCCTGAGGAGCCCCTCGAGAGCTCTCCAGGGTCTTCTGCAAAGCAGACACTTGACAGGGAGCTGAGGGGTCTTCTGTCAGACACCAGCCGCTGCTTCTCCCAAGACCCACCCTGGTTACAAGAAGCAAAAAATAAAATATGAAGTCAACCGTGAAAAGCACCTGGAGAGACTTCTGCTTCGGACAAGATGAAGTTGAAACCCTTTCTGTATTCATCGTGCTCAGTGCGACTAAACCCTGGACAGTAGCTATGAAACACAATAAAAAGACTCTGAAAGATGAAGAGAAGAGGGCAGGCCTGCCAGGGACCTCTGGACCCGAGGAGTGACACAGTGGACCCCAGACTTGGAGCTGAAGAAGCCAGCAGCCTAGAAACACCAAGGGCACAGACAAAGCCCCCACAGAAACCTGTCCTCCTCGGCAGCCCAGCGAGAAGTCAGTAACCACTCTGCACCAGCCAAAGACCACAGAGCACACTGTGGTCTGTACCCTCCCGCGCTGGCGAGGACCCAGCGACAAGCCTAGACTCCCACCTTCTTGAAGCTGTCACGAACCTCTTATCCCTGGGCTGGTGGGTGTCAGAGAAGGCCAAGTAGATAGGGAGCCAGGAGGTGGGTGATAAAGAGGGCTCCTCAGCTGAGGTGTCCCTGGTGACGACATGGAGATTCTGTGATTCTACCTCCAACAGCAGTAATAAGGCAACTCCCACCCGACATAGTCCATGCAGTCAATGGAGGCCCCACGGGAAGCAATCTTGATTCTACCCCCAACAGCAGTAATAAGGTGACTCCCACCCAATACTCTCCATGTGGTCGATGGAGGCCCCATGGGAAGCAATTGTGAGGCATTCCTGTTCCTCCCAACCAGGGTGGAACTCCTCCCACCTCCGACCGGCAGTGATTAGCACCCCTCCCACACCTCAGTGTCCACAGAGACCAAGTTGGGAACCTGGACTTCTGCCCCATCTGGCAGTAATGCAGCAGCTCTACCTTCTTCACCTGCTGGAGTTGTGTTCCCAAAGAAATCAGCTAAAAAGAGAAGGTTTACATGAAATCCAGAGTCTCGTACCCCACATGTCCACAATTGCAATACAGAATCACTTGTCATACCCAGAACCAAGAAAATCTCAACTTGAATGAGAAAAGTCAATCAACAGACACCAGCCATGAGATGACACAGATGTTAGGACAAAGGTTGTTAAAACAGCTACTTTAAAAATGCTTCAACAAGCATATTTGCAAACAAGTGACAAAGTAGAAGAGCTCAACAAAGATGTAGACAGGCTCAGCAAAGAAACAGAAGACATAAAAAAGGACCAAAGAAAATTTTAGAACTGAAAACTACTGTAGCCAAAATTAAAAACTCATTGGATGGGCTTGTTCACTCCTTGTGGGGGAAACAATGGAAACAATCTGAGAACATGTGGATAGAGAAATAGAGGCAACCCAAAGAGAAAAAATAGATGGAAAAAAGTGAACAGACATTTCATCAAGTAGCAAATAAACTCAAAAAAGATGTTCAATGTGACCAGTCGTTAGGGAAATGCAAGAACCCACCACAGGCTATCACTACATACCTCTCAGAATGGCTGAAATTAAAAATAATGACAACAGCTAATGCTGACACAGATGCTGAGAGTCTGATCACTCAGACATGGCTGGTGGCAATATAAAATGGTGCAACCAAAAAAAGTAAATAAATAAAATAAAATGGTGCAACCAATTGGAAAAATAGTTTGGCAGGTTTTTAAACATCTAAATGTGTAACTATCAGAAATTTCCTGGCAGTCCAGTGGTTAGGACTCCGTGTTTTCACTGCCAAGGCTGCAGGTTCAGTCCCTAATTGGGGAACTAAGATCCTGCAGGCTGCGCAGCATGGCCAAAAATAAATAAATACGCATGCAGCTGTCATATGATTTGGCACTGGCACTCCTGGGCATTTATTACAGAGAAATGAAAACAGATATTCACACAAAAACCTGTCCGTGAATGTTCATAGCAGTTTTTCTCCAACCCCCAAACTAGAAACAACTCAGATGCTCATCAGTGGGTGAACAATTTCACCACATATCCATTTCATAGAATACTACTCAGCAAGGAAAAGACACTGTTGATGCCGTGAATAATCCTGTCCTGGAAGATTCTGTGCTGTCTCATCCCTTGTATATAGCATTATTAAAATAGTCAGGCTTCTCTGTCCATGGGATTTTCCTGGCCAGAGTACTGGAGTGGGTTGCCATTTCCTCCTCCAGGAGATTTTCCTGACCCAGGAATCAAACCTGCGTCTCTTGCATCTCCTGCATTGGCAGGCAGTTTCTTTACCACTAGCACCACCTGGGAAGCCCCAGTAAGTTTATAGTGATGTAAAACAGATTAGTGGTTGGCAGGGATTAAGACGTGTGTTGGGTAGGAGGGAGGTGGGTGTGGTTATAAAGGGCAACATGAGGGATCCTGATGGTCATGGAAATCCTGTGTTTTGACTGTAAGAATGTCAATATTTTGGTTTTGATATTATCTTATAGTTTTTGCAAGATGTCATTATTGGGAGAAACCACATGTGAACCTATAGTTATCTCAGAATAAAAGGTTTACTGCAAAAACAATGAAATAGTGTGTGTGGGGGGGACCCCTTTGTATGTAGCAACCCAGAAGAATGCCTATGATGTAATCTGAAGTGATAGGAGCTGATGCCAAAACTTTCTTGTTTCAGAGTGATGACAGTTCTGGAGTAGGCATGCTTGTTGGGGGAACAAGACTGGAAGGCCACGTCCCCAGATACTCATGGTGGTGTGAGTTAGAGTTGAAACCCACCTGTTATCTCCCTGTCTGTCTGAACACTGGTCTCCCTTGGTCCTTCCGGGCTCCCTAGTGGGAGATGGATGAGGAAGGGGGTGATTGCAATGTAGGGTACTGAGTCTGGGGTGGGTATGTGCATTCTACTTGGAGTTATGGGTAATGTTTTCTTCTTATCTCTGAGTTCCAAACATGTGATATGGCTACATGAACTTTTTATGATGGAAGAGGTTATATATTAAAAAAGGAAACCACACGAGCAGAAGCAAAGTGTTCTAAGGGAGCTGGTAGTGCGCACTGGGTTATTGAACAGCCATCTGACAGCAGCTCTGAGTTCTAGGGATGGGAGATGGGGGTGGGGGTTAGGGGGTGGCAGGGTGGGCTTTGCTCTGAGCCCTTTACTGCTCCGGCTTCCCCTGCACCTGCCTGATACAGGCGCGTCTCAGAACCACGGGGCTGATGGCGGGCCTCACGGACCAGACACACCTGTTCTCCCACAAAGCCATAAAGCCAGAAGGCAGTCTCCGGGCAGCAGGGGGGCGGGGACCATCCCAGGAACCCATGTCTCGGCTCAGGGGTGCTGTCCTCCTCGAAACATGTCCCCCGGCCGGGTTCTGTGATATTGTGACTTTATAGTAAGAAATGTATGTTTGGTCTTCATCTGTTTCTGGCACAGAGCCCCTTAGAACCTTTGGAATTTCCTAAGTGATAAGAGCGCCAGAAGTATCTAATATGCATGACAAACCCCTTTCAGCAGGCTGCTGAGTTTATGTTAATGAGGTGACTTTTGGAAAGCCCCTGAGATGGGGCTGGTTGCCAGGGGAACCCACCCAGTGATTAGAGAGTTGGTACTTTCATTTCCCCACAACACCCCAGCAGAGGGGAGAGGTGCTGGGGGTTGAGGTCAAGTCACCAACTGCCAATGACTTAGTCAGTCATGGCTGCGTGATAAAGACTCCATAGAAACCCAGAAGGATGGGCTTCTGGAAGCTTCTGAGCAGGTGGAGGTGCTGGGAGAGTCCTACCTCGCTCCGTATCCTTTATAATGTCCTTTAAAATAAACTCACACACGTGGGTAAATGTTTCTCTGAGTTCTGAGAGCTGCTCTCCTAGCAAATGAATTGACCCAGAGAAGGGGATCATGGGGACCTCTGATTTATAGCAGGTAGATCAGAAACACGGCGGCTCTTGGACCTTGGCCTCTGAAGTTGGGTGGGGAACAGTCTGTGGGCCTGAGCCCTTGATGCTCTCTCCAGGCGGACAATGTGAGAACTGACTTGGACTGTAGGACCCCCAGCTGGTGGGGGAGAATTTCTTGGTATTGGAAGCTCCATACCTTCATCACACATGCTCTGCTCAGATGAGGGCTTCGGTGGCTCAGATGGTAAAGCATTTGTCTGTGGTGCGGGAGACTCAGGTTCGATCCCTGGGTTGGGAAGATCCCCTGGAGAAGGAAACGGTCAGCCCACTCCAGTACCCTTGCCTGGAAAATCCCATGGACGGAGGAACCTGGTAGGCTACACAGTCCATGGGGTCACAAAGAGTCAGACATGACTGAGCGGCTTCACTTTTTCACTTTCTGCTCAGATGTGCACAAACCGCGCCCTAGGGGACAGGTGAGGCCCACCTGAGATGCTCGCGGCTCCCCTGAATGAGCCGGCCCTTCCAGCAGCACTGAGAGGCAAGTGTGAGGGAAGAGGGCATTTTTCCCCCCTTGGAAATAATTTTTGGTTGAGGCAGGGGGTTTTGTTGGTTTGTCCTTGGACCTCGGGTAGGAAGTAAGGTCTAGTCTCTGCCGCATCCTTTACTGAAGTTGGTGAAGAACACAGATGCTGCTGGCTCACAGTGCAGGTCACCGTCCCCAAGAAGTCACTTACAGGTCTTTGCTGACATGCATTTAGATAAGGGGTGATGGTTTAGTCTGCGGGGAGCAGGACCCGTTGAGCTGCGTTTCCAGGTTTTGCACCTCTTTCTAAAAATATTTTTAAATTGAGAGCCACCCACTGAGTCTCCTTTTGACCCAGTGTCCTTAGGAGCAGCGTCGTGAGGGGGCCCAGTGCTCCAAGGCCTGACCCGGAAGTGAGGCAGCCCCTTGCCTTGCTTCCTGGGTGGCCACCTTCATGCAAGGACTTCAAGGTCTTGTCTGGTGTCTGTTCTCGGCACGTCTGGTTCTGTCAGGCAGGGAGGAAGCCCAGCTCCCACTGTCTCAGCATGCGGCCACAAGCCTGGGGGCATCTGGTCTTGCTCAAGGTCACCGGGCAGCAGCTGAAGAGGTTGGCAAACAGAGCCGGGACTGTGGCCTCCAGCTTCCTGCTCCAGCCCAGGGATCGGGTTACAGCGGGTCCAGCCGGTTTGGAAGACCACTGCTGCCCCTCTGTGTTTGTGCATGGTGGAGAAAATTGGCCTTTGCACCTTCAGAAACCTGACCAAGCAAAGGCATCGGGGGGCGAGAACCCTTGCTGTCCTCAGAGGGACTCTAGGTGTCGGACTGTGTGGCCTGCTCCGCCCCTGGGTTGTCTGCAGAGCCAGGCTTGGCCGCAGTGCCCTGTTTGTTGTGGGCAGTCGCCATGCCACGCTCAGCAGGGGAGGCCCCCAGACAGGTGTTTCCCCAGCCCGCCTGGCCTGGGGAGGGGGGTGGCACCTTCTCCAGTGTCTCTTAGGGGCCCAGTCCTGGAGATGGGACACTCATTGTATCATCCCTTCCGCACGCCTGAGTGCCTTCCTGCTAACCCAGAGTCTGGTTAGCATCACTGGGTTCCCAGGACACTGCTCTCGGAAGGGGTGTCCTTGCTCCGCCAGGGACACTTTGCTGCTTGTCCTCTGGGGAGGGGCAGTAAGCTGAGAGACCTCGGGTACCGGCCACTGCTCTGGGGCCGTGTTCCTCCAGTTTTCCCCAAACTGACACTAAGCCCTTTGGTGCAGGTGCCGAGAGTTAACTGTAGCTTAAGCCTTTGAAGTGCTGGCCCCCCTGGGACCTAGCTTGTGAGAGTCAGTCGTGCACGACCTTCTCAGCCCCAGTCAGCCGTGACACGTCATTAGCTTGAATCAACCAGGGTGGACGTATTGACAATCGGCAACACTACAAACCAGGATTTATCCCTTTACCCTGGCATCTGGAGCCAGTTAACCAGCCCACCTCTATTTTTGGGGGTCCTCTGTGCAGAGTTCATGGGATCCCAGCAGAATCATGGGCAGGTTACCGTGAGGCTGTTGGGGGTGAGGGGTGGATGGGCAGCTGAGCTGTTGACCTCAACCATGGATTGCAAGGGTCTGAGGGTCAACAGCAGTGTCTGGGGGACAGTTTGTTTATCTTGGCCCCCCAGCCCTTTCCAGTGGATCTCCCAGGCAGCCTCACTTTGCCTGGAGCAGCGCTGACCTCAGCTACTGCTACCAGCCCTACTCCAGTTCTCAGAGTGAGGGCCCCCAGGCTACACTCTCTTATCCGGCAGATGAACTGACAAGGGGACAGGGAGGGAAAAGGGGAGTTCCCTGGGACCCCTGGAAGCTCAGAGCTAGGGCTCCAGTCCTGGTCTCAGAGTCCCAGATAATGTGGACCCTGCACCTCCACCCTCTGGACACCCCAGCCCTTTGTCTCAGTCTCTGCTGGAGCTAGGGTTCTTGGGTCTGTCCCCGCAGTGGGCTGGGTCCTGCCTGGGTCAGCTCTGTGTCCAGAGGCCTGGGCAGAGCCGGACGTGATACAGGTTCCTTAAATGAGAGCAAGCGCACACAGCAGGGAGTGAGCCCATGCTTGTGGGTGACCAGAGGCACCGGTGGTTTCAGATTCCAGCCCAGACACTTGCTGTCCCCTCAGCCTTGGTCTCCTCCACTCGTGAATGGGCATAAATGATAGAATGGAAAACACAAGTACTGCCTGGCCTCTCACACTGCTTTAGTATGTGGTAACTAGTATTACTGTTACTAATGAGAAGGTCCTTTATGGGCTCCTCTGTGGGCAGTTTTCAGTCCTTTAATGTCCCCAGATGGCCACAAAGCAGCACGCTGGCTGACCTAGGACGGTACTGTTGGTTAACATCCCAGATCAGCCTCAGGTGGCCACTTGCCTTACCAGCTGTGGATTGTAGCCTCCTGTGGTTGAAGGTGTGTCCTTCTCCTGAGTTAGATGTCTGTGTACACGCCCATGCACATGCGTGCATAGATAACCGTGCACACACATGCACTCAGGCACTACATAGTCACATGTGCACACCAGGACAAGCACACACATGCACCACATGTGTGGATACTCATACACACCAGCACACACTTGTGTACACAAGCGTGCACACACACACACACAGCTGCTCCCTATGATCAACTGTAACACGAGGTTTCAGTAGCTGTATAATGTTCTGTTGAGTTGAGTTCAGTCGCTCATTCATGTCCGACTCTGTGACCCCATGGACTGCAGCATGCCAGGCCTCCCTGTCCATCACCAACTCCCGGAGTTTACTCAAACTCATGTCCATCATGTTGGTATGCCATCCAAACATCTCATCCTCTGTTGTTCCCTTCTCCTCCCACCTTCAATCTTTCCCAGCATCAGGGTCTTTTCCAAGGAGTTTCGAATCAGGTAGCCAAAGTATTGGAGTTTCAACTTCAGCATCAGTCCTTCCAATGAATATTCAGGACTGATTTCCTTTAGGATGGACTGGTTGGATCTCCTTGTGGTCCAAGGGACTCTCAAAGAGTCTTCTCCAACACCACAGTTCAAAAGCATCAATTCTTAGGTGCTCAGCTTTCTTTATAGTCCAACTCTCACATCCATACATGACTACTGGAAAAACCATAGCCTTGACTAGACGGACCTTTGTTGACAAAGTAATGTCTCTGCTTTTTACTATGCTGTTTAGGTAATGCTCTGTGGTTCTTCCTAAAATTTCCTTAACTTCATTGAAAATAACAAAAGGGCATGTGTTATAAGCACACAGCTTGATATATATTCACAGAGTGAAATATATCCAGTAAACACTCCCCTACACCCAGGTCAAGAATCAGGATGTTTCCCGGCCCCAGAAGCCCCCACGTGCCTTCTCCTGTCCCGTACCCCATCGCTGGGATGACCCCTTTCCAGACTCCCATGTCTTTACTTTATGAGATGGACCCATGCAGGGAGTGCTCCCTCATATCCTGGCTTCTTCTGCTTGGCACTAACTTTGTGAGATCCTCCTGTGACAGTGTGTAGGCTGGATTGCCCACCCATTGCAGTACAGTTTCTGCTATTTTTTCCCATTGCAATGATGTGGGCACTAGGGGCTGTTAGGAACCGGAATGAGGTGCTGGAACACTGCTACGTGTCGTGTGCACCCATGAGACCTATTTCTGCTGGGTGTGTGCTTGGCACTGGGAGCCCCATGTCTGACACTCTTCATAATCATAGGCAAGTGAGGGGGGACACACCTGCCAGGTGAGAGTCAGGGTTTCCAGAGCACATGGGAACACGGAGCTCAAGGCAGCCTGCGAACACAGCTGGAGCACGTATGTAGCGTGTGTGAGAACTGAACTCCTTCTCACCACTGAATACCATTTCATCACGTGAATGTACCATCTATTATCTATCCATTCGTCAAATAATGGACACTGGAGTTGTTTCTGCTTTTCAGCTATTGTGAATAGTGCTGCTATGAAATTCCACGTGCAGGTGTTTGGTAAACATGTATTTTCTGTTGTCTTGGATGCAACCTACCTAACCCATGGAATTTCTGGGTCAAATGACCCCATGTCAGTTTGAGGAATAAGCAGCTACTTTTAGAGACTGGGTAAGCATACGTCAGGAAGAGATTAAGTGCATTCACTTCCATTCAAGAAACTTAATAAATAAGATGGTATAACATGAAATAACATGAAATAAACGTGAACGTTTATATCCTTGGCCCAAACATCCCCCGAGTGTCCCCACGTGCCTGGAAGGAAGACCTTGAAAGGTAGAGGGGCCATCACGGTGTGGATGGTAACACAGTCCAGCTCATCAGGGAGATCAAAGAACTTATTATAAATGCAAGTGTTGTCATGGTTTTTCTGTTGAGTTCACTCCTTGAACCAGTTCTCATGGGGTGGGCGTTCGGGAGCCATCAGAGTGCTGGAGAGGCGAAGTCTTTGCCACGTGGGCTCGCTTGCTAGTAGGGGAGGGTGGGCGATGGAGCAGGTAACCAGGCAGGTCATATTCTACGTGAGAAGACCAGAGGGGCTGTGGACCACAAGCAGGGTGCCGGGGACTGGGGTGCTGGGCGCCAGGGGTGCAGCGGTAGAGGGGGTCAGAGGGGTCAGGGCTTCTGCTTTTATTCTTCCGGGTGGCCTGTTTCAGGGTGTGCACAGAGGACCTGGGCTGACCTCATGCTTGGAAGGGGTCCCTCTGGCTGCTGGGTTGAGAGATGACAGGGGAGAGGAGGGCAAAAGCAGCAAGACCCCTCAGGAGGCCTCTGCAGGAAGTCCACGGAGAGGTGGTGGCCAAACGTACCCAGTAATAGAACCCGCTGTTACGGAAATACTCTGTTCCAATAACGTGGAAACATGTCCACTGGATGCTGCCTCATCGTCGTGCTGCGGGAAATAATTGTCACTGTTGCAGTTTGACATAGGTCCCCTGGGGCTCTTTTATGTGTATATAAACACATACTTTTTTTTTTTTTTACTTTAATGGGATTATACCCTAAGTATAAAGTTCGGTAATCTTGCTTTCCTCCTTAATATGCCCTGGGTGTCTGCTCAGTATGTACGGAGCCACCTTCTCTTTTGCAGCTGCCAGGCAAGTATGACATAGTCATGCTGTTTTATGCCTAATAATTCCCAGAGTCACGGACACTGCTGTTTCTACGCTTTCACTGCTTTGAACAGTCTTGCCATGAAAGTTCTGGGTTGAAAGGTGAGAGGGACGATGTGTAGGGACCGGGGTGAGAGGGGGATGGGAGGCAAGCCAAGCAGAGGGCTTGGGCAGAGATGCGGAGGGTGACCCCGCCAACCTGTCATCTTGGAGAACGAAGGACGGATTCCCAGGTTTCGCCGGCCGAGGCCACACTCTCCCCTCAGCCCTCAGCACTCAGTCATTACCAGAGTTCCTTCTCGGCCTGCTCTCTCTCCTGGTCTAAAGATGCTGCAGGTGGCAGGGAGGCCTGACCGAAGCCACCCACTCTCCTCCGGTCTCCCTGCAGGTGACTGGCCCGGGCCTGTGGCCGCAAACCCCACCAGGAATGCTTCTTTAACCTTGGCCTACATCCGACCCTCCCGAGCTCCGGCATCAGTAACCTTGTGACCTCTGGCCCTTGCCCATCAGTAGACGTCTCCAGCCTAGCAGTTTTTACACAGAGAGCCCTTTGGAAATTTAAGCAGGAACAGAATATTTGCATAGCCTTAAACTATCCCTCTTTGAATATTTAACAGTTATAGAGGGAAAACGGGGACTTTACAGTGGACCCCAGTAGACTCAACTTAGCCAAATCATCAGGGCGGTCATCACCTGCAGTGAGATGGCACGTACCCCTGATGCAGAGCTGAGAATGGAAGCCCTGGGCGCCCTTCCCCGTAAACATGGGAAAACTCAGACATACCACAGTGAGCAGGGAGCCAAAGGCAAAGACGACAGACCCGATGCACAAATGTTCATAGCGCTGTCCTTCACAGTAGCAGAAAGGCGGAAACAACCCCAACACCCCCAGCCGGTGAGTGGAGAAACGGAATGTGGTCTTTCTTTACAGTGGAATATTATTCAGCCGCAGAAAGGAAGGCGTTCCTGACACACGTCACAACGTGAGTGGGCTTTAAAGACTACGCTCAGTGAAATAAACAGACACAAAAGGACGACTTACTGTATGTCTCCACTTGTGTGAAATATCCGGAAGAGGCAAGTTCATAGAGGCAGGAAGTCAAACAGTGGTTGCCAGGGGCTGTTACTGCTTAGCGGGCACAGAGCACCTGTCTGGGGAGTTTTCTGTCTGTTTTTGAACCTGTTGGAGCTTGATAGTGATCATGGTTGCAGAGCACTGTGAATGTCACGAATGCCCCTGGATTGTACCGTTAAAAAAACAGTAACAGGTTCTATGTTCTATATGTTTTACTGCAATTTAGAAAAATCAGTTATGCAGTACACCAAAACCCATTGATTTCTGCACTTTCAATAAGTGAATGGTATGGCACATGAGCAGGCTGCTCAGTCGTGTCTGACTCTTTGCGACCCCCATGGACTGTATCCCACCAGGCTCCTCTGTCCACGGGATTCTCCAGGCAAGAATCCTGGAGTGGGTTGCCATTTCCTTCTCCAGGGGATCTTCCGGATCGAGGGATCAAACCCATGTCTCCTGGGTCTCCTGCATTGGCAGGCAGACTCTTTACCACTTGGCCACCTGGGAGGCCTGTTAAAAAACAAATTGAGTGACATGCTACAAAATGGTCCCCGTTCTCCCGGGGACATGCTGCGTGGGCCCCTCCCTTCCCCTGCTCAGACACCATGTGTTAGTCTGCTCGGGCCACACAGACCAGGGCGCTTATGCAACAGACACGTGTTTTCTCATACTTCTGGAGACTGGAAGGCCAAGGTTAAGGTGTTGGCCTCTGTGGGAAAAATGATTAAGAAGGTGCCGGCTCTCGGGTCCATCTTTCCCCTGCGTCCCTGATCCGCTCTGCCCACTCCTCTTCCTGCACCAGCTTCCCCTAGACCCGCTGCCAGTGTGTCACCTGCTCTGTGTGTGTGTGGGTGGGAAGGAGGTCAGGGACAGAGCTGGGCTTTTTTGTCCGCACTCCGGCCTCCAAAACCGTCACGTGCGTGGATGAGGGAGTACAGCTCTCCCAGAAGGAGTAAGTGTTCCATCCTGTTGATGCCGTGGGCATGTGAGCAGAAGCCGTGACCCGTCTGGATGGCAGGGCCCTGGGCAGAGCCAGGACTCCAGGCGACCTTCCAGCCCATGGACAGGCTCGCAGCCCTTGGGTGTCTGCTGCAACGCTCAGCCGTCAGCGGTCCGTAAAGCAGAGGTCTGAGCCAGAGGAAAACGTAGCTCCCAACTGCCCCGTCACTTGCACTTTGTCCGCAGGGCTCAGTCCTGGCTTTCTCAGTCGCTTTGTTCTCCGGACACCCGGGGTTTTGATTATGAGCTGCAGAGGATGACTTCATGCGGAGATTTTATCGCCTAATAGAGTGCACACGTATTTTAGAAAAACAAACCTCGCGGGACAAAAGTAAAACTACAGCTTTCCCAGAAATATGTTTAAAGAAAAAAAAAAACGTTAAGAACCCAGCGGGATGTAAAGTGCTAGTGTGAAGTGTGAGGCAGCAGGGGGATGCTTGGGCTGAGGTGGTGGGCCAACCCCCTCCACAGCCTGCCCCCAGGCCTGCCAGGAACGTGGGGACAGGGGTCTCCCAGGGCCCCCTGCACAGGCACACACAAACCTTCCTCCTCCCTGAGTGAGCAGGGCTGGAGGACCAGGAAGAGCCTCTCCAGGGCGGGGCGCCAGCGCAACGCCTGATCCAGATGGGGCGCCCTAGCTAGTGTCTGTGCTGTCCAGGGGGAGCCCTGCCACCAACCCTCCTTGCACAGCCGACGATCCCCCAGGCCCTGCCTCCCACCCGCGCCCCATCTGGCCTGTGCCCCAGGTGAGCTGCTGAACACCAGGCCAAGGCCAAGCCTCCATCTGCCAGTGTCCAGGTGACTGTTTATCATCCCGAGCCCTCAGGTGCATGTCCGCCCGCCCAGCAGCCTCTAGGGGAGACAGAGCAGGCGCTGTTATTTACGTTGTCACGACTGGGAAATGGAATGAGAATAACAGTGCCCCTTGCGTGCTTACTGTTGGTAGGCCTGATGCTGACTCTGTTGCTCCCGGGAAGTTGGAAGCATTGTCACCCCCACTTTACAGTAGGGGGAATCAAGGCCCAGAGACGTGCCAGCCTGTCCAGTGTGGTTGACCAGGAGATGAACCCAAGTAAGGCTGGCTGCCCCGGCCCCCAGGGTGGGAGTGGGCGCCCTGAGGCCCAAGGCCAGGGTGTCACCAGGCTCTAGCCAGCCAGAGACGGCTGGCCCCAGCACCCCCCAGCCTCCTGGGCCTGGAGGGGGGGCCCTCCCACGCAGCCTACCCACGTGGCCTCGTCCTCCAGCTAACCTTGTCTCCAGAGCAAGGCGTGCCCTAGAATGAGCCCACCGGAAATTTTATTGATCCAAAGAAAGAAACTTAATTAGGTTCATAAGCTGTCATTCTTGACACTCTCCAGAGACCCGCCTCTGGTTTCCAGGGCCCCAGGGAGCCCGAGGCCCCGAGGCAGGCTTGCCTGTGCCCTCCCCTCTTCAGGCAATGCCAGGTGGCCTTCGAACCCTGCCTGGCCCTGCCTTGCCCACCATGAAACCTGGTGCTGGAGTCACCTCTCTCTCCCTCTCTCCCTCCCTCCCTCACGGTGAGGCTGTGATGGGCTCTGCCCCACCTCATACACGCATACACACATGCCCATGCACACAGGAGCCCACATACAGGTGTGCACATGCACACACCCACACACAGGTACACCCTGCAATGCACACGTGCCCACACGCCTCCACACACACGTACACACGCCCATACACATTCACATGCATGCGCCTGCACATGTGCCCACACGCCTCCACACACATGCATACAGGTGTCCCCGAATATAGGCACGCACATGCACACAGCCACACATGTACATACCCTGCAATGTACACACGCCTCCACACACGTGCACACACATATACATGCACACATGCCCACACACCTCTGTACACATGCACACACATGCACACACACATCTGCACACATGCCCACACACATGTATACACCCCACGTGCATACATGCCCACACACCTCCACACACATGCACACAGGTGCCCCACATACAGGCACACCCGCGCACACGCCCACACATGCCCACACACAGGTATACACCCCCATGTGCATACATGCCCACACGCCTCCACACACATGCACACAGGTGCCCTACATACATGCACACACATATGTATATACCCCCACATGCACGCATGCCCACACACTTCCATACACATGTGCATGCATGCCCCCCACATACACCTGCACACATGCCCACACACATGTATACACCCCCACACGTGTACTCTTACCCACACACATGTACTCGCCTTCACGCCTGTCCATCTTCTCAGCCGTCAGCACTTCCTCTCCCATGGCCCCCTCCGGCTGTAACTGCTCTAGCTCCCGTGGTCACCCGTTCATGTGTGTCTCCCCCCAAGGCCTGAGCTCCGGAGATGAGGCCATGCCATCATGGTCCCTGGGCCCCCCAGCACCGGTCCAGCCAGGGAAGTAGCCGACCGAGTGACAGTGCCCCAGGAGTCAGTGGATCAGGCTGCTCGTCTCTGCCCCGGTGCTGTTGCTGGATGGAGCCTGCCCTGGGTGCCCGTGTGGGGGCAGCTGAGGGGCCTGGAGGCCTTACTCCAGCAGCCCTCGCCCGGCCCCCTGGCCCCAGGCCTCCGGGCAGGAGCTGATTGACAGACACACCAGGCCACTCTACCTCCCACGGCCTTGTGTCCAGGAACATCGCTCTTCCAGGCCCCCTGGAAGACACGCTGACAGCCTCAGCATGTCTCCCCAAGTGCTACCCCCAGGAAGCCTCCACAGACCCCACCCCGTCGCCCTCTGCCTGGTTCCTGGGGCACATCCCCACATGGGGCTCCTGGCTGCAGGGGGGCCAAGGGCCTCACCCACATCCTGCCAGGGCCTCTCCCAACGGGCGAGCCGAAGGCATGGCCTGGGGCTCCGGGGGGCTGAGCAGTTGGCAGGACGGTGTCAAACCCCCACCTGGCAGGGGTGAGGAGGGAATGTGGTCAGGAAGGACATTCCTGTATCCTAGTTATGAACTGTGTCGAGGTGCCCCAGGCACAGGCCCCAGGGGACCCAGACACGGCCACTGGTCACTGGCAGCTCACGCTCTGCTGTGTGTGAAAGTGCAGGTCTGAGCAGCGCCTAGAGAGCTGGGCCCCTGCCCACCGCCCCAGGGCCCCCGCCGCCCACTCCATCCGGGCAGCCTGGCCGCCAGGGCCACCCACTCCTGGCTCACACACTTAGGTTTTGGCCTTTGGAAAAAAGAGTTCTTTGCATCACTTATTTTCAGTCCCACCCATCTCTGACTGCTCTGAGGCCCCAACAGGGGCCAGAGGGATTTCTAGGAAAGGGGATCACGTGGAAAAGGAGCCGTGGGCAAGTCATCTGACCGCTTTAGGCTAACACGCTGACGGCCTCAGCATGTCTGCCCAAGTGTCCCGACTGTTAGGCATGTCTCTCCCGGGGTGAGGAGACAGGCGCAGGACTGGCAGAGAAGGGTGGGGTAGCCCGCATCCCCTAACCCAGGCTGGACCACAGAACCCTTCTTTCCAGGGGCATCTCTCACACCAGGGTGTGGGGTGCCCTCTGCCTTCCCGCGCTAGGCAGGCCACCACCACCGTGGAGCTGGCGAGCATGATCCCCCCCACCTCCCGATGGAAAGAATCAGCCAGTGGAAAGCTACAAGAACCCCCAGCACCAAGCTCCTAACAGTTCCCCTCAACTGCATTCACACAGCGTGGCACCAGCGGGGAAAATCGCACATAGGACCTATTTACTTAGAGGCCTGGCCAGCCTCTGGAAATGAGCGTTTCGAGTTGGCCAGGAAAGAGGCTGGAGTTACGTGGGAGACTTTCAATGTATGGCTGTCCCACAATTCGTATTCCAGGCTCCCGTTGATGGACGTGTAGACGGTTTCCAGTGTTTTTCACGATTATAAATCACGCTGTGGTGAGCCGAGTTGGCACGCCTCCTGTGGAAATGGGCTAGGCTTTCTTCGGACCAGTCTCCCCCGCCCTGCATTTGCAGGGTAGTAAGCATCGCCTTGGAGAGCTTGTTAAATATACGTATTACCAGGTCTGCACAGTTTAGTCCCAAAGCAGAACTGACTCAGGGAGCACGGGCCACAGTTACTAATTAGATATACCGATCCCCCGAAAGGGGCATGCCCAATTGCATGCCCTCCCGCAGTGGAAAAGAACCCCGTTTCTCCACGTTGTTGCCAATTCTCCATACTGTGAGGTTCTGTTTTGTTTTTTCAGGAAAACTTTTCCAACTCGAGGAGGGTGTAGTAAAACCTTATTTTAATGTAATTTGCGCGCCCTGTACTTTTGGTGTGGTTGAGCACTTTTCCAGTGTTTAATGACCATTCGAGTTCGCTTTCTGTGAATTACCCTTCATGTCCTTTGTGTGCTTCACCATGGAATGCTTGTCTTTTTAAAAATCGGTGTGTAATCACCTTTCACACGTTCTGCTTCTTTGTCAGTTATCTGTATTGCAGACATTTATGTCTAGTTTGTTTTGTCTTTTCACCTTGCTTATGGTGTCTTGTTGAACAAGTATGAAACGGAATTATAATCGGATTTCTTAATCGGAGCCATTTTCATTTTGTTATGGTTTGTGCATTTTGTATCTTGTGTAAGACATCCTCCCGTTCCCAGTCAGAAAACCGGTCTTCTACATTTTTCGCCAGAGGTTTTTTTAAAGTTTCGTTTTGCACGTTCAGATTCTAAATATGCTTGAATTGGCTGTGTATGCAGTGTGAGGCGGGAGATTTCGCTTAATTTTCTATGTGGACAGCCAGCTGTTCCAGAACCTTCTTTTAATAGGCCACCCTTTCCTCAGTGACCTGTGACGCCACTTCTGTCCTATGTCAGCTTTCCATATTTGCTTTCATCATTCTCTTTGAATGTGGTTTTCGGTGTTGTGGTTGTGTTTTCTTTCCTTTAGGCTATATCACACGGCTTGTAGGATACAGACCCTGCACTGTTCTGCACTGAGAACACAGAGTCTCAACCACTGGACCACCAAGGAAGTCCCCTATATAGGGCTTTTAAAAGACAGCTGTACTGAGAGACTTCCCTGACGGTCCAGTGGTTAAGACTCCAAGCTTCCACTGCAGGGGGCACAGGGTTCAATACCTGGCCGGGAAACTAAGATCCCACAAGTTGCGTGATGTGGCTGAAAAGTTTAAAAAATAAAAATGAAAACAGCTATATTGAGATATAATCCACAACCATGCAGTTCACCCATTTAAAATGTACAGTTCAGTGACGTTAGTGTATTCATACACCAGCATCATCAGTCAATGTGAGAGCATTTGTGTATTCTCTGAAAGAGACCAGGTACCACCCTCGCCATCAGCTGTGTGCCTGCTCAGTCGCTTAGCCGTGTCCACCTCTGCGACTCCATGGACAGCCAGGCTCCTCTGTCCATGGGATTCTCCAGGCAAGAATATTGGAGTGGGTAGCCATTTCTTTCTCCAGGGGGTCTTCCTGACCCAGGGATCAAACCCACGTCTCCTGCGTTCGTCGGCAGATTATTTATCACCAAGCCACCTCCTCTCATCTTCCCAGCCCTGAGCAGCCCCTAACCTACTTTCTCTATATATAGATTTCCCTATTCTGGAAATACGTGAGTGAAACCATATAATATGTGCCCTTTTTTGACTGGCTTTTTTCCACTTTTTTCACCCAGGAGTAGAATTGCTGGGTCTTATGGTAACTAGTTTTAATCACCTAAGCAAGTGCCAGACTGTTTTCCAAAGCAACTGCACCATTTTACATTCTCACCAGCATCATGTGAGCATTGATTACTTCACATCCCTGCCTACACTTGTTATTCTCGACTTTTAGACTCTGGGCATCTCAGTGGGTGGTAAAGTGGTACCATCCTTGTTTTCATTTGCAGTTCCCTGATGACTGATAATGTCAGGCATCTCATCATGCTCTTATTGGCCATTCATGTGTCTTCCTTGGAAAAATATCTATCATCCCTGTTGCCATATTTAAATTGGGTTGTCCTTTCATCGGGCTTACCTGGTGCCTCAGTTGGTAAAGAATCCGCCTGCAATGCAGGAGACTCCAGTTCGATTCCTGGGTCGGGAAGATCCCCTGGAGAAAGGATAGGCTACCCACTCCAGTATTCTTGGGCTTCCCTTGTGGCTCAGCTGGTAAAGAATCTGCCTGCAATGTGGGATATTCTAGAGTATAGGCCCTTGTCAAATATACAATTTGCAAATATTTTCTCTCATTCTCTGGGTTGTCTTTGCATTTTCTTGATGATGTCCTTTGAAGCACAAAAGTTTTTAAAAGTCTAAATTCTCTATTTTTTCTTCTGCTGCTCCTGGTTTTTGTGTCATATCTAAGAATGCTTTGGCAAATCTGAGGCCATGAGGATGTACCTTTGTGTTTTCTTCTAGAAGTTTTTTTTTTTTTAGCTCTTACATTTAGATCTTTGAGCCATTTTGAGTTCATTTTTGCCTGTGATGTGAGATAAGGGTACAACTTTATTCTTTTGCGTGTGGCTATCCAGTTGTCCCAGCACTATTTGTTGAAAAGATTATTCTTTCCCCTTTAAATGGTCTTGGCACCCTGTTGAAAATCAGTTAACCTTCACACACAGTTTTATTTCCGGACTCTCAGTTCTATTTCATTGAATTATGTGTCCTTTCTTGTACCACACTGACTTTTTACGGTTGCCTTGTGGTACGTTTTGAGAAAGGGAAGTGTGAATCCTATTTTGTTCTCTTTCTCAAGATTGTTTTTGGCTATTATAGGTCTTTTGCAATTCTGTATGAATTTTAGAATCAACTCATCAGTTTCTCCAAAGAAGTCAACTGGGATCTGACAGGGATTGCATTGAGTCTGTAGTTCTGGGGACTTTACCATCTTAACCATGTTAAGTCTTCCATTCCATGAACATGGGATATTTTTTCATTTATTTATAACTTTAATTTCTTTAACAATATTTTGTAGCTTTCAGAGTGTAAGTTTTACATTTGTTGTTAGATTTACTCCTAAGTATCTTATTCTTTTTGACGCTATTGTGATTGAAATTGCATTCTGGTCAGACGTGTGTTTTTTAAAATACTTATTTGTTTGGCTGCATCAGGCCTTAGTCTCTGCATGTAGGATCTTCACTTCCACTCTTGGGCTCTCTCGTTGTGGCTCACAGGCTTAGTTGCCCCGGGGCACGTGAGATCTTAATTCCCTGACCAGGGATCAAACCCTCGTCCCCTGCACTGCAAGGCGGATTCTTAACCAGTGTATCACCAGGGAAGTCCCTCGATGTGTTATTCAGCAAGCATTTTGGAGTAAGTTTTTCTTAAGCGGAAGGCTAACAAACTGAAGGTCCCAGGTAGTGCAGCAGGCCAGTGCCCCCGACTCCGCTCGCATGGCCCCGCAGCTGCTCCACATGTCGTGGGTGGGTCTCCGTCTTGTTTCCTTTCTGTCTAAATGAGATGCAGGAGGTGGTGGGTGATGGGCTGGGAATCACTGAGCTTGATGAGTCCTCCCTCTAGAGGTGGGGCTGATGGAAAGAGAGGCCTGAAATGTTCCTTCAGAGTTCCGTCTGTCCTGGCAGGGGAGTAGAAGGTCAAGGGAGATCGCCCTCACCCTCCCAACCTGATCGAGTGTGGATGGCGGTCAGTGACAAATGTGAATGAGACAGGCCCCCTGCCTTGGAGGCTCTCCCAGGTTTGTGAGGAAGAGAGACATGGTCCCGAAACAGAATGGGAAGTCTGGCTCAGGGACACCGCTTTGCCAAGGGCTGAGTTTTCCTGGGCTTCCCTTGTGGCTCAGCTGGTAAAGAATCTGCCTGCAATGTGGAAGACCTGGGTTCAACCCCTGGGTTGGGAAGATCCTCTGGAGAAGGGAAAGGCTACCCACTCCAGTATTCTTGCCTGGAAAATCCCATGGAGAGAGGAGCCTGGTAGGCTAAAGTCTATGCGGTCACACAGACTCGGACATGACTGAGCAAATAACACTTTCATTTTCATGCTGAGGGCTGAGTTTGCCTAGTGAAGGGCACAACCAGAAATGTCTGCGAAAGTCCGGGAAGGCTTCTTGGAGGAGGTGACGTTTGATCTGAGTCTCAGAAAGGGCAGATTCTCTGGCAGGCAATGAGGATAGGGCTTTCCAGCAGAGGAAATGATCTGCACAGAGGCCCACAGATGGGAAAGAGGCCACAGCTCTCCTATGGTCCTCTGCCTTGCTAATATAAAATTAAATGACTCAAAAAATGTTATAAACTACAGTGTTTCTCATCTCAAAAAACCTTGCCTGGATGAATAGTCATGAAGTTTTACTGTCGTTATCTTAATAATTGCCCTACCATGCAGGCTTAGTTATAGATGAGCATATAAATCATTATCTCGTGGAATTGTTTTAAACAATGAGGAATTTGGGGGATTAACAAGTTCAAGCTAGTTGCTTACATGTGACAACTAGCTCTTCGGTGGTGGGAGAAAGCCCTGATTAGTAGTGCTTGCTACTTCCCATAGTGTAAATACTCCCATCACAGCTGATTTTGAGCCATGTCAAGGCTGTATATTGTCACCCTGCTTATTTAACTTCTATGCAGAGTACCTCATGAGAAACACTGGGCTGGAAGAAGCACAAGCTGGAATCAAGATTGCTGGGAGAAATATCAATAACCTCAGATATGTAGGTGACACCACCCTTATGGCAGAAAGTGAAGAGGAACTAAAAAGTCTCTAGATGAAAGTGAAAGAGGAGAGTGAAAAAGTTGGCTTAAAGCTCAACATTTAGAAAACTAAGATCATGGCATCTGGTCCCATCACTTCATGGGAAATAGATGGGGAAACAGTGGAAACAGTGTCAGACTTAATTTTTGGGGGTTCCAAAATCATTGTAGATGGTGATTGCAGCCATGAAATTAAAAGATGCTTACTCCTTGGAAGGAAAGTTATGACCAACCTAGATACCTTATTGAAAAGCAGAGACATTACTTTGCCAACAAAGGTCCATCTAGTCAAGGCTATGGTTTTTCCAGTGGTCATGTGTGGATGAGAGTTGGACTGTGAAGAAAGCTGAGTGCCAAAGAGTTGATGCTTTTGAACTGCGCTATTGGAGAAGACTCTTGAGAGTCCCTGGACTGCAAGGAGATTCAACCAGGCCATCCTAAAGGAGATCAGTCCTGGGTGTTCATTGGAAGGACTGATGCTGAAGCTGAAACTCCAATACTTTGGCCACCTGATGCGAAGAGTTGACTCATTGGAAAAGACCCTGATGCTGGGAGGGATTGGGGGCCGGAGGAGAAGGGGACGACAGAGGATGAGTTGGCTGGATGGCATCACTGAATCGATGAAGGCGAGTCTGAGTGAACTCTGGGAGTTGGTGATGGACAGGGAGGCCTGGCGTGTTGTGATTCATGGGGTCACGGAGAGTTGGACACGACTGAACGACTGAGCTGAACTGAATGTGACGTCACTGAACATGGAGTTGGAAAGACACGTGTGGGTCCATACAGACCCGAGCAGCACACGGTTGTGTGCAGCCCACTTAACTAATGTTCTCTTAAAGAAAATGCGGTCCCATGACTCCCTCTGGGGTGAAACTGCTGTCAGAAGTGTAGACATAGCTGATTGAATTCCCAGCGTGTGGCATTGATGTAGCGTGGGAAAAAGAACGGATGATGGGTGGGCGCGGCTTATGCAGCGAGGAGACTGTGTGTGTAAACTCTGCACAGCACAGAGCAGCCAGTGGTGAATGGAGCAGCGGGGTTCCGGGGGAACAGTGGAGAAGGGAAGAGGGAAGGGCTAAGGACCCCAGCGCTCTAAGACACGCTGCCTAGTAGGAGGCTGCGAGGCTCTGACTCCTGCACCATCCCAGTCTGGAAAAACAGCCACACACCTTTGCCCCTGACCTCTGACCCTGGTCCCATGCACGGCGCCCCCAGGACACACCCCTGGCGGAGCCTCACTGGAGCTGGCGTGCAGACTGCCCGTGCCCGCTGTCTCTCCTCGAGCCTGGAAGCGGAGGGCCCTGAAGCGGCCCCCTCTGTGCCTTGGTGGCTTTATGCGGTCGCCCAGGCAGCCCTCGCCTTGTCCTTCCTTCCTGCGTTCGAGCCACCGGGGGTGGGGAGGTAGGCCCAGAGTGTGTGGGAGCCAGGGTGGGGGCCAGGGCCCCAGGCAGCAGGACATGGACCCCCACAGAAGAGTGAGGCTCCCCCAACTCAGCGTATCATGGCAGGGGGACTCCTCTCTCCCCTCCCCGCCAGGGACACCCCTGACCTGTCATTTTGGCCAAAACCATCTTCTTTCTCTCACACGCGCTCCCATAATTCCATGTCTGCTCCCAATTCAATCTGAATATTTGTGTCCCCCTTACCGACCAGTCTCTTCCCCATCCCGCGCTGCAAGCCTGATGCCAGGTGACCCTGATGTGTCGCAGCCAGCGCCCTGGTCATGCCCCCTGCCCCATGCACGAGCTGTGCCCCCCCAGCCCCACTGGGCCCTGCTCTGCCCCTCCCTCTGCCATCACCTCTGTCCCCCAACTCTGCTTCCAGGGCGCTTGCTCTAGCTGTTTCTTCTCAAGTGGCTGGAACCCACCCTGAGTTTAAAAAAAACACCCTGAGACGATCCGGGGTGTGGCATTGACCTTGCGCAGTCAAAGCCCCGCTGAGCACAGGTGTGGGGTGGGGACGGGGCCCCTGGGCTCTGTAAGGATGGGCACCTCCAACTCACAGGCTGAGCACCAGCAAAGACCCCCCACACCGCCTTCAAGGGGAAGTCCTGCTCCCCACCCTGACCGCCCCGCCCCCCAGCAAGCCACACCCACAAGTGCTCTGTGGGCGGGGCGCCGAAGGCTGAGAAAACACGGACCGCTGGACAGGCGTGTGTTGGGGTTGCGGGTGCTTTCCCAGCCCAGAGGAGCTAGGGGCCAGGAGTGTCGGCCAGGGCCTTGCCTTCAGGGTGACCACGGGCCCAGCCGGCCTGAAGCACTACTCTCTAGAGCTCAGCACACTAGACTTCTTAGCTTTTCAAAAAAGAAGTTTTTATAAATATCTGCACAGAAACATCCGTATTGGTGGGTTCTTGCAGGACCCTCCAGGGCAGCAGGTTGCAGGGGTTAACTCCGCCTTCTGAGGGGGGACACACCGAGGCCTGCGGGAGGGGGGTCAGGAGACACCCGCCCCCCCACCCCCACCCCGCCAAGGGCCCGCCCCGCAGGTTGTCTTGTGCTCTGGGAGCCGAGGTCACAGGAGCAGAGGTTAGGGGAAACCAGACGCTCCCTCTCTGGAGCAGCTGTGTTGCTAGCACAGCGGTTGTTTGTGAGACAGTGGCGTGGCCATAAATCAAGGCTTTCCCCAGCAGCACAGCTAATGAGGACCCTGAAACGATCCCAGGGTGCCCCTTCTGCAGAACTGTCGGAGAGAAACCGGGGCCACGCCTGCAAGGACACAGGGCTTCTCCCGAACCTCGCGCAGACCTGTGCCAGACCTCGTCCCCACGCGCCACGGGGTTTCCCTACCGCCTCCGCTGGTGTGTGCAGGAATGCTGTCCAGACGCCACCCGGGCCGTTCCATGCACGTGGGCACGTGGGAGGGCTGTGGATGGCGGGCACCTTCTCCTGAGAAAAGCGGCCCAGAGTCTAGAGACAGCACCTCCTTGGTGGCGGCGGCACTTGCTCAGAGCACACTTCTCAGGTCCTAAGCTGCCAGATGCTGGGTCCACCATTCTGGCTTCTCAGCCGCCTCCAAAAACAAAGGCTAATCAGCAAAAATTAAAATTCAGCTTCCAAACTGGGACATGGACTCAGCCACAGAGTCGCCATCCCACGGGCCCAGGAGAGATGGCAGACTAGAGAAGGTGTAGGCAGTGGCCACACAGGCTCTGCACAACTCCTTTGTCCCAGGTCGGAGGAGCTAGACTGTGAAAGCAAGTGAGAGGCTCTCCAGAGGAGGCCGCGGTGCTGGGGGACTCAGCCCGTGAACTTTAGTTGCCAATTAGGGATTGGCCCCCATAATTTTCATCCACTGGGACTTTCTTCCTGTGTTAATAGCACAGAACCATGCCTTTTCCTAACTATCCGGACAGACCGTTGGCGCACCCGCATCTGTGGGGTCAGATCTGTGGCCTTCCCTGCTGGGCAGCCTTGGTCCACAGCTACAGAGGTCTCAGTTCAGACCCAGGGGTCCCTGGTGCCGCCGCCCCTCTGATTTGCAGGTCCCCCCCCCCGACTCCCGGCCCCTCGTGCACGGCCTCTCCAGCCCCTGGGCCCAGCTCGGAATGAGTTCATTATTCCCAGCCCTGACGCGCCGTGCTGGGCCGCCAGTTTCTCCAGGTTGGCGCTGCTCAGAAGCTGGCCACTGCCAAGTCCAGTTGTTTGACTTAATGTTTCAAGGCCAAGTCCTTTCAGGAAAGCTCTCTCCATCCCAGCCCTCCTCCCTTAGAAAAATAGATGTGCAATTGACTGGCTTTGCAAGCTGTTAAGCTTCATCCTTTCCAAAGAATAGCACCAACAGCTCACTCGTTCATGCACGTCCCCTTCCTCCGTCTTCCTCTGTCCGAGTGTCCCCCTCCTTCCAAATGCACAGGAAATGGAGCCAGGAGAGTGTGGAGCCCGAGTGTTTCGGGGATGGGGGCTACAGAGCAAGCACTGGCTGTGGGCTGTGCAAAGCAAAGAGCCCCGGGGCCACCAGGGAACCAAGGTGCCGATGGGTGGCCAGGGCCTAAATAATAACCCATCTACATATTTATACGCCCACTGCTTCCCCGCAGCAGGAGGGGCGGCGCCATGCAGACTGTCGACTCGGCCTTGCCTCGCCTGGTGGCGAGGGCATGAAGGACACACACAGGCAGGGGGGTGTCTTTCTTGTGCTCTGAAGGCGCCATTAGAGAGCCAAGGGAACTTTTCCTGGCCCAGAATCCTGAGTCAAGGTGTGATGTGGACTTTGGCAACGGTGAGCACATCCAGGCCTTCCCAGAGACAGCTACTCCGTGATGGAGTTGGTGGCTCCCCCTCTCTCGCCACTGTGCCAGGACTGGGCCTTAGCCCCGGGCTCTGGGAGCTGTAGGAGGGCGGGGCGGCATCCATCTCCTCTGCCCAGGGCTCCCCCACGTCTGCATGGGGGGTGCCTGTCCCTCGAGACACACCCAATGACTCAGCTGGAAAGGGGGACAGTGTGTGTCCACGGCCACTTACCTGCTGTGGGGCTGAGGGGTTAACAGCCCCTTTCTTGTCTGTAGAGCAGAGGCCAGGTCATAATCCTGCACACCTGAAGGGGCAGGATGGGTTTGTGGTGTTGGCTATCCCCTGTAGGGTCCACGAAAGCTCCGTGGTACTTAGCAAACACTGGCACCCACCTGGGCTTCCCCAGTGGCTCACCGGTAAAGAACCTGCCTGCAATGCAGGAACCAGAGGAGATGCGATCCCTGTATCAGGAAGATCCCCTGGGGGAATGCATGGCAACTCTCCCCAGTATTCTTGCCTGGAGAATCCCATGGATAGAGGAGCCTGGCGGGCTACAGTCCATGGGGTCGCAAAGAGTGAACTGAGCTCTTTGCCTACCTGTTTGCAGAAAATGGGATTCCTGTTCTGGATAGAAAAGATCCCATCTGGACTTCCCTGGTGGTCCAGTGGTTAAGAATTCACCTGCCAATGCAGGGGACACCTGGTCCGGGAACAGCCCACGTGCCATGGAGCCGCTAAGCCCGGGCACTGCAACTATTGAGCCCTCGCACCCTAGAGCTGGTGCTCCGCAATAAGACAAGCCGCCGCAGTGAGAAGCCCACACACCCCATCGAAGAACAGCCCTCACACACTGCAACTACGGAAAGCCCGTGGGCGGCCACAAAGACCCATTGCAGCCAAACATAAATGAAAAGTTTGTTAGTTTGTTTGTTTAAAAAGAGAAGATCTGAGCTTTCCTAAGGCCCAAGTTCACTGCTGTTTCATGACATTTCCACCTGACCTGGGCGTGAGGAATTCCTGTCTCCACGCTCTCTGTGCGGGGAACACAGAAGCCCCTAAGGGAGGGTGTGGAGCTTGAAGGAACTGAGGCGAAGTGGCGTCGAGGTGGGTGTTGTGTTCAGCACTCTTCTGGGGCCCTGGCTTGTTAGTTAAAGGGGGCCTGTCAGCAGGCATCCTGTTAGCGTCCTGGCAGGCAAATGTCCATGTGGGGCATCGGCTTACTGGGAGAAAAGTCTGGGGGAGGGAAGGTCCGTGCAGAAATATGGGAGGAGGTGAATTTGGCCACCACGGTTGATAAGGGCCATTTAGGCCACCGCAGCACCAGGTGGAGGTTCCTGATTGTGGAGCAAAGCTGGGAGGACCTCGTTCACAAGCCCAGGGCCTAGAGTGCAGGGTGGAGTCCATCCCAGCTCCAGAGGGAAACTGGAGGAGGCAAGGCTCCTGAGGACCGGCTGCCTGATGGCCACCACACTAGCTCAGGGACCTCTGGGAAGCCGGGGCTCCGGGCAGCAGAGGCGGAGCAGGTCGGGTCTAGGACAGAGTCTGGCATGGAGATGGAAGCTCAGGTGGGAAGCAGACTTGCCCCAGCCATGGCCAGCGGCGGGCACTGTGCTGCCACTTCGTTTTACAGGGGTGGAGACTGAAGCAGCGTTTGTGGCAGGCTGCTCTTTCTTACTGCCGGGCAGGTGGTCTGCGTGTGGCAGCAAGGTGGTCCTCACCGCCCATTCGAGTCACCGGGGGCGATTAGACCAGCCAGCCTCTGCGCCAACCCCAGACCAGCAATGGGCCCTCTCTGGGTTTGGGGAGAAGGCTGGGGTTCAAGCAGTAGCTTTTCTAATTGACCTTTTTCAAAGACCTAGCTCTTTGTTTCAGTGATTTTTCCCTATTGTTTTTCTGTTTTCAATCTCATTGTTTTCTGCTCTGATCTTTATTATTTCCTTCCTCTGCTTGCCTTGGGTTTCTCTTGCTCTTCTTAAGCTGGAAGCTTAGATGGTGGATTTGAGAGCTTTCCTCCCATGTAAGGATTCTAGAGCTAGAGATTTGCCTCTGGGTCCTGCTTTAGCTACACGCCGCAGCTCAGGTGCCACCCATGATAGTCACTGTTCTAAAGCATCCCAGGTGATTCTGATAAGCAGCTGGATCTGAAAACTTGCATTTTCATCTCCTGTCCAATGTTAGGCCTCTAGAAAGGGGACTGACAGCACCCTCAGGTTCTGAGGAAGAAGTCAGGTTGTTCTTGCTGAAGAACCTCATTGAGGAACAAGGTAAGACCCCCTTCCTCCACCTGGTCACACAGTCAGTCAGTTCTGCCACTCAGTCGTGTCCGACTCTTTGCGACCCCGTGGGCTGCAGCACAGCAGGCCTCCCTGTCCATCACCAACTCCCGGAGGTGGTTCAAACTCATGTCCATTGAGTCAGTAATGCCATCCAACCATCTCATCCTCTGTCGTCCCCTTCTCCTCCTGCCTTCAATCTTTCCCAGCATCAGGGTCTTTTCCAGTGAGTCAGTTCTTCACATCAGGTGGCCAAAGGATTGGAGCTTCAGCTTCAACATCAGTCCTTCCAATGAACCCTCAGGACTGATCTCCTTTAGGATGGACTGGTTGGATCTTCTTGCAGTCCAATGGACTCTCAAGAGTCTTCTTCAACACTACAGTTCAAAAGCATCAATTCTTTGGCACTCAGCTTTCTTTATAGTCCAACTCTCACATCCATGCATGATTACTGGAAAAACCATAGCTTTGACTAGACGGACCTTTGTTGGCAAAGTAATGTCTCTGCTTTTTAATATGCTGTCTAAGCTGGTCATAACTTGGTCACACAGTGGACAAGTTAATTCTTAGTTTATGTGACAGTAAGGCAAGGAGGAAACCTGGGGGAGGGGAGAATGAGGGGGAGGGGAGAATGAGGGGGAGGGGAGAATGAGGGGGCGGGGCTCCATGAGATGTTAAACATAGCATAGCGCCTCCATCCCTGGGACTGTGTAGGAACACCTGGGCCGAGGGACAGGTGAGGGATGGTGTTCCTGTGGTTCCAGGCCCAGGCCAGAGTGTGGCGCCCAGAAAGGAGCAGCGTGGCAGATGGCACCCGGGGCCCTGCCTTCTGTGGGATCTTCAAGCCACATGGTGCCCAGGGGAGGTGGGTCCTGTTACCCTCCTTCCCCTCAGCACCAGGCCGGCCTGCCCACGATCCCATCCCGGCACACCTGAGCCCTTCACACCTGAGCCCAAGGCTCAAGTCCCCAAGGGCACTGGAGGGGGAACCGAGGCTGAGAGGGCTAAAAGAGAAGACGGGTCACTGGGGCTGCCCCATACCCGGGGAGCACCGTGGCCTCACAATCCTGAGCTTAAACCACTGCCCTCGGCCAGGTACCCCCACCCCATCCATAAAGGAGACAGCACCCCCTTGAAGATCCCTGAGCCAGAGTTCTGGAGGACTGCCACCATCCCCGCTCACAGCCAGGTGGGAGTTGCTCTCAGGCCAAGTGAGTGAGTGGAAGTCACTCAGTCGTGTCCGACTCTTTGCGACCCCATGGACTGTACAGTCCATGGAATTCTCCAGGCCAGAATACTAGAGTGGGTAGCCTTTCCCTTCTCCAGGGGATCTTCCCAACCCAGGGATCTAACCCAGATCTCCCTCATTGCAGGCAGATTTTTTACCAGCTGAGCCACAAAGGAAGCTCCCAGGCCAAAGGGCTGTCTTACTGGGGCTGGCTTGTGGCTTCCCAGTAAATCGTGGGGCAGGACAGGGTCTGAGGGACATCAGAGCAGTGTTGAGTGAGTGTTCTGGAGGAGCCCCTCGCCCTCCCGGGCTGGAGATGAATCTGAAGAAAACAGGGTTCCGTCTCGGAACCGTCCAGGGCTCGGCGGCCCGCCAGGAGCCGGGGCAGCTTGGACGGGGTCCCTGCCCGCACAATCGGCCCAGTATGGGGCACGCCACCCCCGGCAGGCTGGCGTCCCCGAGGGCCAGAATGAATGGCCCCCCTCACTGGGCGGCTTCGCCCATTTACGAGGTGCCGTCTGGACTGTGATGAATAAGTGGCATCCGTCAGCTTTTTTGGGGAACCCGGCCAGGGTGGAAGGCGCTAAATCAACATGGGTGAGGGGCGCCGGGCTCTCCACTGTTTCACTCCTGGCCCGCACCAGCCCATGCCTCAGTTTCCCCATTGGTGCCCACTCCCTGATGCCCGGCCCCTGCCCTGTAAGTGCAGGTGCGTGAGAGTCTTGGCAGGAAGGGAGCCCAGGACCCCCCTCTGCCCGGGGCTTGGAGTGCGGGGGGAGCTGGCTTAGCTCTCTGGGAGGGCAGCCCATCCCATCTCAGTGCAGCCTCCCAGGGGCTGTCTCAAGCCGGGGTCCGCCCCTCCCTGGGCCTCAGTTTTCTTCACCTGAGAAATGAAGGGGCTGTACCCTAAAGTCCCTCCAACTCCTGGGCTCGGGGTTGGATTTACCATGTTTGGGGCTTGTTCCATCCTCTGGGTATGGGGAAGATGCCAGCGTTGGAGGCAGAATCTGAGTCCCAGCCCCACCACGTGCTGGCCATGTGGCCTGAAGCAAACCCCTTACTCTCCTGTGTCCTTGTCTCCAGGGTGTAAGATGTGATGTCTTTGCCAGCTGGACCTCAAGGAGGTACCACCAAGGATGTGCTGGGCGGACCCCCCAGGGCTCCCTCTCCCCAGGGCAGTGGGTTCAGGCCTCTCTGACACTGTGGGCAGGTGGGCAGAGGCTCCAGGGTAAGGCCAGCCCCAAGTGGCATTTGTTGGCTATTGCAGGTACCTCCGGCCCCAAGGTTACCGCGGCCCACCTGGAAATCCCCTGCAGTCAATGGATACGAGCTACAGAGCTGGTGGCATTTGCCATGCCCGGCTCTGGCCCCAAGATTAGGGCTGGCCAGGACTGTCCCTCCCACGGGGGGTGAGTTGCTGGACCTAGGGGAGTCGCCGTGGCTCTTATTATATCTGGCTGGTCTGGAGCATACCCTTGACTGTCCAGCCTCCTTAATACCACCAGTGAAGCAGTGGCAAGACCAAACTAGAACTTTTGCTTTTCTTATTATAAGCTTCATTAAGACAGCTTTACTGCAGCCTCCAAGGGAACTGGGAGGAACAGTCCCAGCTGTCATCCCCCCATGCTCAGATGGCTGTTCATCGCCTCTGGGTTCCCGCCAGCCCCCTTGGTAGCCGTGGTCACGTGTGTGCGTCCCTCTCCCCTCCCCTGACCGATGTCCACAGCAGCATCTTATTTTACGGAGCAGATCAAACATACTAGACTTAAGTGCTCCCCCTGCGGTTTGACTGGTTTGGACTGGTTCCTCTTGTACCTGTAGCCTTTGTCCTTCGATTCAGCTCACTTTTTCTGAAAACCGTCCTCGTGCCAGACTCTGTAAGAGGTTCCTTGGGGATGAAGTTCTTAGGGAAGGATGAAGTTCTTAGGGAAGGTTTCCAGGAACGGGACTGAAGCCTTTAATCCTTTTTATGGATCTTAATATCTTCAGCCACGTGACCTCCAACAGAGGGCTGTCCGCTTGCATCCCTGGGGAGGAGGGCGGCTAAGTAGAGTAGAGAAGGATGTGTCAGGACAAACGGAGAGACCGCACGCCTGCCACATGCAGGGGGACAGGGGGACGGGGGCCTGTCCCAGAGGCAGGGCTGCCGTCCATGGGCACCTCCCCGCCCTCCACGGGGGACAGTCCTTGTGAACAGGTGCATCCATCTCAGCGAGCAGCCCCTGGAAGCGTTTCGTGATGACTGCCTGGGATGGTTTGGCCGTTTCGGTACCTCCCAGAGTCTGTCCGTGGTGGCCGTCACCCCGCCTCGTCACCCCGAGCGCACGCTGACTTCCACTCCCAGCATGCAGTGTCCTGTCTGGGTCTCGCAGGGACAAGGGGAAGTCACCTGCCCCGGTAGACGTGGACCCTCACCCAGGGCCCCTGTGCGAAGTGCTCCCTCCAGGAGCACACACAGGAGTGCTCCCCACTGTGGCCCCTGCCGGCCTTGGGACTGGGAGGGTCTCCTTCCCCCCACTTTTCACAAGAGCAGCCCATGCTCCGAGCTCAGGGGTGGGGGGAGACCAGGCCGTGGCACGGGTTGGGCAGCTGACCCTGGGAGCAGGTCCCGAGCGAGCTGGAGGCAAGTCCTTCTTCCGCCCTGTTTGTGCTGGAGGCTCCTGATTGTGGTTAGAAGGTGACAGGTGATTGACTCGGGGGCCCTCACAGCACATGAGCGCTCGGCGCCTGGCATCCCGTGTTTCATTTGCGGTCTCATTTAACGGGGCCAGCTGTCCCCTCACGATGGAGCGAGTCCCCCGCATGTGAGGCCTCAGGGTCCCCCTTAGCCAGCTTGGAGGGGCATCCCGTGCATGCAGGGACCCCGGGCGGGCCGAGTGAACGGGGAGGGCACGCAGCAGGCTGCCCAGGGAGGGAGCGACTGCCACCCCACCCTGCAGGCGCCCTGCGAGACCCGCGATGTGCACGGTTGGAACTGAGCAGGAAAATCCATGCATGGAGCTCGTTAATAAAGCAAAAAGGGCAAGTGAAGTCGCTCAGTTGTGTCTGACTCTTTTCGACCCCATGGACTGTAGCCCACCGGGCTCCTCCATCCATGGGATTCTCCAGGCAAGAACACTAGAATGGGTTGGCATTTCCTTCTCCAGGGGGTCTTCCCAGCCCAGGGGTCGAACCCGGGTCTCCTGCACAGCAAGCAGACGCTTTACCGTCGGAGCCACCAGGGAAGCCCCGTGAAGAACCCCAGGCTCTAAAGCTCCGCTTGGCTCCTGGGACTGCCCCCAGCTGCCTGTGCTGCACCAGCCTGCTCACCCCCACCCCCCACCTCATCTGTCCCAGGTCAGCATCTGCCTCAGTCACCTGTCAGCCCCTAAGGTGGGCTGTCCACCCCCATGTGGGAGAAAGGAGCTGGAGAGCCAGGAGGGTCAGCTGAAACCCCCGGGGTTTTATGAGTGGAGAATCCAAAGTCCAAAGAGGAGAAGGGACTTCTCTGAACTCGGGGTGTCCAGGTGGGAACTCGGAAGCAAGTGGGAGCAGTTTGGGAAACCCTTGGCTGAACAAGCCAGCGACCCACTGAATAGGACATTGGGAAGTCAGGGGACCAGGTTGAGCCAGTCTTGGAGCCATGCAACAGCCACTTGGAGGGAGGTGGCTAGAGGTCCGCTCATCCGGGAAGAAGGCCTTTCTCAGCTCCTGCAGACCCTCACCTCCCCACCCACTGCTGGGTCCCTGCTGTGCTTGAGGCCACGCAAGCCCCCGCGTGGGCAGGGCCAAGACCCTCCTGGTCTCTGCTGCTGGAACGGTTGTCTCTCATGAACAGTCTGCTTCTCTGCAAACTCGATTTCCCTCTTTGCCTTGGCTGCCTGGGAACTCAAGGGTACGTTTTTTTTTTTAATTACCTATTTATATGGCCGCACCGGTCCTAGTTGGTGGCACGCGTGATCTTTAGCGTGGCTTGTGGACTCTTAGGTGCAGCATGTGGGATCTGGTTCCTTGACCAGGGATTGAACCTGGGCCCCTGCATTGGGAGCATGGCATCTTAGCCTCTGGACCACCTGGAAAGTCCCGACATTGTTTGGTTCAAACTCAAGTTTCTGACACTGTCCTAAATGTCACTGTGTGTCTTTCTAGTCTACCTGGGACAATTGAAAAAAAAAAAAAACCAAAAGCCCCACCCTTTGTTTCATACATGTTGTCCTGCGTTTTGGGAGCCTTTCTCACTGGTGTGTGTTGTTTCATTGTATGATTGGCCCACAGTTCTTCATTCTGCGATTGATGGACATGGGTTGTTTCTTGCTCGGGGTCGCTCTGCACAGGGCCGATGGAACGTTCCTGTCCACGTCTCTTGGTGGCCGCGGGGCCGTTTCAGGCACGCACCCACGGTGGAATCCCGGGGTCACCCCATTCGTGTGTTTAGCGTTAGGAAATGCTGTGTCTGCCGAGTGTTTTCTGGATGCCGCAGCCGTTCACACGTCCCTTGCTGGTGAGAGGAGCCCCCTGCTCATGCGCTGCCAGACCTCCCTGCTGCCCCTCTGGCTATTCTGGTGGGCGTGCAGGGTGTCCTGCTCTGAATTCACCTAAGCCTGCTGGCTCTGATGCTCGTGAGCACCTCGAGCTGCCTTTGGCCGCTGGACCTCCTGGTTTGTGAGGTTCCAGTCTTAACCCTTTGAAGTGGCACACACACAACAAAGTAGGTGAAGTGTCCCACGTGAGCCCCCGGGGTAGGGGCATGGAGCTGATGAAACTGCACGCTCTGCGGAATGAGAGCTCCGCACGCTGGTCCCTGAGCAGCAGCCGGGAGGCTCAGCCTGGCCCATCACCTTTGGAGACTTCCCTCCTGAGCTAACGGACAGGACAGGGCTTCTGGGTTCGAGCCCTGCTCCTCCATGAGCTCTGGGCAAGTTCCTCCTCACCCATCCCAAATCTCGATTTCCTCACCTTTCAAGGGGAGTGGGGTATGGGTGCCCTCCATCAAGGACTGCCTCGTGAGAACCAGGGCCTGGGGGGTGCAGGCTGAGGGCCAGCTGTGCTGGCCACGGGGACTCCCTGGCCCGGTCTAGCCTCCAGAGGAGGAGACGGGTGGCATGTGTCGGGGAGGCAGGGAGTGACCTCCCGGGAGATCCGGCCTTCGGAGAGCCCATCATAGGGGCTGGGCCAGCTGGTTTTAATCTAAACACACACCAGGTGTTCCCCATGTTTTTATCAAAACACTCTGAACAGCTGCCAGGGTCTCGTCTGCCGGAGGGTGGGCCCCCTGCCCACCACCTGCTAGCCCAGCCCCCTGGCTCCTGGTGGGGCTTGGACAGTGCTTCCGGCAGGTTGGGAAGGAAGGCAGAGGGGCCCTCTCAGCACTGCTGTGTGACCCCAGGCAGGCCACTTGCCCTCTCTGAGTCTCCACTTTGTCAGCTGTAAGATAGGGGCAGTAGCGCCTATCTCCCGGGTTGCTGCACAAACCACAGCAGCTGCAGCACCGTACGTTCCCGTGTGAGTCCCCCAGGGGAGAGGGCCTCAGTGACTGTCACTATTATGAACAATATTATGAACGGAGCATCCTGTCAGCTTGGAGACAAGGGCCCCGAGGGCAGGGCTTCGGGGCACTGGCTGGTTCAGCCTCCCCCAGGGGCTCCCCCTTCCCTCCCCAAGGAGTCCTAGGGTCCCCAGGCACAGTCACCCAGCGTCTCTGCAAGCGCTGCCTCGGCCCCACCGAGCAGGAGTGCGGCGCTTGTCCCCTGCGGCCTGGCTGCACCCTGGGGAGGGTCCCCCCCAAGATCCGTGGTCCTTGGGATATTCTCCGCAGGTGGCTGCGGCTCTCCAGACACCGAGCCCGATGTGAGCATCTCACGCCTACCTTGTGGGCTCTGCCCCTCCCCTCGGGTCAGAGCAGCCTGCAAGGGCTCTTCACCCTCCCCATCCAGCGCCTGCCGGCCAGCCACCCCCCCAGACCACACGCCCGCTGTGCCCGCCCTCCATGCATCTTCCCCCTGCCTCTCCCCCACGGCCCTGGGAGGGGGTCTTTCCAGATCCACTCACGAGAGATGCGGGGCTCCGAGTGTTTCCTCAAGGCCACACAGCAGTCAGGGCCAGCCTAGTCCAAAGCCGGGGTTAGGCACCCTCTGACCAGCCCAGCAGGCACCCCCCGGCTCTCCCTTGCCCTGGCCCGGGTGTGGTTGTAATTAGGGGCCTCCAGGGTCAGACCTGAGATATCTTCTGGGACCGGAAAAGAGGAAAGGAGAGAGAAACCACCCTCGCTGCTTGACAACGTGTGGGAGTCACAGGGGGTGTGTGTGATGGCTAACTGCTCAAGCCTGACTTGGGGTGCCCTGGGGGTTCCCTGCATGCCAAGGAGCTCTGCCTGCTCCGTTGACAGAGCCACCCTCTTTGGGGTGCTCTTCCCATGACTCTCAAAGGTCCCAAGTGGATTCCCCGTGTCTCTGAGGCTGAGTGGGTGTTCATTCACTCATCCAGGGGGTAGGATGGGTCCCAGAGACCATGGTGGCGGGTGGGGGCACGGTTCTTTCTGAGTCAGACTTTACAAAAAGGAGGGAGCACGAGAGCATGTTCTAGGCAGTGACATGGACAGTTGGGGAACGTGAGTGTGTGGACACCCGAGCTGGGGGGTTATAGGAGGGTGTCGCTGGCGGGCTCTGGGGCAACCTCGTGGGCCACGTGAAGGAGACTGGATTTAGACTTGCTGGGAGTGGGGAAGCACAGGGCGGGCGCCTGCCCGACACCTTGGACCCCTCGTGGTTACTAGTGCAGCCCCCAGCTTCTGTGAGCCTCTGCGTCCAGCACCCACGCCTGCAGCATGGTCCCTGCCCTTGGGTGTTGGAGCCTGCTTAGCGTGAAGACGCAGAGCTCTGCAGGCCTGGGTGGGCGCAGGGGGCTTGCCTCTTTGGGTTCAGTGACAGTGGCCGCTAGCAGTGTCGTGTTCATGGTGACACGTTTATGCCTCTGAGAGCCTGGGTTTGTGGGAGAGGGTTCATTCTGGTGAACGCTTCTCCAGAAGGGAGCTCTCCGTGGCCTGGCGCTCGGGGCCTGGGCAGTGAGCCTCCCCACGAAGGTGAGGATCCAGATTGCGTGTGCCCCATGGAAGGGGCGGGACAGTGAGGCCGGGTGGGACTCCCGGGCCCAGAGCCTCAGACACCTGCCTTCCTGCCTCATGGCCTTGGGGACGGACTGGCCCCCATGCCCAGGTTTCTAGGCAGTTCAGGCTCACAGGGAGCCAGATGCCTGGCGAGGATATGCAGCTCCCAATGGTCAGAAGGAAGGAGGCCCCTTTCTTGTCTGCTCAGGCAGTTGGCTGATTGTTCCTGTCTCTGCCAGCTCCCAGCAGACAGCCACCATAGGGATGCCCCTGACCTCAGGGAGCTCAGGATTTGGAGGGAGCGTCACCCAGGCAACCAGACACTGCAGCACAGTGTAACCAGTGCTCCAGTGGGGTCAACACAGGTTGACCACAGAGCACAGAAGGGGCACCTAACTGAGACAAGGGCCGGGAGCAAGGCTTCAGGGAAGGCTTCCTGGAGGAGGTGGCTTGTTCCTTGAGAAATGAGTCCCGGAAAGCCAGTGATGCTGGGGCAGGGCAGCAAATTCAGAGACTCGCACGGGCAGGCAGGAAATGTGGTGGAGGGGACTGGGCCTGGTCTAAGAATGGGGAGACGATAGGGAGTGGTGGGGAGTGTGGTGAACCAGAAGCCGCTCGCCCACTCCAGGGAGCGGCTGCCACGCGGTATCTGCTGGCCTTGCCTATGGAATCCCCAGCCCAGGCTTAGGAGTCTTTCAGATTTTCAAACGAAGTCAAGTTGCCAGCTCCTGTTCTCGAAACACTCTTACGTGGGCCCCACCTGGACACATCCAGGGGTCCCTGGTTTGTGACTCTGGCCTCACTGTGCTTATGCATCGGGCAAAGGCCGAGGCAGGGGCTCCAGCCAGGGTTGGAGGTCAGGGGACGTTGTTTGTCAGCATGAGGAAGCCTCTCAAGTCTGCGAACGGGCCAGCGGGCGGCCATGCGGCACCACCCACTCACGTCTGCAAGCCCCAACTCGGTTCTCAGCACGCCAGGTGCCCGCAGCCACCGGGCAGGGAGAACCTCACAGGAAACAGCTAGTGCATCAGGTCAGTTCTGGTTGAAAAGGTACCACCAGGCTGAAACACCCATAAACAGGCCCGTTTCCTTCCTGCGGGCAGAGGGGACCCAGGGCGGATGCCAGGGTCCACGGCTCGGACCCCCACTGCCCTCTGCCTGGTTCCTCCTGGGTGAAACAGGCCTGGGCACCGGGCGCCGCAGGCCCAGCTCAGGAGTTCTGGGGTCTGCCATGAGGGGTGGGGGGCGGGGTGGTGCTCTGCAGCTCCAGGGTGGACCGTGCCGTTCTTTCCCTCATTGGTGTCTCACAAACACCCTGCTGTCCTCTGGGTGTTAGTCAAAGGTAGCAAACCCTTCCTGGGGCCCACCTCCGGCCGGGGGCTAACCCAGAGGCCAGGGTGCACCCCTGCCCACGGGCCTCTTGGCCTGGCCAGAGATCAGCCAGCACATCAGCGATTCCCAGACGCACAGTCTGTCCCGTGTGCCAAGGGCAGAATCACTAGAGTGAGAGCCTGTGTTTAAATCCGGACACACAGGATTGAGGTCCCAGTGCTGCCATTCCCTGCCTGTGACTGTGGGCAGGCTCCCCCCCTCACCCCCCATCATGGGTCTGTGGTCATCTCTAGAACAGGCCATCCCGGTGCCCACCGTGGGCCATCGTGCAGGGAACATGGGAGGCGCTCCTCGAAGCCCGCCCGCAGCAGCCGTGGGTCCGGTGCCCAGCTATCCCCCTGGCCTTGTGGTGCAGTGTCTGTGGCTCACCCATGCCCCCAGCCCGGTGAGCTTTGCCTGCATCCTGGAACCTGCCTGCGGGCGAGGTGGGCCCTCGAATCAGTGGCAGATTCCTCTGCAGCCTCAATTCACACACCAGGTCCAGCAATGCCTCCTCCTGGTGGGAGAGACTCCTGGTCCTTCCCAGCTGGAGAAGGGCTCAGCCATCCTGAGTGGGGTTCTGGGCCCTGGGGCGCCACATGCCTGAAGGAGAGGGGGTGTCCGGGAAATGGCCGAGGCTGCAAGGTGCTCAACACAGGTGTGACCCTCTCTTCTCTCTGGGGGGCAACCCTGCGCGCCCCCCTCCCGCCCCAGCCCACATGTGCACACGCACAGCCGGTGTCTTCCAGCTGGTGGGCCCGGGACCCTCCCCCATCTTTAGATCCTCCTACAAGCAGAGGCTGCAGGGAGGGTCAGGGGAGGCAGCCAACCCGCTGTGCCCCTGCCCATCCCCCTGTGATGTCAGCTCCAGGCTCCACAGTTGGGTCCCCAAGGGGCCTGGCTCACCTGGGTGCACCTCTTTGTCATTTACACAAAGGTCCATGGGGAGGGGATACTCTGGGGGAAGCTTTTCCTCCCCACCCCACCCCATTGCCCCTTACAGAGGAGCAGACAGCCAGACGGACAGGGGAGGCCCAGGCACCTGCCAGGAAAGAAGGCCCCTGGGGCGTTCCCCCACCCCCACCCTCCAGCAGAGCTCTGACCTCGGGGAGGCTCAGTCAGGAGAAGTGTGTCGCCGTCTGCCTTCAGGCCAGGGAGCCCCGGGAAGTCCTCAGAGGGGCCTGAGGCCAGGACTGTCTAAGCCTGGGTTTTTATTTCAGTATATTACCCACCATGTGATTTTAAGGTGTCCAGAGGGGGCCCCCCCACCGTCTGCATGAGCGGGTTGGGTGACCGAGGGGCGGGAGGAGGGGCGCGGGGGGCTCCGGGCTGCTCTGCTCCACCGAGGCTGGGCCCAAACAGGTGAGACGGAGGGCGGGCAGTGGGGGACCCAGAGGCCAGGGAAGCCAAGGGTGTGGTGGGTTGGGCTCTGACACACACGCCTGAGGCCCGGGCTGGTTTCTGAGTGAGGCCAGGGATCCACGCCTGGAGCCCATAAGCGGTCCAGGCAGGATGATGGAGGGCGGGGGTCCTCGTCTCCGAGGTGCCTTCCTTGCAAGCAGGGACTGAGTCGGAGTCCCGGTGTGAAGGAGGGCTCGGCGGCTCTTGGCAGGCTCCAGGCTCAGGCTCTGCAGAGACCAGCTCCTGCCTCAGTTTCTCCATCCACAGCAGGACTAAACCAGGTGCCTGGGGTGTCAGCCTAGGTCTGGGCCCACCCCACCCCACCTCTGAGATCTGTGGCCAGGAGCACCCTCCCGGGCCACCCCACCATGAGGTCGCACCTGCCAGCAGCCGGCGCAGGCCGGGGATCACTGGCTTGCCCCTCTGGGTCCTAGCAAACTGCTCTCTGGACGGCGAGCATCCTGGGCCAGCAGGTGGACTGCGAGAAGCCCCATCCATCTTTGGACCATGGCCGGTGATGGGGATCTCATCACCTGCCCTCAGAAGAAAGTGGACGAGGGCAGGTGGAAGCAGGTCCTGGCATGCACCCCCTGGCATCTACAGGAGGCCACGCGCTGGCCTGTACCATCTTAGGAACAGGCGTTCAGGCCCCCGGGGTCTTGGACTCCAGCGGCTCAGCTGGAAAGACACCCTTGGCTCCACCTTGTCACCTCCGGCCCACAAATCAAGGCCCTCTCTGCCCTTTTCTTCCAACTTCATCAGCACAGCCCGGAGTTGGCGTCAGCCTCGGCTGGGTCACTCGCCCTGGAGCCAGGGCCCAGTTCCTCAAATCCACGTGACCAGCCAGCCTGCCCTAGCGCCCAGCCCTTGGCCACCCGGGGTGCGGCCAGTGCTTCCAAAACCATCCAGACAAGGACGCACGCCACGCCCAGTACGGGCAGCGCCGTGGCCTCTGGTCTCTGCCCAGCCCTGTCCTGGAGCAGACCGGGCTGGGGGGTGGGGGCGGGTGGCCCTGTGTCCTCGAGAATGTCACAGGGAGGTCCCCTTGGTCAGCGGAACCAGGGAGGAGGAGGTGGGCGTGGCGACTGCGTCTTGCTGGGCTCCTCTGCTGGGCGTCCAGCCGCCATGTTCGGTGGGCCGGCACAAAGATGGGCCCTGTGAAGCTGTCCAGGCCAACACAGACTAGCCTTGCTCTCTGCCTCTGCCGTTGCTTCCTCCTCTCGCTCACGGGGCGTGAGGGGCGGAATAACTAACAGGCGGGGTGCCCGTCTGGGTGGGGGCCTTGTTCATTTACTGGTTGGCAGATCCTTCCTGGGTGCCTGTGTGGCCCACGTGGGTGGTCACCCGGGCAGGAAGCCCGGCCCCTCCTTCTAGGCAGCTCAGGTCAGCTGGGGCTTGGCCAGCATGGTATGAGAGTTGGGGGCAGGGCGGCAAGTTCTGGGTGCTCAGAAAAGAAAGCAGCTTGCTACGGAGCATAGAGTTGGAGACGGGAGCAGGTGGGTGAGGCTTTGAAGGATGAGTAGGAGTTTGCAGGTGGAGCAGGACCTGGCGATCGTGCCTTTCTGGGACGTAGTGTGGACAGAGGTGTGGGAGAGCATGGACTGTCTGAAGAGGGGTGGGCTCTGGACTTAGGGCGACTGAGAGGACACCCCATTAGGACAGACTTGTCTGCTCTGCTGAGGAGCTGGGCTGTGATGTGGGCAATAGGGAGTTTACCCAGAGAGAGGTGGGAGCTGGGGAGGAGAGAGGATCTGCACGGTCCCCAGGCTCACACTCAACCGGAGACTCCTGGACACTGCCCCCACACAGGAGCCTGGGAGGGCAGAGGCACCCACCTCCCCTCAGCCCACAGCCTCCCAGGGAAACTGCCTCTGCTTCCAACTTCGGAGAATGACCTGAGGGCCATGCTCACATGGATGGCAGGGACCGGGATCTAGCCTAATGCCCCTTCTTCTAGAAGCTTCCTTGATCCCCACATTCAGTGCCACGCTGTCGCTTCAGTCGTGTCCGACTGTGAGACCCTATGGACTGTAGCCCGCCGGGCTCCTCTGTCTATGGGATTCTCCAGGCAAGAATATTGCAGTGAGTCGCCATGCCCTCCTCCAGGGGATATTCCCGACCCAGGAATCGAACCCGTGTCTCTTATGTCTCCTGCATTGCCAGGCGGATTACCTATCGCCTCCCAAATTCCCTCAGACCCCACACCCTGTCCTTCCGTTCTCAGCTCTGGTTACGACTTTGAATGTGGGACTGGACCGTGGGCTCGGGGAGGGCAGAGGGCAAAGGCTGAGCGGCCGAAGAAGGCCTCCCCTCGAGGGACCCCCGGGTGCAGGCGAGGTGCCAGGTGCTTCATTCTCAGTGACCCCGCGCGCCGGACCACACGCCCACCTTACAGATGAGGAGACCGAGGTCACAGAAAGTGAAGAGACGCCGGCTGGGAAGAGAGCAGGGAGCCCCCCCTCCGTGGGCCTGGGGCGGTCCCACTCGGGAGGAGGTCGTTGAGTTGGAGGGCTGCTGCAGTCGCAACCCCCGTGGGGGCCCCAGCCGAGCCTCAGGATACAGAGAGGAGCCTCTCCTAATCCCCCAGGGGGGAGAGGGGCTCGGGGACTCTGGTGTCTGCTCCGCCACGCTTCCGTGTTCCGTTTCTCTTTCTTACCTTCCTCCCTCCACCTGTCCCTCTCTGCTCCCCACCCCGAGGGTCTCTCTGCCCCCTGCTGTCTCCCCCCTTTTCCCTCTGTTTTCTTTCTCTCTGTCTGACTCGCTTTCTCTCTCCTCCCTCCTTGTCCTCTTTTCCCGGGTGCGTGTGTCCCTGTCTGCTCGTCGGAATCTCTACTCCTATCTCACTCCTCCCGCCTCCCAGTCCTCCCGCCTCGCAGTCCTCCCGCCTCCCAGTCCTCCCCTCTCAGTCCTCCTGCCTCCCAGTCCTCCCCCTCTCAGTCCTCCTGCCTCCCAGTCTTCCTGCCTCCCAGTCCTCCCCCTCCCAGTCCTCCCCTCCCAGTCCTCCCACCTCCCAGTCCTCCCACCTCCCAGTCCTCCCCTCTCAATCCTCCTGCCTCAGTCCTCCTACCTCTCAGTCCTCCCCCTCCAAGTCCTCCCCCTCGCAGTCCTCCCCCTCGCAGTCCTCCCCCTCCCAGTCCTCCCCCTCTCAGTCCTCCCCCTCCCAGTCCTCCCCCTCACAGTCCTCCCCCTCACAGTCCTCCCGCCTCGCAGTCCTCCCGCCTCGCAGTCCTCCCGTCTCGCAGTCCTCCCCTCAGTCCTCCCCCAGCCCCCCGTCCTCCCCCTCTCAGTCCTCACCCCCTCAGTCCTCCCACCTCCCAGTCCTCCCGCCTCCCCCCTTCCTCCCCAGCACATCCAGCGCTGTCCGAGCAGGGCCTGCTCAAAGGCCAGGGGTGCCTCTCAGCCTCTTTGTCCATCACCCTCTGCTTCTGTTCCCACTGCCAAAGGGCATGTCTCTGCTGGGCTTCTTGGTTCAGCTTCTGTAGTGTGACCTCTTTGAGGCCCCAAGGGTCACAGATCACCAGCCGGCATAGCCTGTAGTCTTCTCCCAACCAGTTCGGCCAGGCGTAGCGGCCTCGAGGGCCTCAGGGCGAGCGGGCCTGGACTGGGGCCCCCGGGAGAGCCAGCCGCGGCCCACGGCAGCGTCACGTAATTACGACATGAAAGTCCACGATTTCCTCTGTGTGTTGGCAAACAGCGGCTGGCTGCTAATGCAATCCTTTCTTTTAATGGATTCTTGAATTCAAATTATATGTAATTAAGCATAATTAGCCGCGTACCCATCTCGGCTTGTACTGCATGCCACGTGGGGCCGCCTAGGATCTCATTAGGAGGCATCTTCTTTCTCGGGCCGATTTCTGGTTCCCTCTCCGGGTGGAGTTGGTTCAACTGGACAGTGAACCTGGCCTGGGGGCTGGAGAAGGTCCGAGGCGAGCAGTCCTGGGGCCAGCCACCCCAGCAAGGATGGGAGATGAAGACTCGGTGGGGGGGTGTTTGCTGGAAAAGGTTGCGCTCTGCTTTGAGGACGCTCTGCCCGCCATCCCCACCCCATTGCGGTGGAGAGAAAGGTCAGGGATCTGACTTTGAGGGGCACACAGAGAGGGCACAGCGGGTGTCAGCACCTGGGCGGGCATGGCCTGAAGACATCCCCCTCCCTGACAGCCTTCTTCTGAGTGGGGGCTGGGCACCCCCACACGTCGGTGAGCTGGGCCTCAGGGCCGCCCTCCGCGAGGGAAACCCGTAAGGGCGCTTCTGCGCGGTGTAGAGCCGCAGCCTCACGCACACAGGCTGAGCATGTGACAGGGGATGTCCCCTCGGGTCCTGCCTCCCTGCCAGCCCCACCCCCTGGCCCCCGCTGCAATGCTGCCCCCCCTCACCCAGCTCACTGTCTTCCCTGTACCTCGCACGCCGATGGGTCTCCATCCGTTCGTGCCATCTGTCTGCCCCCCCACCAGTCTCCCTGCCTGGCCCACTCCCAGCAGCTGGCCGAGTCCTCACTGGCCATGATCTCGGTGCCGAATCTGCCTCTGGGCCTGCCCCCTCCAGCCATGTGTGTCTCTGCATGCCTCCCGGGAGCACCCCCCATCCAGAGGCTAGGGACTCCATGCTTGGAGGTGTGCCAGCTCACTGGTGGGCACCAGGTGGGTGAGGGGTGGAGCTGTGCTGTGCTCAGCCCACCAATGAGGAAACCGAGGCAGAGGGGCGGTTTGTCGCAGTGGGTCTGCTGCCCGTTCAGGAGCTCCATCTCCATCTCTCAGGGCCCAGCTCGCTGCGCCCTGGGCCAGGCCGCTCCCATCTCAGGGGGAGCTGCCCAGAGAGGAGTCCCTCACCCGCCTGCTTCAAAAAGACCTGAGCAAGGGGGGCATCCCTCAGTATGTTCAGGGGAGGGGTTGTCTGCACCCTAGGAGGGCCTGGGCGGAGAGCCCCGAGTTCCAAGGAGGAAGACCCTCCTGCAGGAAGGGCTGTCCGCAGAGACCCCAGACCCACTGGGAGGCCATGAGTTCCCCTCCCTGGGGGAATGGGAAGGGAGGGGCCCTGGAGGGCGGACGGCCAGAGCCGGGGGCCCACGAGCCTTTGCTGGGAAGGCCCAGGAGGCAGCGGCTTGAGGCTTGTAGGCCATGTGCTCTGCGTTCTCTTCTTTTCACAAACTTTTAAATATGTAGAAACCATTCTTAGCTCGAGTGCTGTTCAAAAACAGGCTGCTGGTATGGTTTGATCCATGGGCCACAGAGAATAACCGCCACGATGGGAAACAGACACCTCTACATGTGAGTTTGGGCTTTCCAGGTGATCAAGAATCCACCTGCCAGCACAGGAGGTGCAGGAGACACGGGTTTGATCCCTGGGTCGGGAGGATCCCCTGGAGGAGGAAATGGCAGCCCACTCCAGGATTCTTGCCTGGCGGGCCACAGTCCACAGGGTCGCAGAGTCAGGACACGGCTGAAGCAACTGAGAATGGAATATGTGTTTATATGCGACTTTTTAATTAAACTTTCAAGGTAAAAATACCTCAAGCGTGACCCTACGTGTGTTTTACATGTTCCGTGTCAAGTGCACGGAACGTGAACAGTGCGATGCTCTTTCCACCATGAGCCACCCCCGTAATCACCACCTGGGTCAGGATCTAGAACACTGCCACTCCATCCCCCAAGAGGAAACCGTCTTCTGGCCTCTGCCCAGGAGACTGGCATTACCCACTCTGGAACTTGACACGAACAGGGAACCAACTCAAGCCTGGGTTCCTTGAGCCCAGCTTCTTGCACCCGTCGCGATGTCTGTGGGGGCAGCCTGGCAGCCGGGGGGGGCTCACTGTGGGTGGTGGTGGTGTCCTGGGCCCTTGGACGGGTGCACGCACTGCCCCGTTGATGGACATTTGTGCAGTTTCTGCCTTTTTTCCTATTATGACCGAAGATGCCGGGAACATTCTAACACGTGTTCTTGGTGAACATGCCGATGCCCTTTTGTTGTGTTGCCTGCCTAGAGTGGACTTGTGGCTCACAAATAGGTGCCAACACCGTTGTCCAGAGTGTGTGCCACGTACAACTTTTCGACAGTTAACAAGCACGAATTTCAGCACCGACACTGGGTAATTTGGGTCCTAAATTCCCGTGTTCACTAGATGTTTGGATCTGGCAAGAGTGAAATAATAATCCTTTAAATACCTCCACTGACGAAGAGTTGCTGATCTGTGGGCAAGGGCGAGGGTCGTTGTGTGCTTGTCACACTTGAGAAGACCAGGAGCGATGCCCAATGCCTGCCTGCCTTGGCACCTGCAGGTGGCCTCTGCTGGGACGAGGCGCTGCCCACGGGGGCTTCCTGGAGGGGTAGGAACATGTGTACCCACATGCCTGGAGGCTCTGGCACCCAGAATCAGGCCGGGAGTCAGAAGAACCGGGTCAGATCTGGGTCTGCCCTCCCTGCTGTGTGACCTCGAGCAAGTCTCTGAACCTCTCTGATCCCCCATTTTGTCACCTGCTTCCACCCTGGGGATGGAAGGAGAAGAGGATGGGAGATGGGTGACGGCTGTGCCTGGGGGCGGGGCTGCAGCAGGCAGAGAAGTGGCCTCAGCCCATACAAGACTGTGGGCAAGTGAGCAGAGGCCCTGGGGAGGAGGACAGGGCAGAGTCAAAGGCGGGCCTGCTCAGTTGTAAGGAGCATCCACACTTCTCGCTCCCACATCCCTGCCCCTCTCAGGTCTCAGCAGCCCTGGGCAGAAGGCCTCCATGCCACCAGGCTGAAAGAGAATGTGCCTGGGATGCCCCTGACGGTCCAGAGGTTAGGACTCCACGATGCCACTGTAGGGGGCACAGGTTCGATCCCTGGTCAGGGAGGCTAGGATCCCACAAGCCACGTGGCAAACTCACCCCCCTCCAGCCCCCACAAAAGGTGCCTTTGCTCAGTTCAGTTCAGGTGCTCAGTGGTGTCTGACTCTTTGTGACCCCATGGACTGTAGCATGCCAGGCTTCCCTGTCCATTACCAATTCCCGGAGTTTGCTCAAACTCATGTCCATTGAGTCGGTGATGGCATCCAACCATCTCATCCTCTGTCCTCCCCTTCTCCTCCTGCCTTCAGTCTTTCTTAGCATCAGGGTCTTTTCCAATGAGTCAGTTCTTTGCATCAGGTGGCCAAAGGATTGGAGTTTCAGCTTCAACATCAGTCCTTCCAAAGAATATTCAGAATATTCCTTCCAAAGAATATCCATCCTTTAGGATGGACTTGTTGGATCTCCTTGCAGTCCAAGGGACTCTCAAGAGTCTTCTCCAACACCACAGTTCAAAAGCATCAATTCTTTGGTGCTCAGCTTTCTTTATGGTCCAACTCCCACATCTATTCATGACTACTGGAAAAACCATAGCTTTGACTAGACGGACCTTTGTTGGCAAAGTAATGTCTCTGCTTTTTAATGTGCTGTCTAGGTTAGTCATAACTTTCCTTCCAAGGAGCAAGCGTCTTTTAATTCCATGGCCTTTGCTCAGGATGGCCATTTTAGGGTCAAGTGCTTTTTCAATATCAAAACTTTACAAAGGGGCAACCTGACTTTTAGGATGTTGTCAGAACCCACTTCAGCCACTTCTTCCCAGGGGGCGTCCGAGGTGGCAGCCCCACTACTCGGTGGGTGCACTCTCGTGCTTGCCCAGGGTCCTTGGCTCAGACCTTCGGGTGATGCCAGCAGCAGCCCCTCCGTGTGGGATGCTGCACCGGGGTGTCCCCCCGCCCCGCCCCTGCCACCAATCTCCAGCCCACGAGCAGTGTTGGGGGGGGTGCCTTCCTGTCACCAGGGCCCCACACTCCAGTTGATAGCTCACCCTCCAGGCCGCTCCCACAACTGTCAAGGCTCCGGGGGTCGTCCCCAGGAGCCCACCCCGAGCCCCTGCCCCCTCCTGGGACTAAGGCTGCAGTCCCGTTAGTTCCCCTCCCCATCCCACTTCTGCTGGGAGCCTGGCTCAGCCTGCAGCCCCCGCATGAGGTGTGGGGGCCCCATGGACACCCGCGCTCATCGTGTGGCCTCACTGCCCTTGTTCTCCGCGTCCAGCGGGGCCTCGGGGAATAGAGGAGGGCGCAGATGCAGGGTTTGGGCGTCCTCGCCCCCCAGATCTCAGCTGGAGAGCAGCTTTGCGAGGAGCCTTCCTCTGCTGGGTGGTGCAGCCTCTGGGGGGTACATGGGCCCCGCTGTCCGGGGCATGATGCTTCTGCTGGCAGCATGGACGGAGCAGGTGCCAGCGGCCACTCTGCCACGGGGCTCTGAGCAAGCTACCCACAGGAGGGGCTCAGGGAAGAGTCCGGGCAGAGCGAGGCCTGGGTGCTTCTGAGTTGGGGTGGCCGGGACTCCGGCATGGGGAGGACAGGGACTGCACCGGCCAAGGCCAGCCCAGCCTGATGGGACGCAGAAGGGCCTGGAACTCTCCGAGGGCAAGGCCGGGCCTGTGCTGAAAGCTGGGAAGGCAGTGACCTCAGAGGGCCACCTAGGGGTTACTGACTGGCTAACCCACCATCCTGCCCTCCAGGCCCAGCGACGAGCACCATCCGGAAGTCAAGGCTGATGGATACGTGGACAACCTCGCGGAGGCCGTGGACCTGCTCCTGCAGCATGCAAACAAGTGACGGGCCTTCTGGGAGGGCCCCGCCTCCTGCCACCCTGCCCCGGGCCCAGACCACCCAGGGTGCTGCCCTCGGCCCTGGACAAGCAGGCAAGAGGGTGCCAGCCAGGCAGTTCTGGGCCCCCGAGCCACCAGCTCCTCCTCTGTCTCCCTCTACTGACCCCCTCCTCCCCTCACCCTCCCCAGACACATCTCCCAGCCTCCTGGAGGGAGTTTGATCCCCGCTGATGGCCTATCCCATCTATTTGTCCCTCTCCCGACAGGTGGGAAGACTTGTTGAATGCCCACACCCACCCTCTCTCCATTCACACCACGTCCTTTAAACACCTGAGTCCAATCAGGCGTTTGGCCACTGTCTTTGAGTGAACAGTCCCTGTGCTTTAGGGAGGCGCCTGGAGGAAGCAGGGGTCTCCCAGGCACTGTCCTTGCAGGCAGAGCTGAGCCAGGCTCCTCGGGACTGCCCGGCGGCTCCAGCCCCCACCCAGTGTCAGAGTGGGCACTCAGCGCTACCCATGCACCTCCCAAACCATGCAGCCCTCTCCCCATCCCATCCCCTCTGAAGCTAAAACAGTGGCTCCCAGGGCCACTCTGCCGTGCTTCAGCGTGAGAACTCGAACCTCTGGACGCCAGGTTGTGGGTGGAGGGTACCTGCTGGAGCCTTAACTCTGTAGACTTGTCACCCCCAGGAAATTAATGGTGAAATAAACTCTGCCCTGACCTGCAGTAACTCAGGCTCTAACTGCTCGGGGGCTGGGAGGACCGTCCCTGATCCCACCCTGGACTTGACCCCTACACATCAGAGGGCCTGTGCCCCGAGACACCTCGCCTGCCTCAAGCCCTTCATTCAGCAGAGGGGGGGGACACTGAGGCCCCATGGGGACCAAGTGGATGGGCAAGCATGGGCCTCCGCTCAGGGTGGTGAGCTGTAGGCTTTCTGAATTCACCCACTGCCCAGGTTTCAGGTTTCAGAATCAGTCAGCAGGACAGATAACTTGATTGCTCTGTTTCTTCCCAAATCCGTCCAGAAGCCACTGACAGATCTTGGGAGACTTCTCATAAAAGAGCTCATGAGTCCTCCAGGACAGGACTCCCATGAGACAAAGGCAGGTGATGATAAAACGCTCTGCCTGAATCCGAGTCCCCTGGCCTGTTAAATCAGGATTAGAAAGATGGTGCTGGGTCTTCTCATGGAAATGAGAGGTCACTGGTCAGGCTGGTGGTGTTGGCTTGCGAGGGAGGCGGGGCATTTGGCCTATCAGCTGGAAAATAGGCAGATGCCCTGCCCCTGGAGGGGGTCCCCTAATCCCAGCTCTTTAGGCGACGAGCTGGGTGCTATAGGCAGGCACGAGGTGGCTGCGATTCACCAGGGCTCGGAGGGTGACTGTGAGGGAGCAGGCTGGCAGCCTCCCGTTCGGCTTGTTCCCTTTTTTCATCTTGCCCTTTTCGTGGGCCACCCTTGCCCGCTGTCCTCGGCAGGGGCCTGCAGCCAGGGTTAATGGGGCTCTGGAGGAAGGCGACTGGTGGTTCCCGCTTTGCAAGCTGCTGCCCAGGAGTGGGACACAGGGTGACCCCTGCTTTGGGCAGAGAACATACCACCTCCCGCCCTGAGCTGTGGGTTCAGTGAAGTCGACACTGTCACCTCCCCCTTTCACAGGTAAGGAAACTGAGGTGCTCGAATCAGAGTCTGACTCTGCATCCCAGGCCCTTTCTGGTCCTTTCCGCAGTCCCTCCACGGGGGGTGGCCTGTGGTGGACCTGGTGGCTGTGACTTTCCAGGCGAGGGGCGCCCTGGCGTCCTCCCCCTGGAGATGCAGTGTCTCAGGATCGAGGTCCAGCCCTACTCTGGGGGCGCCGTGTACCGCCTGAGCCTCAGCCACTTTCTGTGTGTGCTGTTGCTCACTCAGTAGTGCCGCCCAACTCTTTGCAACCCCTGGACTTCGCAACCCCAGGCTCCTCTGTCCATGGGATTCTCCAGGCAAGAATACTGGAGTGGGTTGCCATTCCCTTCTCCAGAGGATCTTCCTGACCCAGGGATTGAACCCAGGTCTCCCGCATTGCGGGCAGATTCTTTACCAGCTGAGCCACCAGGGAAGTCCAAGACCCTGATGCTGGGAAAGATTGAGGGCAGGAGGAGAAGGGGACGACAGAGGACGAGATGGCTGGATGGCATCACCGACTCAATGGACGTGAGTTTGAGTAAGCTCTGGGAGTTGGTGATGGACAGGGAAGCCTGGCGTGCTGCAGTCCATGGGGTCACAAAGAGTCAGACAGGACTGAGCGACTGAACTGAACAGACAGTAAGGAATCTGCCTGCAATGTGGGAGACCCAAGTTCCATCCCTGGGTCAGGAAGATCCCCTGGAGTCAGAAATGGCAACCCACTCCAGTATGGGAAATCCCATGGACAGAGGAGCCTGGTGGGCTACAGTCCATGGGGTCGCAGACAGTCAGATATGACTGAGCAATTAACACGTAAGATGATAAAAGCAACATGTGCCATTATAGGAACATCAACAGAAAAGTTCAGACAGGAACCAGAGCCTCTCGGAGCCCAACTGCTGTTAACATTTGGGTGCGTTTCCTTCCACCCCGCTCCACGTGAAGATAAATGTTTGAACAATTGGGATCGCACCATACGTGGAGGGTGGTCCTGGGGTTTTTTTGGTGTTGATTCTCTCACTTAAGCCCCAGGAATGTTACAAGCCCTGTTTGCACATGAGGAGGCTGCTCAGAGGCAGCCTATGTCCTGGTGGCCCACGGATGGTTCCCCTGTTGGCTGTGGGTGGCCCTCAGTGGGGCCGGACCCAACAGCAGGCCCAGAGCTTGTGCTCGAGGTGGCGTCCCCCGCCACCTCCGCCCCTGGGGAGGCACCACGGGGGATGCTGAGCTGGGATGTGCCGTAACCAGACCCGAGCCCTGCCATGGATGTGGCCTGAGGTGGGCGAGTAAGGAGCTATTAGGGTCGTAGGTCCATCCAGGTCCACTCTAGGGGAGCCTGCTCTGCCAGTCATGGGGAGCATGAGGCAGGGTCTCTGGGCCCCTGGCCTTGGGACTAGCAAGGCTGCCGGGGAGGGCACGAGGCTCCTCCCACCCCCAGCCTCAGCCTCGCCTCACCTGCTTCATGAACTGCGCATTCATGGGCCTGTTTGAAAAAGGAAGAGCGGCTAAACAGAAGACAAGGACAGTCTGGGTGGGGTGTTCTGGTGGCTCATTCCCAGGGTCGGGGGGGGCGTCCTTAGGACCTAATATATCTCTAGGTATAGCCTCTGTGGTCAGAGGACGTGGGCCAACCCTGGCTTCTTAGAAATTACAGAAGCCTCTGTAAATTTGTCAAGGCTGCAAACATCGTGGTCTCCTGAGCTTGGTGAGCAAAGGGCCCGTGACTTGGGGGCCAGGCCCAGGAGCCCACTCTGGGCTGAGCTGTGTGCACTGCTGACCCCTCAGCACGAGCGGGGCAGATCTGAGCTGTGCATCTTCTGCGGGGCAGGGAGGGCCCAGCCCGTGTCGCCTCCCAAGGTACCCTGGTGGGCAGGTGGCCCCGCACCCAGCAGGACTTTCAGGCCAGGCCCTCTATAGCATCAGGGCTGCGCGGCCTGGCCTGGGTGCCACTGGGGCTGAGCTGACATGCTCACGACGGCTCTGTGACAAGCAGGTCCCTCGGTGCTCCTGACTTGGGGATTATGGCGGGGGGGTGGGGTGGGGGGTGGTCCCTGGCTCCTGGATGGAGTGAGGAACACACATGCACTCTAATGACTGCCCCGGAGCTGGGGGCCCCCCGGATCACAGCTGTGACGGTGGCCAGCCCTCCCATCACAGTTGTTCACAGCCTCCTGCACCAGAAGCTTTTGAGAGCACTGAGACATCAGCTCTCCCCCAACTTTACAGATCTAAACCGGGGCTTGGAGGGGACAAAAAGGCCCCAGGTTCTGCCTGTGCCAGCCCAGAGCAGAGGCACGACCCTCTGATCCGTCACCCCCCATCCCCCAACAGAAAGCGTGCAGCAGCTGGGTACTGAACCAGGAAGCTTTATTTACACAGTAAAAGTAACAAGCAGATTCCTGAGAGACTAGAGCGGCCCTAGTGCAAGACAGTCGTGGCCTGCGCGGAGGGCAGGCTGCGGCGGGTGGCGGTGGGCAGACCTGGCGCCGTCCCTGCACAGCGCTTCGCCCGGGCAGGGGCCGGGCCTGACGTGGCCTGTTTCCCGGCCACCACGCTTCCTGAAGCTCCAGGGCACCAACGGGTGCTGCTGGGAAAGCGCACGTGACCCTGGAGATAGCTGAGCCGCAGGCACCCGCGCCCGGGACGTGGGCCCCCACACTGGGACACAATTTCTTTGCCAAGGAGACTATGCTAGAAGATCGGGCTATTCTAGCTAGGTATAAGATCTCTGCTGTGGTCTGGGACTTTTTTTTTTTTTTTAATTAAATCTTTTTCTCTTTTCTCTTTAAAGAGGTGCTAGTGGGAGGAGTCTGGCCACCCGTGAGGCTGCGGCAAGCGGCAGCACCATTGCTTACATGGAGGCACTGCCCTGGCCAGGTTGCTGGCCCCAGAGCTGGGGCGTGGGGACCACTTGCACCCCAGGCTGTGGGATCTGACATGGTCATCTCCGCCTCCAGGCCAGGGCACACAAGACTTGAGCCCGTGGTGGGGCATCTGTCCAGGGCGTGGGCTGGAGGCTTGGGCAGCACCAGCTGGAGTGTGGAACGCACAGGCCACCCCTCCCCCACCTTGCTCTGGGGCCCCCTGTGGATGATGGGTTTGTTTCCTTTCTAAGGTGGACTTTGCATTTTAAAATTTCTTTCCGCGTATACAAATTCACAAAAGCTTTTCCTGCTACAAAAATTTTGTTGAAAAGTAAGGCTTTCTGAGAGAGAAAATCCTCACGAGCTCTCCAGGGGCCTGGGAGTCGTGTCTGCCCGTGGGCCCTGCACTGGCCCTGGCCTCCACCACGAGTAAGGCAAGAGGGTTTGCAGTAATGTAAACGCTGAGGCTGCCGCTCCGATGCCTGGCCCAGCCCCCATGGGCAGCGGCCTCTGTTAGTCCGGCGGCTTTAGTGGGGGTGCCCCAACAGGAAGCCCCCCACCCTTCAAATGCATGACCCTGCTCTTGTCCTTCCCGGCCCCTGGGGCAGGTGGACAGCCTGGCACAGCCCTCCCTCCTGGCTCTGAACTTCCTCAGTTCCCCCTTACAGGCAGGAGTTCATGGGCTGCATGAGGCAGGGTCCCAGCAGAAGTGAGGTTCAGGGCTGGGGAGAGGCACCAGCCCCCCTAGGGACACCCTGCCACCCTCCACCCCGGGGTGGTCAGAGAGAGTCTCCCTTCAAGACCAGGAGCCCTGGTGCCAGGGGAGCAGAGCAGAGACGGGCCTCAGGCGGCACCTCCTATAGACAGATGGGCTGCTCTCTTTGATGGAAAGGCGGACATGAAGCCACCCCACAGCTGCCTCTTTCTCTGAGGGGTCACTGGTCATCCTCTCCCCTCCTTGCTGCTGTCGTGGGCTTGGGCGGGGAGCTTCTGTGGGGGCAGGAACAGCCGAGAGAGGCCCGAGGAGGCTGGGAAGGGCCAAACCCTGCCCTGGGCTGCGAGCCCTTCTGCCACATGGGTCCCGGGAACAGCCTGCAGGGAGACGGGGCGGGTGGGGCCACAGCTCGTCCTTCCCTGCCACCAGGCCTGAGAAGGGGTGGGGGGTGGCTGGCAGGGTCTGAGGGGGCCACGCGCACTACAGCCCTGTGACACCCACCACTGCGTGCCTCCCTTCCTGGCCCGGAGGAAGGGCGTCCAGGGGAAGGACTGCTGTCTGGGGTGCGTGCCCGCTGTGGCCACTCTCGGTGTGGGTCAGGTACCATGCCTCCCACCCAGGCTCCCTGAGGCTAGGAGGCGCCAGAACGTCCTCTCCTGTCCACCCACCTGCTGCTGGACGCCCCGGGGTCCCATGGATTAGCTCAAAGACAACGAGCTGCCTGGTCTGGCTTCCCAGGGGAGCTGTGCCCTTTGGCGGGACCTGTCCAGTGCCTAAACGCCCGCGATGCTCTATAACCTGCGGCTTCTGACACCATCTCGGGGGGCGGGGTGGCGGGTCATGGAGTTGGGGTTTTCTGCAAGCATCTTAAACAGCTGATTTTTAAAAAGAGCCAACTCTAAATGAGAACTTGAGCCATCACACTTCGAATGTCCAAAAGTAAAGGTTTAAGTCACATTTTCTCAAACCTGGTCTCTCTCCAGCGGAAAGAGAAAGAACCATGTGCCCTCAGCCCCTGCAAGCACCGAGGGCTCTGCCGTCAGCAGAAGGTGAGTGGGACCAAAGGGATCCCTGGAGTGCCTCTGTCGCGCGGCAGCGCACTGCAGGGGACACGTGGATGGACTGAGCCTTGTGGGAAAAGGAGCCACTTTGCTCATAAGCTGACCCTCACTGCTGTTGTCTGCAGAAGATGCCGAGTGCTGAAAGCTGGATTCCAGGGGAACCAGAGCCCCGTGGGGCATGTCTGCAAAGTGGGGCTGGGGAGGAGTGGTCTGGGAGAGAAGCCTCAAGGGGTCGGGGCTCCTTGTGGACCGGGGGGGGGGCGGTCTCTGCTGGGGCACCGGGAGCCAGGAAGGGCGTGTGGGCACCCCACTCTGTACTTGCGGTTGGGGCAGTAGCAGGGAGGTGGCACCCCCCCAAATCCCCCCAACCAACGAGGCTGTGCTTGGTAGGTGGCCAGGCCCAGAATGGCCGGCAGGCACCCTCTAGCCCTGGAACATGCCCAGGGCCTGGGTCTGCGCACCTGCACAGGGCCCTTGTCCCTGAAGACGTTTTCAAAAGGCCGCCCTCCTCTGGGGATGTCTCTCCATTCGCCCGTGTCTACTGAGCTCATTGCTCAGTGGCAGGGCAGTCGTGGACAGCGGCTGCCAGCTGCCGACCCTGCCGACTTCAGCCCCCAGCCCCGGAGCAGCAAAGAGCCCGGGGCTGGGACCTCCACACCATGGGAGGGGCTCACGCCTCCGCCTTCTCGGCCAATGGAGCCACCAGATGTCTACCAACTGGACAGGCCTCTAACAAGCAACCCCCCCAACCCCGAGGTGTTCCCTGGACCCCAGGAGTCCACCTGGCACACAGGGCTCCATCGCCCACACCCAGAATTAAGGCCGAACGGTTCTGGTGTTGACTGACCGAGGAAGCCTCCCCTGCCTTCCCGAGCCTGAGCGGGAGACCTGGGAGAGAAGGCACGGAATACACACTCGAGGGGAGGAGGGCGCTGCAGGGCTGGCCCCCCCGACCCAAACCTGAGAGCAGGAGGGCGAGCAGGCCTGTGACGCCAGCGTGCGGACCTCAGGCGGAAACCCCAGTTGGGGGTGGAAACCACAGCCCTGTGCAGACGCCGAGAGACTGCCCAGCAGGCAAGGCTGGGGTGCTGTGCCCATCGATGTGCCGCAAGTGAAAGGGGGCAAGAGCCCGAGACCGAGAAGCTTCCATCCCGGCCCCCCCGGTTCTGTGGACCATGGCTGCCATGCTGGTGAAAGGCTGAGATGCTGTACTGCAGGGCGGGGAGTGGGGGGCAGCCCAGACCCCCGCGGGCGGGACAGCATCTTGGGGAGGCGGTGGGCTCGCTCCTGGGCCCTGATGCCCGCCTCCCAGGAAGCTCGGATCAGGCCCAGGGGTGGGGCTCCCAGGAGGGCCTGCCGCCGCACCTGGGGGGGTAGGCAGGAGGAGGCCCCTCAATTCGAATGCACTATCCCACCCCCCACCCCTGGCCAGGGCCCGCGGCCCCTCAGTTGTTCTCTATCTGCTCGATGTCCAGCTCGCCATCCAGGGAGCAGGGGCTGCTGCGGGCCCCGCGGTCCCGCCAGGCTGTGCCTGGCTCCTCGCAGCACGGCTCCTCCCGGCAGGCCAGTGGGTCATCCAGGGAGGAGGGCAGAGGCTCGGGGACCGGGGTCCCAGCGGGCGTCCTGCCCCCTGTGCTGGGGGCTGAGAACAGGGCGGCCCAGGACCTGGTGGTGCCAGTGTGCACAGCGAAGGGGCTGTGGGCGCTCCGGTCCTCCGTCCCCGTGTTCAGGCAGCTGAGACTGCTGAAGGTCTGACAGTTCTGTGGGGAAGACAGACACAGGTCACAAAGGGTCACAGTCCCGTGGAATCCAAGGACTGAATGACCCACCCAGCCCGGCCAAGACCCCTGGGGGGCTACCTGGTGGTGGACCCACCAGGCGATGGAACACCCTCCCCCAACATGGGCAAGGACAGAGGGGCTGTTGGTTAGCTCATGAAGAACTGCCCCTGGTCAGTGAACACCGTGTTAATCAAGAGACACAAAACGTAGCTGAGTGAGAGACTGAAGCTGCTCGGCCGTGCCCGACTCTCTGCGGCCCCATGCGCTGCAGCCCACCAGGCTCCTCCCCCATGGGACTCTCCAGGCAAGAGTACTGGAGTAGGGTGCCATCGGCTTCCTCAGGGGATCTCCCCGACCTAGGGATTGAACCCAGGTCTCCTGCACTGTAGGCAAACGCTTTACCGTCTGAGCCACCAGGGACGTCTCAAAATGCAGTTATTTGTCTACAAACGGGCAAAGAGCACAAACTGCCTAACATCCAGTTCTGGGGGGACTGGGGGTGGTGGTGGTGCAGTAGGGAGGGTGTGGGGCAGGCTCAGAGGCCTTCATGCAAGCCTTCCTGCAAACCCCGAGTGGCAGGTTCACCTCTAGGATTTTTGTTGCAAGAAAACAGTTTGGATGCAGCGACACAAATGTGCCTCATCACACCGTTGCAGTGGAAAGAAGGGAGTGACCCAGCGTCATTCCCTGTGATGCTGGTTCCGTAAAGCATGTCTTTTCGGGCCGAGGGAGGCTCTTGAGCCGTTGGAAGAACATGGCAGGAGTGGGCCCACTGACGTAGAGGGAGATGCCGCCAGGCTGCACTGGCGCGCAGAGGGGACGCGGGGGGGGGCACGCCACCCTCTCGCTGCAGTGGGGACGGAACATGGCCGGGGGGTGGGGCTGACGTTCACGTGGTGCATGGTTCCACACGGGGCCCTGGACTCCCAGGCCCTCGGGTGGTGGGTGTCTCAGCCCCGCTGGGGGCGGGGCCGGGCTCACAGCTGGGGGCCCGCGGGCAGACCCCCCCCCGCCCCCAGCCACGCTTAGGCCTCGGCAGCCTCCTCTGTGAGAGGAGGTCCCTACCCGTCCCTCAGGGCCATCTGAGGCCCCAGCAAGAGCCAAGAGCTCCGCACCCGCCAAGCCCTGCCTCTGTGCGTGTGGCGGCCCAGAGGAGGCAGCCTAGGGCCTGCCGGTGGCAGCCACATCTTGGACGCGACCCCACACACTCACAAGAGGGGGCAGCCAGTACTGTGCACAAGTGGGTCCAGCTACACGCCTGCTTTCACGGCTGAGCGCGAAGCCCGGACATGACCAGAGGCAGCCCAGCCCCTTCCCAGGGACGAGACAGAAAGCGAGGTGCATCGGAGGCAGCAGCGGCGGGGGAACCGGGCTTTGGGAGGTGGGAATGCGGGGAGCACCGCCTGCTCGTCCCCGAGGGCCCTGGTCCGTTCGCAGACGGCAGCGTCTGTGTGTTGCTGCTTCCCTGGTGGCGCAGAGGTTAAAGCGTCTGCCCGCAACGCGGGAGACCTGGGTTCGATCCCTGGGTCGGGAAGATCCCCTGGAGAAGGAAATAGCAACCCACTCCAGTATTCTTGCCTGGAGAATCCCATGGAGGAAGGAGCCTGGTAGGCTACAGTCCACGGGGTAGCAAAGAGTCGGACACGACTGAGCTACACTTTCACTTGAAATAAAGACAACCAATGGCTGTCACGCGAACAAGCTGTTGAAGCTGACTGGGCAAATGGGACAGAAAAGGTGCTCTTTCTGGAGGGAGGTGGCGGGGCCTGCCACGTGCACTCTCCTTGTTCCTGCCTGTGCCGTGGAGGAACCCATTCTCGTGGGCCTGCTTGTCCTGGAATCTTTTGATTACCTGAGGAAGGCAGGCTGGGGGTCAGGGGGTGCTGGGGGGATTGAGGAGAGAAGAGCCAGGCTCCCCATCAGACCTGCGATGCTGGCCCTGACCCCAGCAGGAGCCAGCCTTGGGGCGTGGAGGGCCTAAGTCTTCACTGGGCACGTTTGCTCTGCTGCTGGGAGACAGCTCCTCGTGCAAAATGGCCCCCGAGATCCTTCATGTCCCCAGGGTCAGAACACAAACCTGGGTGAGGAGAAGCCCCAGCTGGGAGGCCCCTGAGGCCTCTCCGCCTCCCGGCCACCCTCTGGACGGGCCTAGACCTGAGCCAGGACAAGAGGAGAACTGGGTGGGGGACAGAAGGGAGGAAAGACGGCCCAGCCCAGGCAGGGGCATCAAACCCCAGACTCAGCAGGGAGGCCTAGGAGGGAGGCCCTGGGGAGCCCGATCTAAACCCCAGCATGGCCAGACGGTCTCTCGCCCCATCGATGCGGCCGAGTGGAAGGAGTGGTGGTGAGTGGCCGTGTGAGTCCAGTTGCAGACAGTGGTGTCCAGTGTGAGCCCGGTGTGCTGCGAATGGGCCACAGGTGAGGCTGAGATCCTGGGGCTCGCAGCCCTGGGGGAATGGCCACGATGCTCCCCTCTGTGTGCAGGACCTCAGTGGGCCTCCCTGCTTCCTGGGAGCTGTACCATGAGAATGGGGTCTTCCGGAACTCCTCCCGAGTGTCCTGCCTGCCAAGCAGCCTGACCCCAGGTGCTGACGAAGGTGTGGGGTTGGAGGGGGGGGGCAGCGAGTGCCTGCCTTCACAGCAGCTGTGACGGTGCGTCTGGGCACGAATCATGTTACGCAGCGGCCACGCCAGCAGCAAGGTGCTGGGGACCCCGGTTTGCTGGGGCCTTTCTGAGATGTGGCTTCTGCCTCGAGTGTGCCCGGGAGAGGACTGAGGTTAGAGAGACTGCTGTTACAGTCCTAGGTTCTGCCGCACACAGGCCTGACGACTTCAGACAAGACCCTCCAACCTCTGGGCCATGTCCCCCCCCAACCAACAAGGGGTAGGCCGAGGGCACCACCCTCCCTCCCCCGCCCCTGTTCTGGCTGTCTGGAATAACTGAGTCCTTTCTGCTTTGAGGCAGGACAAGAAGCTGCAAGGTTTGGTTGGTGACTGTTGTCACAGCAAACCCTGGGATGCCCCTGACCTCACCCTCTGAAAGTCCTCAAAGGCACCTCCTCCTTGGCCACAAAGCCAGTGTCACCTTGAAAACACTGTTGACTCAAAACTCAGCTGTTGCAGCCACGGTGAAAACTAAGACCCCTCTGCCGAGCGTCCCAGCCGGTGGCATGGCCCACCTGCCGGGGAGGAATGTGGCTGTCACAATGGGGCAGTTGTGTGTCCCGCCCAGGTTCCAAGCCAGCAGAGCCCATCCTATGCCAACATCCAGGGCGTGGCGCTGCGCCTGCCAGGCTCTGGGGGCCGGGTCCCACCCCGCCTCTCCTGGCAGCTCACACTCCCTGAGATCTCAGTACCCACGGAAGAATGTTACACGGGCCTGCCGGAGGCCTGGGCGCCCCTCTGGGGAAAGCGGCAAAGCTGAGGACAAGTTCAAAGCACCGTGTGAACACATCATTCCAGCGTGAAGTGGTTGCTCGGGGACAGACAGTCCCCTTACGCCAAGCTCTGTTCTCTTGAAGCCCAGCCCTAGCCCCAGGGCTGGGCCGCCTACTTGGGCACAGGCCTGCCCAGGTAACAGAACTCAGAGAGGACCATCCATGTGGCCTCAGGCTAGAGGCTGGAGACACTCGTCAGCACCCCAGTCCGAGAGTCTGGAGTGACTCTGGAGTAGGGCCCTGAAAGTCCAGCTGCTTCCATCAGATCTGCTGTATTGCAGGGTCTATCAAACCGTTTTGCAGCCCACACACCCAGCCGGTCTCCCAAAGGTTCTGCAGTCAGGAGCAAGGGCCCCCTTCTCCTGTGCGGATCTTTGCTGGTATCCCCCTGGGAAGTCCAGGCAGCCCTCACTTCAGGCAGAGGCCCACCAGATCTGGGTTGGGGAGAGCACGCTGAGGCACTTGCAGCCATACCCAGCCCCAAGTGCCCACCATGCCAAAGGGCGAAGAGCTCATAGCTCACCAGCTCAAGGAAACTCCACCTTGAGCTACCAGCTGAAAACCAAACCCCGCCTTGGGAGACACACCCAAACTCAACAGACTCAGCCCCGTCTCCCTGCGGATGCCTCCCGCCCCCTGCCCTGCCTAGCCTCAGGCCGTGAGCTCCATCCTGTCCCCAGGGGCGGGGCTCCCTGTGCCAGCCTGCAGCAGCGCAGGCCCAAGGGCAAGGTGGGCCGCGGGGGCGCCGCGGCCTGAAGCAGACAGTGCCCTGAGCAGGACCGGCTGTTTTCCGGGCCCCAACCTGCCCTTGAACCCCTGGAACTGGGAAGGCCTCAAGAGTACGGTACATGTGGGCCCAGGGAGGAGCAGCAGATGGGGTCAGAGAACCCGGACCCAAGGCTGGAGTCACCTTGTTTGCTTCAGAAATGGAACAGTCCTTGACGGCCTGACCGCTGGGCCATCACAAGGATCCTACCAGAAAAGGGATGCGAAGAGGGCCTCCTGGCGTCCCCCCGACTATGGAAGCCCGCTCCCTAGTGCCGATGTGATGGCTGCCACAGCCCCCGGGGGCCCATCCTCTCGAGGCAGCCCCCCGGCCAGTGACGGGCTGATGCGGGTCCCAGAGCAGCCCCGGGCTGGGGGGAGTGGGTAGTCCAACCCCAGGTGCTCTTCAGAAGACGGTGCTCCTCGGGGTTGGGCTGGGGCCGGCCTGGCCGCTTCCTGCACTTCCTACAGGTTCCTCCCAGGAGCCGCAGGATCTCCGGGACAAGATTCTGTGCTCCAGCCCTGCTTCCATGGAACCAACCTCAGACGAGAGGTGAAAGCACTCTGCTCTCCACGGCTCACCCGCAACACTGTTCCTTCCCAACAGGAATGCGCGAAAGCGGCCCGTGAGGTCCATGGGTCAGGAGTGCCGGGGAGGAGCAGCCACGGGGAGGGGCCCTGTCCTCGGGTCAGCCTGCGTCCTCACCCCTGGGCCAGGGTGAAACATCCTCTGTGATGTGCTGGGATGGGACCTGGGTCCCCCAAGGCACACGGGCCCTTCCCCCTGCTCAGACAGCAAGGTGACAGTGCCTGACTTCCCTCTTCCGCACCGGCCTTCCAGCCTGGCACGTTTGCTTTTTCCTGATGCCAGTGTCTCCTGGTCATCTAATTTCCTAGATCGCTTTGTGTGACTGATTTTGGGGGAAACGCCTCGAAAACGGGCATCCCCAGAAGCCCGACCAGCCGGTCAGTTTGGCCAGACCAGGTCCCTGCCCGGCCAGGGTTCCTGGAGCTTCGGGGGCCCCTCTGCTGGAGCTGCTGGGCTCGGGCGCTGGCAGAGTCCGGGCATTTCCTCCCCAAACAGACGCCTTCTCCAGAGCAGAATCTCCAAGTGTTGGGAAAACACCAGGCCGTGAGGATGGCTAGCGGCCTAGAAATGTTCTAGGTCTCGTTGATGCTGGAGGCTGGCGTAGCGACACCCAAGGCGGCGGTGAGGCATGCGGTTTCCTGGGGTGGTGCTGTTTTCTGTTTTTGTTTTTTTTTAATTATCTCAGATAAGAGAAAAAAAAAAAAGACACTGGCTTACTTGGGGCCTATCTTTAATCCATCTTTGGTAAATCTGAATTTTGCATGAAGGCTGGACTGTCACTTACAGGAAGCCCAGGAGCTCAACGACGGGTCAGGTGGTAGGTCTGGCTGGAGGTGGCCGAGGGTGGTGGGCGCAGCCGGCCCCTCACTCCCAGCATCTCATCTCCAGGCTCAGGACGTAGAGCCCAGCACCACTTCCTGCAAATCGGGCCCAGTCTGTCCCTGTCATGCTCACCTATGGGACCCCCACGAGAGGCAGCCTTCTCGAGCCCAGACTGCTCCCCTGCCCTCGGGAATACGCCAGCCATGCAGCCCAGAGAGGGAGGCCCCAGGGAGCACCGTGGATTCAGCCCTGGACACTCAAAAGTTCTTCCCAGACCACGGGCTCTAGAATCAGGCAGTTGGAGGCGGGCAGGGACTATCTGTGAGGGTGCAGTTACTGGGAAGCCCTGCCTTCCTGGGTCATTTCCTGGGCTCCCCTCTGCGGAGGTCACAAAACATCTCCTGAGCACCCAAGCCCTGCAGGCTCCTCTTCGTCCGCTAGAGCCCAGTCTGTGTTGTCCCTGCAAGAGCCAGGCTGAGCCTGGTGGGCCCTGCTGGGCCCCCATGGCCCTAATCCGCACCCCACCACCTGGCTTGGGGGCCAGGTCATGGAAGGTGCGAGTGCAGCCTAGTGGGATAGGAAGGAAGGACCCCATGGGGTTAGCCCCCAGGAGCTCAGCTTGTGCGTCTGCGCAAACCAGAGGTCGTGTCCTCTGAGCAGTGGCCGGCCCTATAGGGTCTGGAGCCCACACAGGAGCACCCCCACGCTTGCGCCACACTGTGGTAAAGGCCATTTCTACACCAGGTCCCTGAGGTGGGGGTCGGGGGGCAGATGGCCTGCCTGCGCACAGAGGTGCAGATGCTGATGCCAAGCAGCTCACAACTGGGAAATGAAACATTCTGTTTCTGCGGTGTGTGTTCTGGCCAGCACACACTCAGGACAGGACTTGTGAAACCACCTTGCTCTCAGCTTGGCGTGGAGAGGATTCTTCGCCTGACAAAAGTCAAGAGATCTTTCCAAAGCACACAGGACACTGGCGGGGGGGCCGAGGCCAATGTGCGGCGGGGACGCGTGGGGACTCCAGGGGCGGCCTCCACCCGGGACGCGGGGGCACGGAAGGTGGGGCCAAAGCCCAGAGGAGATGGTGGGCCCCCGGGTTGTCTGCAGCTGCTGGGTGCCCCCTGTGGCCACACCAACACACAGGGCGACTGGAGTGTGGAGCGCTGGGGGCGGCTCAGCCCCGCTCCAGGAGCTCCATGTCTGCCCCCTCTCATCTCAAGAGAGGCTGGTTCTCAAGTTTTTAAATGGAAAATCAAAACAGGTGAGAATAATCAGGAAGCTGCAGTGAACAACAATTAAGCGAGACCAGTCTCACCAGTCGGAGAAGGCAATGGCACCCCACTCCAGTACTCTTGCCTGGAAAATCCCATGGACGGAGGAGCCTGGGGGGCTGCAGTCCATGGGGTCGCTGGGGGTCGGACACGACTGAGCGACTTCACTTTCACTTTTCACTTTCATGCATTGGAGAAGGAAATGGCAACCCACTCCAGTGTTCTTGCCTGGAGAGTCCCAGGGACAGGGGAGCCTGGTGGGCTGCTGTCTATGGGGTCGCACAGAGTCGGACACAACTGACGCGACTTAGCAGCAGCAGCAGCAGCAGTCCCACCAGTTCCGATAGTGGCTTCCAGAGAAAGGCGAGGCTTTCTGGGAAAATGAGCAGATTACCAATCAGCCTAGCAGCCCCACCTGCAGATTAGGTGGACTGAAGCTGGGAGAAGCGAAGAGATGTGCCCCAGATGGCACAGAGGACAACAGTCACAGAACTGTCTGGAGGGGTAATTACACTGAGACCACATAGGAAGCCAAGGAGGCACTTGGCAAACCTTGATCTCCCCCGTCCCTCCTCCGTCCACCACGCTGTGTTCAGGCTGAGGGAGGGGAGCGTGGCTCTCTGTGGACAGCACTGCATGGCCAAGGGGTCAGGGGGCTCGGCTTTGGGAACAGAATCTATAATACAGATGGTCAAACCCACTGCCCTTTTTAACCAAAACTTGCTTTCAGAATTCTGGAAGAAGACCTGCCAGTTACACAAAAGGTAAAAATCCCTAGGAATAAAAATGTGAGAATAAATATGAATCCCTAGGAATAAAAATGCAAGAATTGGCAAGAGAAATAGGAAGAAAACTTCACAGAACCTAACAGTGGACTTGAACAAATAGACCATCCTGTCTTGTGGACAGGAAGACTCGACCTCAAAAAGGTGTGAATTCTCCCCAAGTTATTTCATAAATCTAACACAATCTCAACCTGCAACGTCACAGCAGTCCTCAACCCCCGTCTCCAATCTCAGAGTAAGCAGATTCTCGAAGTTTTTAACTGAAAAATAAATGGGTGAGAATGAGCAGGAAGCTTCTGTGAAGAAGCATTAGGAGAGCCTAATCCTGTGCCATGCTTAGCTGCTCAGTGGTGTCCCCACTCTTTGCGACCCCATGGACTGTAGCCCGCCAGGCTTCTCTGTCCATGGGATTCTCCAGGCCAGAATCCTGGAGTGGGCTGCCATTCCCTTCTCCGGGGGATCTTGCTGACCCAGGGATTCAACCAAGGCCTCTGCTGCATTGCAGGTGGATTCTTTACCAGCTGAGCTACCAGGAAAACCCTGAGACTAGTCCTACCAGATGCTAAAGCATACTGCAGAGCCTCAATAATTACGAGTATATTACTACGTGAGGACACACAGAGACTCATGAAATAGAGAATGTTCTGAAATAGCCCCAGGTTAGCATGTCCTAAAGATGGACTCTCAAAGCAGAGAGGAAAAGATGGGATTTTCAATAGTGGGTATTGAGACCAATGGGTAGACATATTAAAAAAGAGAAAAAAGGTTGGCTCCATATTCAGACTATATACAGGATGAACTCCACATAGACCTAATATTGCAATATAAAACCATAAAAACACTAAAAGGAAATACAGGAGAATTCTTTTATAGTCTTGGGATAGAAAGGCCTTTCTAAAATCCAAACTTTGGAGCCATAAAAGAAATAATAAATTTGATTTAAAAAGTATACATGTCAAAAGAAGCCAAAAGCGCTGGTGGGAATGTAAGATTGTGTACTCGCTTTGGAACAGAGACTGGCAGCTTCTCAAAATGTTAAAACACAGAGTTACAGGACACAGCAATTGCACCCCAGGTATATAGCCAAGAGAAATGAAAACATATGCCCGTACAAAAACGCGCACATCAATGTTCACAGCGGTGTTATTCATAATATCCAAAAAGAGGAAACCGCCCCAATGTCCCATCAATTAGCAGCTGGATAAATAAAATGTGGTAGGAGTATTTTTTGGCTATAAAAAGGAACAAAGCACAGACACACGCTGCAGCAGGGACCAACTTTGAAGTCACCACGTTGCTCAGGGAAAGAAGCCGGTCAACGAGAGGCGCGTTATTGTATGATCCCATTTATATGAAAGACCCAGAACAGGCAGATCCAGGAAGACCAGAAAGCAGATTAGTGGGTGGCTGAGGGTGAACAGCGACTGCCAGTGGGTGTGAGGCTTCTTTGCGGGGAGTGAGGAAGCTGTTCTAACACTGACTGTGGTGAGGGCTGCACAGTTCTGTGAGCACACAAAAAACGACCAAGATCGTTTGCTTTAAATGGGTGAACTGAATAATGTGAATTATATCCCAATAAAGCTGTTAAAGAACGTCAAAAGACAAAGAACAAATCAGAAACAAACATTTGCAGTTCACAGCACATGCAAATGGAGAAGGCGATGGCACCCCACTCCAGTACTCTTGCCTGGAAAATCCCATGGACGGAGGAGCCTGGGGGGCTGCAGTCCATGGGGTCGCTGAGAATAGGACACGACTGAACGACTTCACTTTCACTTTTCACTTTCATGCATTGGAGAAGGAAATGGCAACCCACTCCAGTGTTCTTGCCTGGAGAATCTCAGGGATGGGGGAGCCTGGTGGGCTGTCTGCCTATGGGGTCGCACAGAGTCAGACACGACTGAAGCGACTTAGCAGCAGCAGCAGCAGCACATGAAAAACCAAACTCTAATGGACAACTGGGGCTTCCCTGATGGCTCAGATGGTAAAGAATCTGCCTGCAATGCAGGAAACCCAGGTTCGATCCCTGGAGAAGGAAATGGCAACCCACTCCAGTATTCCCGCCTAGAGAATCCCATGGACAGAGGAGCCTGGTGGGTTACAGTCCATGGGCTTGCCAAGAGTCAGAAATGACTGAAGCGAATAACACACTACTGTACATCAAGAAACAGAGCAACACCTCCATTTTCTTTTAAGGGCACGTGAATACAGTGGAGGACACACGAGTGACCTTTAACTATAAGATGTTCGACTGACTAGAAAAATGCAAACTAAAATGACATGGAGAAACCACTTTTTCACGTCTCTGGTTGGCAAAATCCACGTGTGAGCAGGATCTGTTGGGGCGCGGTGGGGAAATGGACCACCTGGGGAGCGTGGCCGCCTTGGCGTCACCTGGGCAACAGGCTCCCGGATGAGGAGTGTGCATGTGGGATGCGCCCACAGAGGATACACCTGCACACGCCTGAAAGGGCCCAAGCAATGCTGAGAAGACTGCTTGCGGCCCCGGGGGTCCGCAGCCGGGGTCTGGGAAAAAGAAAGTGGGGCAGGGTCACACAACAGACCCTCCTGTGCTGGAAAAAGGCAGCCAACAGCTGGGCTGTGACTCAGAAACACTTCCAGGGTCTATGATTTAAGACAGCGAGGTGCAGAAGGCTAGATGTTAGCCTGCTGTCTTCCGTACAAGAAAGGAGAATGAAACAAGAACGTTATTATTTGCTGGTACTTGCATAAAGGAATTCTGGAAAGATCACAAGAAACAAACAAGGAGTTAACCTGAGGCCACGGGGGATGGGAGCAAGACTTCCCTTGTGTATTGTTTTAATTTCTGAACATGTGAAAATACCATCAAAAAATAAAATATGTGCGTGCTTATATTATAGAGGAAGGGACACTCTAAATTAGGAATGAAGAAAAAGGATGACTCACAGGCCAAAGTAAATCTTACTGAAACGGTCACTCTGATTTTTTTTTTTTTAAAAGACCCTCCCCACGGCTGCAACAATCTCCATCTTAAATCATTTTAATGTTTTTCTACCAAAGTTCTTTTCGACTTTCCTTCTCCCTTATTGGCAGGAATGAGGCTTATGCATTACCAAAAAACAGTACTTTGTGCAGACGGGAAAAAAAAAAAAAAAACCCATACAGGGTTCCTACACTTAATAATCACCAAATTAAATCTGAGTCTCTCACAAGCACAAGGCGGGAACACATCAGGAAGGCCGCCCCTTGAGTGGCAAAGGGCCCACACATGTGCCAGCCATCTGCACGTGGGCAGTCAGCCGTGCGGGCCTTTGCCCGGGGCTGGTAGGCGTGCTCTCAGACGCAGGCCGGGGGAACCCCTTGGAAAATATCTCGTTGTTCTAGAGGTTTCTAGGGCTCCCTGCCCGCCTAGAGGGGGGCTGGCCTGGGGGGCTCCTCTCGCTCTGTGGGAGAACACTGCCTGGCTTTGTGGGTGACCCCAGGCCGCGGCTGGGGCAGCTTTGTGCCCCAAACCCAGCTTTCCCTGGACAAGGCCCATGTCTTAGCCTGTGCCAGCCTTGTCCAAGTGGGCCAGTGCCAGCCATTCAGAGCAGCTGCCCGGCCCCGCCCAGGGCAGGAAAGAAGCTGCTTGTCTACCAGAAGTGGTCCGAGGGCAGCAGCCCCCCAGGATCCGCGAGAGCCTGGGTCCCCAGGGAGGGTTAGGAGACACGCCGAGGATGGACGTGTGGGCCAGGGGTCCGGAGCTGCGGAGCGTGTGAACATGGAACCCCCCGCCCTGCCGCCACCTGTCATCGTGTATCCACACCTGGCAAAGAGATGAGAAGCGCAGATTAAGTTCAAAGTGTCCGATTCGGCTGGATTTCCTTTCTGTTTGGTGGGGGAGAGGGGAGGCGCTCTTTGAGATCTCCTCCTCAACGATAAAACATAAATCATAAAGAAAGGCAGGCAAACCCTGCAGAAACACAACTGGCCGGTTTATCTGCTCCAACAGGCCTCAGCGTGGAAAACTCCAGAAGTGAGCCGCCCCCATGCCCTCTACAGACTGGACCAAGCGCCCCCCTCCCGCTGGAAGGACCCCTAGAGGATGCCCTGGGCTCACACTCCCACCCTCTCTGGTGTGGTTCCGCCCCCCTTCCAAGCTCTGCAGCTCCAGGCCCCTGGCCCCCGACTTTAAGAAGGTCAGTGTCCGAGCAGGGCGCAGAGGCCACCTGCATAGGCAGGATCCACCCCACATCACGGGCTCCGGCGGTGTCTGCACTGACACCAACGGCCCTGGAGGAAGGCTGGACTTCACGGCAACAGCCGCGCAGCACTGACTCCCAGCTGACGGGCCCAGGCCAGAGGGCCGCGGAGGAAAGCGAAACGCACGCCCTGTGTCTGCCGTCTGTTCCCTTGGCCATCTCCTGAGGCCAGATGTTGGAAAATCCAAACAAACCTGCTACCGTCGGGCTGAACTCCAGGCAAACCTGAGGCCAGGAGAGCCTACGCTGACCACCTTACAGTCGTCCCAGCACCCCTCAACTCCAGGAAGCCAGGACCCCGGCTGGTCCCAGACACCACCATTCATTTGCTGCGAACTCAGCACCCGTGGATGTCAACAGGCTGCGAGGGCAGGCTCGGGGAATGGGGTGGCTGCAGGCCCCCAGGGAGGGGGTTTGTCCCCGCTGACTGGCCCACCCACTCGGCACCCTGGCCTGCCCACGTCCCTGAGCCGGGCACAGCAGGGCTGCTGGGAAGAGGTCCCAGAAGGCCAGGAGACAGTGTCTGATTGCTTTCGCTTCTAACGGCATCAGGTGGGGGTTCCCTGGCCAAACCCAGAGGGCCACCTCACGGGCCACAGAGCTGGCCAGGTCACAAGCCACAAGGCCCACTCCCTTGCTGTGTGACCAGGTCTAAGGTCAAGGTTCAAGGGCAACGGCTCCCCTCCACCCCTGGAGGCACCGTGCCTATGAGGGATGCTGAGCCCCACATGGCATTAAACACAGGCTCTGGGTGCAGCGCCAGCCTGGAGAAGGCAGGAGACGACGGGCAAGCCCCAAAGGCTATGTGGCGTCCAGGACGCCCCCGAGGGGTGTGGACACCTGGCTCCAGCCTGTCGCACACCGGGCGTGTCCTGGGGAGGTCCTTGGCCCATGTCCACAACAAGGGCGGCGTTGGTCTTACATGAACCTGGCTGTCCCTGCCCTGCCCATTTAGGCCAACTGGATGCACTAAGCTCTCCCGGGGGGTGCCCCCCACCTCAGTCAGGATCACTCTGCTGGAGAAACCTCTCTCCCCCCTCATCTCCCAGCTAACACACTCTACCCCCCCAAAGCCCAAGTGGAGCCACCCTGCCCCCACCCACAGGCTGGCGGGCAGCATTCTGGGGGTGCTAGGCCAGGGAACAAGTCTGCTCACTGGGTCCCTGATGCCTGCCAGGGACCGAGGGTGGAGGCTGAGTGGAGGGCTCAGAAGGGTCACCCACGTGCAGCAGATTCCCACCTCGGCCACGATGACTGCCATTCCCCGGGGTCCTCCTTGTGCAACCTGAGTTGCTCTTCCCAGTTTGCAAAATGGAGAAATACAGCTGCCCGTGTGGGGCAGTTACGGGGCTCAAGTGAGATCACCACAGGGCCTGGCTCAGCAGGACCCCCCTGCCACACCTCTTCGCGGTGCCCAGGCGCACCAGGACAGGGGTGGGGCAGAGGGCTGGCCCTGGCCCCAGGGTTTGGGCAGGGGTGGCAGACGGACAGCCGTTCACCCGCCTCCATCCAGCCTGGAAGTGATCTGGGAGCGCAGAGCTCCCAGGCGTGCTGGGAAACGCGAGGCCACGCTGGCCCGACCTGGATACCGGGGCCCCACGGGGGCGAGGGCCGGCAGTGGCCGGCGGGGCTCGGCCAGCATGTCCCAGCGTGCCCGGCACAGGGCAGGTGGCCATGGACATGCCTGCTGGCGGCGGGCACGGCAGGACATTCCTGGGCACATTCCGCCTCTGTGGGCCCGGCCGCCCCTTCCCGCAGAGCCCAGGCTGAGTGGCAGGGACGCTGTGTGGGCCCCTGGTGCTCCCGAGCCCCTGGAGGCCCCGCTAGAGGACCACCTGTCCTGGGGGTTTTGTCTCACAGGCAGACAGGACACTTAGTTACAGGAAGGGTCACGGGAAGACTCACCATGGGCTCTTGCCCACCAGGCACTTTTCCTGGGATGGCCTGTCCTCTCACCCGTGTAAGCCACGTCTCTCCAGTCATATCCGTCACTGCAGCAGGGCAGGGCCGGCGTGTCAGGGGGGCCTGGGCACCAGGATGGGAGCCCAGCACATGGCCAGGAGCCCTGGAGTCCCAGCTCCGCCCAGTGCCCCAGGCTGAGCTGCAGTCTCACCCCCTTGGGAGCCCAACGCCAACTGTGCGGAAGACCCAGCTCGGGGCCTCGGTGAACCCACAGAACACACTCCCCCCTTAGAGGCCAGACCGTAGGCTAGGGAAAGGCTGGCCAGGGCGGGTCCCTGTCTCTTTGCTTTTCCCAGGGACACACCTCAATACAACTGTGAATTTCCCCACGGGCTTATTTTCTTTCTTTTCCGTTTTTTCCCTTTTGTTAATCAGTGTTTCATTGTTGAACGGGACATGCAAACTCAGCACAGGCATTTCAAAGCATCTCGAAGCCCTAGATGTCCAAGCGAACACACCTGAGGGGAACGCCCTGGCCCCACAGGGTGAACCTCTCCCTCCATCGTCTCAGCATCTAACCCCAAGAGGCGGCTCGCCCAGCGCCTCCATGCACAGGTGGAGAGATCCAGGGGACCCATGCTGGGCCAGGTTCAGCCCCAGCTCTGTCTGCACCCTTACCCGTCACCCCTGCACCTCACAGCCACCAGAAATACCTGAATCGGCAGTGGAGACCCACCCCGATTTCTACCCCACAGGCACCCCCGGCAAGTCTTGGTAAAGATTCCCAACCACGACAGCCGAAGACCCTTATGACCACGAGGGCTCCGGGATGGCCCCCCGAGGAATGTGCAGGGTTTGGAGCAGCCCTAAATCACTCTCCAATCCAGACGTGCCTTCACATAAAGAAAGTCAACCCATGAGGCTGAGCTACCGTAAATTCCACCCGTCGTCCCTGGAATCCTGCCTTGTCCCAGAAACAGAGTCAGGGCATCTCTGGGGGTGCATTCTCATGTCCGAGCAGCTGTGTAACCTCTGATGGATGCAGGACGAATGTCCACTAAGCCTGTTCCCTGAGCTTCCCAGGGCTGTCCCACTGCACGAACCCCTACGTGCAGATGGGGGTTCGATCGTCCCTGGAGGCTCGGGAATTGCCAAGGCCACCCAGGGAGCAAGTGGGGAGGATCTGAACCCCCGGCATCTGACTCTGGGGCCACAGGCCTGAGTGCAGGAAGGAGACAGCGGGAAAGGGACTGGGGTCTCCACGGGGCAGACGCCATCGGGGCAGCACCCCCGCCAGTGGGGAGAGGGAGGGTATGCCCAGGCTGACCCCACGTGGGGCCAGGCCCAGAGCCAGATGGGAGAGAGGGGCAAAGGCCGCGAGCATGTTACTCTTCCCTGGAGTCAGCCCCGGGTGATGAATGACGCGTCAGGGGAAGTGCTGGCAGCACCAAGGAGGACGAAACAGGGGGAACCAGTCAGTGCCGAGACGATGCCTGGATGCACACAGCACCCGGCATCTTTCGAGGGTCCCAGCTTGGCCCTCGCTCGCTTCTCCCCTTTAGATATAAATTCGTGCACGTCCATGTGTGCGCACACCACACACACAGACACACACAGCTCTGCCATCTTGCAATCACTCCAAGCTGCTACAATGCCAACAATGACTGATGATCACGGAGTCAATGGGACTCGAACCTCTCTGCGTCTGTCCTGGTCCAGACAGCTGAGGTGAGCTGTGAGGGAGCCCCGATGGGAGGTGAGGTGCCCTCCAAGTACCCGCCAGGGGCGAGAGGGAGGGTATGCCCAGGCTGACCCCACGTGGGGCCAGGCCCAGAGCCAGATGGGAGAGAGGGGCAAAGGAGACCTCAGCTTCCGGGTCTGGGCCCCAGCCTCGAGCTTAAGATCACCACCGGCTGAGCACAAGTCAGGAAATGAGCCTACTTCTCTCTTGTAAAAGTGTCTGATGACTTGGAAAAAGCGCAGAACCCATGGGGAAGTCCCTAACTTTCCATCTGCAAGTGGCTACTGCCAAAAGGAGCTGCCAGACGCTGTGGGTCATCAACTGAAGCCTGAGTTCTCTCAGAAAGGGGAGCCTTGGGAGAGGAAGTTCTCAAATCCCCACAGGAGACGTCCCCAGGGCCTTCAAAGAAAAGCAGCCCTGGGGCTGGCTGGCCACCGGCAGGCTGAATCCCTGCCCTGTGGACCCAGGAAGAGGGCCCCTTCTCCACCCTCTGTCTTTCAAGCAGATGGGCGGGTCTTACTAGCAAAGTGTGTGTCTGACTCTTTGAGACCCCCATGGACTGTAGCCCACCAGGCTCCTCTGTCCATGGGATTTTCCAGGCAAGAATACAGGAGTGGGTTGCCATTTCCTTCTCCAGGGGATCGTCCCCACCCAGGGATTGAACCTGCATCTCCTTGGTTTCCTGCATTGGCAGGTGGATTCTTCACCATGAGCGCCACCTGGGATACATATTACCTAAACGACAGCTGATAACATATACCCCTGACCTGGGCACCTGCCTTGTTTCGCCAGAACCCCTAGCAGGCAAGTGTCAGGGCTCCCAGGCCACAGAGGAAGAAACTGAGGCCTGAGAAGCCTGCTGAGGTCACCCAGTGATGGGGAGCCTCAGGCTGCTCTCTCGACAAAACGGCATAGGCATGTGCAGGCTGCACACGTGTGTGCAACGTGCTCAAGTGCATACACACAGCGCCCTGCACACCAGGAGGAAAACGAGCTCGGGGGGCCCTACCAGTAGGTCATGACAGCTGCAGCCGGGGGTGGTGCTGGGTGGGCTCAGGGCACAGAGCGGTCATTCTTCTCCATCTTGAGGACACTGACCCTGCCCGGGCTCATTCACAATCTGCCAGGCAAGCAGGCCAGGGGTGCTCCAGACGAGAAGGAGTGAGAGTCAGAACTGCATATGTGGGAACACATGGGGACGGGTCCCCCCTCATGCCAACGCCACTCCTGGCCATTGAGGCAAAAGCAGGCCAGCTTTGAGGGGGGCTGGAGGGGCCAAAAAGATTCTGCCTTGACAGAAGGGCTGCCCGGCAGAGCCCAGACGGCCCTAGATGCCACCTCCTAAAGCCTGGCACGTCCTCTCTGTAGGAGAACTGGCCTGGGGTGGGGGCCCCCCTGGCAGCCCAACAGAGGCTCGGGGGCCTCCCCCACTGCATGACGGCCACCAGGCCAATGCCCTGTGGTTACCAAGCCTGCAAGAGGACATGGGCCCCGAAGCTCTGTAGATCAGCAGCCCCACAGACACACACAACGTATGCTCACAGAAAACCTGGGACCAGGGCGGCCTTCTTTCTCTTTTGCACTTAAAACAGGGGCCTCACTGCAAAACTAAATAAGAGCTAAGAATTCTGCCCCCTCCCCTCCAAACTGTCCCGGCAGGGTGCGGGGGATCCAGAATAAACCTCCTCAACTGCAGCACAAAGTCCCCTAGCGGCGGCCCAGCTGCCTTTCTACTTTCCCCTTTGCCCTCCCGCTGCCTGCCGCTTTAATCTCCACCATTGTCCCCTCGAAGGGAGACCTCATAGTGTTTTTGTGAAAGCAAGAAAAATGGACATTCCTGAAGGTATTGTGGGTCCTGTCGAGGCGGAATCGCTCACATATGCCTTTTTTTTCCCCTCACTGTTAGCTTGAGATGATCTCAGAGAAAGAAAAACGACAGAAGGACACACACAAAACACAAGCAAAAAAGTCCCTTCCTTGATGGCTGATGAGAAAGAAAGCTGTGCTTCGTCGAGAGGGAGAGGAGCCACCAGTGGTCAAGCCTTCGAGAAGCACAGAACCCAGCACCCCGCTCTCCCAGCTCAAAACAGAAGAGCAACTTCCAAGTGATTCGGGGAGCGGGGGCGGGGGGGGGGGAATAATAATTGCAGCTTTAGAAATACCCTTTCTCTCCAGCAGGACCCTGAGGCCATAGGCGGCCTGGCCGCCTTGCGGGGCTCCCGCTGGTGATCGCTATTCACTGCTTGCAGGTGGCCGATCGATTTCCCAGGGTTTATCAGTGTGGCGATCGTGCCATGCTCTTTCAGCGAGGGCTGCAGGAACCCACACGGGGCCACTTAAACCAGTCTGAAGCTGTGAAAGGCTCCATCACTCGAAGGCCGGGCCAGGCCGCCCAAACAGCCCCAGGAGGGGCTGGCGAGCAGGCGCGGGGCCGTGAAGGGGGGTGCCAATTAAAAACGCAAGCCCATGGGCCTTTCTCTTCCTCGTTTTCATTCCTGTAGCTACAACTGTGTCCACTGGCAGCAGGTTCCAAAAGCGAGGTGGCTGCATTCGCCTCCCAGGGCTTGAGAGCTGCCATTCCCAAACTAGGCTAATTAAAAGCAGAGTCCCTCCCAGGCTGCTCCTGGGGCGGAGTGAGGCCTCGGAAGACAAGGCCTAACTGTGAATGCTGGACTCTTCCGGGCGCGGCTGGCAGTCTGCGACGACGGGTCCCCTTCAGACCATCACCCCATCCTCAGGGGCAGAGGGCCTCTGGAAGGAGTAGGGCCCACCTGGACACCAGCCCCCAGAAGAGCCTGGCCCCTGGGGTCTGTGGAACATTCCAGCATTCCCTGTATGTACCGGAGACCACCCCCAACCCCCCAGCCCCAATCTGCTCAGGAAGACGGGTCGAACCTGGTGTGGGTGGGACTGAGCTGGCCTACAGCTTGCACAGCTCTGCTCGGGGGTAAATTCACGCCCGATGCCTGCAAGCTGGCCGGCCTGGGATCACTGACCATGGAGACAGCCATCGTCAGGGGAAGAAGGGACCCGGGTTTAGTCACCTTCTAGCTGCTTATCTGAGGCTTGGCCTCTCTGCCCCTGGGCCTGTTTCAGCTGAAAGTAGTGACAATGAAGGCCACCCTGCAGAGCTTCGGGGCTAGCACAGCGGGGGGCCCCTGGGGACAGCTAGTGCTGTGACCACTAACCACACACGACCAAGCGCCCACCACCACCCCCTCGGAAGTTCTGCCAGCAAACCAGGGAGCTCTGGCTCCACGAGGGCAAGATCAGAACCCCCAGAAGTAGGGCAGGGGGTCCTGCCTGCTCCCCTCCCTCCCTCTCCAGTGCCCTTGAAAGTTCCAGGACAGCTCCCAGCCCAGCAGTGGAGGAAGATGTGGGTGGCAAGTCTGTTCGCTCAACGAAATGCGCGTTAATTCCAGCTGACCTGCGTGGCATTCAGCAACCCTTCTCCAAATTACCCGGGTATCCGGGAGGCTGAGTGAGGTCCTCCCCGCCAGGAACGTCTCAGAGAGGCCCCGCTCAGAGGTTTTTGGCACAGAGGGAGGCCAGGGGCGACCTCCCAGGGATACTCGGAGGAGGTGCAGTTTCCCAGAAGGGGGTGGGGGTGGGAGGGGGCACCTGAAGAGACCCCTGAGGCCTGAGAAGGTGGCCTAAGAGGGCAAGCAGCGGTGATGGGAATGGTGGGGGGGGGGCGGGGGGGGCGCTGAGGAGGGCAGTCTAGCCAGCCTTTCTAGCCAGAGCCGCCTCTGGTTGAGGGGCTGGGAGATAGAGGGCATGGAGTGTGCAGCCCCTCAGCTGAGGACCCAACACGCCCGGAGCATCCGTCCCCAGAAGGGCGAGGGTGGCTCCCACCGTTTCCAGAACCCACGGGGCCGGCCCCTCACACTCTTGCCTGAGTGAAAAGGAGAGGAGGTGGGGGGCGGCAGGGATCTGCGTGCAGAAGTCAGCCCTCGGGGACAGTCCCAGAACAAGGAGGAGGCCCGGTCACACCAGGGAAGCCCTAGGGTGGCCTTGCAAGGAGCCAAGCGGAGCCCTCAGTGCAGGAAGAGGCGGCTGGGCCAGCCCCGGGCTCCCGGAGGCCTCCACGCACATGGACTGGGTGGCCTCACCTCTCCAGGCCTCAACCTGGAAATATCTGGGGATATCTGGGACACCAGTTGGCTTCCTTTTTCTCTTTCAAGTTTTAAAAAAAAAAAGGAACACTGTCAATTAGCATAAAAGTAACATTAATTCTAACCCAGAGGCTCGGGGCCAGGGGTGGCCCTGGTGCGGCAGTGAACGGGGCCAGCTCCGAGGGCAGACAGGTGATGGTAAATCGAGTCGGGCTTGTGCCAGGCAGTTGCTAAGATCTCCCCGAGAATTCTGAAATCCTGATTAATGGGCAAAATGGCTCAGGTTTTGGCAGGGGACTCAGGCGCCTTTTCTGATGAAAAGCAGCGACGCACACTGCGGGCGGCTGTCTGGCCAAGTGCCCGTTTGCCTGGCCTCCCTGGAGGGGATTGTGGGGCGGGGGGGAGTGGAGAGACCCCGGCATCGCCCAGGAGCCAGCAGGAGACGCGGGCCAAGAAGCCATCAGACAGGGTCACTGTCCTTCGCAGCTCCTGGGCCATCTCCCAGGGGACAGAGAAAACAAATGGACAAGCCCATCCTGGGGGCGGGGGCGGCGGGGAGGGTAGGCCTACGCTGCCTGTGTCTTCCAGTAACCAGACGCCCGCCACCTAGCCGCACCCGCCCTGCAGGGCACCTGAGCTGAGTGGGCACCGGGAAGGCACCTCTCCTCTGCCGCTGCCCAATTCAGAGGATCAGATTTCCCGGCCGCGGCTAGAACGTGTACCAGGGCCCCCAGGGCTGCAGCCACCTGGGAGGTCAAGGTCTTATCTTTCACTGCGGTCGGCAGCCTCACCTGAACAATGTCACCTCCAGGTGACCGTCACAACTGGAGCGGAGGGAAGGGGGGAGACCGCGGGCACCTGTGGGGCAGAGACAGAGCTTCTCCAGCGCAGGACAGCCCCCTTCCCTCCACGAGAGAACCATCAAGTCCCAGAGATGACGCAGCCGGAGCTGGGACACGCCGCGCTAGGGAAGCACGGCACCTCTCCCTGTTCTGGACGCTTGGCTTTCTTACTCTGAGGCATCCGCTCGGCGCCTTAAAGAATGATTCCCACTTCGGCTTCCGGGCAGATGACCTAAATCTGCTCTGGCCCCCAAAACAGGGTTCAAACATCATCCCCAGATCTTCAGTGCCTGACGGGAGAGGCGAGGAAGCACACAGGTCCTCCAGCCACACGGAGGAGGACTCCGAGGACTCACAGCTGCCCCAGCCCAGGGCTCTCCCACCGACATGCCACCACCTCCATCTCCTCCCTCGGTCCTTCCGCTATAGGCCCGGGGCCTTTGGGATGCCGGGCTCAGGGCTGAAGGCACAAGGTTGGGCTCACCGTGGACACAGGGGTTTATGGGGACTCACACCCCTGCCCTCCAGCCTGGGTGGGCCACAGTCACTCTCTGCATCCCTTTCCCCCACGTCCCCCTCCTGCTTCAGGGAGACCAGTCTGCGCCCACTCCCCTCAAGTGAACCTGACTTCTTTCTGAATCGTCATAGTGGGGACTCCTATGGTTACAGGGAGGCTGGAAGCAGGTACTGGGGAGAACAGCTCATGTCTCTTCCCCACCACGGGAGAGGGGCCTCTGATGAGCACTGATCCAAAGAGCCAAGGCATAGACACGGTTCTCTCCGGGTCTAAGGTGAGGCTCGGCCTGTGGGCTCCAAGGTGCCCCAGGCCCTGGGAACCAGCCCCAGGGACTGTGACAGGGTGACACAGTCTACCTCCTGGCCGGCATCAGGCCCCACCAGAGCAGGAGGAGACCAGCCTGGCCTCTGAGGAGTCCAGCTGGGACAGGCCAAGGCTGGTAAGGGGCGAAGGGGCCAGGCCTCGGGCCAGCGTTTGCTGAACACCTGGCTGGGCCCGGGCGCTCTACCAAGCACCTTTGAAATACCATCTCATTTAATGTCCATTTCCCCGAGAGACTAGACTTTATTATTTTAAATGGGGACTCAGAGCCCTGGTAACGGGAATGAATGGCTGGCGGAAAGCCACAGCTGGCTGCCCCCTCCACACAGCTGCCCCAGCACCCCTGGGCCTTGGCCATTTCTCCTGATCCTAACCCCACCCCTGACAACCCAGTGCCTCAGTCTCAAGCTGGAGGCCGATTTGTCAATTTTGAGGCCGGGGGTGGTCAACAGGGTGAGTGCCCCTTTGGGTGAGCAGGCCAGAGAAGGAAGGGAAAGTGGCCAGCTGAGAGCCCACCAGGGACTGAGTCCTGAGTTCTGAGTCCCGAGCCAGCTACGAGAGGATGAGTGTGTGCCCGGACACATGGCGGTGGACCGAGGGTACCTGCCCAGTGTCCCAGGCGGGGCACAGCAGAACCTGGGCACCAGGCTGCGGGCATCGAGGGGCAGACTCGGGATGAGCCAAGGAAGCGTGGGTCTCAGGCTTCCAGAAAGACATGGAGGAGGAGCTTTCAGACTCCGAAGGCACCGTGCTGGGATCAGGGTTCCCCACCAGCACCCAGACCACCAGGGAGACCAACAACGGAGCACGCTGGTAGCTGGACTCGGCCACCAGTCAGCCGGCAGGGTATGGGGGCGGGGCGAGGGCTGGAGAGGAAGTGGGTGTGGGTAAAGCAGCGTCAACAGGAAAACTCGCGGAACGTGCCCGTGAGCGGCTGCCTCCCCTGGACTCCTGCCTTCTTGGTTCTCCTTCGGATACTGAAAAATCCGCTTGCCTCTGCAGGGCCAAACGGTGCACTCTTCCTGCCTCCTGAGAAGGCCCTCTTTCTGGGGGCACCGGGGGCATCGAAGCTTCCGAGAAGCAAAAATACAGAAGGCTCTGGAAGCCTCTGCAGGAACCCCCCAAGTATGAGAGGGACAGATGAGCATGGCTGCCCTCAGACCTGCATGCCCAGAAGCCATGAGCCCACAGTCTCTGAGGAAAGGAAGGCAGGGAGCGGGGCTGGTACCTGGGGGAGGGTGGGTGAGTGCCAGGCTGCTGGGTTCTGGCTGAGCTGTATACCTAGCCTGCCATAAAGCCATCCCCATCACCTTCTCTCCCCAGAGCCTCCATTGCCCTGTCTGTGAAATGGCAATCACGTGTCTCCGGTCAGCTCGCCTGGCAGGATGACCATGAGACCTCAAGGATGATGGCCTTCCTGAGGCTCGGGAGGGGAGGACCCACGGAAACAGCAGCAGCAGAGGCCGCACCTACACTCCCCTGCAGCAACAAGTCCTGAGATGTCCTTCTTGTCTTCACTGAGCAGATGAGCAAGCGGACTCAAGAGACAGGCTCGGTGGCTTGCCTGCAGTCCCGCCACCAGAACGCGGGTGCAAGCGCCCGCCTGGCCTGCTTGGGGCTCCTCTGGCCGCTCAGAGGGCCTGGCCGGGATTAGCAATCGTGGGAAGCTCCCCTGGGAAGAGAGCACAGCACCCCAGGCCCTGGAGGAATGTGCCGCGTCACTGGGGGCAGTGAGAAGCGCCTGCCACAACAGGAGAGGCACGGGGAGGCGCCGGGGAGGCAGGAGGAAGCCAGCGGGAGAGGAGAGCTCCGTCCTGCCAACGTGCAGGAGCAGCTGCAGGCCTGCTGGGGAAAGTGCCAAGGCGGGGGAAGGGCCAGGGCTGGTGACAGAGTCCGGGGAGGGGCAGCCGGCTCACTGTGTGACCCTGGGCAAAGGGCCTCGCCTCCCTGGGGCCTCCTTTTACCCCCAGATGCACAGACACGATTAGACGGAGGTCCCTTCAGGCTCAGAGGATTATGGGTGCCAACTAGCACCGCCTGCATCTCTTTATCCTCAAAGCTGGGAGCAGAGAAACCAGTCCTGGGGACTAGAAGTCTGCATGCCATTTTCCTAGAGGAAGATGCTGTTGTCTCAGTGGACCCCAGCACACCGCCCTGGACGGAGGCCGGCGAGTTGTTTCTGGGACTGGCTCGGCACCCTTGCACCCTCCGCCTGACCAACCAAGACAGGGGGTGGGTGGAGAGGGTGCTGCCCGGCACGTGGGCCCAGGCACAGAGGCCGAGGCAGGAAGCAGGAGGCAGCCCGCAAGTGGCCCCGCCTCCGTGTGAGTCAGCCGACTTTTTTCTCCACTGCACAGCAGGCGGTCTTGCCAAACTCCCAACAACTGCACAGATGTGGACAAAGCCAGTTCTAAACAAAGTCCCCGAGCAACCCCGAGTCTGTGTGTGCTCCAGTGTGTGAAGGACGCCTGCCACACAAGGCGCCCGGCTGCAAGGTGGCAGCACTGGGCGCCAGGGAGCTGCCCCCCAGAGCACAGTCTCACGGTGCCGTGTGCGTCCTGACACGTGCTGGGAAGTGTGCACCCCACCCCTCCTAGTCCTTCAGGCTCCAAAGGAGCAATCAGGGACTGGAGGCATAATTGTCCCACAGACGATGCCGCACATCTCTGGTCCTCACAACGCCTCCACAAAGCACATTAGTGTTAGCCCCGTTTTTCAGGAAAAACAAACCCCAAACCAAAACAAAACCAAAATACCCCTGTGGCTCAAAAAAAAGTCGCTTGTGCAGGATTCTGCACCTAGTGAAGGACAGAGGTGGGGCTGACCCCCAGACCCCTCCTCCTGGCCTAGGTGCCCCTCCATGTGCACGGAGAGCTCTAGTCACATGAGGTATTTACAGTATTAAGAGCTCAAGTCATAACACGATGCCTTGGTGACATGCACAGATGATATAATTATCCACCAGATGACTTTTCTCCCTAATAGAGCCAGAATATCTTATTCTGAGTAATATAATTAAGTACAGGATAATTTTAAGATACTGTAGGCTCTGCCCTGCTCCCAGAGTAAGTCCTACGAAGACAGCAACTAACCCTGGAACCTCTCCCGACAAGGAAGAACTCTCTCCCAGTGGGAAGGGGCCAAAGGTGAAAGCGCCATCTTGAAGAGGGAGAGAAGCCTGGGTCACTGCAGTAACCCAAGAGATGAAGAAAAGCGCATTCCACTACGATTCAGAGAGCCAGGCCCGAGGCTGAATCTTCTAAGGCCTCTGATTGGACTCTGCCTGCTAGATGGTGATGAAGAAAGTGATGATCGTGGTGACAAGGCGATGGTGGTGATGCTGAAGGTGGTGATGGAGACAGGGACGGTGGTGACGAGGCGGTGACAAGAAGGTGACAGGCGGTGATGATGAAGACTACGCTGATGATGACCACAGTGATACGGGAGTGGTGATGAAGGGGATGGTGGCCGTGGTGCTGATACGGATGGTGGAGACACCAGCAGTGATGAAGGGAACGACGAGGATGGTGATGCCGTCGACAGCCCCTACTGTTCCCCGAGTGTCCACAGTGCGGCCGGATGTGTGAGATGCTCTACACCCTGCGGCTTGCGTGATATCCTCACACCAGCCCTATGAGGTGAGTGATGCACCTTCTTTGACAACTGAAGAATCCAAGGTTCAGAGGGGCCACCTGGCTAGAGAGTGGTGAGGCCAGGACCCACCCACGGACCTCCACAGGCACGGCGCCTCGTCTGCCTCATCCCTCCCCGAGGGATCGAGTCCAGATGAGAAACCATTTCCTCTGCTGATGACCAGTTTCCAGCCTCTCTCCCCAGAATAAAAGTCCCCCATCTCCCTATCAAGCCAACCTCCCTTGGCCGCTGGCATGTGTCTTCAGAGGGGGAGGCTTATCTGAAAGGAGTGGACTTGTCCCAGAGGGGATCTTGTGTGCTCCAGACCCCAAGCCCTCTCCCACCCTCGGCAGTGAGCGCGCCAGGAAAGGAAGGGCTGTGGAGCCTTCTGGGGGCTGGGAGCACTGGGGGGCACGCCCCTCCCTTCCCCGAGGGCTCCCCCCAACCCCCGCCTCAAACAACCCCAAAGCCAACGCCACGGCAAAAGAGGCGGAGAGGTCGAGCAAAGCCTTTGTCCCTGTTGGCCTGGCTCTGCATCTGCACTACAGGAAGAGGCATCAAGGCCAGCCTTCAATCCACGCCAGGAGCCTCTGACGCCCTCGGTCACCCTGCAACCCGGAGTCAAGGTCTGAGCCCAGCTCACAGCCCCGTGTTCCATTTCCTCTGGCGCTGACAGTTGGGCCTGGGGTCCTTCTGGGTCTCCTTTGGCCTCCAAGCCGCACAGGACAGGCAGGACTGGAGCTGAGGAGGACAGCCACAGGCAGAGGTGCAGGGGTATTTCTGCCTGCACCCCAGCCTTGCTCCTGACCCACAGGCCCCCCGACGGGCTCCGGGGCCCAGACCCCACTTTTTCACCGCCTCCTCGGCCGGCCTCCCAGGCGGACATCCCAGGCCAGCAGCCCCTTTGCTTCCTCTGCAGGGCAGTGCAGTGCAGACACTCAGCTGACTTCCTGCCCCGGGGCCCGACTGCTCTGGAGAAGTGAGGCCACAGAGACCCTGGTGAGCCCTGACGTGGACACGGGTCTCCGGCCCCAGGTTGGCAGACGGCACCCTGGCTTCCCCAACGCGGGACTCTCAGACACGGTCCCTGGCGACTGAGCCTGGTACATTCGCGCCAGCCCCGGCGTCAGGATGACCTGAGCCTGGGGAACATTCCTCAACCCAGGGGGCCTTCACTCACCGGTTCCTTTCTTCCTCCTCATCTGTGAAGCACCCACCATGTATCGGGCGCTGTCCTGAGTTCCAGGGACTGAAGGCCCGGCAAGGCAGGTCCCTGCCTGACCCCGCCAGGATCCCTCTCCCAAGAGAATTCAAACCCAGCACAATCTGGACTCAAAGTACAGCAAGAGTGAGAATTCTTTCTGCTGCTGCTGCTAAGTCGCATCAGTCGTGTCTGACTCTGTGAGACCCCATAGACGGCAGCCCACCAGGCTCTTCTGTCCCTGGGATTCTCCAGGCAAGAACACTGGAGTGGGTTGCCATTTCCTTCACCAATGCATGAAAGTGAAAAGTGAAAGCAAAGTCGCTCAGTCGTGTCCAACTCTTAGCGACACCATGGACCACTGCCTACCAAGCTCCTCTGTCCATGGGATTTTCCAGGCAAGAGGACTGGAGTGGGGTGCCATTGCTTTCTCCGAGAACTCTTTATAAGGTTGAACAATTTTTCTCTAAGTTCTTCACTTGCAGCCCTCTCTTCCACCGTGGTCCCGAGACTTGCCCCAGTTTGTCCCTGCAGAGGGGGAGATCGTCAGTTTCCCAAGATGTTTCTACTCAGCAGGTCTGAGCCACGATATGTGCTTGGGGGTATGCCACTGGCACGGCACATCCATATCCTGCCCAGGGCAAAGGAGGGCGCATCCCAGGGTGCCTCTCTGCCGTGGGCTCCGGTCCCAGCCTCTCAGCCTGGTGATGAGCTGCTGGGTGACCGTGGCAACAGTCGCTCCCCTCCCCGGGGCCTCAGTGGCTTTGCCCACAGAGTCACGGGATTGAAGGTGGGGGTGAGGTCTGGGGTCCAGGAGTCCGGGGCTGTGGGGAAGAGTGCTGTGTGTCCACGCGGCCACGAGAAAGGACCAGGGTGCAGGGCTGAAGTGGCAGCGTCTCCCTGGCCCCTCTGGTTCCCAACTTGGGGACCCGAGTCCTTCGTGCGGGGAACAGCAGGAGTCTGGCGGGGGTGCGGCTCTGAAAGGAGTCATGCCCTTTCCAGCTGAGACTCGTGGGGCGAATCCCCGGGCCCCTCCCATCTCCTTCCAGCCCTCAAAGGCCCACACACAGGCATGGATGCCCTGGGTGAGCATGGGCTCCCCCAGCCCGGTGCTTCCAAGGGACTGTGGATGACAGGGCTCGTCCTTCCTGGGGGGACCCGCTGCCTCAGCAGCCCTAAGAGGGAGGAGCCACAGGCCCGCAAATGAGGCCAGGACGGCACTTTCCAACTGCTTCCACTGGGGCCCTGCAGAGAACTCAGCTAGAAAGAGCCTCAGGGGCTGCCTGTCTGCACCTCAAATACCCCACGCACCTTGTCCTGTTTTGCTCCTAGAAACTACCTAGGTTGATGATTGCTATGCCCGCTTTGGGAGTAGAGGCCTCTTCTGGCTCACACAGGTTTTGATGAGTTTCTGTGATGAAGACCCATGCTCAAGGCCAGGAAGGGATGTCTTCCAGATTTCAGGAAGAGCAGGCCTATAGCTGGGAAGGCAGGCTTCCTCTATGCCAGGAAGGCTGGGGCAGCAAGAAGGCCCAATGCCGACTGAACAGGGGCATCAACGGAGCTGAAACCGGCTGGGAGCTGCCAGGATCGCCGCAGCCAGGCCTCCCTCCCTGCCCTCTACTTTCAGGTGCTGGTCACTCAGTCGTATCCGGCTCGTTGCGACCCCATGACTGTAGCCCACCAGGCTCCTCTGTCCGTGGGATTCTCCAGGCAAGAATACTGGAGTGGGTTGCCATTCCCTTCTCCAAGGGATCTTCCCCACCCAGGGATCGAACCCAGGTCTCCTGCCTTGCAGGTGGATTCTTTTACCATCTGAGCCACAGCAGTGGTCTACTCGCGAGCGGCTCGGCCAATAGCCAAGGTGGGGATGGGTTTTAGGTCTGTCGCTAAGGGGACACTGGGGTGGCAGCATCAGACGGCAGCCAAGGGGACCTGGGCACCCCCTCCCCCCATGTGGCCGTGGGTAGGCCCACCACCCGAGCCTCACTTTCCCTACCCCTCAGTGGGACAAGCAGAGCCCACCGCAGAGGAACCCACGGGGAAGAAACAGGTGAGACACGTAAGAAGGTGGGGTCTGGCTCTCAAGGGCTGGGCGGGTGGGAGCGGATCACAGCAGGCAGGTCTGGAACGCCCGTCATCTGGTCAGGGCTGGTGCCGGGTGGATCCTCCGGCTTGCGTTTTTGGCACTGACCAGCAGTGGGGCCTGAGGCTCGGCTGGTAAACCGCAGGGGCTGGGTTCCACCTGGCAGGCTCTCCTAACTGTTCCCGTCAATACCCACCCCAGAGTGAAGCCTGCCGGGTCACCTTGTGGACTCGGGAGACATGGGTGCTCAGAGCCACTAAAGAACCCCTGGGACCCCAGGCACCAGCCACATCTCCCTTATTTGGAAAGAAGGGAAACTCTGGGGTGTGGATCCTAAAGCAAAAGGCTCATTATCATGACCAAAGGAAATATTTACGAAGCATTCAAAGATAAAAACACGCTGGGAGCTAGACACTGTGCCTAGCACCCAGCGCTAAGGTGCTCAGAGAAAGATCTTGGAAGGAAGGGACCTGAGGCCTTGGGGTACCCGACCCTCCCAAGCCCTGGGTCTTGGCAGTGATGTGCTCTCCACAGCGGAACCACCAAAGGACCGCAGGGGCGCTGGGTCTCCGAGGAAAAAGGGGCGTGTCTGGTCCGCGGCCTTGCAGGGATTGGTGGGAAGGAAAGGGCGCTCCCACAGACAGGCTCCTGGTCCCTGGGGAAGGGCGTGGGGATGGCGGCCAGGGCAACGCAGCGGTGAGAGCGCATTTTCCACTTGGAGCAGAACAAACAGTAGTGAGTTACTGGAAGGAAGACTCTGATTCATCTGCCCCAAGAGCCCCTTCCGCCCCACGTGACGCACGTGCTGGGGGAGAAAGCCCATGTCCTGCCATGTGCAGGAGCGGTCTCCTTTCCAGCCTGCAAAGGGCGGCAAGAACCCGTGACCCCCGGTTACCGGCAGGGTCAGGGCCGGCGGAGCATGCATTGCGGCTGGGGCCACAGGTGACTCAGTCTCCCTGCGGCTCTGACGTGATGCTGTCTGCTCTGAATCCTGGGTCTGCTGGCCAGCCGTTCCAGAGGGCAGCCCGCTGTGCCCACCCACCTACCCATGTTTGTCCCGAGGAGCCCTGCGAGTGGGTTCACACCAGGGTCATCCTGGCTGCTCTTAAAAGTCAGACAGGAAGGGGCACAGAGATGTGTCTGACAACAGTCAAGGCTGACACGAGCCACAGGTCCCCAGACGCCCAGGTTACAGAAGCCCAAGGTGCACAGTGGTCACAGCTTTTTGGGAAATCTTTTGGTCGCTGACGGTGACACAGAAGATGAGCTCTGGGGCCCGGGACTGCTTCCCCAGCCCTTGGTCCAGTGGCCCATTCATAACTTCACCGCCACGTTAGACACTCCCAGCCAAACCGGTCCCCGTGTCCTGCCACGTGTAGGCTGACAGGGCTAGGAGCAGCTCAAGGACACATTCAGCCCCCATCTCCCAGCCACAAGTCAGGACCACCCCAGGCGACGCCCCCTCCCACACGGTAGGCAGCCCATTCTGAAGCAGGGTGTTTCCATGCGAGTTCAGGGTTTGTGCCAAGACTGGCTGGGCTGCTAAGGAACCCCAGAGTCACAGCCCCCCTTGGACGTCTATAGGAAAACCAGGGGCAGCTTTTTAGGAAAACTGGACAGCTTTCCCCACCGAGACATTCTATCCCCGGGCACTTCGAGGCCCGTACAGGACAGAGGTGCTGGGGAAAGGGGAGTGGCAAGAAGCCTAGCAGGGGATTCGGGGAGACAGCCACTCCAGGAGATGAGCCATCACCCTCTAGGGCACCACCTGGTTGGCAGAGCTGGGGCTGGGCCAGGCCCCTGCCCTCGGGCTCTGCCCCCCGCAGCTCCTGCCAGCACAGCGAGCCTCGGGAAGGGGGGCGGTCACTCGTGCCACCCCCAACCCCGCAACGTCCTGCTTCTCTGCCCAGCCCTCTCTGCCCTGCTACCCAGGCTTCCGGGCTTGAGCACTGGCTCTGACGTGGTCTCTCTGCTCCTGCTGACCGTCTGCCCACATAAGCAGTGCCGGCGCACAGTAGGTGCACAGCACGCAGCAGCAGGCCCAGAATGCATGGGATCCGTCTGAAGGGAACGGGGGTCCTGCTTCTGCTTCTCCTGCTCTGCAGCACCGGCACAGTGCCCTGAACACAGCAGGTCCCCGGAGAGAGGAGTTGGACCGACAGATGGTGACAGAGATCCCCTTGAACGTGGGTCCTACACGGGGAGCAAAACCAACCCAGGAGGAGGGGGCCAGCTTCTGCCCTGGGTGGAGGCAAGGGTGGGGAGACGCAGACATGAGGGAGGCGGCGCTTTGGGGTTTTTGCACACCAAATGCACGCCCCGACCTTGCAGGGCCAGCATGGAAGATGCACCAGAGGCCCCATGAAGAAGTGTGTCCCAAATGAGCGTGGTGGCGCGGGGGGGTCCCAGAAGCACGGCTGTGGCACGGGCGTTCCTGGGCACCGCAGCCCCAGAGTGGAATGGTTCACTTAGACGACGTTACACAGCCAAACCAGCTCCCTGGGCTCATGTGCAAACTATTCACGAGAAGCAAGACCAAAACAACAGCAGGGCCCTGCCCCGTCGGCAGGCCAGCTCCAAGTCCGTGGTGCGGGGCTGACAGTGGAAGTGACTCCTGGGCTTGGACAGGCTGGAAACCAGCTGGCCACGCTGCACTAGGGGCAGCCAAGACAGTGGGCCCCCGGAATGGACAACGGAGCTGATTAAATCACACAAGGCGTGGTGTCCAAGAGCGTGGAGAGCGTTCAGCAATGTTAGATGGAGAACAGCATCACCACTGACGTGTGGTACGAGACAATCAACACACTGGTCACAGGGCTTGGATCACACGGCCCTAATAAGAATTCAGTTCAGTTTTGCCCAGGGCCAAGAACTTTGTGGTCAGTTTTCCTTTTGAAACCATGTCTGCTTTTTACTGGATAGAGTAAAAAACCAGTGCTAGGCGCGTGGATTTTGTTGCAGTAAGTACTATTCCTTTCGCTTCTCTTTTAAAGGAACGCATCCTCACTTCCTGTCATCGCGGCACATGCAGTATGTGCGAACCAGTGGAATCAATGGACGCCTGGACCAGAAGGGGCCTCGTGGGTCTCCACTCAGTGTTACGGCTGTTTAGAAAAAGGGCTGCAAGGATCTACACCCGACACTCAAAGACAGTATCTCTGCATGTAGATGTTGGAGGAATTTCACTTTCTGTATGTTTACATTTCTAAACTGTAATTTTTTTTTTTTACCTTCTCAACTTGCAAATTTTTTTTTACATGTATATATTGACTAGAGACGCGGGTTTGATCCCTGGGTTGGGAAGATCTTCTGGAGGAGGGGGCATGGCAACTCACTCCAGTATTCTTGCCTGGAGAATCCCATGGATGGGGGAGCCTGGTGGGCTACAGTCTGTAGGGTTGCACAGCGTCGGACACAACTGACATGACTCGGCATACATATATACACGCATCAACTCTGTAGCCAGAAGAAACAATAACGAATCTGGAAAAATTACTTGGGTTGATATACAACTGTTTGCCCCTGTTCAAACATTGCTAACTGACATGAACTGAGTGTTTCGTGCCACTACGTCCTCAGTGCAAGACAGACATCATCTCGTTGAGCTCCCTGTTACCACACCCATTTCACAGACGAGGAGACCGAGGCTCAGGGTCCCACAGCCAGACCCACACCCAGCTCTCTGTCTGCTTCTAAAGGCCTCGCTCACAGCCAGCCTGCTCCACGGCTCTCTGGCAGACTTTAGGGCTCTTTTCTCACCTGCCCCTTTTTCTGCCTGGCAGCTGCTGTTCTAATCACTAATCTCAAGACCACAGGACAGGGTGGGCACTTTGGAGGTGCCTGAGAAGAAGCAGGTCAGTGACCACCCTCACCCAGACTGTCCAGCGCAAGGGAGAGGGGCAGGTCGGCACGAGAAAACACCATGTTTGGAGATGGCAGTTCCTACTGGGCCAGCAGGGAGGCCTGGTCATCTTCTGTGCTGCCTGACAACGTGCCACCCCAGGAAGGCTCAGGACCAGAACCAAGGGTCACTCTGCTAGGGTCCCAGAGCACTGACCCCAGAGGAGATGTCAGTGGGTCCCCTCCTGCCCACTGCCTTGTGTCCAGCCCTGATCACACAGTAATGGTGCTTCTCGAGGCCACAGGGGTTGGCTCCACACGACTGCTTCTTCTACGTCCTGGAGATACAAGCTCAGGATCGAAGAAGCTCCCAGTCGTGAGACCTGTTCGACAGTGCTGGACCTCAGAAAACCTCCTGCACAAGCCTGGCAGGACAAGAGTCCACTTGGGCCCACCCAGGAGACGGGCACGAAGGTGCTCGCATGCGCTCCTGGGAGGCTGCGGGGCAGGGAGGCGAGGGCACGGGCCGCCCGTGGCAGGACTCCAGAGCTGCATTCCTCCCCTTCCACGCCCTGCTGCTTGGCTCTGCCTAGAAAACCTCCAGCCTTTGGACCCCTCCCTGCACCTCCCGAGTTGGGCTGCACACTAGCAGCACACGCTCTCAGCAAAACCACCTGGGTTCAAACCCCACACCTGCCGAAGGCAGGGGTGGGTGGGTGGGGGCTGGCTCCATGGCCTGGGGCAAGTCAGTCCTCGGGTCTCTGCTCCTGGGTCCCTGGCAGTACCGGACGTGATGCTAAGAGCATCCCAGGCTGGCATGAGCAGGGAGGGAGCTCTTACATAGCATCCAGAGTGGCGCCCAGCCCACAGCGAGGCTGATGGAGGCATTTCTTTACTGCCACCCAGCGCTTCCCAGGAGGAGCCTGGGATGCTCCTGGGACCTCAGTTTAGCGGATGCCTTGTGCCGGCTAACTGCGGACGTGTCTGTCTCTCCCGGGCGGGGCTACACTTGCTGGCCACACACATACCCTTCCCCAGCATCCCGGACGCAGCAGCAGCTCAGCTCAGGGGGCTGAGGTTCACAGAATTTGTAGTCTGTGAAGCTCAATTTCTGGGAAAAACCGTGAGCCCCACTCCACCCCGACCCCAGTCTTCTTGCTTCTCGACCATAGATACGGCGGACTGCAAACTGCACGGTACCCCCTGTGGACAAACTGGGGGATGAGGGGACCTGCAGGGAGCGGCTTCTTCAGGGAGACGCACGCCTACACCAAACCCTCTCCCCATCTGCTCGCGGCCGGCTGGCTTCACAGCAGGGCCGACGCCAGCCGTCGCGGTGGTGGAAGTGGCTCTTGGTCATGCTAAGAACTTTCCGACCACATTCCCGGTCCCCGAAGGCGCTCCAGCCCCGGCCACAGCCTCTTGGCTCCGAGGGCCGCCTTCAGATTTCTCAGGCGCGGGGCGGCCCCGGGACAGGCCGGCCTCTGTTGACTGAGCTGGTGGACGGGGGGTGGGGGGGCAGGAGGATGGAAACCGCGGCCATCTGAGGCCCTTAAATGTCAGAGCCAGCCTTCCCGCCCTTATTTTCACAATGCTGTTCCAGACCCACCTCGCTGGGCCAAGTTCTGTCGCCACAGAGCTAATATCCTTTAGCAACTTCCCAGCTGGTTATCTGCCTCAGGGACAGGACACCTCTGGCAGCGGGGAGGCTGCTGCGTCCCCAGCCAGTGCAAACATTCCAGGGGTTTGTCCTGAGTGACGACAACCCCTTGCATCTTGAGTTGCGTCCTACCAGCCTGGGCAGAACGGCCTCACCCGAAATTCTTCGAGGGATGATGAGAACAGAGCCGGGGGAGGGGACGAAAGCAGGAGGAAGTGAACCAGCCTCCCCGCAGCCGCAGGCTCTCCCAGCAAGAGTGGCGGCAGAGACAGGAGGGTGGCCTGGAGGAGAGGGGATAGGAGCACGGGGGCCTGGACCAGCAACCCAGCCAGCGCCTCCAGAGCCAGGCCGCTGCTGACAGGAGGCGGCTTTCCATTTTCTTAAAAAGGTATCACGCTTTTGTGTGCTGAGATACTGAATGGCTCATCCTGACACCAGGGCCCTGGTGAGCCAGGAGCAACCAGCTCCCTTGCCAGCACCTCCTTGTTTTTTGTCGTGTGTGTGTGTTTTCAGCTGTGTGTGGCTTTTGGGATCTTAGCTCTCCATCAAGGGATGGAACCTGGGCTCTAGCAGTAGAAGTGCAGAGTCCTAACTGCTGGGCCAGCAGGGGATCCCCAGTGGAGGGGCCAAGTCTGCAGCCAGCAGGGCCTGAGACAGTCGGGGCGGACTGCCTGACATCACCCCTCACATTCCTGATGGCCGCAGTCACGGCGCCAGGCCCTCCTGGGGAACCCATTCTCATGAGAAGCTGCCAAAGAAATGCCGGTCAAGCTTTCCAAATGGGGAAACTGAGGCACAGGGTCATCTCCGTTAGGGGCTGCTCATAGTCTCTGCGAGAGACACACAGTGAATGCTGCTGGCTTTGAGCACCACGTGGTCTCTTTTGTGACGTGAAAGCAGCCACAGGCCACGGGCATGGCTGTGCACCGTTCAAACTCAATTTGCAAAAGTGGGTAACGGGAGTTTGCTGACCCGAGTCTACACGGTTGGAGATGACGGCTGCTAGCACTCCTGGAAGCACTGGCCGTTAGCTGCGGGGCACCACTGAACCCTCAGCATCCCAGGGGTGCTCTCGGCAGAGTGCTAGTTAGAATAGCAAATCTATTATTATAAACCATTAAGTCACATCCCACACAGGACTCAACAGACACTGGGCCTCCGATCCCCTGAGGTTCCGCTCTGGGACAAGGGTGGTCCCTGCAGAACCCCCTGGCACAGGGTCAAAGACTGAGGGTCAGGGAGGCCCAGGCGGAGAGGGGCTCACAACCACCCTCTGTCCCATCCGTAACCACAAGGAAGAAGAGAAACCCAGGCAGACTGGGGACAAAGGGGAAGTCCCCTGCCCTGAAGGCCCGGCCTCCACAGGGGCCCCGCAGAGAATCCTGAGACCCGGGGCAAGGACCGACTCCACCCGCGTCTTTCCTCCTCCCCACTGGCTGGCTTTGGTTGAGTCTCACAGGCACCAGCCTGCACTGCGGGGTAGCTTGAGGGCCCTGGCAGTCGGGAAGGTCCAGGGAGGGGGGAGCTGTCTTTTTCCCCCACACCAGCCTCTCATACTAAGCCTTAGGTACTTCTTCAGAAGCCTAGGGCTGGGACTTCCCTGTGGTTAGCACGTCACACTTCCAATGCAGAGGGTGCAGGTTCGATCCCTGGCCAGGGAACTAAGATCCCACATGCCAGGCAGTGCAGCCAAAAAGAAAAAAAAGCCTGGGGCTCCTCGTGCAGGTCCATGGGCTTCATCAAGGCCACCATTAGTGTCCCCACTTAGGCACTTGCTCAGTGTCATGACTTTGACCTGAAGTTTCAGATTTCTGTGATATTCCAATTTTAGCCTACTTCTAGGATGGTGACAACTGTCACCTTAGACCGTCTAGACAGCTCTAACAGCTGGCGCAGCAGGGACCAGGTCAGGCTTCCCTCAAGATGTCATGTGAGATCCCAGCTGCCACCCCAAGACTGGGCCCTGCCTGACCCCTGAGTCTGGGCCACTGCACTGTCCTCAAGCAGAGCCTGGAGCGCCCAGGGCCAGGCTGTCCCGCCACGGGCCCATCACAGCCGAGGAGGGAAGACTCACACCGAGCTCCAGTCTCTGGCCCTGACCTCGCCACAGACACCTGAGATGATGGAATGGGCCTGGCACCCTGAGCGCTGCCTTGACTCCCTGATAAGTGCGAGAACCTGGACCGCACAGCCCCACCACGCCTAACCTTGTGAGCTTGGCTGCCACTCTGAATGTTGGTTTTTTATTCTGCAAAATGAAAACAGCAATCTTCACTTTTGGGGACTGTAATCACGACACTACGTGACTACATGAACACAAGCCCCCTGCTGGTCCGTGGAGCGCAGGAACACAGGCAGAGTGCACACACTGTCGCACATGGCAAGCGTCAGCAGTGTGTCTTATCCTCGCGTGTGGACCCAAGTTTCAAAGGGTAGGGCTCAGGCCACACAGGTGCAGGGTTCCGGCGAACGGGTCTCAACACGAAGGGACGGCATGGCAGCAGTCTGACCAGACAGGTGACCCAAACTGAGGCAGGAGGTCCCATCATCTCACTGCTCAGGAGGGTCGCTTCCGGCCTCCTCAGCTCCTGAGAGGACAAGAAAGGTCTTTCTGGCTCAGTTCGCTTCCCGAAGGACACACTAGGTCACCCTCCTTTTTCCCTAATGAAGTGGGGGGAAGCGCTCATAGGGTGGCCTTGCAGAGGTCAACTCAGCCAGCGGCTCCCCCGTCTCCTCCAGGCCCTGGACACTCAGGCCTAGAGGAACCAGGCAAGGAATTCCCCGAAAGGCCCTGGGCCCAAAGCAGTTCACATTGCATGACTGGGACTCCAACAGGCCCCCATCTCCATGAGGGCCACTAAATACACAGGCACCATCCTTCTCTGTCTGCCCTGGGGGCTCCCTGCAAACCCACCCCCAGCCAGACAGAGCTCCAAAACGCCACTGTCCTGTTCAGAACTGTCCTTGGCTCCCGATGGCATGCAGAACAAAGTCCCAATGCTCCATGCGCCATCCCAACCACAGCTCCAGCCACATGAGTCAGTTTCCGGTCAAGGGAACATCTTGGGGCCCTGTCTCTGCTCTGCCCTCCAGCAGAGGCGTGGTCTGAGGAGGGGCTTGGGTACCAGGCCTAGGCCCACCAGGGAGTATCGTGGCTCCCCTGCGAAGAAGTGGAGAGCCCTGCACACATCACGGCAAACCCACCAGGCGTCCCTGGTCCTGACTGCTGGATTCCTGGAGCACTCCAGAGTGCATCAGGTGCCACGCAGGGTCCTTACAGTGGTCATCGTCCTGTTTTAAGCCCAATAACAGCCACTACGGATCCTATTTAACCAGAAAAAAAGACAAAGGCACAGAGGGCTGGGCTTCCCTCACAGCTCAGCTGGTAAAGAATCCACCTGCAATGCAGGAGACCCCGGTTCGATTCCTGGGTCAGGAAGATCTGCTGTAGAAGGGATAGGCTACCCACTCCAGTATTCTTGGACTTCCCTTGTGGCTCAGCTGGTAAAGAATCCGCCTGCAATGCAGGAGATCTGGGTTCAATCCCTGGGTTGGGAAGATCCCCTGGAGAAGGGAAAGGCTACCCACTCCAGTATCCTGGCCTGGAGAATCCCATGGACTGCATAGTCCATGGGGTCACAAAGAGTCATACACGACTGAGCGACTTTCACTTTCACAGAGGGCAGAGCTACGAGCGCCAGTCAAAGTCTCCATGTTTCTACGTGATCAAGTGTTGATGCTGTGACTTCCAGAAGGCTGAGGTGGAGGGTCCCCGTCTCCTGCTGCACCCCTGGAACCTCCAGGGGCCCAACACACAGCAGGAGCTTGGTCAGCAGTGGCTGAATGAAGAGATGAGTACAGAACTTGAACCCAAACCCCCAGAGGACACAGCTACATCACCAGCTTGCAGGTGGCTGCCTAGATAGAGTTGCTCCCACCCAAACCTTCTGTAGCCTGCAGGCTCCTTAAAGGTGCAGCCGGGGTCTTACGTGTGCTGAGCCCCTAAAGCCCCTGCTCCAGGCCCTTGCACAAAAATGGCACTCAGTCAATGCATGCCGATTGGAATCAGCTCACAGGGCTGTTGCTACCTGGACCTGAGGGCCCAGAAGGTTCCCATGGTGGGCGGGGCCCTGTCTGATGTTCCCAGGCTGCTGAAGCCTAGGCCCCACCTTCCTATAGGTCTGCCCTGCACAGCGGGGCACAAACTAGAACCATAAATGCAATTTCCTAGGAAGAATGTGGTCAGGAAGTGGCCAAGCTCCAGGGACAGGACTGCTCAGGAACCACACTCTGCCCCTGGGCCGGTCCACACCTGCTCTCGCACCCCACGGCCTGAGTGCTGGGGGACCAGGGGGCCCACTTCCAAGTGCACACGAGAGGAGCCACCGGGCATTGGACGTGTGGCCAGTCCCGCTGGGATGTATAGTAACCGTAACACACGTCCTGTACATGGAAACTTGATATATTGAAAACGAGCACACATCTCTACCAACGACTGATCTCTACTGACTGCATGCTGAAATGACACTGTTTGGATCCACTGAGTTAAATAAAAGATGCTATTAATTTCACCTATTCTTTTTTTCTTTTTAACTGTGGCTACTAGCAAGTTGAGACCTGGACCATAAAGAAGGCTGAGTGCCAAAGAATTTATACTTTCAAACTGTGGTGCTGGAGGAGACTCTTGAGAGTCCCTTGGACTGCAAGGAGATCCAACCAGTCCATCCTAAAGGAAATCAGTCCTTAATATTCATTGGAAGGACTGATGCTGAAGCTGAAGCTCCAATACTTTGACCACCCAATGCGAAGAGCTGATTCACTGGAAAAGACCCTGATGCTGGGAAAGATTGAGGGCAGGAGGAGAAGGGGACAACAGAAGATGAGATGGTTGGATGGTATCACCAACTCAAAGGACATGAGCTTGAGCAAACTCTGGGAGACGGTGAAGGACGGGAAGCCTGGCGTGCTGCAATTCGTGGGGTGGCAGAGAGTCAGACACGACTGATGAACTGAACAACAATAACCAGAAAATTTAAAATAATCAGAAATTTTAAATTTTAAAATAATTTAAAAATTTAAAACAACGGCTCATATTCTGTTTCCACTGCATGGAGCTGAGACTCAGTTACAGCCTCTAAAATGGATAAGATGTGTCGATCTCACGGGGCTGTCTTGAGAACATTCGATGGGTGAGTTTCTCCTGCAAACCTGCTCCTACCTCACCTGCCCAGAGTCAGCGGGTAACTCACAACCACCCGCCCTCCCCACCCTCCGCTCCAGACTCCCAGCCGCTCTCGGGCCTCCTGGCGGCCTGCTGCTTCCTTCTCTGGGCTGCCCATCAAGCTAATGTTGAAACTTCAAGGTCACAAGCAGTAACAAGTCAAAGAAATACCAGTGATGACAGGGGTGACCACACTGATCAGGGGCCAACACCTCCGGAGGGTATCTGTGCACCCGGCCGGCTCCAGATGCCCCCAGAATTTCAAAGCCCACAGTGCACAGCAGAGGTCACAGAGGCCCAGAGAGGGACAGTGACGTGCCCAGGGCCCCCCAGCTGGCAAGAGTTACCCCGTCATGCCCCTCCAGGTCCAGAACCCACCCTTCCACCGCCCACTGGCCTAGGTGTTGGGGGGGACATGGGCACAGTATTTGCTCACGGGCTCCCTGCATGTGTCATGCTGAAGTTCTGGTGTCTCTGCTGAGTGACACAATCAACCTCACATCATTTCAGAAGCCATGTCCCTCCTCTCACCAAACAGTTAATGCTGCATAATCGGCCTACCTCTGCTGAAATGCTTACCCCCAACATGCTGCGCTGTGCCACACCTGCCCGGGCTGGTTCTAAACCCAACAAAAAAGGGGCTTCTCTGTTGCTGGCTCCCCAGCCTGCATACTTGTTCCTATTTCTATCTGCCATCAATTCTTGGAAACTTCCATTGTTCAAGATTGTTCCAGATTAACGTGAGATGGAACTTCTCCAGGTGGATTAGGCCTGTTTAAAGCTGGTCCCAACTACCGAGGGGTTGTGGGAAGGTGTGCGGGCCCAGAGGTGGACCCAGCGTCTGCGAGACTGGACCACGGCCCTGGGTCCCAGTGGGGACCCGTCCTTCCAGAGGGGACATGTGACAGGAGAAGACCCAGGCGGCCCACGAGGGCCCTGCCCGGGGCTCGGACTCTTCCCAGGGTGCCCACATGAGAAAGGGGCAGACAAGGGATCAGGGTGATGGGGAGAGAAGAGCCCCTCGCGTGAGTGTGAGCACAGCCCCGGCCTGGCTAGGCCGTCAGCACAGCAAGCCCTCAAGGTCACCTTGCACCTTGTTCGCCAAGTCATTTCAGGAAGGGGTTTGCCAGGAACCTCCCCTCCAGGACACAGAAGGCCCATTTCTCAGGCCCCTTCTCCCCACGTCCAGGCCTGCTCACCATTTCAGAGGGTGAGTGAGACTCCAGGAGGGACGGGAGAGGAGTGACCAGGGGCCTGTGTCCAGGACAGCCTGGCTGGGGGTCAGAGGGCAGGCCGGCCAGGCCTGGGGCTGGGGCAAGTGCAGGACTGGCCGCCACACCTGCCCCTCCCAGGAGACGAGTCACTCTGGGGACGAGGGGGTGGCGATGGCCAAGGGCTTAGAGATCCCCCAGCAAATCTCAGGAACGGGTAACGAAGGCTCTGCTTTGGGCGCTAAGAAGACACTTTCAGACTGGGGATGTGTCCACCTGCAGGACCTCATGGACAGTCAGAGGACCTCATGGACCTCCCCTGGGCATGGCAGAGCCAGACCGAGGGTCTGTCTCCTGTGTGCTCCAGCCCCGCACCGAGGAAGGATCTGGATCCCGATAAGGATCATTGACAGCTGCGCTGCAGTCCTCAGGCAGAGTGGAAACAGCCTCCAAGGGAGGCCCTGGTGCTGAAACCTCGGTGCCCTGGTTTTCCAGCCCAAAAACTCACAACTCGAGAACGGCAAAGCTGGGACGTTCCTGGTGGTCCAGTGGTTAAGACTCTGCATTTCCAATGCAGGGGACGAGGGTTCGATCCCTGGTTGGGGAACTAAGATTCCACACACACCACTGTCACTTTCGTATCAGCTACTGTCGAGAAAGAGGGTGGATAATATGCAAGTGACTGAACACCAACTCGACAGATGTGAGTTGGAGCAAACTCCGAGAGAGTTTGCCCCTTTTGGCTGCATGGTACGGGCAAAAGTAAAAAAAGAAAGAGAGAAATGCAAAGCCTGTCTGGCCAAGGGCTGGGAGGATGAGTCTGTTGAGACGGGATGACATCAGAACATCGAGGTTCCTCCATCCGTGTGTGAACCTAGTGGATTAGACAAGGAACAGCCATGCTTCCTGAGAAAGTCCTGAGGCCCTGGGCCACCCCACCTGCAGGGAACCCAAAGCCTAGCCTGGGTCCCAGCCTCACCCAGGCCCCTGGCTGGCAAGGGCTGGCAGGACCCACCCTTGGCAGGGGCCCTTTGGGGAGGTCTTGCCCACAGGTCATGGGGGGCTGAAGGGCGCCCCTCAGGGGTCTCCCAACTTGGCAGTGAGCAGGCAGCCCACACTCAATTTTTTTCCCTGAAGAGGAAGGAGAGGAACCCTCCTGGGAGGATAAAGGACCACACCCCAGAAGGGGGTGGGTGGCGGTGGTGGAGGGTCAGAACGACGAACTCCCTCCTATTCCTGCTACGGACGCAGGCCGGTCTGATGAGGACTGCGGACCCGGCTCCCCAGGGCCTCAGCCAGGCTGCTGGGCGAAGATGAGGGAGCTGAAGGTGTCTTCCTATCAGATCACCTCCTCGGGGTGGGGGGGCCTCCCCATCCCTCCAACCGGAGGTGGCCCCTTCCACCTCCTCTCTCCCACCTGGCGTTCCAAACCACACCAGCCTGCTCGAGTTTCTTGGCAGCACACATTGCCATCAGAAATTATCCTGCCTTTTCTGGGCTGGCTTATTGTTGTCGCTCAGTCACGTCCAACTCTTTGCAACCCCATGGACTGCAGCACACCAGGCTCCTCTGTCCTCCACTGTCTCCCAGAGTTTGCTCAAACTCATGTCCAGGGAGTCTGTGCTAAGTTGCTTGCGTCTTATCCATCCCCTTTCTTGACAGTAGCTGATACGAAAGTGACAGTGGTGTGTGTCTTGCAGAAAACGCCCCTGGACCTCATCCCGAGTGCCAGGTGCCCAGCAGTTCCCCAGGGAAGCATCTATGAGTGCAGACGAGGGTGGTGCGGAGTGAAGAAGAGAACGGGACAGGCCCCTAGCTCCCCTGGCCGAGGATGCTGGATGGTACCGAGGGCAAAGGGCTAGCCCGGGTCTGCACAGTCCGCCCACGGCAGGGCCCTAGGATGACGAGCCCCTCCGCCCTGCACCAAGGGTCAGCTCCAGGCCCTCTCCCATTCTTCACTCTGCACCGGGGGTGGGGCTCTGCCATCTGTGCCTCCCCGCCAGAGGCTGTGCCCACGGACGGGCTGGGAGAGCCCTCGAGGCTGGAGGAGGCGCATCACTTTGCCTGCTTCCTGCGGCCGCCTCTGCTCCTCACCCGAGAGCGTCTGGTCCACACACAGCACTTGCTTCCAATTTGTAGCTTTTCCAACATTCACGGAGCCCACTTCACGGCCCTCCCTGTCCTCAGCCCTGGTGGGCCTGCGGACCCCACACTGCCGAGCCCCACCCTCCCAAGGGCAACCCCTCCCGCTGTGGCCCTCACCGTGGGAGCATCTCCCTTTCTCGGTCTTCAGGAACCTGCCTAACCATCGTCCACACTGAACTCTCCAACCCATGGGGTGGTTTCCGCCCCCTGCAGAGGGTCCCAGCAAATCCAGGCAGCCTGGCACATTCCCCAGGCACAGGGCTCTGGAAAGGAAACAGCTGCAGCGTTCCCTACCCCCCACCCCCGCCAGAGCCACCACCCAGTCAACAGAGATTAAACGTAGGACAGGCCCCTGCACTGTTTCAGGGAAGGGGGCTGGGCCTGGTGGCCTTCAGTGACATATGACGATGTGAGCTCACTGCTGCTGCTCACAGATGAAGCTCGTGGTGATTCGTTATATTTTGGAACCAACTATTCCTTTTGTTTTCCAAGGCAGGGGAAAAAAAAAGCCACCCTTCTCCCTCCCCAGCAGGAATTATCCAAGAGTTCTACTATGCCTAACTTTCAAAGGAGGCATTGTTAATCTTCTCGCCATAAATAGGCAATTAACACCCACTCCCGAGTCCAGGCAAAACCCAGTTCCTGCCAGCTCTGGGACACAGCGCAGGACTGGCCCTCTTGCGTGGCATTCGCTTTCTGAAGTTCTCAACAGGGGCCTGAGGCTGCAAGAAGAGGGCAGGAACTCAGGACAGCTGATTCCACAAAAATGTTTGAGGGAGTCTCGGTCGCTGCCATGCTTGAGGACAACCGAGGACTGTGTTACCAAAGGGCCTAACTTCATACGACCCGAGTCCGCACGTAAGCCAGCAGCCTGTACAGGAGGAAGGCACGGGCAGGCGGCAGGCACGTCGGCTGGTAATTAATCACGTCCGTCTCAGGGACACGGCTCCCTGCTTCCCGGTCTCAGGGCCTCCCAGGGGCTGACCCACCGGCTCACCGAGGGCGTGGAGCGCCCTCCCGGGGGTTGTGACCCCGACATCCCCGATGAGGCAGGAATAGGACGGGAACGCTGGACTGCTTCCGGGTTTCTGTCAAGCGGCCCCTTCCCCTGCATCCTTCCCAGCTGCGCAGGGCTCCCTGGGCTGTGTGGGTAGGTTCTCATTTTCCAGAGATGCCGCCCCAGGCAACGTAAACAGACCCAACGCGGCACCCCTGAGATGTGACCCAGCAGGACGAGCCTGCAGGGCTGCGGGCAAGACCTCCTGTGGCCCTGAGTCCCCAGCCGAGTCCAGGAGAGAAGACCCAGATTCAAGTGGACAAGAGCAGGGACGCTTCAGCAAAGGAGATGGAGGCTAGAGGCAGGGGTGACGGGAAGGGTAGGAACGGAGCTCCCGGGGACGGCAGAGGGAGCCTGATGCGCAAAGGGTCGGGGGCAGGATGGCTCCAAGGACACGTGTGGAAACAAAGTGAATCACGGGGATCAGCTACCCGTCACTTGTAGTGAGGGAAGATCACAGAGAAATACAGGCAAAGCAAGGTGGGATAACACGAGGGCCTTACCGCCAGCCAACTCTGAATGCAGCAGCTTAAGGAACGTTATCGTTGGGGATTATGGTGATGGATGCTCAGCCCTGTGAGTGAGGTCTGTGACCACGGTGACTTGGACGCTAGTGCAAGATCGATCCCCTGGCTGGGCCTGCTGGCCGTACCTCTGGGATGTTTGCACCCCTTACAAGGAGGTGTGTGTCCACATTGGTCCATACTAGCATGCCTGCCAACAGCCGGCCCCACCCCTAAGTCCACGCTGCTGGAGGGGGGCTGTTACTCCCCTGCTTAAAACTCTCTTATGCTCCCCCCACTGCACTCTGAATAAAAGGCAAGCGTCTTCAGAGGGCCTGCCAAGAAGGTCCCCCGTGCTCAGGGCCCTTGCCGCCTAGTCCTGCTCCGGGCACACTGGGCTCCTCCTGCTCCACCTGGCCCTGTTCCGGGCGCACTGGGCTCCTCCCCGCCCCCTCCTGACTCCAACCTTTGCACACGCACTTCTGCTAGTAGCCCCTGTGTGCACACTGGCATGGCTGCCTCACAGCTTATGGCCCTGCTCATGTGATTCCAAGGTACTGAGAGGACACCCCAGAAGCCTGGCCCCTTTAAATGCCCCAGAGATGGCCCAGTGTGTGCAGTAACCTGGACAGGGTACAGACGCCACGCCGCGCCAGGCTCCTGGTCGTTCACTTGCTGCCCGACACAGGGTTCGGGCCACTGAGCAGGGACCGCCATACGTAGGAGCCTCCCTGGGAAACGCCCAGCACCACATGTGAGACGTTTTCTAGACGTTTCTCACCAAGTGGGATGGGGAGATGTCCTCCAACGTGCTTTCCACCTGCCCACAGGCTCTGGCCTCCTGAGGGGGGTGCGGCCAACTCAGCACCTGGCACCAGAGTGGGGCCCAGCGAGGCGAGGGCACCCCGAGCTCATCTGGCTCATCTGGGCCTCTGGCTTATGCAGCGGGCTCCCCCCAACTCCTGTGAACCCCCCAGAGTTTTGTCACCTCAAACACCCTTCGGCTCAGCGAGGCTCTTGATTAAAGCATGGAAAATCACCAAGTGGCATTAGAAGCTGCCTCCCTGGCATGTCCCCAGTTGAACTCCTTCTATTTTTCTTTTTCCTGGGAGATCAAAGCTATTGTGTCAACACTCGGCCCTGATCCGAGTGACCTTAAGCAGATTGCTTATGCAACCTGGTGGCTGTGCCTGGGGACGCAGGAGGGATCCAGGGGGTTTCCTCAAATTCTGAGAACCCCTTTTGGGTTTTTTGGAGAGAAAAGAAGGACTGCGGTGTTTTGGAGAGGAAAGAAGGACTAGAGAGAGCTGAAACTGGTTGCCCGCCCTGGCCTCACCCTGTTCCAGGCCGCGGGGTCACAGCACCCTTGTGCCAGGGGTGGCGAGCCCGGCTCTCATCTGGAGCCAGGAGGCAGGCTGCGGGGAGCGGCTCCGCTGTTACAGCATCGCCCTGGCTGGAACCACACCACCAGAGTCCCGTCCAAACCCGTGGGAAACGGAACGGTCATTCTCACGCTTTCCAGACACCAAAACGGAGGCTTACAGAGGTGACCCGCCCAAGGGCACCAAGAGCTCAAACAAGGGAAGGAATGGGGAGCCAAGCCCCCCTGACCCCAGAGCTCATGCTTCACCTCCATGGCCTCTGCGTCCCTTGAGCGTGAGCCACCGGGGAAGGGCGCCTGGGGGTGGATTGAGCCACAGGAAGAGCCCCAAAGCCGGCTTTCCCAGCCTCCTCCAGGGAGCCACGTGGTTTTGGGCAACTCACCAACTCTCTCCTGACTCTCAAGCGAGGGGTGGACAAGGGCAGAGGTGGCGTATCAACTAGCAGCGGCTGTGAAGACCACTTCAGGGGAGATTCTAGACGGCCTGTGAGTTCAACCGGAGTGCCTGCCCTGGGCACAGCAGGAGCTGCCACCCTGGGCATCCGTCATTCTGACAGCCCGGGTGTCAAGGGCCCTCTTCCTCTGTTCAGACCCAGCCTGTTCCCTCATCAGAAGCAACCATTCCTACGCATCCACAGTGGGTTTTGGCTTGGCTTTTTAAAAAACATTTTGGCCATGCCACGCGGCTGGCAGGATCTTAGCTTCCTGACCAGGGATTGAACCTGGGCCACGGCAGAGAAAGCACCAAGTCCTAACCACCAGACTGCCAGGGAATTCCCAGGCCTTTCCTCTTATTTAGCATTTATTTCATCTCAGTTGGAACTCCAGGGCTTCCCATGACTGTTCCTCTAAGATCTTCGCACCCATCCGCATTCCGCATTGTAGAGGGCGACCCACCTCTGAATTCCTCTGCCTGCTGTCTGCAGGGTTCCCCAGGCTGTCAGGAAGGGTGCTGAGGGTGCAACGTGGCAGGAAGCTGGAGCCGAGGAGGTGGCCGCCCCTGGCAGAGGGGGACAGAGAGCCATAAAGGCCTGGGCGACCCGGCCTGGGCCCAGGGACCCTGCCAAGAGAAAGCCCAGCTGGCCTGCAGCTGCCAGGCTGCCCGAGCAAGAAGGGAGTGCGGCAGGTGGGGTGAGGGCCACCCCTCGGGAAAGGCAGTCCCTCCGCACACAGAAGGGGGCAGGGGGCCAGCCAGCAGCCACCTCGCCCAGGGACCCTGCCGGCAGAGCGGCATGAGCTATTGACGAGCCTCTGAGATGACCCTTCCGGCGACTTCACACATCAAGCCCTCCCCGTCAGAGCCCACGCAGCCCTGTACCCGTCTGCAGGCCCCGGCTCTCAGCATAGCTTCCAACTCAGGCTTCTTTCTTACCCCAAACTGCCCCCTGGCCAGCTTTCACAGGCCCCTCCAACATCTGCTAACACAACAGTTGCTGCCTGTTCAGCGGCCTGTGCTGGGAGGTGCGGGCCCACAGTGTGTGGGCCGCTGCAATCAATCAAACCTCTGTTCCAACCCTCGGACCCCTCCTTGCAAGCATCTCCCTTCTGTCGGAGGCACTGTGGGAAATACAACTTGTTGCTCTTTCAAGATGACCAGCTTGGACTTAAAAAACACGGCAGGGCCTGTGACACCCACCCAGGGCACGGCGTTTGGTGGCTCATCTTTAACTGTTGCTTTTAAATGGCAGCCCCGCTCCTGGATTCTTGCCTGGAGAATCCCATGGACAGAGGAGCCTGCACGCCACAGTCCATGGGGTCGCAGAGAGTCGGACACGACTGAGCACACTCACATACCTGATCCAGGTCTGAGTGGCCACGTGCAGCCCAGGGCTTGCTGGGAGTCAACCAATGCTGGGCGGTCAGACTAGGTTTCAAAAAAAGCAGGAGCTAATAATCCTGTCAGTGAAAGTCCCGCTAATAAACAACTCACATGTTCAGGCTGGGCCCTGCCCTCCTTGGCACACGCTGCCATTTTTCAAAAGGGAGGCTGAGGCTTCATATACAACACCAGGCGGCAGGGGCCCGAGGAAAGCGGCTCGGGGAGGTCGAGGAAAGGGTCAGATCTGGCACGGCCGCCTCCGAGCCTCTTGCTCTGTGGACAGAGCAGCTGCAGTTGCAGTTCCAGGGAGAGAGGGCCTTTCGGGGCCAGGTCCTTGCGTCATCTGCCCCCTAGGGCCTCCTCCCCACAGTCACCCTCCCCCACTCGAGACCAGCTCCCCCGCCTGAGAGCAGGGCAGGCAGGTTTTAAGCAGCAGAGACACGTGGATATGTATGGCTGAGTCACCTTGCCGTGCACAGGAGATGAACACAACGCTGTTAATCGCAAGACTCCAATGCAAAATAAAAAGTTAAAAAAATAATATTCAGAATTAAAAAAAAAAGGAGCAGCAAAGACAATCTGAAAGCAATTGCTAACCACCCCGCCCCCACCCCCACCCCACTGCTGTGGGAGCCGAGCCACCATTGCCGCCAGCTGGACCGCTGTGCCCACACCCCGGCTGGGTGGGCAGGGGTGCCCAGCGGGCTCCCACAGTCCCCTCCATCCTGGTTCCCCGGGTGACAGACACAAGACAAGGATGCTCGCGCCGACCTGCCTCCTCGGGCAGGTGGCGATTCAGATTCCGCCCCCATCTCACAACCCCCGGCCCTCCTCGCAGAGCCCACTGCAAGCAGAACACAGCCGCAGGCCAGGCCTCCTTCCCATTTCCAGAAGCCAAGGATGAGGCAAGAAGAGGAATCGACAAGAAGTGAGTGGCCAGGACAGAAGGGAGGGGGGCGGTGCTGAAAACAGAAGGAAAGAGATGGACGAATGAAGAGGGGAGTCTGCAGAACATCGCCCTCGGGGCCGGTTTCTGCCCCTGGAGATGCCCAGAGCGAGCCCTGGGACCCCCACCATGACGACGGTCAGCATCCGTCAGCTCCCTGGGCGGGGAGGGCCAGAGCACGGGTGATGTGCGTGTAGACAGAGTCACACAGGTGTGTCAACAGATAATCAGACACACACAGACCCTTATACGCAGACCTCCATACATAAGCTACACACATACATATACCCGGACACAGGCACAAGGACACATCTGCTCGACACACGTACACATGTGCACACACGTGATTTCCTGTTCCTCCCAGCAGTCCTACATTGATGGCAGTGGTCGGCACAGTATTTATCTGCTATACAGAGATGTGAAGCACTTTTCCCAGGGCCACCAGCCTTCTGCCCCATCTCTGAGGCTGTCTGATTTATCAATGTTCCCTGCCCAGCCAAGTGAGGACCTAAAGGGGAACATCGCACTCCAGGAGGGGTGCCCAGGCCCGAGATCACACCTACCCTCATGCCCCAGGCTTCCAGCTGAGAGCCTGCCCCTCAGAGCGGGGCCCACCCACAGCTCCCTGGCTCCTTGTGGGCATGAGGCAAGCCCGGACCTCACAGCATTTGGTCTCTCCGCCCGCCTGCCTCTCTCGGGGTCTCTCCCTGGTCCTTTTTCCACCGACAATCTAGAGAGGCTCCGGGGTGCCCCTGGGGGCTTACACATGGACCCTGGGTAAGGTCTCAGCCCTGGTCAGCACCACTGGGTTGGGGGCGGGCCACAGCTTCTCAGAGCTGCCCATCATCCCAGAGGTCCAACCAAAGCACATTCGCTTTGCACCTGCAGACTGAGTCTCTCAAGCACCTGGGCCTAGAGCCCATGCACACAGGGGCTCCCGGAGGACGAAGCTCACCTGGAACCCCTCCCGCCAGGTAGACAAACGTACAAACCAAGATCCAAAGACCCACGAGAGTGTCTGAAGGTCCAGTGGAGGGAATGAGAGCAGGACGTGAGGAGCAGGGCTGACCCTTGGCACAGGACGCCCGCCCCGGTGGCTACTGATGCGGGGAGCCCACACGGAGGACAGGGTCTGGGGGCAGGAAGTCCCGCGCCAGCGACACCGGCTCACAGGGTATCAGGCACAAGGCTCCTATATGCTCCAGACTGCATTCAGGGCTCTTCAGATGCACAGACGTGGCCCTGGGCCTGGCTTTTTGAGGTTCCTGGAGGAGCAAGGCCCACTTTCCAGGGCCATGAGTCATCCAGCGCGGGAGTCGAAGCAGGCGCCACCCCACGGGAAGAGGGCAGGCTGGGTCCAGAGGCTCGGTGGGGGGACAGCTCGGGCCCATCTGTCTCCAGGCCTCTGGCTGCAGCCTTCAGGCCCACTTGCCTCCCAGGGGCCCCTTCTCTGCTTTCCCTGGACTCTGCCCTCCCCAGGCCTTGGCTGGGAAAAGACAGGCGGACAGAGGGCAGCCTCCTCAGGATCTCGGAGGCCTGTCTGGAGCCGATGAAGCAATCTATACATCTGGGCATGGCCCCACCAAACAATGTATTTTTAAATGGCTTCTCCCAAGTGAGGGCAGGAAATGTCTCTGACGATGCCCGTGGTGTTATTCCAACTTGTGGCCAGTAAAATATAATAACACGTGTACATTATTTTTATTACCTATCTAGCTTATTAGCTAATAAAATAAGCTCAGCATTAAAAATTTAACTGAAGCCGTTTTATCGCACCCAGAACTCGTGGCTCTGGATTTTCTTCAGAAGATTTTCTTTGCCCAAATCTGTCACCTTTCCAGCATTTTTACCTATTTACATTTCTCCAGGAAGGAAAATTCCACTTGCCTGTCCAACCTGAATGAATGTGTTAGATCGCTGACCAGCTCGGACTCACCTGGAGCAGCGATGGGGAGGAAGGGAAAGCGGTGATCGGAGGGCTGGGGGCGGGGGTCCCGCTGGGTCCTCCCTTTGGGTCCTCCCCAGAGGAACCCCATGGGCACAGAGAAAGGCAGGCACCACGCGCTGGTCCAGAGCCAGGGCCTGGGCTCTCAGACAAAGGTGGCCAGAAAGAGCGGACCTGGGGGCCAGGCTGGGGCTCTGGACCACAGACACCTGCCTCTCTTCCTTTTGGGGGTGGGGATCTGTAGGTTGGGATGGAGGACTAAGGGAGAGAGGAGGAAATGCCATCAACAGAAGCTGTGTTTTCCATTCTCAGCTGAAAGGAGGCCTGACGAAAAGGCAGCACTGGCCACCGAAGGAAGGCAGTGAGGCCCGCCTGGGAAGGAGTGGACACGTCAAGCCTGCCTGTTTGGACGTGGCCACATGCTCACAAGCAAGGCCAACCTCTCACCGCCAAGCGGGTCTCCGTTCCCTCAAGCCCAGCCGCGACTGAAGCTCAGATAATAAGACTAGAAAAGATGGCCCTGAGCACCCGAGGACCCCCTGGACCCAGAACCCACCATGCGCGTCTGTCCTCGAGGGGCCAGCCCTGCTCCTGGGGCTCTGACCCTCGGGACTCCCCAGTGAGAACCAATGCAGGCAGCTCTCCGGCTTGGAGACCGTTCTGATGATGGTACATTAACTCCAAGTTCAGCTCACTCAAACCAACACCCGAGGCCAAGCACGAGGGAGGGCGGCCAGGGCCCTGAGACACAGAGGATGACGCGCGAGTGACAGGACGCGTGGCCAGAGGCTGCACCTCCATGGACAGCGAGGATGAGCGCCATTTCTTGCTGGACGCACGCTTTTGGCAGCTCAATCACAAGAGTGCATGCCTTACCCCGCTACCCTGCCCCTGTTCTCTCATCCTCTGAAACCGTCACTCACTGCCGTGATCTCGGGATCAGCATGATCTGAGTAATGCTGAACCCGCCTGTGTGAATGGTTCCTACGGCAGCTGCGGGGATGGGGGCTCCTGGGGGAGGCCCCTGAGAAGGGGACCCCCAGCGTCTGTGAGGCTGCGCCTGCCTCTTCCTAGCTGTCTACTCCTCACAGTCAGCACTGCTAGCGCTGGGAGAGAGCGCTTCTGCTTTGAAATGGCAATGGCTTTAAGGGTGGGGGGTGGGGGGCTTGATTTCATTTTTCACCGTATCAGATTTTAAGGACGAGGGAATGAACCAGCTTCCCGGGCCTCTTCGACGTGGGCACCCTGCCCTTGCCCAGGCTGGACCAGGGGCCGGGGAGGCTCAGAGACGCCCCTGCTGGCTTCTGCAGTGCCTCCTCGGGGCGGGGCGGGGAGGGAGCTCTTACCTGTGCCATCTTGGCAAGATCCAGGGAGGGCCTCTGCTCCTGTGCCTCCTCGGGGCGCCGCCGCTTGATGCCCACCTTCTTGTCGTTAAGGACGCAGGGCTGGGAGCGGCTGCGGGCCAGCCCACCCGAGCGCCTGGCCGGCTCCGGCGTCGAGGCGGGGGTGCTGCTGGCGGAAGGCGGGCAGTACTCCGCAAAGGAGAACTGCTCATGCGAGCAGGACAGGGAGCGCTGCATGTCCAGCCGGCCGCCGCCCACGGGGCTTGCCACGGGGCCCCAGAGGTCGCCCGCCTGTCCGCAGGTGGCCGGGCCCGGCGCCCCCGGGCCGGGCGGGCCACCGGGCCGCGGGTGGAGTCCCACCGAGTCGTAGGGCGAGGAGAGCGCGTTGGCGCGGGATGGGAGGCTGAAGCTGGAACTCCGCTGCATGGTGCTGAACCCGTTGGAGTAGCGCTGCACGCTGCCCCCACTGTAGCAGCGTCTCTTCTCCACCGGCGTCCAGACTTTGGACCCCAAGGGCCTCCACGAAGTCCGGCAGCTGGCCATCTCATCCGAGAAGGACAGCGACCGGCACTGGCGCTTGCTGGGAGGCGCGGACGGGTGCCCGTTGTGGTCGCTGAGGCTGAGGTCTTTGATCAGGTTGGTGACCGCGCAGGCGGTGGCCGCCTCCCGGTGCCACAGGGCGCCGTCCTGGCACTTGTCCGGCAGGCACTCCCAGATGCTGGCGCTCGGCTGGTCGATCTGAAGGGGGCACTTCCTGTCCAGGTCTCGCCATCTGTCATTTTCTGGTTCAGAAACGACAAAAAAAAGAGAGAAACGGGGCTTTGAGAAGGGCCTTCGTGCTGGTCCTCTCTCGCCTCACCAAGAACCCGTTTTAAACAGGAGGTTAGAGACAGAAAGGCCCTTAAAAAAGCCATCCAGTCTGGCCTCGCTTTACAAATGAGAAACTGAGGCTCAGAGGGACGGACGTGAGTCCCGAGGTGCTGAGTCAGACGCAGGGCAGCCCCACGACTCCTGACACGGTTTTCTTTCCAACATACTGCACGGCCTCCCGCGCTAAGTCACTTCAGTCACATCCAACTCTTTGCCACCCCATGGACCTGAAGCCCACCAGGCTCCTCTGTCCCTGGGATTCTCCAGGCAAGAATACGGAGGACCACTGCCATGCCCTCCTCCAGGGGTCTTCCTGATCCAGGGATGGAACCCATGTCTCCTGCGGCTCCTGCACTGCGGCGGATTCTACACCACTGAGCCACTGCAGAAGCTCTAGCCGCCCAGGACAGTTTGAAGCACTACTGTTCACCCCAAAGGCCTGTCCTCCTCTAGAAGCGAAACCGACTTGCCCGGCCTCTGCCCTGGCCGGCAGCAGACCAGGGATAACGCGTCTGCTACGTCCCATCTCAGGGCTCTCTGCTCTGGGGCTGGGACTCGACGGCCTGGGGGAAGACCATGACCAAAGGTGAGTTTGTCGGGACCCCCAGAGTGGCTGGTGGTGCTGCCAGGTTAGCTGACCTGAGTTCCCTTTTGAAAATGAAGGCAGACGATAGAAACGGGATATTTTATTGATTTACATCCCCTCCAACCAAAATGCTCCACAGCCAACCACAACAACAGCTGCCAATCACTGAGGACTTTGCTTGTGTTCACTTGCTAAAATCTAGGACAAGGTTGCTAAAGTCCATAGAATCAAGTTTTGGGCTGCAAAGAGACCTAAGTGTACAATTTAAACCTACATATTGGGGTATCTCTTTGAACTCACGGACAAACAAGCCAACCCTGCTAGGAACTATGTGTTGTTTTTCTGCTATGGAATCAGGCCATGTGCTGAGAATCTGAGGAGTTCAAAGACAGATCTGACATAGTTAATAATATAGAAGCAGAGTTAAGAAATACACTGTGCTGCTGGGAATCAACATGTTAGCATGTTTCTGGTTTTCTCTAATCTCCACATCTTCATAAACTCTGCAAATGTGAACACAGAGAAAAGTATGGTTTGAGTCAGTCAGTCAGTAGTAGAAGTAAAACCTGAAATGACAGTCAGCAGGTATTTCACGCACGCTGGTTCTCAGCACCGCAGTCAACTACTGTGCAACCCCCGCGGGTGGTGGGTGTGACCTGCGGTGTGCCCTGCATGGCTACCATCGCTGCCCAGATGGGGAGACCCAGGCTTGGGGAGGTGGGGTAGTGGCCCCGAAGCCACAGCTAACAGGTGAAGAGATGCAAGCTCCCATCCCTACCCAAAGCCCTCTGCTCTCTTCACTACACAGTGGCACTGAGGCAGCTACAGGGGAATCTCACCTCGGCCCTGCCCTCAAGGAGTCTACCAGTCATACAAGATCGGCCATCACTCAGAAACCTGTGACATCACCTACGGGAGTGCAAGGACTGGAGGACCGTCTCCTCTACCAGGGGCCACTCCTCAAAGGGCCCGAGAGACACACCTGAGGCAGGGACTGAGCCCATGGTGAATGTCACGGCCAGCAGCTACTTGCTGGGGGAGCGTCACGAGCCAGAGGAAAAGCCAGAGGGGTTCAACGTGTGCTCTTTCCTTGAGGGCCCCTTACGCAGCCATGGGACTCAGAGCCTGAGGGGCTGGGACCCGGGGCAGGGGACATGCATAAGTTGTCCAGAGGCTGTTCCCATGTGTCGGGGGGGGCCGTGGTCCTTAGAAGTTGGAGATGCAGGAGAGAGACCTGCCTCGTCAGGCCAGCCAGGAAAAAAGCAGGATTGATGCTAACTGTCCAATTCATCTCACCTCTGAAATCTGCCTGGGCCCTGGTGCATGGCCAGTCTTGATATGTGTTTCTTTAAACCAACCTGACAGAGCATTACCAAAATTTACCTTTTTGCAAATAGCATTTACTTCGTTCCAAATGGGCTTCCCAGGTGGTGCTAGTGGTAACCCGCATGCCCATGCAGGAGACATAAAGAGAAGTAGGTTCGATCCCTGGGTCAGAAAGATCCCCTGGAGAAGGAAATGGTAACTCACTCCAGTATTCTTGCCTGGAGAAGTCCCTGGACAAAGGAGCCTGGAGGGCTGTAGTCCACAGGGTCACAAAGAGTTGGACACAACTGAAGCGACTTAGATGCATGCATTGTTCAAAATAGGTCTTCATTATACACTATTCCTCAAGGAGTCACCATTCTTTCAAAAGAGGTTCAATATGACATTTATCAGCAGTTGAAAGTTCAGTAAACTAATAGTAAAATTAAAAAACAAATACAAACTAACAATGACTTAGTCACGACCATCTCTGATTGAGAAGAATAAAACTTATTCTTCAAAAAAAAGTGGAGATTTACATATGATGATGTTCTTCAAAATGACATGCTGCTGCTGCTGCTAAGTCGCATCAGTCGTGTCCGACTCTGTGTGACCCCACAGAAGGCAGCCGACCAGCCCCCCCTGTCCCTGGGATTCTCTAGGCAAGAACACTGGAGTGGGTTGCCATTTCCTCCTCCAATGCGTGAAAGTGAAAAGTGAAAGTGAAGTCGCTCAGTCGCGTCTGACTCGTAGCGACCCCAGGCTCCTCCGTCCATGGGATCTTCCAGGCAAGAGTACTGGCGTGGGGTGCCATTGCCTTCTCCACAAAATGACATGAGTGATAGCAAAATGATAAACACAACTAAAAAGGTCCTATGGGGGAGAGGGGTGGTTAAATAAAGCATCAAGGAATAACATGGAACATGAAAAAAGCGGTTTCAAAGAATATCAATGATGTGGGGAAATGTTAATGATGGAATACTAGACATAAAGAAAAGGACATAAAACCATAAAGATAGCGTGACTCCTCTTTAGTAAAACATGCATGTTATATGGGAAGATAAAAAGGAAACCAAGCCCACATGTTCACAGTCAATTGGCAGAGAGCTAGTTGATTTCTCTCCTTTTCGTTTCTTGGGGTTTCTACGTTATCGGTAAGGACAAATATGTGGAGGGCTGGGGGCCTAGGGCCCCATGCTCCTCTGGGTTTGCTCCTTCGGTCTTTCAGGAAGTCCTTGCCAAACAATGCTCGCCATGGACTGCTCTTTCGGGACAAGGCCCTGAGGTGCCCAGTGGGCCAGTGGCCGGCTAAGCAAGGAACCGAGGAGCCGACCAAGGGCGGTGAAGGCTCCAAGACAGCGCCACCACAGCCCCGACTTGAGGAGCCGGGAGCCCGCGAGAAATGGTCTCTCTCGCAGGCCCTGGGAGACCAGGGAAGTCAAGGAGAGGGATTCTGTCCTCAGAAGATACCACTTTCTGCTCCCTTTTTACCTCACCGCCCTGGAACTTTCCCATCTCTGGGAAACCATGAGAAAAGGGGATGGCAGAGGAGCCAGTTAGGGATGGACATTCTGTCTCTCTCACTCAGCAGGGCCCTTTGCTCTGCAGTGGCCACCTGTGATCTCGCTGCTTCCTGACTGGACCCCTCGGGGCTCCCTAGTCCAGTCCGATCTCCTCTCTCTCTCCAGAGAACTTTCGGAGGCCCCCACATGTTCACAGTCCGTCCCCTGCAGCAGCTTCCCGTGGCAAACACTCCAGCCTGGTGTCCAGGCTCCGTCTGCACATGGTCTCCCCAGGAGGCCCATGCTGCAGACGCTAAACCTCCCATCACGGCACAAGTCAGACAGGAATCAGGGATACCAAGGCATTCCTTGAAAATCCTTGAAACAGCCCTCGAGGGCTCCTGGTTTCACATCCACAGCCCTGAAGAGCCCATAAAACTACAGCTTAATAGAGCGACTGCAGGAATGAGCGCGACTAATATCTACATTCAGAGGAGTGTGCACACAATTTTTGTGGTTGTTGCTGTTTTGTTATTTATTTTTGCGGTGCTGGGTCTTCACTGCGGTGGGCAGGCTCAGCAATCGTGGTGCATGGGGCTCAGCTGCCCTGCGGCACGTGGGATCTTAGTTCCCCGACCAGGGATCGAACCCATGTCCCCTGCATTGGAAGGTGGGTTCTTAATCGCCGGACCACCAGGTAAGTCCCCCATGTGATTTGTTTTGAGGTTAACTCTCAAATCCCCAGTGGGAACTGGGGTTGGGTGGCTAACTCGAATGCGTTCCTACCCCCCTATAGGAACTACCCCTGTGTTAAAGAGGAAGTCTCTCAGTTCAGTTCAGTTCATTCGCTCAGTCGTGTCCGACTCTTTGCGACCCCATGAATCGCAGCACACCAGGCCTCCCTGTCCATCACCAACTCCTGGAGTTCACTCAGACTCACGTCCATCAAGTCAGTGATGCCATCCAGCCATCTCATCTTCTGTCATCCCCTTCTCCTCCTGCCCTCAATCCCTCCCAGCATCAGAGTCTTTTCCAGTGAGTCAACTCTTCGCATGAGGTGGCCAAAGTACTGGAGTTTCAGCTTTAGCATCATTCCTTCCAAAGAAATCCCAGGGCTGATCTTCAGAACGGACTGGCTGGATCTCCTTGCAGTCCAGGGGACTCTCAAGAGTCTTCTACAACACCACAGTTCAAAAGCATCAATTCTTTGGTGCTCAGCCTTCTTCACAGTCCAACTCTCACATCCATACATGACCACAGGAAAAACCATGGCCTTGACTAGACGGACCTTAGTTGGCAAAGTAATGTCTCTGCTTGTTAATATGCTATCTACAGGACCTTAACACATAAAATGTCTCTTGTAGGGAGGATTCACAGAATCCATTCTCAATTCAGTGCACTGGTTAAATGCGGGTGCAACGTGACCACCATGGATCTGCAGCTCCTCCTCCAAGGGGGAGGAGACCCGGGATGTTATTCTCCTGCCTGTATCCTCCCACCAGCCTCTTACTCCCCATGGAAGAGCCAACTCAAACATCGCCTCCTCTGCAGATCCGCCCCTTCCCACACAAGCCTATGGGCACCTGCAGCGCCTTGCCTAGACTTTCAGTCACGTGTCTCGCAGTAACTGAACCTTCGTTATCTGTTTACGTGTCTGTTTCGTCTGCAGATCTACAAGTTCCAGAGGGCGGTCCCGGCCTGACGTTCCCGCACCCAGCACAGGGCTTGGCACACAGCAGACCTCAGCCGGTGCGGGGTGGAGGGAGGGAAGGGTGATACAGAGCAGATGAAGGCTACACAGCACACCGTGGTCTGTGTATCCCTCGCCCTTGGCCAAGCAGGTCCAACCTGGGCTGTACCATGAATTCCCCAACCCACTGGGGCCAGGGATGGTCGTGTATGGAACTGACTGGGACACTGGCTGGCCTGGCAGTGGCCATGGCCCTATGAAAACACAAAACCCTGCCCGATTCTGAGCTCTTGCTACTGCGTGTCAACACCAGCCAGGTGGCTACTTGTTCTGTCTGCGGAGCAGATAATATTTTAATTGTTTCTATCTTTATCACTTCAAGAAGTACAACATAAAGAAAAGTAAAAACAATCGAGGCTATGTTTAGCCCGTGTGTTTTCCCCCTTTGCTCAGGGAACAGAAGGCGATTTGCTGGGTCAGGTCACCAAACAAAAGAAACAGGAATAGAAGCTAATTTTTAATGGCAAACCGCCCTGAGCGCTGGGCACGCTGTCACGTTGTACAGAAGGCCTCGGTAAGGCTCCAAGGGGAGGACGCCAGACGCCCCCGCCCCTCCATTCAACACCGTCTCTGCACAAACAACCGTAACTCTTTCAACAGTGACGATGGCCGTGGCCACGGGGAGTCCGCTGAGCTGGAGGACTCGGTGTGGTGGGAAGGCTGTGGACCTGGGTTCGAGCCCCAGCTCTGCAAGTGACTTCACCTCTCCGAGTCTCAGCTTCTTCATCCACAGAATGAGAAGACTGACTGTAACCTCTGCACAGAGCCAGCCTGAGAACTGAACCACCGCCTCGCACAGGGCCTGTGAGTACAGGACGGGCTCACGAGACAGCAGCGCGGCCGTGATGACAACACTGGAGGCGACTTGGGTGGTTGAGCCCCAGCCCTCCTGCTTGGGGTATGTCTGGAACGGGGACTTGGGTGTAATCAAAGAGGGGTTTCGGGAGCACCAGAGGGGTATCTGCTGGGGATGTTAAAATGCAGATTCCTAGGCCCAGTCCCTGCCGTGATACACAGAATCTCTAGGGGCAGGAACCTGCCTTTTAATAGACTCCTTGGGTTATTTTCATGTGAAGTGGTTGAGAACCACTGTTCGAGACTGCAGGCTGCACAGGGGCCTGGGTGTCTCTCAGACACCTCCATGGAGGCCCAGTCAGACCATCCAGACACACCAGGAAGCTCCTGCAGGGTGGACCATGCTGGTCTCTACAAGCCTGCGTTCAGAACATCACTGAGCGCTGGCTTTGTTTGGGGCAACGACAGAAAGCAGAATTATGGAGAAGGATGACTTTGCCCTTAGAGTACGTTGAGGTCCCGTTTTCATAGGACAGGGGTGGGGACCCCAAGTTGCACAGCGTGTTCTGGATGGAAAGCCAGTGGGAAAGGCCTTGAGAGGCTGACCGTTCACGTGACGGGACTAGTGGGAGGCCCCCCACCCCCCCAAGACGTGCCGTGGCCTGCGGCTTCTCAGGGAAGGTCCGAGCTTCAAGCCCCCAGCAGACATGGTACGGGCCCAGGACAGTGGCCCCGGCTGCTTAAGTTCTCGGTGGCCCCATGACTTGCAACCCTCAGGGGCAGCTCAGGTTTCTCCATCTCCCTGCTGGGCCAATCTTCACAAGTTTGAGGCTTATACACTGGAGTGGGTGTGGGTGTGTGTGCAGGATACACACGCCCGGGGCTTTTTCTACAGAGGGTGGGGGCCAACCACGCAAAGACACAAATCACACAAGCCATCTAGCTCCCTCACAGACGGACTTGACCAAATGACCTCCAAGCGGACCTTCCCAAGCTGAGGCTCCCCAACTGAGCCTGAAGTTTCTGGGAAGCACAGAAGAAGTTGACGCCCACACCTGGGGGACAGGAACTCAGATTCTTCCCCCTCCCGGCAATGCACACACACACTCACAGGCTTTGGTCTCGAAATCCCTTGACTGGGCAGGGCAGAGGCTGCTGGGCGCACGGATCTCCAAGCTCAGAGGAAGAAAACACCCAGAGGAACACAAACAGCATGTGACCTCAAATGTTCTTGTTTCCATTTCTGCCCTTAAACTTGGAGGGAAATTCCCAGGGCGCCCAGATTCTTAGTGGACTACAAGCCTTCATATTATGTTCACAAGACGGCCTTGGGTATCTTCATGCCGTGTTTGGAGGCTGCTCTATGGTGACATAACCACAACAGAATGTGGTTTCTAGAAGAGGTTAGACACCTGAAGCACAGACCGAAGATACGGAAGGTTCTTGCAGCCGCTCGGGCCGAGCGCGGATCGGGGCCGGCTGACTCATTCTCGGATTTCACACCTGTCTGCTTGTGCTGACACCAGCCTCCCTTCCCCTGCCCTGGGGGCTGGGGCTGTGTTAACTTGGCCTCCAGGCTGCAAGCACTCTCTGCCCGATCTAGGGCAGGGGAGAAGCTCAACCCTTTCAGTGGGAAACTCAGTGTCTTTCTGGAGCCCGCTTTATTACACCAGTCTTATGAAAAGAGCACAGGTGGAAACACACACACAGGACAATGGCATGAGCTAGCCCACAGAGGCACCGCGTGCTTTTAAATGAACTCAGGAGCCCCTGGCCTACGGGAGCACCTCTTTCCCTGAGTCACCAGGATGGAGACCCAACACAGAGCTGGGCCAGGAGGAAAAGGCTCCTGGGCTTTGCCTGCATAAGCCTCAGCCTGGGGCAATGCCCACCTTCACCTGCAATAAATCAGAGAATGTCCATGCATCTTAGGTTCAGGGACAACACAGGATGCCCAGCACCTCAGCCCAGGGCCGGAGAACGAGGGGCCAGGATGGCTGGAGACAAAGTTCCCTGGCCCCACCCAGGGAAGGCGGGCTGGAAGGGCACTGGGGAGATGTCTGACAGGCTGGGGGGTACAGGGGGTTCCTGGGGTCCTGCCGTCACCAGCCAGGTGCGGGTGGCCCGTGGCAGCAGCCACTGCTTATGGGGGGGTTCTTTCTCTTACAGAAAGAGGGCCAGTGGGGATCCCCAGGCAGTGAAGAGGTGTAAACCCCTCCAGACTGGGCACTGGGAGCGTGGGCTGGTCTCCCATCTGTAGGCAGAAGCATGGGCTGGGGCCCTGTGACAGCCCTTCCTGCCTTGAATGGACCTCCTGCTGTGCCCCAACCTCCAGAAATCTGTAGGGAAAAGCTGGTATTCACATGGCGGGACGTCCCCTGGGCAGCCCAGTGGTTGAGACTCTTGTGCTTCCCCTGCAGGGGTCATAGATAGAGCTCCATTCCTGCTTGGGGAACCGAGATCCCACACATGCCGCACAGCGTGGGCCAAAGATGAAACAAAGAGAAAAAGATGAGGGCCACGAAAACTCCGAAGCAACAGAGCGGTCTGTTCCATCCATCGCCTTCGGATTCCCACCCTGGCTGTGTGTTTGCACATGGCATGGGCCATGGGCAGCGGCCAGGGACTCAACTCCAAACCCACGTGTGCAGCAAAGCTGGGCACTGTGACACAGAGCAGGAAACTGGCCACTGAAAGAGCTTTTCAGGAAACTGTCAATATAGCCGCATTAATTGTTAATTAGCTAACCGTGCCCCACCCCCACCCCCCGCCCCCGCAGTGGGATCCTTGCTGAAGTTGAGGGAAAGCCTCAGTGCATACCCCAAGCACAGCTCTTATCCTGCAGGGCAGCAGAGTGCTCCCCCACGTGACGGCTGGGGAGACCAACTCCAGGACAGGATGGCCTCGCGTCTTGCCTAGGGACACGCCACTCGCCAATTCAGCAGTTTGCACTCCTGAGGCCATGCTCCCGCGGCGGGGCCAGGCTACGTCCTAACGACTGTCTCTCCACGTGGAAGTGGCTTGGAGAGGCACCACGCCCGGGTAGGGGTGGGGGGTGCCCACGGCCAGTCTGGCAGCTGCCGTTCCCCGCCCTCTGGCACCTCTGGGACTCCCTCGCCCGTGCCCACCACGTCAGGCCAGCCTGGGTGAGAAGGCAGCCAGGGAGGCTCCCTTTTCAACCGTCAATGGGCATCATGTGCCAACTACACTTTGTACCTACATCCCATCCTGTACCTTGTATCAGAAACGTCTGAAACCAGTAGGTGGTGAAAGGAAAGACTGAAAGCACTCTGCATGGACAAACCTTACACCGTTTTAGAGATGGGAAAACCCCACCAATGCCTACAGTCAATAAGAGTAGTCCCTTCCAGTATCCTTGCCTGGAAAATCCCATGGACAGAGGAGTCTGGTGGGCTATAGTCCATGGGGTCGTAAAGAATCGGACACAAGTATCTGAGTATCTGAGCATGTTAGGTGAGGACCCCTAAACTTCTGTCTCTCATTACTGGGTGGGTGTTCACCTGTTTCTGCACATTTCAGCATGAACCTGGCACAAGAGAGATTGCTTCAGACTGAGAGTGCCCGTCTGCTCCCCCGCAGGTGTGTGGGAGCCTGGGGCTTCTTGGGGGGGACATGATGCTCTTGGTTATGGGAGCTGGACTCCTTTGGTGCTGCCTTGAGCCAAGGATGGTTAGGGAGGGGAAGTGCAGCATCAAATTAAGGGCGCAGGGGCTGGCTAATAGCTTTCTTATAGATCAGTAATCAATTAGAATTAAAAACCTAGAAACAAAAAGAAGAAAATATAATAATAACATTAAAAACCCAGTACCATTTACATTAGCACCAAGAAAGAAGAAGAAAGGAAACAAAATATTTAGGTGTAAATCTAACAAAATATGTACAAGATCTCTAAGGGAAAACTACAAAGCTCTAGGTCTGTACGTACAATGGAACATTATTTAGCCTTAAAAAAAAATTCTGAAACATGCTACAATGTAAATGGATCTTGAAGACACTAAGCTATGTGCAATAATCCAGGGGCCAAGGACAAATTCTGTAGGATTCCATGTGTGTGAGATACCAAGAGTAGTCAGATTCACAGAGACAGAATGGTTATTGCCAAGGATGCGAGGGAGGGAATGGAAAGTTACTGTCTAATGGGTTGTGAGTTCAGTTTGAGAAGTTGAAATTCTGGACATGAATGGTGGTGTTGGTACAATGTGCATGTCTGTAATGCTACTGGATTGTATATTTTAAAACGTTAAATTTCATCTTATGTATATTTTCTCACAATAAAAAAAAAAGGACCAAAATTCTGGTACATTAAAAAAAAAAAAAATAAGAGTAGCCCTTAAAAGCTAAGTTCTAAAAAGTCAGTCCTAGGCACTTTTTATGGACTTTTGTACTAGCCTATTTGGGCTAATAATCAGTTCTTATAGGAGGCCCTGGGTCCAAGGATGATGTGCAGTGTGGCTGTCTCGGAGAGACTGAAAAAGCGGCAGAGACCAGAAATTCTGGCTTCGTTATCACTGCAACTCGTTTCGTTTCAGTCTTGTGTTCGTGTGCTCTTGGAAACCTGAAACACTCAACCTCCAAATGCTGGCTTTTCCCCTCGCTTGCTGCAATCACAGCCCACTTTCAGCAACAAATGACAGGAGGGTGAGAAGACCAAAAGCTACCCGACCTCAAAGTACAGTCTCTTCCTCCTGCACGGCTCAGCACAGCCGACTGGGGTACTCTGTAGAAACTGATACGGGGGTGCCCCCGGGAGCAAGCCTTCTGTGTACAGAGCAGACTTTAACAGCGAGTAATTAAACTTGGAAAGTAAGGGCTTATAATTAAAATGCTGACAAACCTGAACCACAGTGGCACAAGGAGGGCTGCTATAATATTTTTACAATTCCTTTTTATACATAATGTATGATCCTTCTGCTCAAGTTTCCTCTATGTTCTTTGCCTGTGAGATAATTTACATTAATAAATAATTTATTACCATAACTCCTAAAGTAATTATGGGTTTCCACCCAATTTTTTTTTTTTCTTTTTTAAGCATCTGAATCGTTTTGTTCCCCGTCCATGGACTTGTATTTACATGCCTTCTCCTAGTGGCCTTTCGGAAGTAACCGGGGTTGCACGTGCTTGCTCATGTTGTTTGATTTCCCGGTCTCCGGCTCATCCGACGGCTGAAGAGAGAGCAGTGGGCAGAGTCCAGAGTCCTTGCAACACGGAACTCGCTCAACAGGGTGCAAGGAGCCGAGCCCAGGGTGGTGAATGGAGGCCCCTCTCACCCGCTTGCCCTGTTTCACCAAAAGAGATCTGACCCATCCACACGTGACCCTGGGTCAGCGTGAAGAAGCACCTCCCAGGCCCAACCATGGAGGAGCCACGGGGGGTGAGCCACGGGCCAAGGATTCCCTGGCGACTGTCCCACCCCAGCCTGGCTTGGGAAGGTCCTCTTGGGCGCAGCGAGGCCCCCGCGTGCACCCACGAGCAATCACAGCCACGAATGGGGCTGGCTCGCCCGTCGGGCCAGCTGACTGGTGGGCAGACCACATCCCTGAAGCTGCCACCTGACCAAGGTTTCCTGTGTCAGGAACACAATTCCCCGGGCAGACACGGCTCTCCCCAGAGAAGCTGTTTGCAGAGGCAGTTCTGGTTCAGCCCAGGAGGCATGCTGAGGATGGTCTGGGAGGTGAGGAGAGAAACCCAGAGGCACGCCATCGCCTCTGCTATAGAAGGAGCCCTATGGTGCCCAGGCTAGCCAGGCACTCAGCCCTGGCAGGGCAGGCCAGCCGTGGCCTGGCTCCCCTCCACCCTGCTTCTCCCGTCCACAGTCACGCTGCCTTTGTCTCCCCACCCCCACGCTGGAAAAGGACAAAACTACTTCTTTGTATCAAGCTCCCAAACTTGAAGGGAGGGGACAAGACCCGCGGGGAGGGCCCTGCAATCCAGCTCAGGATAACTAAGCCTGAAGTATTTAAAAGCCAAAACATGGTTGTGAGCGCTGATATTAGTAACACATTTTATCTCCGTGGGTGCAGAGGAGGCTGAGCTCCCGGCAAGGGCAGCTTCTCCAGAGGAAGCCAACGGGCCCTTCCCACCAAACACACTTGCCTGGGTTTTCTTATGAACACTCGCGAAACCCTCCAGCTCATTCCGGTGTCCAGCAAGGACCCCTGCATGGGGGCTTGAGAGGGAAATGCCCTGAGTCCCAGGTCCACGCTGTCCCCAGCTCTCATGGGAGAATTCCACTAATCAGGGCCAGAACCAGAGTCCTCTGTCTCGAGAGACAGGCAGGGGGTTTGGTGATTATAATGCTGTGAGGCTTCATCTTTACTGAGGGCCGCTCCCCCCACCCACCACCCCCGGCGGTCTTCTTTGCTATGAAAACCAGATACGGAGAGATAAAGTCTTGCGGCTGCTGCTCGTGCGTGTCACAGCGCGTGGCCGCAGAGTGAGTCCCGGGCCGAAGCCTCCACAAGCACACAGCCTGGGGAGGGCCTCGGACCCCTGACACCCACGGCAGCAAGTGCGAGGAAGGGACGGAGGTGGGGTGCGAGCCGGCGCCTCCTTAAATCCCACGGACCCCACAAGGTGCAGGCTGCAGAGGGAGGCCCAGGAGGACAACGCCGAGGGGCCCCTTCACACGGATCCAGGGGAAATCCACGCTCCCTGGTCTTGCTCCTCCACTAGACAGAAGCCCCCTCGAGGGCAGGGGCTGACTCGCTGGCACGGAGCAGGGACTCAATAAATACCGACCAGAACAAGGCACCCTGAACCGAACTGGGGCCGACTTTTCTAAAAGCTCTGGTAGCACGTGCTGTCAGGTGGGTCAGGATCTCCCGAATCAAGGAAGGGCTTAGGACAACAGAAAGATGAAGAGATGGGAGAGAGAGAAGTCACGGAAGGAGCAGGGGGGCTGACTGCACAGACCCCATGGTCCTTCACTGCCTGGAAGGGCCCTGGCGCCAGCCGGCAGAGCAGGAGGGCACAGACCTCGTGGAGGTGAAGAGCCCACGGACCAGGGAGCCCTTCCTGAGGGGCCGCCCTGCGCACCAGAGCCTCGAGGGGCAGCAGCCCAGTCGTCCTGTAGCCTCGGGGCCCCCGGGCAGAAGGCAGACTGCTGGGTTCGGCGGGCTCAGACGGACTCTGCTGGAACTCTGGGAAGAGACCTCCCCTGCTTGCCTCTGCCTTGTTCCCTGGGCCTGAGCACCTTCCCCACAAGGGTGACTCGCACCTGCACCACCCCCCACCCAACGCCCACCAAGGTGACCAAGGTAGTCCCTGGGGGTGTGGAGGCCTCTCACAGGAGCAGGATTCTCAATCTAAGCTCAGCCTTCTTCTCCACCTGTCAAGTACGGCGCTCACACCGCGCCAAGCTCCTTCCGAGAGTCTCGGAAACCTCATAGCAAGGCAGGTGTGTCCCAACACCCATTTCACAGATGAGGAAACTGAGGCTTGGAAAAGGTAAACAGTTCACAGTGATTGTGTGAGGGCCAGCACCACCATCATGAACCCTCGAGAGCTCTAACTTATTGCAATGCACTTACAGCAAAGGCCGAGGAAGCCTGACGGTTAAGGTCTTGAAATAAAGACCAAGGGTTCCACCATCCGGGTCACCAGTCCAGCCCACTTCTGAGCTACCTGGGGCGGGGCAGCAGAGGGGTGGGTATGCCCAGTAGCCCCGCTCACTCCCCTTCCCAGACACGACAGAGGAAGACGGCCCAGCTGCAGCCCGACTGTGGGTCTGGCCCAGGAAGAGGGTGAGGAGGCGGGCTTCTGGGCCACGTGGATGGGGTGCGGAGGGTTTGCTGAGAGCCGTTAACCACAACCAAGGTATGCAGCCAAGCCTCTGGTGGGGACAGGCCTCAGAAGTGTGTCACACGGGTAAACCAAGGCCAGGTGAGCTCCCTGGTTCCATTTCCCCAGGGGGCAAGCACCAAGGAGGCGGCCCAGGGTTCTCCCACACAGCTGCGGCTTGAGAGTGAGAAGCAAACAGTCATTCCCCTGCCCCAGGGTCCAGCTCTGCCCACTGAGGGGCCTTGGAGTGCCACCCCAGATGTGAGCGGAGCGCCCCTGCCTGCCACCTAGAGCAGCTGTGGAGTCCAGGGGGACCCTGCACTTCAGGTGCCCGGCACGGCACCACGCTCACTGTGACACGTGATGAGGACCCCCCAGGACCACCTCGACCTTCCACCTATGGGAACTGAGCCTGCAGAAGAAAACGCTGTGCCCAGAGGGAAAAGGGCCAAGACAAAAGGCCACGGACACTGAACACAGTCCTGGGGAGGCAAACCTGAAATCCCAAAGAGGGGACCCGCCACGGAACCCCAGCTTATAGAAACTCATCAGGAGCCATGTCCCGGAAGCGGGCAAGAGTCCAGGGGAGAGGGTGCAAGGAGAAGCAGCCCGATCACCGGGAGCAGAGAGGAAGCAACACAGTCAATACAGCCATCCTTTTGGCCCCCTTATGGAAAACGGTAATTAACGCTTGCATGGGAACAGGGCACCAGGGCAACCTTTCTGGAAAGCATATCAGAAACACAAAGCAAGAGCCTTAAAAATGAAAATGTGCCTGCCCCCCAAACCCCGGCCTCTCTACTCCACTCTTGGGAATCACCTGAAGGAATAATCCGAAAGGCAGAGCGAGATTCAGACACTGAGTCACCATCAACAGAACAGTCCTAACCCAACAACCGAGAAACGAGCTACTCCTTAAAAGACAATACTATAGACTCATTCTAACGCATGGGATGGGCAGTTTTCATGCTGCAGGGAAATGATGGGTCACTATTTGTATGCAGAAAAAAAAGCAAAAACAAGTTTTGATAAATAATTTTGAATAATCATACATTCATCATGGACTTGGCTATGTAAAAACTGCAAAGGACAGAAGCTATACCAAAGTATTAACAGTAGTTATAGCTGGGTGCTGGGGCTGTGTGAGACTGTTATTTTATACTTTACACTAACGGTGCATTTTTCTGAATTAAAAAAAAAAAAAGAAAGAAATGAACGTGATCACTTTAATGATCAGGCACAAACTCGCAGTTCCACTGCTGGAAATAACGTCTGTAAACCACGCACCAGCGCCCAGCCCCTCACTCAGCCCCCATAGCCCCTGCCCTGCTCCAGCACCACTGAGACCGAGACAGTTCCAACAACACAGAACAGAGTCCCCAAGGCCGCTCCTTGTGCCTGCGTCCAGAAAGAGCTTCTAGCGTCTCCCCCTGGAGGACTCGGGCCCTGGGGGAAGGCGCTCGAGGAGGACTGTTCGCAGCCACCTGGTTACTCACCCATGATTCCACAAGAGAAAAGTGTCGGTCCTTGACTCATCTTCTTTGGCGTGTGCTGCAAACAACCAGAAAAGCTATCACTCTTCAAGTCATAAGAAGCACGTCTGCACATGACCCTGCACTGATTCCCTTGCTAAAGTCACAATTAAAGGAGGGGGGGTGGCGTGGGGCGGGGGTGGGGTGGGAAATGTCAGATCAGGGAAAGGAGGGGAAAAAAAAAAAAAAAGTACTAAAAGAGACATCTGCCCATAATTAGGTCTGGGCTCTTGTCCGGAGCCTCGGGTGAGCTATGGAGTCCATCAAGTTAACGGGCTTTAAAAACACACAAGGGAGCCCCGTGACTCCTGACACTAGGGGACTCGTCCACGTGAGTGATGCGGAGTCAGGGTGCGGGAGGGGCTGGAGAGCAGCCTCCCCGCAGCTCGGGGCGGGGAGTAGGGCAGGCGACCGCTTCCTGTCCCCGGGGACAGGACGAGCCTCCAGCAAAGGGCAGAGGCCCACCTGCCACCCACCAGGCCTCCCTCCTGGATGCAAGGAGAGCAGCTCCCCTGTCTCTGTGAAGAAGCTCGAGAGGGTGGCCCTGGCTCAGAAGCTGTTTCGCAGCCAGGAGGGGCCCCCCCGCCCGTCAAGACACCCTCGAGAACTGAAACAGAAACTCGGGTTGCGTCTGGTCTCAACACACGGCGACGGCCTCTGGACTCCCTGGTGCCACATTTCTACAGGGGTTTCCCTGTCCCCTGTAAACACTGCACCTCTGCCCCTCACCCCACACCTCGCCTCACTGTGGTCACGGGGTGAAAGGCCAGGGCGGGGGGCCCCAGAATAACCCCGCACCCAGGCACTCACTCGCGGCGCCGCAGTAACCTGAGCCTGGAACGTTCCAGGGCTTCGTGCGCTAGCCGAGACCCAGGTCAAGAGGCCGGTCTGACCTCCAAGGAGGAGGAGACCATCCACGCCTGTCGGGGCCCCAGGAAGAAGGGCCTCTCTCATCCCTTCCTTCACTCATTCACTCATCCACTCACTCAACAAACATGTACCAGCGACGAGTCACGTGCAGGCTTGTGCTGGGGTGGAGCGCACGACGGTGAAAGAAGCTCTCAGCTCTGGAGGGGTCAGCGGTCATAGGGGGCTCTCACTTCTGAGTGGAGCCCCAAGTGACAGGGACGCGTGCCTGGCTGTTGGTCCCAGGAGCGGGGAGCAGGGGTGGGGGGACGCAGGCCCTGGCTCTTTTCAAGCCTGGATGGGGAGGGAGGGTGTGGCTGCCGAGAAACACCTGGCCCCCCCAGATAAGAGGGGAGCTGGCATCTGGCAGGGGCTCCCCACCCCTGTCCTCAGTTTGCCCGAGCTGGGGACCTTCGCCCTTGGTCAGCAATGCGTTCGCTGATCAGGTTATCAAGGGTCTGTCCTGACCAGCCCGGAACACAGAGGTGAAGGACGCAGCCTCGGCCCCAAAGAAGCTCACGTTTTTCTAGAGGTCACACAACCAGTCCAGACAGAGCGCAGGACTGGAGGCAGCTGGGCCAGGCCATGGGCGCTGGGAGCTGAAGGTCAGGGCGGGCTTCCTGCGGGAAACAGAGATGGTCCTGAAGGAACTTACCGGGTGGGGGGTGCAAAGGGAGGCTGGGCTGTCCTCCTCCAGTCCCCCACCTTGGATTGAAGACAATCCTTAGGTTTTCAGGATAGGTATCCCTCCCAGGGTCCACCCAATCGACAGCCCTCCGGGGAAATACCTGGAAAAAGTTAAAAGATGGGTTGCCTCTGCGTCCCGCCCAGCTCACCCCAGAGTCACTGCGTGGAAAGCAGGTGTGACAGACATTCAGAGCCCTGAATCTGGGCAGCGCGGCTTGTGGAAGCCAGGCAGGCTCTGTGCCCAGGGAAGGTTCGGGGAGAGAGAAGCTGGCCTGGCCGAGGCCACAGGCCTGGCCAGCTGAGGGGGATGGCCCCCGACGCTGCAGGAGCCTTTATATCACAGAGCCAACACCCACTGGAAACCACAGCCCCACCCCACCTCAGCGTTATCCCCGTGAAGGGCAGGGATGGGGGCCCTAGCGCAGGCTGGAGGCCCACAGAAACCCGAAGCAGGGCAGGCCAGGGAGAGCTGGAGGGCACAAAGAGGCGGGAGCCGCGTGTCACCACCCTGGCACACACAGAGGCCACCAGGGGCCCAGGTTTACAGACGCGAAGGGAAGCACACTGCCCGCGGACCGTCAGGGGTGTGCTGCCCGCGGACCATCATGGGTGGGCTGCCCACTGACCGATCTCTCGCTCAGCAGGCGTGTTTCAGGAAGAGGGGCACCTGGCTCCCCTCCCCCGGGAATGTGGCCCGCAAGCGGGCACCAGAGAGGCTGGGGTCTGGGCCCACAGAGAGGAGCCACTGGGTTAGCACGCAGGGTGCCCCTGGCCCTCAAAATTCATTCATTCAGTCATTCATTCACTCACCCAGCGAGGACCTGCTTGCCAGGCTAGGGGGGCACGCACTAGTGATACGACCGCTTCTGGCTCCCCACGCCGCCCGGCTCGAGCTCCACCATCGTCCACCAAGGGACCAGGTGAGCCCCTGACCTGGTCCTGGGCTCATCCTGCACCATCCGTCCTCCACGCAGAACCAGGGGGCCCAGCCCCCGTGGCCGCCCTGCTCACAACAACCTGGATAAAACCTGGCTGTGCCCCGCTCCCCGCTGCCCACCGGGCACCCATGAGCCAAGCCCGCGTCCACCCCGGCCTCACTCACGCTGCTCGGGGACGGTCCGGCTCGCTGCAGCCCGGGCCTTTGGCTCTGAGGCTGGTTCCTGTCACGTGGCCTCCCTGGCGGCCTTCCCTGGCTGAAACGCGCCCTGCCCACCCGCGCTCTTCTCCACGGGACCTTGCTAAAAGCTGCCCCCCCCCGCACCGCCACCCAGTGCGCATCAGTTTGCTTTGTTTCTGGGCTCACACTCCACTCGCCCCTGAGATCGAGCCTCCCTGAGGCCGTGGTCCGGTCCACAGCATCCCCACCCTGCAGCGGGCTCCCCGGGGCTTCTCTGCCGCACCGCCACTGCAGCCGGCCATCAGCCCGAGCCTGCCCTTGCTACCACGTGCCTGGCAAACGCAGGGCCGATGGAAACAGACTCTCCCTGGACGCAACCCGCTGCCCTCCCAAATCACTGGCCTCCTGCCAAGTCACCACTCAGCAGGGGAGGGGGACAGCATCAGCTAGATAAAGTCGGGGACAACCCCCCCACACACACAGCCTCTGACTCTGCGCCCAGGGTGAGGGGGATTGGCCGTCGTACGCACGGAGAGCTGACAAGGGACACCTGCTCCGTGTCCCATCCTGGCACAACCCCACCGCGCTGAGTGTGAAATGGCATGGCAGGTGGCGTGCGCCCTTCTTTTGCTGACAGCACCCTAATTTTGCACTGGGACTCCTCCCCTCCCCACTGGGCAATGTCCTGGTGGGATGTCACCGCCCCCACCCCAAGCCCGCTGCACGGCACAGGGCAGGCCTGGCTGACCGGACATGCCTGCTCTGGGGCTCTGTCCCCCGCCCCCCCCCCCCCCCCCACTGACCGAAGGGGTCCTGGGCCAGTCCACCTGGTGGGGAGCCCCCTCCCCGCCTCCACCATCCTCCCAGCGGGCCTGTCCCTGCCCTTTGCGGGGACTTGTCACCAGTTCTTCTCCTGTTTCTCTCTCGATCGCGCCAGTGGATTCTCTTCTGCTGTATCAGCGGGAGGTGGCCCCAGCTGCTTACATCCGAGGAACCCTGGCCCATTTCATAGGGGTCTTCAAGAAGGATAACGGGGGAAGTAGGCTCGGCCACTTGAAGGGATATCATGCAACCGCTCAAAGCAGTGTTTGGGCAGAGGCTTCCAGTACCACGAGGAAGCATACTTTATCAGTGAAAACTGCTTCACTAAAAAGATACAAGGAAACCGGCCAAAATATGTAGAGGGCAACGGCGTTTCCCTGCCCTCCCGTCCCACCTAAAAATGCAGCTCTCCCCTCTTTCTTTTCCTTCATCCTCATGTGATGCTCGTTTCAAACTGGTTTTGTATGGAGACAAATCCCATCAAAGTAGCAGTAGAGAAATGTTGACTAACGGGACGCTGGCAACTTTAAGGTCAGAAAAGGGCTGAAAGTCATGAGCTAACTACTTCCCCCTGGGGCTTCTGCCTCCTGTTGGGGTAAAGAAAGAAAGAAAGAAAGAAAGAAAGAAAGAAAGATAGATCAGGGCCCCAACTCGCTTTCTGAACCCCGTCCACAAGGTTGGGCTGGCAGTGGGCAGGCCAGGACATCACATAACCCACCGCTTCCCAGGGTCCCGTGCACACGCCGACCGCTGGCCATGCTCCCTGGGCCCAGCACCAAGGCTCCCCCTGGACTCCAGGTTATCCAGGGCCAGCCTATCCCCACTGCTTTGTGCTGTTCTGCAGCCAGCCTCCCCGACCCCTTGAAGCCCTCTGCACCCGCTGTGCAAATGCTGATGAGCCCATTGCTCTGTGGACAACGATGTGGTGAGGCCCGAATGGCCCCCCGGGGTGGGGCGGGGGGGAAGCTCTCACCATCTGAGGTTTCACAAGACACTTGGGGTTCACACACGAGTGTGTGCCCGGGGCCCTTGCTGTGTCCCCAGAACGACGAGCTCTGCTCCTGGGGCTGCTCCTGCTACTCCAAAACCTTTGTTCCTGAGCACCCCCGCCCTGACCAGGGCACAGTCTGGTGTCTGGGAGACTCCTTACATCAGCAGAGAAGGCTTGGAATTACATCTTCCATAGAAAAGAAAGAAGTTGGAGACCAAACGGAGGTTCCAGGGGCCGTCTATCTGACTGAGAAGCCCTGACTTAAATAAGACTCAATTCAGGTCATCATTTAATGAGGAGCCAGCTCAGACAGAAAATGGCCGAGCTCCTCTCTGGGCATCACCACGCGTCTTCGTGGCTTCCTTCTGCAGACTAGGGCAATGACATCACTCTTCCTTCTGCTGATGCCGCCTTGGAGCGATGCAGATGGACCCACGCTCACACGTTGGGGGGCTAACAAGAGCAGTGCTCCGGCCTCTGGAAGGGAACAGGGTGAAACCCTGGGCGGCAGAAAGTGGGAGGCAGAGGCAGGCCAAGAAGAGAAGCTGAGAAGGCAGAGGCGCCCCGGGATGGAGGCTGATGGACACAGGGTGGAGCCCCGGCTTCCCAGGCTGCAGGTCAGCCATGGGGGTGGGGGGTGGTCTCTGCTGCCCAGGACGGTGGGGGTGCAGACTGGGACAGCCTCAGGCTCCGCGCACTTTGGGATTCCAGCCTGGGATCCTGGCTGGGGCCCCGTCAAGCCTGATGCTGACTCCGGGTGAGCAAGACGGGGGAAGAGCCTGGGTGCCTGGGGCAGCTGACATGGCCCCTGAACTCTCCTGCTGGGCAAGGCCCTCGGCGTCCTCATCTGACAAGCATGGAAGCACGGACCTGCTCCAAAAACATCGAGTGTCTGTTGTGGCCGGAAATACCTCCAGGCTGAGGAAAGTGAGGCGGCCTGGAGCCCCCGCCTCCAGCCTCTGTCCACCCCCAACCCCACTGCTCCCCGGCCCCATCCTCCAGGGAGCAGGGCACCCCAAGCTCCCTCCGGTCTCCAGCTTCCAGAGAGGGGGGCCGGGAGGCTTGCCTGGGGAGGAGGGACCACGGGCCCTCGGCAGGAGCGTGGGCGGGCGGGAAGGAGCTCAGGGAACGTTGGCCCCAAGGTCAGATGTCTGGGCGGCCTTCCAGCGGCAGCAGCTAATGTTAGCACACTCGGAGGAAGGGCCACTCACGGGGGAAAGGAAGGCGACCGGGCGGAGTGGGGGAAAGGGGCACCGAGTCACTGCACTGCCCCCCACCCCAGGGGCGGGGGCAGGCGAGACCGGGGCTCTCAGTCCCTTTGCTGTCTGCTCACCTCCCTGGGGAGTAGGGCGGTCACGCTGTCACCAGTGTTTTAGTTTATAGAAAAAGGAGAACTAGGAAACTGCGTCGGGGACCCTCTAAGCAAGCAGGTCGGGGCCTGGCTACGGTGGGGGGGAGGTGCCCAAGTCTCTCCCCTCCCACCATCTCCAAGCCCCCAGGGCACGTTCACCTGCAGCTTTTTTAGGCTCTGACCTCACGGCAGGGCCTCTCGCTTCCCTAATTCTGAAGCTGCCTGGGGGTGATTCACCATTCCTTTTTTTTTCTTAAATCTGAAACCCCAACTTCTGGTATCTTCTTAGTCTGATGAGAAAACAAAAGAGGACAGCTTTTCCCTCTTTCCTGTCATTATCTTGATGGTATTTACCCAAAGATGATGCGACCCGTTTAAGCAGTTGAAGCTAAAACCCCCCCATCTTCCTCTCACCCTGGCTGGCTGTGCAGAGCAGATTCTAATCAGTTGATCTCACGTTCTGGGGCTGTCATTACTTGGCTGGTCTTATCTGGGGTGGGGGCGTTCTTTCTTTGGTTGTTTATGGCCCGTGCTTCTTCCCAAGGAAGTCCAGCCCGGTGGCAGCTCAGGAGACAGGCCGGGGGTGGGGTGAAGGCCTTGGTGGTGGGCGGGGCCTGCACCTGAAGCCTGCGTCCTGCTCGTCTGTGCCCCCCTGCCCCTGGGCCCTGTTTCCTGTGAGTCAGGGGCGTGGAGGCAGGGCACCTTGGCGGGCCCCCCGCAGGCCCGGGCTCCCTCGCCTTCACTGTGCCTCCACCCCACCATGAGGGCAGAAACCGGCCAGGCCCATGACGCGCCCACAGGCTGACACAGGAGAGGCCCCTCTCCAAAAGCGACTGCCGGGCCCCCTTCAATGGCCATTTGCTCCCCTTGGCTCGTCGCCCCTTTTTCTTTTTCTGAGAAGAAGTTTTTTTTTCCTTCCCCGGCTGGGGCTGGGAGGCCGCCCTCCTTCTTGGCGGGGGCTCGGGCCCTGTCTCTTGGAAGAGCAGCCCAGCTGACCACAGGCCCATGGGCCCCGGAACCAGCTCCACGGCCAAGCCCAGGCCGGCCCACCTCCAGATGGAACCAAGTTCAGCGGCGACTGAAGCAACAGCACAGCTGGAACCAGACTGGGGGGGGGAAGGGAAGGGAGGAGGGAATGGGGGGTCCCCTGGGACCTCGAGGAGGCCTGCACCCTGAGAGCCGTCTCATCTTGGTCAGAGCTACTCCACATGAGGTGCCTTCATTTCACCAGGAAAACACGTGCCCAGAGCAGAAAACGATTCAACTCATACCTGCACCCCCTGAGCGAGGAAGCTGAGTACCGGAGAAGGGACTCAACAAGGTCGGATTGAGAACCTGGCTCCATGAACCCACATCCCCTCCCTCTGCCAAGGTCCCCTGAGCACCTACCATGGACTGTGCCCAGGGTCAGGCACTGGGGTGGTCAGCAAGGAGCCAAAGAGACAAAAGTCCCTGCCTGGCGAAGCTAGCATTCTGGGGCAGGAATCAACTCAGGGAACAAGATCAAAACGTGAGGAAGGCTGGTGGTGCCCGGGAAGGGAAAAGACCAGGGAAAGGGGACAGAGGGCATGTGGGAAGGGAGCAGGGTAGTGGCCCAAGAAAAGCCTCGAAGAAGGGAGGGAACCCTGCTCACGGGGGGTGTTCCAGGCCACAGAGGAAGCGCACGGGCCCCGAGGCACGTAGGCCAGCGAGGCGTGTGCAGACTGAGGGGGGGAACGTGGCGGAGAGCATCCAGTGGTCACGGGTGTCAGGGTACGCCAGCCCCCATCCATCCAAGTGAGGGTCTGGCGTGTTGCTCAGCCTGAGTTGGGGATAGCTGGTGGAAGGCTTTGAGCAGAGGAGGACCGCTCTGACCTGCATCTCCTGCAGCTGCTGCTGCTGGAGAAGAGGCTGCAGGAGCCAGAAGCAGGGGCCAGTTCCCATGAGAGTCCGGGCAAGAGAGGACGCAGGCGGGACCAGAGGGGAAGCAGCAGGAATGATGGGAGCAAGTCTACGGAGAGACACGTTCAAAGCAAACTGGAAAAGGAAGGGATGACGCACAGACACCGGCTCATCCTGCGGAGTTCCTCTGGCCCACGGTTCCCAGTGAAGCCTTGCGGGGTGGATGCGGGTCTTGGTGACTTTCACAAGCTCCTGCAAGGACCTGAGACCCACCTGCCCGCTCTCGGCGTGGGTGCTGGGGAGGTATCAGGGGAGGAAGCCCACGAGAGGTGCTAACATGGGGTCTCACAGGGGGCTATGAAGGTGCCAGGAGGGGTGCCCCCAAGCCCTGTCCACAGAAGCGGCAGAGAGTCCTGGGGACGGACCACCTGCAAAGCCCACCACCGCAAGAGTGTTCATGCCCGAGTGGGACTGCTTCGTGCTTCCTCAGCAAGGGGCAGCCCACCCGCTTCTGAGGAAGGAGGGCTGGAAGGAGGACCAGGAGGCCGTTCCGTTCCTGGTCTAACAAGGCCGCTCCCTGCCTCTCTGCTCCAGCTCATCAGCCCTCTTGGTCAGAGAAGAACCTTGTGCAGGGCCGCCAGCACTGGGCCCACCACCCGGGCCCCCAACCACACCCTCCTTCTCCACCGGCTCCTGCTCCTGACATCTCTGAGATGGCAGCTCTTATTCCAACCGCCCTTTGGTGCCACCCCCCACCTTCTGGAAACCACCTACCTTACTGGGTGGAGGCCAGGAGGGATGTGGGTCTCGGCCTGGCAGGGGCGGCAGAGCCCCACTTGGTACTATTCACTGGGAGGGTCGGGGGGGGGTGGCCTCCCCTCACCGCTCTCCAGAGGACTCCACCTGGGCCAGCTACAAAGCCAGGCTCTGGGTGACAGCCCGCCGCCCCTGCAGCCACATCTCCCAGAGCGCTGCTCGCGGGCCCTCTGGACTCAGTCTGCTAAGCCTGCCTGTTCAGCCCACAGCCCCACCAGGACATCGGGCCTCCAAACGAGGCCACCAGGTCCTTACCGGCTCAGCGTTGAAGGTCCTGCAGGCCACGGGGTCGGCTCCCTGCTTGTCGAGGCTTTGACTCAGGATCATCACCATGGTAAGGGCCTCAGGCGCTGGGCACCAGCCCAGGGTGGGCACGAGCCATCTTCAGGTGGGCAGACCGGGGGGCAGAGGTGACTTCCTGGGGCGGCTCCCGGGCGATGACGTCAGGAGAGGCTGCGCCCCATTGGGGTGGGGCTCCTCCAGGAAACAGCAGAGTGAGGTCAGCTCTCTGGAAAGGTAAAACAAAGGCAGAGGGACTCAGGACCGTGGAAGACGGGGGCCCGAGAAGCACAGCCCCTCCCCTCCAGGTGGGGCCCTGCTGGGGAGCGGAACTGCCTCACCGCTGAACTGAGATGCTTTCTGGGGGTGGGGGTGGGGGTGGGTGGAGGGACATGAAGGCCAGAATCACCTTCCTGGGAGTCCCCAGGCCAGCCCTGGAGCATCCCTAAAGCCAACACCCTGGTGGGCACAGCAGCGTCTCTCAGCTCAGCTGTGGCACCTTTTTAAGACAGATCTCGGGGTCTGGCTGGTCACAGGCCTGCACCCCCAAAGTGTGCTCAAGTCCTGTGACCTCCTAGGCAGGCCTGACCCTACAGACAGCCCGAGGTCAGCTGGTGTCGGGCGCTCACCCAGCCCACAGTCGAAGCCCATGCCACTGGCCCTTGGGCAACCAGCAGTAACTTCTGTTTTCCACCCAGGTCTGGAGAGAAGCTACTGGAAGAACTACGAGGGCACGTGCTTCCTGTCCTCGGAAGCATCACATTTCCACACTGACACACAGGCAGCAGAGGCGCCTCCATACCTGTCTCCTTCCTCAGAACGAGCCAAAACACCCCACATCCCTGGGTGGGGGGCGGGGGAAGGCCTGCACACACACCTCTGAGCTCCCAGCAGTTCCGGACCCTCTCTCATCACCATTCTACACAGCCCGGAGTATCTCCCCAACCCAATGTCATCTCCCATCAAGCCCAAAAGGTACAGCCTGCAGCCCACGTCGGGAGAATCGCTCCTTGCAAATTAATCCCTCTGATCCTATCTCCATCCCACCCCTCTGAAGGTTACACCTTCAGAGAAAGTCACAGAGATCCACGGAATCTGAAGATCACCATCAAAAAGTTAAAAAAAATAAAAATAAAAATCGTAAAATAAATACATAAAAAGCAGCTTCTAATCTGTAATTAAAAACAAACTGGTCAGTGCAGGAAAATGTTTTAGAATCTGCTGCTCTGTGTAAAAATTAATTGCACCGTGGTATTTACTTGCTGTCCAGATCATAAATCATATTTTCCTGTTTACTTCGATTAGACTTTACAGTGGGTGTTATTGACATTGCTCAATTACAGGCCAGCTGGCAAGCATGGGAAAATTACCTTCTACTGTTCTTCGAAAACAAGGTTCATCCAAAGTGCAAAAGCAGGGAAGGGGAGGGGGGAAATCAATACATTTTCAAAGGGTTGACTGTTCAGGAGGGAAGCCCAGCGGGGTCCCCAAGTCACACCGGGAGACCTGTTTCAAAGACACATCCACCTAGAAGTGACACACGTTCTGACCAGGTATCATCTGGCCCAGCAAAGAATTTCAGATCACTTGTCCGAGTCTGGCCAGGAAGCCGAGCCAGAAATGCCCGCCAGCCCCCAGGACACTTGGCTTGAGAGCAGGGGGGAGGGGGGAGAATGTGTGCAGGAGAGCGCCCGGAGGGGTGCCCTGGACTCCCCCTTCAAAGGGACCCTTTGTGCAGCTCAGAGTCGGAGACCAAGCCTGATGGTGGCCAACTTCTCTCCGGGTGCAACATCAATTCAGCTCTGGGGCCGCCAACCATCACCCCAGGCCCAGGGTGACCCGCCCTCCCCAGGCCTTTCCTCCTAGCAAGGCAGGAGGGTTCACTGGTTTTAAGCTCAAGTCCTGAGCCGAGCACACCTGAGCCGGAATCCCACCTCTTGAAATGTGCTGAGTGCCCTTTGCCAAGTTACTTCCTTTCTGAGCCTCGATTTCCTCTTGCCATAGAAGACTGCCACCAGATTGCCTCAGAAGATGGCTGCATCATGAGAAAATACAAATTCAAGCCATTTGCACAGTGAGAAGCCCTAGCTCGTTTGAAGAACTGCTCATTAAACAGTAGCCACAGCCACTAGTTTCATGGCGGAGGCTGTGAGTCCTGATCTTTTCTCAGCAATGGACACCAAACCATCTGTCCTCTCAAAAAAATTTTTTAAAGGCAGAATTTTAAAGCTAAAACTTTCCAAAGCTAATGTTCCATCTAGAGAGGACTGGCTATATTGTGGTCGATCCCTGTGGTGAAAACAGTAAGAAAGATGCTGTGGAAGTCTTATCACCATGGAAACAAGCTACCCCATCTGATGCCACCGCTGTGTACCAAGCACAAAGCCGGACAGAGATGGTGGTGCAGGCGTCTCAGCTCTCGTGTCTCTGCTCCCAGCAGAGCCCTACAGAAGGCTGGAACACACAGGGGCAGCAAGATCGGTGAATACCAGAAGACCATGTATTCCTGGAAACTACGGCAGTTAGTCGGAGAAGGCAATGGCACCCCACTCCAGTACTCTTGCCTGGAAAATCCCATGGACGGAGGAGCCTGGTGGGCTGCAGCCCATGGGGTCGCTAAGAGTCGGACAAAACTGAGCGACTTCACTTTCACTTTTCACTTTCATGCATTGGAGAAGGAAATGGCAACCCACTCCCGTGTTCTTGCCTGGAGAATCCCAGGGACAGGGGAGCCCAATGGGCTGCTATCTACAGGGTCGCACAGAGTCGGACACGACTGAAGCGACTTAGCAGCAGCAACAGGGCAGTCAGTAAGCATGGCAGGCGCTGGAAGGAGAGGGGTCCTGCACAAGCCCTGTCCTCAGGAGTTGTGGAAAGACAGTGCTGGAAACACAGGCACCACAGCTACCAGAGGCAGACAGGAGGAAGTGGGGGACCCGGGCTGAGTCCTAAACAGACACCTCTGCACAGGGGCCAGTGACGCACAGCACTGCTGGAAGAGGCTGGGAGTGGGGACAACCCAGACGGCCACCAGCAGGCAACCGGTAAGAGAAATCACAGGGCCACTGTGTAAATGAATAACGCCCCGTCACCTGCACCGCAGTTTTAATGAGGTGATTCTAGTGGTGCCGACATGACACGCTCTCCATGATTCACTGTAAATGGAAACAGCAAGGGGAGGAGAACAGGGTGGTCCCATAACCACGTGGTCCTGGAGTGGGAGAAGGCATACTTTGAGTGTACAGCCTTACACACGCACACGCACGTGCTGTTTGTGTATTTCATCCAGTGCTTGTAACCATATTAACACCTTTTTGATCACAAAGAAAATAGGTAAGACTTCAAGAGGAAGGGAGGAGGCAATGGGAAGCATGAGCAAAGCCCGGCAGCCTGGCCTGCATGTGGTGGGGGCGGGGGCCGTCAGCCCACTGGTGGCAGGCACACAGGGTATGTGGAGAAGGGCAGCCGCGGGACAAGGGTCTGGAAAGACAAAAGTCACACCAGACCAAAGGCACTGATGCCAGGCCCCATCTTGCAGCCAGGGGAGGGTCCCCAAGGAGCTGGAGTTGGTGGGGTTGATCAGTTGAAACGGTCATGTTGTTTGTTTTCTTTGCAACACCTAGCAGGGTGTCTTGACTACACCAAAAGCTTCACACGTGTTTGGAACCAGGCTGAATCGTAGCAACTTTTGAAATAATCTGGGCACATTCTCAGACCCTGTGAGGCAAATCCAGACCGGCAGAGCCTGGCACCATGTGGAATTCCCTGGGATTCCTTTGATCCGTGGCATGGGCCTGGCCAAGCTCACTGGGGAATGCCAATGCCCGTCCAGGGACTCAGAGCCCAGCCTGAGAACGGGGCCAGGGACTTCTCAGGCAGAAGCCAGGAACTTGACCTTTAAGGGACAACTATGTGCCCAGCTCTACCCGAGGTAAGAAGGAAGTACCCCGGAGTCCACAAGTGACAAGGGAAAGACCTGCTGAGCTCATCTGTGGGGCACAGATCCTACCCTGGCCTGTTCGGTCTTCTCTGAGCCCGTATTAAGAACGGCTTCTGACTGAGAACGGCTTCTATCTACTGAGCACCGACCGTGTACCAGGTGCTTTATATTCACTAGTTACACGACAGATGTAACTAATAACATTTTACAGACAGATGAAGTAACCCACCACGGCCTCAGGGGTGAGCTCCCGAGCCTGTGCTGCCCACCGGAGCCCACCTGCAGCAAAGCCCCACCTGACCTGCCTCTCCATCCCAAATGCATCCTTCAAAGCCCCATCGAGCAACTCCCATACAACCTAGCAAGCGCACTCCTTGGCACGTAACTCAGAAAAATGCAAGCTTATGTTCACACAAAGCCCTGCACATGGATGCTCATAACAGCTTTATTCAAAACAGCCAAAACCAGGAAACAACCCAGATGTCCTTCAATGGGTGACTGGCTGAACAGACTATGGGACAGACATGCTGTGGGATGCCCCTTGGCACTGGAAAGGGACGAACCTTTGATACCTACTTGGATGAATCTCCAGGGAATTATGCTGTGTGAACAATCCCAATCCCCTAGAGGTTAATTACCGCCCGACTCTTATTTATGTAACAGTCTTGAAATGACAAAGAGACAGAATGGAAGACTAGCTTTAGTTGCTGCTGGGGGTCTGGATGGGTGCTTGGGAAGGCAGGTGGGAGAGGGAGGAGGATGTGCTTATGAAAAGGGCGGGGACCCTCGAGGTGATGAAAATGTTCTGCATCTCGACTGCATCCGTGTCGACTTCCTGTTTGCAATTTGCACTGTCGTTTTGCAACGTGTTAACTGCTGCGGGAAGCTGAGTGAATGATACACAGCATCTTCTACGATTTCTTACAGCTACATGTGAATTTACAATGATCTCAAACTAAAACGTTTCCTTCCAGTTTTATTGATATAAATTGATACACGGCACTGTGTACATTTCAGGTGTACAGCATTACGGTCTGACCTACATACATCATGAAATGATGACCACAAGTTTGGTGACCACATCCATCATCTCGTAGAGATACAAAATGAAAGAAGCAAGAAAAAGCAATGTTTTCTTGTGTCAAAATTTTATTTCAAGACTTTGTTTTGTGATGTGGACCATTTTTTTAAGCCTTTATTGAATCTGCTGTAATATTGCTTCTGTTTTGGGTTTTTTTGGCCATGAAGCACATGGGACCTTTGTTCCCCGACCAGGCATCAAATCCATAACCCCTGCATGGGAAGGCAAAGCCTCAACCACAGGACAACCACTGGTGTCACACTTTTAAATGGAAAAAGCCCACTCCATCGACGCATTCATCAAAACTCATAACACCAAACACCAACGAGTGAATTACACTGCACAGATATATGAAAAAAAAAAATTTTTTTTAAGGGGCCCACGTGGCTGCCACTGCATGTACAGGACGTGTGGAGGGTGGGGCAAGGACCCGTGCTAAGGGACTGGGCAAGTCTCGCCATCGCCCTGCAAGTCACCTGACTTGTTTCCTCATCTTTAAAACCAAAGTGAGAACACCTTTGCTCTGCGGGCTGCCGGGAGAATTAGGTTAAGCAAAGGCACGTAACAGCGCAGCACAGAGAAGGCCCCAGACAGTGGTGCCCACTGCCCAGGGCACCCACGATGGCCAACGGGCACCAAGTGACACTGCCCAGAGTCTACAAGAGGCCTCGACCCAGCCCCGTGGCAGCCTGGCTCCAGGTCCTCCTCTACCTACCCCTTCACAGCTGTGCTTCCAGCCTCCAGCTCCCGGGCACCAACGACAGGCTCACTCATTTCATCTAATTCCCATGAACAGCTGTTGCTGCTAACAGCACTCCCATTTTCCAGATGAGAAGACTAAGGCTCCGGAAAAATAAATCAAGCATTTGCCCAAGATCCTGCAGCCTAGAAGGGGTGATGGCGAGATGTGAATCCAGGTCTGCCTCCTCAGGACGCTTCACAGACAGGGGCTGACTTGGCTTTGTCACACGAGCCTTTCCTAACAAGCAGCTCTCTTGGTTTTGCTTTGCAACCTGCAGTGTGCCTTCTGCAAGCCCCTGAGCCCAGCTGTCTGATGTCACTGTGGTTGGAGACGCTCAGCTTCTGGGGAGTGGGAACCCTGCCCGGTGCACACCAAATTCCTTTATATACGCAAAAAGTTCTGTAAACTCTCAAATTCTATATAACTCTTCAGAAGATTACAGGAGTTTACCAAACGCTTCTGTAATGCGTTTTGAAGAGCTACCCTTTGAAAAGAAACTGACCACACTGGAACTCGCCCAATTAAATGTTTCCTTCTTTTAATATCCTTATCCTGTGTTTACTACTTGTGCAACTTAGTTTTATAGCAGGAGAATATCTCACCACCCCAAACACAGGACTCGGAGCAAAACCTAAACATAACCTTGGCCGCTGACAGTGATTTTCCTGATGGCCTGAGCAAGTCATTCCCCCTCAGCCTCCGTGTCCCTCCCCCTCTCGTTAGCCAAAGGAAATGGGAGAGAAACAGCAGTTCTGCAACGTCCTGGAGAAGGCTGCGTGCACTTCTCAGCTTCAGTGACTTCTCAGCTGCTGGTGTGACAGAAGCAATCTGTGGGCAGGCTCTGGAAGCTAATTTATGAACGTTTGAGGAAGCGCATCTTTCAGGGGGCCATGCGGCCTTTTGCCAGATCCCGTGACAAACTCCTGGAAGGGTGGAGAGGAGAAACTGAATCCTGTGGTCGCAGTCAGGGTCCACCTCTGCCAAGAGAAGGGAATTAAATCTGCCTGGGGAGGCCTTTTGCTTGCGGCTTGTGAAGCGAAGGCGTCTGAGTTTAAGGATAAAAACTTAAAAGCTGCCTAGGAACTTTTATCAAGAGCCCATACTTTCCCACACCGAGCTGATACTGGAAAGAGTCTGCAGTTTCAATAAGAGGACATGCCCGGAGAATGTGTTTTCCAGACGCTGGTGGAACGCTTAAACTAACTCCCTTGGCCTAGGTTCCCAAGTCTTCAGATCCTACTGAAAAATGACCGATCAAAGAGCGAGGCCTTCACCACCTGCAATGCGCTGACAGAAAAACAGAGACAGATGAGACCTCTTAACGTCAATACTTAAACACCAAGGACACGCTCGACACCAAATATCACTGATTTAAGGCAACTCCACAGCAGAGGCAACAGACAGCAAAGAAATAACCTTTTATCCACCATCTTCCCAGGAGCTTCCTGGTCTGTGTTTATGGAAATTAACAGGTGACATGGGGTCTACCTTTAACAGACCATGAATAAAATGTTAATCACTCAGTCGTGCCTGACTCTTTGCGACCCCGAGGACTGTAGCCCGCCAGGCTCCTCTGTAGGATTCTTCGGGCAAGAATGCTGGAGTGGGTTGCCATGCCCGCATCCAGGGAATCTTCCTGACCCAGGGAAGACCCATGTCTCCCGCACTGCAGACAGAGTCTTTTACCGTCTGAGCCACCAGAGCAGTCAGGCCCCCAGGCTTACCACGTCCTCAGAGCAGCCCTCCAAGCGGGCGCTGCTGTTTTCCCATCTTACAGCGGGACAAGCTGAGGCCCAGGGTCACCCAGCTGCGAAGGGTGAAGCAAGGATTCAACCACGTCTGATGGATTCCAAAGTCTCTGTCTTACCCACCGAGGCTTCAACTCCAGGATCTGTTAACATTTATCATAATTATCCCACAAATATTTGCTCTCTCAAACGGACCAGATACTGAAGCACAGACGCTGGGTTTGCAAGACACCCCTTCTCTATAAGCTCTTCCCAAGGTGCCCGAGGCCACACCTCAACCTTCTGGGTTTAACGATGGAACTGGCACTAGGGGTCCCACCGAGGCAGGGAGTGGGGAGGTGGGAAGGTGGGGATGAGAGCATACGGGCACTGCTTCCCCACCCCAAACGCAGGGAGGTGCAGCCACACCGGGCGCCAGGAGGAGGTGAAGGGCCTTCCAGGGAAGCCAGGGCGCCCCCCAGGCCTGGGGCAGCGCTGCCGCTCCTCGCTACATCAGATTCTGAGTCCGTCGGCCCCCATCTCTCTGGGCTCCCACAGCCCACCCTGCCCTTCTCTCCAAGTCCATTTCCAGGGCGCTCTGGCGAGCTCTCCCCTCCAGGCGTGTCGTCCGGGTGTCGGCCTCCTCTGGCCTCAACAGAGGCTCTGACAGGAGGAACCTGATCCGTGTCCGTTCGCGGAGTCAGTAACACGCTGGGAGACGAGCACTGGATGCAAGGTCCAGAATCACTCCAGGTTTAGTCCCGGGCGGGCTGTGGCACCTTGGACGCACATTATGACTTTGCTAAGCTTTGTGATCTGTAAGAAGTCAGCCCCCTTGAGTGGGAAGTTAAGGAAGGAAAGGTCTGCACGGTGGGGCCCCTGAAGAGGGGCCCGGGGGACCGAGGTCCCCAGGTGAGCGCAGTTCAAGCACAGAGGGGGCCCTCCTCCAGCGCATGGGAACTGGCTACCAGGTCACAGAACAGGCTCACCTCGCTGGTAGGTGCAGTGGCCAGATAATTGAATCCATGACTGAGTCTCATGGGGGCTCCCATCCACCTGTGGCAGGTGAGGAAACTCGGCTCAGGGAGGCAGCCCAGCCTGGGTACGCCACACAGCCGACTCATGGCTGCCCGGGATTCTTGGGGGGCTGAGCTGTGAGAATAAAGCATCTGCTGTCCTTAGAGACAGCATGCTCACCCCGTCTCTGATCCCTCATCCCAGAGTAAGGTGTGCCCTTGGGGGTGTTTTCTGCAGTAACTAGGGTGATTGCCATTTCCTGGGCTAGACCTCCAGGCAGTCAAAAGCCGCCAAAGGCCCAGTCTTGGGGGAAGGTTGAGCGGCCACGCCACCCAGCGGGAGAGGGACCCACTCCGTGCCCTGCGCTGAGCAAAGCGGCCCAGGCTCCCTCATGAGGCTGTCTTGATGGAGGGCAAGCAAAACCCTTGCTTTGGTTCAATGAGCTGTTGAACCAAACTGGGACTCTGTTCTCTGGGACTTTACACAGTCACTCTCACAGCGCTAAAGAGATCTGCTGGGTTTTTTTGTTTTGTTTTTTTTAAGCAAATAGCATTTCAAGAGGAAGGGGAGGAAGGACATTATTCAGGGACATGAAAGTGTTGAGACCCAGAGCCAAAACAAATCTGAACATGGGAACGAGACAGCCTGAGCTGCTTCTTGAAACTGAAGCCAACTGCATGCATGACCTGTCAAGAGCTCATTCATCATGAGAAATAACTGACAGGCCAGTCTCCTATAAGCATTCTCGTGATCCTCGCTACCGCTGGAGTCATTCTAACCCGCCAAACCCGAGACAGAGAGAGAGAGAGCGAGAGCGAGAGCGAGAGAGCGAGCGAGCGAGCGAGCGCGTCCTATGGACTAGAGTCCGAGGAGCGAACTCAAAAGGAAGGAAAGGAAGGCTGGGCGGGGAGGCGGAGGGGGCGGAGGACTAGCACTTACTGCGGGAGCACAGACTAGACACCGCCTTCTCCTCCAGACCAGGGCGAGGCAGAGCACAGAGGACGGGGAGACAGAGCCGGGGCCCCCGAGATAAGCTACTGCATGTTAAGCCACTTAGCCTAAGACGACCATGACCTGTTCTTCGCTCAGACCTATTTACAAGCACAGCGAATGTAATCAAACCACGGTTAAGGAAACAAAAGAGAGGAGGGGTTAAAAAAAAGAAAGAGGAAAAAATGGAACAAGAACAGAGGAGCCCAAGCAGTGTGGCCTCTTCCTGAAGGCGGCGGGGCTCGGGAGCCGGGGCTCTGGCCCGGCCTCTAGCCCAGCCCCATTTGCCAACTCACTTCCCCCGCGTGGTCTTGGTTCCCTCGCCTGGAAGCCTTGGCCACGCGGGCTCCGTGTCTGCTCAGTGAGCCCCAGCTGGGTGGTTCAGCCAGGTCCCGCGGCCTCTCTGAGCCTCAGTTTCCTCCCCTGCATCATGAAAACGGGAGCCCGGGGGAGCGATGACTCCATCAGGGAAGCTGAAGATGTGTTGTGAGCTGGGGGCGGGCGGGAAGGGCTGATGCCTGCCCTGCAGTCACGCTCTGGCTGCCAGGCCTTGGCCAGCCTTTCCCGTCCTGCTCGGACCCGACCTCCAGCGTTCAAGATCCTGGGAAACCTGGACAACAGCAAAGGCCGAATTCTCACTCGCTGCCATCGCAAGCCTGAGCCGTGACCTTCTGTACAGCTGAGTGGGGAGCAGGAAGCCACCCTGATACTCCCTGGGGGCCGGTGACGCCTGGGTTCTGGGGCTGCAGATGGGGGTTGGCCCCACCCTTCCGGATCTATGGGTGCAAACCAGGGTGCTTGCACAAGCACATTTTCCAACCTTGGTCCTTAAGCATAGCGGGGGCACCTGGTGTCTTTCAGTGACATTAACAACGTTCGGGGATGGAGGAAGTTTCTTGGCAGGCCAGGAAGTTGAGTCACTCACCAGTTTTCACACCTTGGTCTCCTACCTTCTGCAAAGGAATATCCTCTCCCTCGGCAAAATATTTACGGATTTTTGGTGGGCTGGAGGACCCGTCCCCAGCCAGGCTGCAGGCACACCTCCGAGCCAGCACGGCTCGGGCAGGGAGAGGCGGTCCTGACCCGCTCCAGCCACACCAGCCTTGCCCTCACAGAACGCCTGGTCACCGAGCAGAGTGCACGGAGTCCCCCCACAGCAGCCGGCACTGGGGCCACAGCTGGGAGGCAGCCCCTCTCTATCTCAGGGGCCCCCGCAGTATCACAAGTGTCACCCCGGTACATGGGAGGTGACGCAACGGTAAAGGACTGCTAGGGACGTGAGAACCAGGCCTCCCATCTGCCGCTCGCTCGGGAGGTCACACCCTGACCTCATCTTGCGGACCAGGGGCCTCACCCTCCTGAACCCACCAGTGTTACAGGGTCTAGTGCAGAAATGAATCAGCCAGGCTAACTGATCTACCCTGAGGCTTCCGCCCTCCCCTCTGCCCCTCACGCTGCAGGCGCCAATGCACGTTCGAGAACGCCGTGGGCGGCCAAGACGAAACTCTTCGGGGTCCGTCGGTGCGACAAGTACCCTTGAACTTCGGGGCACCTCACAGTCAACATTCTCCAAGCCGTGCCTCTGGTGCCTCACAGGGGGCTTCCAAAGGGTGGGCCCAACTCCACCTAGATGACGCTGACATCAGCGCGAGGCAGAGAGAGGCACTCTGTAAACAACAGCCACCTGTCCGCACAGGCAACACCAGACTCTCGAGGAGGCGGGAGAAGGGCTGAGGTCCGAACTCACAGCAAAGCCCAGAGACTCGGTTCTGAATGATTTAGAATGGTTCAGGAGCAGAAGGCAAGGAGCAGCAGCTCAGGGTCTTCGCTTCTGCTTCACCTTCCGGCAGGGCGTGGGGCAGGGGAAGGGAGGGGCGCCTCATTTGCAAACCCATCTCCACTTCCTCTAAGCGCCAGGGTGGATGTGATAACCAGCCTCTCGAGCACAGCCCTCCGGGAGGTTAAAGAGGAAACAACAGGGCCAACCCAATTCCCGAAGCCCTGCTGAACCCTTGCAGGGCCTCCAGAGTATCCAGACAGCTCTAAGGGCGACTCCACGAAAGACTTAACCCAACCTCGGGAGGTGAGGAGACCACCTCCTTTGTCAGAAACGGCTCGGGCCCCGGAAGAAACGCAGGTTCGTTCCACATTTGTCCACGACATGCCCCAATATTCCTGAAAACCCGCAGATGTGCCCGCGGCTGCTGTCATTGTCACGTTACTGTCATCGTCCCCTATCAGGGCCAGAGGAACCAGGTTGTGGTGCAGGCTTGTCCAACTCTCAGGAAGTGCATTTCACTAAGTCAGCAACTAAGCTCTACAGCCAGGCATTGGAGCACCTCCCAAACCCACCAGCGGGTGGGCTGGCCTTCGCCCCACGTAGAAGGGGCCTAGCCCTGCTCAGGAGCCTCCTCTGGAGGAGATGCCAAGCAGCCAAGAGCAGGAAGGGGCAATGCTCGCCTCCTTGGCCAGGAGGAAGCCCTGAGGAGGTGAGTGTAAATTATCAATGTGCTCAGAGTTATAAATAAATAATAAAGCTTTTTTTTTTTAGGAAAAAAAGTTGTCAGACTGAGTAAGAGGACAAGATGAGACTGGATGAAATTTAACAGGTCCTTGGACAGAGGTCATCGTTTGACACCAAAACCAAGCTTCAGGTGTGCTGGGTGAACAGTTAACAGCAGGCCGTCCTCCCGGGAAGCCGGGTGGGACGGGGCTGTGCTCACTCACTCTACAAGCCCTTGTCCAGTGGCTGCTTGGTGTCTGCAGGCGTTGAAGACAAAAACACATGTAAGCCACAGGCCCTCTGTCCAGAGAAGTAAATATTATTAACTGATGCATGAGTGAAATAGAAAGTAAAATGCACTGAGACGGAGAACATTTTAAAAGACAAACGACATGATAACATACCTGGGTGCATTCAAACCTCGGCATCACCACCTTTACGGGGTGCATGCAAAGCCGTGCTGGGGTCTCCCCCGTCTCACCCCTAAGACATGATAACATAACTGGGCCTTCCGGAGTGCAAATCTGGGCATCACCACCTTTACGGGGTGCATGCAAAGCCGTGCTGGGGTCTCCCCCCTCTTACCCCTAAGACATAATAACATAACTGGGCCTTGCGGAGTGCAAACCTGGGCATCACCACCTTTATGGGGTGCATGCAAAGCTGTGCTGGGGTCTCCCCACTCACGTAACTGGGCCTTCCGGAGTGCAAACCTGGGCATCACCACCTTTATGGGGTGCATGCAAAGCCATGCTGGGGTCTCCCCTCTCTCACCCCTAAGACATGATAACGTAACTGGGCCTTTCCAGAGTGCAAACCTGGGCATCACCACCTTTATGGGGTGCATGCAAAGTCATGCTGGTGTCTCACCCCTCTCACCCGTAAGACATGACAACATAACTGGGCCTTCCGGAGTTCAAACCTGAGCATCACCACCTTTATGAGGTGCATGCAAAGCCGTGCTGGAGTCTCCCCGCCTTACCCTTCGGGAGGGGTTTTCTTCCTGAGCAGATTCTCGTTCACATCAGTTATTAATAAACCAACAGAACACTCGCTTGAGCCATGACGCTCATGAAGCTCAAAGCCCACAGCATGCCCAGACGTGGCATTCATGCCCACCAGGCCCCAGTAGCCAAGGCTGGCAAAGTTTCTCTGTGGGCCCCAGGTCTGGCCACACCCAGGAGTCAGTGGCACTCACAAGCCCACAGTGGGTCCCACTTCTCAGAGGGGTCAGATATGGGAGGCATCAACAGAATAAAACAGTTTCTCCCCCAAACTTTCAGCCCAACCCAATTTAAAAGTCACCTGCCTCCCACAAAGCGGAACAAAAGCAAAAACATAACTTGGGGAAACATGGTCTGTGCCATGCTACCGTCAACCAGGCAGCCTTCCCCTTTGAGCCTCAGATGGCAAATTAATCTGCCCTACAGATTAGTCCTGCTCGGGTGCAAAAAATATGCATCTTCACCATAGATAAGACGGAAAGCAACTTAACTAACAGTAACGACAGGATAAACAGCTGCCCAGACATCCATGCAAGGGACAATATGCAGCTTTTCAAAAGACTTGATAGGTACCAAGAGGAAACCATTTTCCAGTCCAGTGCTGAGAGAAAAAGCAAAGACAGTGGACACAGCAAGCTCCTATTTGGGTAAAACTAAATAAATGTAATCATAATATAGAAGGATGCAAAAAAACCAATATGAGGGATCATTGGGAGAGGAAGAGGGTGGCTGAGAACAGAGTGGGGAGGAGGCTCTTCAAGGAATACCATTTTGCATGTTTTGAACTTTGAAGGTGTGTCCTATGCAAAAAAACATAAATGTTTAAAATCAAAAGTCTGTATATATTTATATATGGTTGCACATCCATGGAATATCTCTGGGAGAATAAACAAGAAGGCAACAAGAACTCTTCCAGGGAGACAGGGAGGGAGGCAGGGAGAGCTCCTTTCCACAGCTGAGTCTGACCAAGTGTATATATTGTCTGTTCTTAAAAAATCACACACACACAGCTGCCAGTAGTTGCCCAAATAACCCCCACGGTTCCACGTGTCCCGAGCTTTGCTCACGCTGGGCTCTCTGGTTGCTCGTCTCTTAGCCTTGTCCATCTCCAGCTGAGCTCACGACCCTCGGCTCTTAAGACACAGTTCAGGTGTCTCCCCCTCCAGGAAGGCCTTGCCCACCCCACAGACGGAGGATCAAAGGAGCATGAAATGAACGGGCAGCATGTCCATCTCTCCCACAAGCTGTGAACCTCGGGAGGGTGAGAACCCACCACAGTCCCGAGTCGCAGGACCATGCACGGACAGCTGCTCAGGGAAATGTTTGCTGAACCCAAAAACCACATTCACTCCATTAAGTCGGGTCTCGACTTTCCTGATGCCAAAAGCTATTGAAACCTCTGTTGTTTGTGGGGTTTCTCCACAGCTATCAAAATTGGGCTGTTGGCACTAAGTCGAAGCATTGCACGAATGCTCTCTTGGTCCATGGAGAGGCTGGGCTCAAAGCTGTCTAGGTTCCACGGCAGCAGAGCATGTGGTCGGAACAAAATCTCTCTGATACCACTCACCTCCTGGAAACTTGCAAATACCCATCAGGAGGCTCCCTGGGCAAGCCGGCAGGCTGGCAGGCAGCCCTTCACACACCCAATCCAGGGAAACCCTCAGCCCAGGGTCCTTCCCCCCAAGTTCAGCTTTTAGGAGAAAGCACCTGACTGCACTCAGGGCTGGCGGGGAGGCAGCACCCCCAAATGCCAGCATCCCCTGAGAAGCTGGAGGCCTGAAGGCCAGCAGCCAGCACAGTGAGCAAGGAGGGCCAAGGGGCAGGACCGCCGGGGAGAAGTCAGATGCGCACGTGACGCTGTGCTCCTGAACAAAGGGCAGCTTCTGAGGTGCTCTGATTCAACAGGCAGGTCCTACACACACTCTGCCTCCTCCTCCTGGTACAGGGGCCGCGTCCCCTGTCCCACACTGCCCAGGCTGGCCGTGCCAGGGTCTGAGAAAGGAAAGCGGAGGGACCCAGCCAAGCCCTCACACACCACCCGTTGCTCACAGAGTTATACCGCAAGGCACACCTTGGAAGAAGCCACAACAAACCTGTACCGTGTACTGAAAAGCGGAGACATCCCTTTGTCGGCAAAGATCCGTATAGTCAAAGCTATGTTTTTTCCAGGAGTCATGTATGGTTGTGAGAGTTGGACCATAAAGAAAGGCTAAGTGCTGAAGAACTGATGCTTTCCAACTGTGGTGCTAGAGAAGACTTCTAAGAGTCCCGTGGACTGCAAGATCAAACCAGTCAATCCTAAAGGAAATAAACCCTGAATATTCATTGGAAGAACTGATGATGAAGCTGAAGCTCCAATACTCCGGCCAACTGATGCCAAGAGCCGACTCATTGGAAAAGCCCCTGATGCTGGGAAAGACTGAAGGCAGGAGGAGAAGGGGACGACAGAGAATGAGATGGTTGGATGGCATTACTGACTCAATGGACACGAGTTTGAGCAGGCTCCGGGAGATGGTGAAGGACAGGAAAGCTTGGTGTGCTGCAGTCCACAGGTTCGCAAAGAGTTGGACACGACTTAGCGACTGAACAACAGCGACAACACTGAGTGCCAGGGCAGACACGTGCTGCAGGGCAGGAGCGAGCTGCGGCCCCAGACAGGGAGGTCCAGGTCTGGGCAGGTGTCCTAGAGGCGACAGGAGTGTCGGGCTTCATGGAGACAGGGCGAGGCCCTGTCCAGAAGCAGCCGACTGCTGACGCACCCAGGACTCCAGGAGCTGGGGGCAGGTGAGGCCCTTCCCGCTTCGGCAGAAGGAGCCCCATGCTGCCCAAATGGGCACGTGTCCGGCTGATGCCCACAGCCCTCTAAAGCCCCTGGAGGGTGGGGGCTCTGCCATCCAGGGGCGGCCTCAGCCGCACTGGCCTCCCCACCCCTTGCCTGGCTCCACCTCTCCAGCTCTCGGCACATGGGAACACCAGGCCAGCAGCTGAACCACGAGGGGCACCTGCCGAGCAGGGCCAGAGCATCCTGAATGGGTGTCCCACGCCACCCCCTTCCATAAAACGGCAGCAGGAAGGTACCCAGGGTGAAACAGCTACTCTGCTCTCCCGGCGCGCCAGCAGCCCAGCTCCGACCCACGCGGCTAGCTCAGCCGCCCACAGACAATACGGCAATTGTGCTCGCTCCCATGGGAGGGGGAGCGGCCACGTCCTGCCCCACGTGAGAATGTCGCGACCGTCCCGGACTCCCGAGTCACAAATATGTGATCAAGGCATGTGCCGAGCACGCGCTCACCACATGTTTGCGTGCCTATGAAAGCACAAAAGCACAAGGGCCCGTGTGCTTCAGCTGCTGGGACTGGGTCCGGGGACAGCAGAGGACGGAGTAGCGAGAAGTGAGTCCCAGACACAACAGAGACGCTTCATTCAAAACCATGACTGCTTTATTGTCCCCCCAGTTTTTGAAGGGAAGTGGGGGCGGGGAGGTGGGGGAAGTGGACAGCTCTTTACAAAACAAAACTGCACGGAAAACTGCAAAGTGAGGCAAGACTGGTGACCGCCATCGCGTCCAGCTACTCCATCCAAGGCTAAAGACGGACGGGAGACAGGCAGTGATTTCAGATTCACACAGGAAAACTGAAAACCAAAAATGAGGTGAAATTCATCTTCACAGGCAGGCAGCCGCCACCGACAGCAACACTGATTTCAGGACACCTGAGTCAGAGGGCGCCTCGGCCTCAAGACGGATACCTGGAAAGTCGTGGGAAGCAGGTGCAGAGCACGCGCGCTGTGAGGGGAACAAGCTGCCCATGAGGAAGCAGGTTACCCAGCATCTCCGTGCAAATGTTAACTCAGCCCAAGTACAGCCTTTCCTTGATGAGACAGGGTAAAATAAACCTACCTGGGAAACCAAAACTCAAAAGATCCCATGTGCGATAACTAAGACCTGGCCACCAAATCAATAAATTTAAAAAAAAAAGATGCAAAGCTTTGTGTGTACGTCAAAGAATATCAAAGTAAAAAGGGGATCCGAATCGCAAGCAGGGCAGGCATCAGAGTCACTGGCTGGGAACCACACCCTTGCTGAGGTGAACGCTGGAGCCTCTTTCAACAACGTGGTTACCAGTGCAGTGGTTCTCAAAGTCGTGGTCCCGGGACAAGCAGCAAGTTGCTTCACCTGGGAACTTGTTAGAAATGCCAAGTTTCACTCCCCACCCCACCCAGAGTGAATCAGAGACTCTCTGAGCAGAGGCCAGCAATCGGGGCTTTAACAAGCCCTCCAGGTGAGCCTGATGCTTCTTGAAAGTTTGAAAACCAATGTTCTACTTGATTTGGTCCTTAGAACCCGGATACTTGGGAGGGGAGGACAATTCTGCAGATGAAAAAAATGGGGTCCATCAAAGTTGTTGTTCAGTCCCTAAGTCATGTCTGACTCTGACTCCAAAGACTGCAGCACGCCAGGCTTCCCTATCCTTCACTATCTCCCGGCGTGCATGCTAGGTTGCTTTGGTCATGTCCGACTCCTGGTGACCCTATGGTCTGTAGCCTGCCAGCCTCCTCCATCCTTCAGATTCTCCAGGCAAGAATACTGGAGTGGGTTGCCATGCCCTCCTCCAGGGGATCTTCCTGACCCAGGGATTGAATCCGCGTCTCTTAGGTCTCCTGCATTGGGGGTAGGTTCTTTACCACTAGCATCACTTGGGAAGTTCACTATCTCTCAGAGTTTACTCAAACTCATGTCCATTGAGTCGATGATGCCATCCAACGATCTCATCCTCTGTCGTCCCCTTCTCCTCCTGCCTTCAATCTTTCCCAGCATCAGGGTCTTTTCCAATGAGGTAGCTCATCAAGAGGCCAAAGTATTGGAGCTTCAGCATCAGTCCTTGCAATGAATATCCAGGGTTGATTTCCTTTAGGATGGACTGGTTTGAGTCTCGTGCAAATGTCCATGAGGTCAGAAAGGGGTGGAAGGTCTAGGTCCCACCACCAGCACTTCATCTGGGCCAGGACCTGGGGACTTAGATAAAGATGACCCAGTGCGTGCTTGTCCTTAAGGAGCTCCTAGCAGCCCCTAGAATGCTCTCAAGAACACCAATGGGGGCAGGGCCTTTGGGGTCCTTCTCAGGAGTCTCAGCCCTGAGGGGTCAGGGGTTAGACAAAGCCCACAGGCATGGAATGGACTGGCTGGGAGGGGAGTAGGAGACAGATGGGGAGGCAGAATATTTGCCACGGGAGGAGGAAAAAAAATGGGGTTGAAGCAAAAAGAGTAAATGAAAGGAGTGACTGATGCTAAATACCTGGAGGAATACGAGAAGGAAAATTCAATTCCTAGGGGGAAAAAAACAGAAATTGCCATTTGGAGGCTCTTCGCTTCCACTTGGTTCATTGAGTCTCTGTCGAAAAGAATAAGCTGAGAGACTCTGAGAAGCGCGTTCTCATTTACCCTGAGAAAGTTTTTCTCTCTCGACCACCAGCAGAAGTTATCTACTTGATACATGGCAGCTAGACTGCCTGTCAAGATAATTTAGAGATTAAATCTTTGTTTAAAAAAAGAAAATCCTGCATCATCTATTAAAATCATGGGAGCACTTTTGAACTAAGAAGATTAAACTGGGTGAAGCAACTGAGTGTGACTGTAGGGGGTTTGGAGGGGGACAGAAACGATCTGCAGGGCAAGCGGAGGGAACCCCACGCTGGAGACTGGCTTCCAAGAGTCAAGGGTCATTTTTCACGGAGCTGACTGGGGGTCGTGCGGGCAGTTTCAATGGGAGCAGCCAGAGGGAAGCCTCACGGGGATGAACAGAGTACTTTCCCAGCTCATCTCTGTCGGTTTCCTTGCAGGTGGCACAAGCAGCCAGGTAACGGAGGGAATGACTGTGCACCTGGGCATTTCCACCACCGTGCACCTTGAACCATGCAATCCGGGGGACCAGAAAACCTAAATCTGCCTTCTGAATGGCATGTCCACTCCAGCGATCTCAAACATCTTCCAGAGCCAAGCAGGGAATAGAAACAGGTGAAGCCTGATGGGGAGAAACTGTGATGCCGAGCAGGGAGTCCCCGGGAGGCTGGATGGCTGGCTACCCTTGCCCGGCTGTGGGCGGGGGAAAGAGGACCAAGGATAATACTATATTAAAGGTCTTCTGATGTGTCAGAAAAAGCTGACCATCTAGACTTCTCTGTACAATCTTGGTTTTTAAATGTTGTCAAGAAACGCAGAAGTGCCTAGAGCACCCTGGGAGCCAAACACACTTTGCCAGGGGACCACATCTGGCCCCCAGAACATGGGCGCGCAGTCTCTGCTCTAAAGGACGCTTACTCAAGCTCCGAGGCCATTCAGAAAACCGCACTTCATCTCGGTTTGAAAAGCCCAGTGGCTTCGCCCTGAGCACCCCACAGTCACGCATATCCATCTGTATCACTCCTGGCTGGTTCTGAGTTAGAGGAAGCCCTAAAAAGGACTAGAAAGCACAGACTGTCTGAAATTCAGAGCACACCAGGGCAGCACCATGACGCTTGCAATCCCTAACGGCAGAGGCCTGCCTTCCCACCCACATGATCAGAGAGGTGCGTGAGCTGCGGCCTTACTGGGAGCAGAGGACGGCCGGGGTCTGCCCCACCGTCACCGGGAGGGCTCCCTTCCAGCCTCTACCACAGTGGGGTATCAGGGAAGGGGTGCTTCCACGCCAAGTTCTTTAAACAAATCCAAGTAAACCCAGCAGATAGAAGAGATGGTTCTGGAGCCCCGATGCCTACACGTGGCTGGCTTCCTCGATCACGACTCCCGCACAGAACACAGGATCCTGTTTTGATGACCTCTATGCAAGATACAGAAATGAGACGGGGGTTTCCTGCCTCTGATTTCAAAACAGCCTGGGACAAATGAAGCCTTCTTGTACCACAACCACACATTCAGAGGGACAGCTCCATCAAGCAGGCTTTCTTAAATGTCAACCCACAGAGCAACCTACTCCTCTTCCCACAGGCCGTGATAAGACAGTGGTGGTGGCGGGGGTTGCGGGGGTGCTGTCCAGAGAGGGAAGAGACTCCTCTTGCAGATGGTGGCACGGTCGCCAACGGGGGATGGCACCGGGTGTGAAGGAGAAATGGGCTTTGGAACAGGAGAACTGGGGTCTGGCCTGTGAGGATGGGCCTGCGCTCGGATATGCCCGCAGCTCAGTCCCCTCCTGTGGAGTGGGGCTCATTAGCTAACAGCCAACTGCCTGGGTGACCATCAGACAAAAGACAGGCGCAGGGCCGGCATGCAGCAGGTGCTCACCCAGCACCAGCTCCCTAAGTAACGAGCCGCTTCCACGGTGAAGGTGCTGTACCAGGGTTCCTGGGGAACACATACACTGCCCCTTTCTGGGTGGTGAGACCAGCGGTGCGCAATCCCGGGCATGGCCCAACCTGCCAATGCTCTCAGGCCCCCATCAGCCTTAGAGGGCAGGCCCAGGAGGCCATCCTCCGGGGCTGGCTAGAGGCCGAGTCTCAGAGGAGGGGACGCAATCAGGCCTGGGCTTCCAGAGCTCTTGCTCCATCTCCTCTTAACCCCAACTTCCTCCTCACCAAGCACTTCTTTCATGCAACTCTTCTGTGGCTAAACTCACCAGGCTTATCTGGTGTCCTCCCTTTTGCACTCTTGCCCAAAGTCCGGGAAGCTCCCCCTGATATCTTAGGCTTGCATCTTGGAGATGTTTTCATCCTGACGCAAAGGGAGTGGGCACTAAGCTGGGTGACGCGAGCAGACTGGACTCATGGAAACCCAACGTGGACAGGCCCAGCCATTCCCAAGGGCACCAGTGGACAGGACTCCTGGCAAAATGCAGCATCTCGTGAAGGCAGTGAACCCCAGACCGGGACAGCTCAGCAGAGAGCAACCCCGCAAAGTCTCTCCACCTTCAGAGTCCACCAGCGTCCAGCAACGCAGGGAGGTGGTTCCAGCAGCAATGCATTCACAGTCGGGCCCCACGCACAGAGCTCACATCCACGCTCCCCACATTTGCTGTCCCACCTCGGAAGGACTCTACCCCTAACTAGCTTCCAAAGGGACTGGGAGTCAGCGAATGTGGGAACCAAGCAAGACAAGAGTTACAGTTCAGCCCAGCTCGCAGCTAGTCGACAGACTGCCCCAGCGCTGCAGCTGACGGCACTGTAATGAGAAAGCCACGTGATGCTGGCTAGTGGCGGGGCCTGGAACGTCTCTTCCTTCCTCATGCTACACAGAGGCCACCATTCTAAATGAACAGAGTAGCTCCTCATCTGTTGCCCATGGAAAACATGGCCATCCTATCAAAACAAAAATGTGCCCCGCCCAGGAGGAACAGTGATACGACCCACCGGGTCCAGGTGGTCTGGAGCGGAGTGTGATTGGAGCACAGGCAAGGGGGGATTTCTGTGGACTTCCACAGAGCCCAGCGTGTGTGTACACCTGCGTGTGCACACACACACACCAGCGGGGGGAAGTGCTGGGCACAGCAGAGCTGATGTAGCCACCGGCCCAGGTGAGCCAGGAGCCAGGGGTAGAGAAGCTGGGGTCACAGGCTGGAGCGGCAGGGCTGAGGGGGTCCTCGCGTAGCCACTGGTCACTTGGAGTTGGGCACTGTGGTCTGCACAGTAAGGGGCTTGCCCAGTCACAGAGAAGGAAGGTCTGGGGGCAGCTTCTCCATTCCAGGCCGAGGCCCCCCTGTCGCATCACACATTTCCCCATCACCTCCGAGTCAACGAACTCACTCTGCACCCTGTGTCTTAGGGCCAGGGAAGCCTGTGTCCCTTCTTTCCCTGGAGTGCCTCCTCCATACTTCCGGTTCCCTCACACACTGGGAGACGGTCTGGGCTTCCCGGGTGGCTCAGGGGTGAAGAATCCACCTCCCAACACAGGAGACACGGGAGACTCAGGTTCGATCCCTGGGTCGGGAAGATCCCCTGGAGAAGGAAATGGCAACCCCACTCCAGTATTCTTGCCTGGAGAATCCCATGGACAGAGGAGCCGGGCAGGATACAGTCCATGGGGTTGCAAGAGTCAGACACAATTTAACACACGCACGGGAGACGAGGCCTAGTGCACATCTGCCCCCAGGACGTTCTGTGCCGCTGGGCTAAGTTTTATATCTGCACCTTCCAACATGACAGTGAGGAACCGCACATAGCTACTGAGCACGTGATGAGTGGTTACTGCAGGTGAAGGACTGATTTCTTAACTCCACTGCTTTAAATTTAAACAATCATAATTGTGTCAATTATCCCTCAATAAGGCTGGAAAAAACTTTAAGCGGCTACCCGTGGCTAGCGGCTACCAGCTGAACGGCACAGGTCTGGTATACAGACCCATCCGTACAGGCGGGGGATCAGCTCATTGTTTTGTTTTTTTTTTCTGTAATAGGCCGGACAGTAAACTTCTTGAGCTCTGCAGACCGTACGGTCTACCCCACCGCCTCCCATGACCTCACCTGGTCTGTCCACAGATCCACCCAGACCCCAGGCAGAAGCGGCCAGCCTGCTCTTTCTCTAGCAGGTGCAGGCAAAGGGCTGGCCGGGCATCCGCATTTCAAAGCCAAGGAGGGTACCAGCAGGCCAGGGGCCTTCGGGCCAACCCAGAGCCTGTGCCAGGCTGGCCCTGCCCTTCCGAGGCTGAGCCGAGCGCCCCGGGCCACAACCTAGAGCAGAGATGTCCTGGGGTCTTTTCTGCAGCCCTTGAGGACATGCCTGAATCTTACAAAAGGTTCAAAAATCTGATACTTTCCGTTTAAGCAAATTAGAACCCAATCACCTGCGGAAAGGCCACCTTCTACATGCCTCAGCCAGCAGCCCAGGTGCCTGATGGGCATGGTACTTCCCCTCTGCTCTGCAGCTCACCTTCTGGGTCCCTTTCAGCCTCCACCAGGCCTGACCACTCTCCTACTTTTCTTTCTAACAGGTGAGGGCAGTTTGCTAACTGCCCTGGGAATCAGATAACAAGAGCAAGCCAGCTTACTTAACTTCTCTCCTCGAGACTAAATGCTGATGTACAAAACCTCCCACAGGGCTTGGAAAACACACCCTGAAAGCCGAGATGGGCTGCTGAAGGGCCCAGCCTTGGAGGTTCACCATTCTCCTTCGTTATCGTCCTCTGGGCCTGAGTCACGTGCCACACAGCCACCAGGGCCTGGAATCCTGGCTGGCATCTGAGGGTGTGGAGTCCCAGGCGCCAGGTGACCCACGCAGAACATTCTCGCGTGTTTGTGTCAGCAACTCCCCACCCTTTGAGATCACCAGCGAGCACACGCTACAGCAGAACCCAAAGGGCACCCACACTCCTTTTTTCCATCACACCAACGTGGCTACTTTCTTCTCCTTTAAGGGGAAAAGAAAAGAAAAAGCAGGTGCACCCTGAATCAGACTTTTCCAGCTCATGCAATGCCAAAAGGCTTTGTTCATTTTGATTCCTTTAGTTCCAGTCAGGTGTAGGCAAGGAACTCTGGAAGGTCTTGGGGATCCCAAGTGCCCCCACTGAAAGCAAGAGTGGCAACTAAAATCAACACAAACCACAGGCCTCCAGCCAAGTAGGTGCCACTAGGTGATGATTCCCTGCGTAGGGGGCTAGTCTTGGGCTCTCCCAGGAGGTCACTCAGAGGTCAAAAGGATGGGGCCCCTGGTAAGGAGCAGGCTGTTCCCATCTCCTCCTCCCAGCTGCCTCCTCGCCAGCTTCCAGCGAGTGTCCGACTAACCAACCGCTACCTCTTTGACCCTCATCCCTGCCTTCTCTCCTGGGTCACTCTGTGGTCTCCCGGGTGTCTGCTCCAACCCCACTCCACAGTGCTGCTCCCCAAGCACCAAGCCTCCCAGAGAGAGAAGCATCAGCAAGTGCCCCCAGCTCCCAGCCCACCAGGATAAAGTTCGGACTCCTCCGTCCAGCACCCGCACCATCCTGACTCACGGCTGAGCTGTGGGCCCAGCGGTGTGCTTCCCACCCTCGAGCCTAGGTCGTCCTCCACCACGACGGGGTGGTCTCCAGCCACCAGGCCTCCGTGCTCCCTGCTCTGGAATGCCTCCTTCCCCGCCCCCACCCAAACCCCTCCTTCCTCAAGCCTCCTGCTCAGCCCTGCTCCCTTGGGCTCGGTTTAAATGACCCCCCCTGTGACTCCCACGGGACTGGGGCTCACCAGTGCCCCGTGGACCCACACGTCCACTACACTGCCCCAGGCGCATGGTGGGAAGTACGTGAACACAAGTGCAGTCTGATGGTCTGCAGCTCAAGTCCACAAGTTCCTCAAGGCAGGGATTCGGGTCACTCATCTCGGGATTCTTCAGAGATGCTGACACATACCGTAGGTGCTTCCTAGCCACTGACTGAATGGGACTCCACCGGGAAGGGGGGCCGGGGGCCGGGGAGGAACCAGCATGCAGAGTGTTCTGTGGTTAGCAGAGAAGCAGCCATACAGCCGAAGAGGCACACGGGGCCAGGATGACGGGCTCTGTCACGTCCAGCAAGGGCGGAGGCAGCCCGGATGTCCTGGTCACCCCCCTCACACTGCCCCTCGGTCACTGAGCTTTGTGAGGTCCAGGAAAAGGGTCTGTGTCGAGGCCACCTGAGGCCGGCCACCTTAGTGGGTCCTCTACGGGGAGAGCTCTCTAAAGCCGGCCCCAGCCACCCAAGCCAGACTGAGGGCAGGAACAGCAACAGCCCAGAGTCAGGGCACCCACCCAGACTCAGTGAATAGTCTGCACACCCCTGCAGGAATGGGTCTCCCCAAAGCTCCCCAAAGGAGAGGGTCTCCCCAGGAAGGTCTCCCCAGGAAAGGGTCTCCCCAAAGCTGTCCGAAGCAGAGCACCAATCTCTCAGGCCAAGACTGTCCACCCTGCTCGCCCCACAGGACAGCCAGGCTGGGGCTGACGAGGGGACACTCGGGAGACACCAGGAGGACTTCCCTGGCAGTCCAGGGGTTAAGACACCGTGCTTCCACTGTGGGCAGCGCAGGTTCAATCCCTGGGCGGGAAACGAAGATCCCGCAGGCTGTGCAGCATGGCCGAAAAAGCAGAAAGATGAACATGAAAATAAGAAGACTTGGAGAATGGAGACCGCCAGGGACCACTGGCCTACCCAATCCCTGGGGAGGGGATGGCCCTCCCTTCCATCATCCCAGTCAAGGACTTGTTTGAAAAGCTCTGATGAGCTTAGATGAGCTCTTGCTGCTGGAGAAATTGCCGCTACATCAGGGGCAAGATAGAGGGGCTCTGGAGGCGCTGGACTCACACCCCAGGAGTCGGTGAAACGTGCCCCAGCAAATGCCCCAGCTCCAGCCACATAACCTGACCCGAGAGGACACGGGCAGTTATGAAAGGCAGCTCAGCAAGTTGAAGGGAGGGGCCAAAATAAAGACATCAGAGGTGGCGAGTCTGTGAAGAACCTGAAAGACAGTGAAGGAGCTGCCACCCTCAGTCCTCAGGGGGATGCGGCCAGGAAGTGGCCACAGAATTCCTTCCCAGACTGTGGTGAGGGCGGAGCCAAGATAACGGGGCCACACCATGACACGTATCCAGTGTTCCATGCTCAGGACCAAATTCAATCACCTTTGGTAAACAGGAGATTTTGTTTCCCAAGCAAAAAAGCTTAAAAGATTTTACCCATCTTAACTGAGAGACACACCGCAAACTAGATCGTTAACATGGGCTTTCAACCCTTCTTCCCCCTAAATCACAAGACACTCACCACGGGAGACTGTGCGTAGAGAAAGGCGCTCCGCCTGACCTGGCCTCACCTGGCCAGCCAGGGCCAGCTCCAAGCTAGTCCCTGCTGCCCTGTTCCTTGTTCAGTCACCCACTGGCCATAGGGACAGTCACCCCGGTCCCTCCCCTCATCGGTCCCGCCAGAAGCACATGCCTGCCACGGGCTGCACCGCGACGTCCGTTGGGCTCTGAGTGCCCCCAACCGTGGTTTCCCTAGGTTTCCCCCCAACCCAGGGGCTGGGTGCCATTGGCCTGGCCACACGCCAGACGAGGGAACCCAGGCAGCAAAGGCAGGCCTGCCTAAGAGCGACCAGTGAGCAGAGGGCACACCTGGGATTCAAACCCCGGGCACTGATGCCAGAGCTGAAAACTGCCCTTGGGTTTCCCTTCCTCCCTGCCCAAGTTCCTCTGTAGTCCTCTGGCTGGCAGAACTTCTGCCCACCCAGTCCAGCTCACGTCCGACGGGCAGCACCACACCCTTCACCGGGGGGCTTCCTGGACAGGCCCCCACCCAACCCTGAAAGCACTAGGAGGCAGGGCGGGCGAGAGGAGAGACCCGAGGCCACAGGGGTCACACAGCCAACCAGGTCCAGCAAGTGAGCCATCGAGGGCCCGCCACCCTCCCCCGGGGAATCCCATCATCTGACTGCCCCTGGGCCTTCAGGGGGAAGGGGCCCCCAGGACCATGCCACAGAGGGCCCCCTGCATCCCAGACTCTGCCTGGAGTCTCAGAACCACAGACCCCAGCCCCAGCCCCGCCCTCTCATCCTGAGTACAGAGGCAATTGGCCGTGGAGACCTGTGTCCTTCCACCTCCAAACTGGCAGAGAGGCAGCTTGCAGGCGGCACCCGGGACCTCCCTGCACTCCGAGGCTCCAAGCCAATGTGAAGGCCAGAGCAAGGGGAATTCCAGGCGCGGTGCAGGCCTCTCCCAACCGGGCCGTCAGAGCACTTGAGCCAGAGGGCGGCAGGAAGGAGGGTGGCCTCTCAGGGCGAGCCACCGCCTCCCCCCGGGGGAACTGCTCCAACTGCAGGGACACAGGCCTAGACAGACCCTGCTCCCTGGGCCCCGTGGCAGGCCCTGGCACATGGCCACCTGGGCCCCTCCTAGAGGTGGCAGCTCAGTGCCCAATCTCTAATCGCCAGGGGCCATCTCCCCAGACGATGCCCCCTGCTTATGGCAGGAAGCGCATCTCTGCTGCCCCGGCCGGGGGCAGCCACTGGGCCAAGAGGGAGCCTGGTGGCGGGGACAGGATGGAGGCCATCACGAAGAGCTGGGAGGTCACCGTCCTTCAAACCCGAGGCCAAGTCATTTCTCTGAGCAGCGGCATTTTCAGCAAGCGACGGAGCAAGTCCCTCAGCCACAGGCTGTGCTGAGGACTCAGTGAACGAATGAAGAAAAGTGGCCAGCGCTGCAAGGGACGCCCGGCAGGTGTCCAATCAGTGTCTGCTAAATGAAGGCAGGAAGAACCCCCCCATGCCCGACCACCTCATTAGGCCCGAACCCAACTTCTCGTGAAGGAGAAAGAGCCCTTATTTATGCGCCACCACTGGCGCCCAGAAGAGCAGATGGACAAACCTTTGCCAAAGCGACCAAAGGCCTTTTGATCAAGCCTGAGGTTTCAGCACTTCCCCTCGGGTCTCAGTTTTCCTGGTGGACAGTGGCGGACTTAGTAACCCTGCACTCTCAACGACTGAAGGGAGGCCTGCTGCCCCCGAATCGGGGAGGAAGTGAAATCTGGGATGGACGGTCCAAGCCGACTGAGGGTGTCGGAGGGCACGTTTCACCAGGCTAAAGAGCACTGGACGAGGGCCACGCTGCCTGCGGGTCTGGACTGCACAGCACACTGTCTCACGAGCAAGACGGCGTCCCGAAGTCTCACCAGAGAGGAGGCAGCACTCGAGTAGGGGACCTGGGGGCGGGGCAAGGGTGGGGACACAGGTTCTGGCCTCTCTGTGCACCGGCCCATGTGACTGGGTGAAAAGTCACTGCATCTCTCGCGGTGGGGTTCACCTTCTGTAAGATTCCATGAGCAGGCCACGGCAGCTCCTGCTCTCCCAGCCCCTGGTCACCCGACATGGAACTCTACGAAAAACGTGATCTCAAGTATGTAGAAGGACAGGTTCCCGGCAGTCAGGTACCCTTAGGTGGCTGTCAGTATGATACTCACTGCAAACCAAGATGAAAAGGACCAGCGGCTCTCAGAATCACCGATGGACAAAACTGCTTCCTCCCGCCCCTGAGCCCCACACAGACACCGTGTGCCCAACCTCCAGAAGGAATGCGGGACCTACGTGACAACAGACTGAATAAAACCTGCCCTCTTCACTCCAAAAAGGAGGTGGCTCAGAGGGGCTGTACCAAATCCTGTGAGGGGCGGCGAACACCTGGCTGGGCCGAAACAGGAACTACCTGGATGATGCCTGCAGCAGGCACTGGGCCCAGGGGTGGGTACCTCTCAGATTCTCCTTCGCTGAGACATGGCGGGAGCAGTGGAAAATTCCAATAGGTTTATTCCACTCCTGAACAGGAAGGCCCCTAATCCCCTATGAAGGAGACGGAGGTATACATACGCAGGGTCTATTCCAGTCCTCATGCCTCAGTCTTAGATGCACAACGGAATCAACTCAGAAGCTTTAAAAATACCAACGCTGGGTCCCACCCCTTCTCTCCAAGATTCTGATGTAACTGGTCCGAGATGCTGTCTGGGCATCCAGACTTTTTTTTTCTTTTTTAAACCTCCCCAGGTGATTCTAACATGCAGCCAAGGTTGAGGACCACCTCTGTGGACGCTAAACACTCGGTCAATGGAGATCCCAGGCCTCTCCCACAAACCCCTGAGGAGCAGAAAGGCCAGAAGACCCAGCCAGGCAGCCCTTGCTGGAGATGGGTCTCACTCTGCCTTCCCCCCCACCACCCGGTCCCCCGCCTCCACCCCCACACACAAACCAGGATCAACCTGCAAAGAGCCATCTGTCTGAGACAGAACGCAAGGCCTCTGCCCAGCCCTGGCTGGGGCATACCAAGTGCCCACATACTGGAGGATGGACAATTGTGTTCAGTTATTTGATTACTTTGGGCATGTAAACAGAACGTGATGTTGTGCAAACCTGGGGTGGCAAGTACCACAAAATGATTTACTCTGAAACATCTCACTCAGCTAACAAAAAAAAAAAAGGAGATAAATGCTGGAAATCCTTTTAACAATCTCTTTGAAGGGAAAATGGGATCTGTATACATGGTGATGCTTCTAATGGGCTGCCAGATTTATTTCCCATTTCCCCCAGAAGGTCACTAGGAATAATCATATTTTCCTGTGAATCTGTCTTTTGTAAAGACAAAAGCGAAACGTTTCAGTCTTCCCAACTGAGGCACTGCCTTTGGTCCTATGGCAGATACAGCAATAGAACTCAATCATTTCTTTAAAGGGGGAAGAAAAAAAAAGACTGTGGAAAACACAGGGGCAATGGAAAGAGGCAGTTAAAATTTCTAAGTTTCCCTGTGGTATTAACAAGACTAAACAAAATTTATGCTTTGAGATAAAACAGAACTCGGTGCCTCCGCATCTTATGAACATGGTGTATGGAGAGCGGGCAGGCTTGTGGAGCCAGAGAGAATGGAACAGAGCCCCCAGACGCTCAGTCTTTCAGCTGCTGCGTCCCGGAGCCTCCCTCAGCCTCAGTTTCTTCAGCTGTAACCGCAGGACTGCTTTGAGAGTTGAGAGACAGTGGATGCAAAGCCCCTGGGCAAGGGTGAGCCTCCACAACCAGTGGGCACTGCTATTATTTCTGAAATAGCCCACCCCCATTTCAGCTAAATCCCGCTGCACCCAAGTTTTGTACAGGCCTGCATCTTGGGAGCCCCATTATATCATCGCAGGAGGAAAATCTGTTTCTTTGTTTTGTGGGAGAGTCAGAACAGCCAGGAGTTGGCTGCTCCTGCGTTCTGGGGTCAAAGGGGCTTTTTACCAACATGATTTGCTTTCACCTCCTGAGCGGGGAGCTGGGTAGAAAAAGTCCCTCCAGGGACTACAGCTGCCTATGGGTGGCGGGGAGGCTGTGAGATATTCCTGCACAGTCTGGCCGGGCTGTCCCCCTCCCCCCTGCAAAAAGCAGCCTCCCGTGCATCAACCCCCCCCTCCCCCGCCACCCCACAGCAGGAGAGGAGAACTATAAAGAAGCGGGGTGCCCGTCACACTTCTCCCTGACGTGATGTGAAATTCTACAAGGTAGACCCTTTGAAATGCAAAATCTTCCAGAGTCCTTCAAATGTGTTTTTATTTTCTTGGGTTCCTAAGGCTGCTTTCAGACCCACCCATCAGCATTTCCCCTCTCAATCAACCCACACTTAACAAAAAAAAAAAAAAAAGGAAGAAGAAGAAGATGAGGAAAAAGCAGCAGGAGGAGGAGCAGGAGGCAGCTGCAGCGAAGACGTCTCTGTTTTTTGAAAACGCTCAAGTATCTTCAATCTCTGCAAAGGGGAAAAGAAAAAGAAAAAGCTTGTCCTCCGCTCCAGCCTCCTGTATCCCTCCTCCAGGACACCCCGAAGCCAAGTTTCCTCTGGAAGGTTTCCTCCCTCTCTGCTGATGCTCCAGATCTTAGAGAACTTTCCCGAGACAAGAACCCGGGTGCCTCCTGACCAGAGTTCGGGAGGGTTAAGACCGGCACCACCAAAACCACAACCCGCAATTTTCGAAGCCCAAACCTTGATCCAAAACCGTGTGCACAGGAGGTTTGGATTAAACATCAAAGAAGAAGTTACCTTACAACAAAGTTGTTTGGCCAAGAAAATTACTTCGCAGTAAGAAGAACCCTCGGGAACGGTAAAATTGCTTTTGAATATAGACTTTTCAGTGGCTGGGGTCATTAATCATGTTAATGTAAACTGAGCTAAAACAAAAATTCTCTGAGCGAGTCTCTGGGCACATCAGCGTATCTAAGCCTCTGGGTTTGTTTCCAAAGTTCACATCCCCGGCACGCAATGAAACTACTGTTAATGGGGTCAGCTATTACAGTGCAGTCCCCGACCTTGGGCCATAATAAAGGTGACTCAGTCGTGTAGAAAGAACCCTCATAAAGTTAGGCAGGAAACAAACACAGAAATTAATCAGAGAAGGAGAGTCGAGATTTCGGAAAGTTTGTTCGTTGGGCAAGTTTAAACAGCAACTCTCCCTGGATGATCAGACGTTGTAGAAAAGAGCTGGGGGAAACCAGTCAGCATTCCTCACAGCACCCAAGTCCCCCGGCCCGGCTCTGCTGTGGAGGGTAGAGGGCAGGCCGGCAGCTGGGCCAGGCAAGGAGGAGAGTGGAGCCCAGCAGAGTTAAGCCAAGCAGAGCCCTGCCAGACCCAGCCATGTGCTTCATGCTGGCAACAAACCGGTTCTTTCAAGAGAGGAAGAGTCTGACAAAAAGGACAGCTGCAGCAAGATGAGAAGCTGAGAGGCAAAAACCTCGAAAAAGTCCCGGGTTTGGGATTCTCCTCTCAAGTCGCACCCCCCCCAAAAAAAATCACCTCTGGGGTTTTCAAGGGCTAGTGAATCTATTAAAGTGTCCCCCTTGCTGGATCAATTAATGAGAGCCCCTCCACACCTGGTTTCCATTGAAAACCGAAATTTGTATTATCAGCATATTACATAACAAATTATGCCCGCAGTTTCTTTTATTACACATCAGAGAGGTGTGTGGTGGTGGTAATGATGGGAGTTGTGCTGATCTGAGTATTTGCTTATTTCAGTCTTTTTTTTTTTTTTTAAGGGCAAGAACAAAGTTTTCCACACACTTTATGCAATCCAAAAGAAAGTCACACTGCCTGGGTAAAACATCAACGCAACAATCCAACAGTGGGTCCGAAGCACAGTCTCCAGTGCCCGCTGCATCCAGCAGTGGGTAAAGAAGGGTGTGCTTTCTCAAAGAGCAATGCAAAGGTACACCAAGTTGCTCCGGAGCGTCCTCTGCCGTCAGCTCCCAGAGTTTACGCAAGGCTCTTTTCTCTCCAGCCTCCCGCAGGGGGAGGAAAGCTGGCTGGCCTTTCCTGAGCTTCCATCACGGGTCAGGCGCCTGCTCCCTGGACCCATTTAAAGGACACCCAGCCCACTAGGCTCCCAGAGAACAGGGGAGATGGAGGGGCTGGGCGAGAGTGAAAAGAAATCAACTGGGGAATAAAGGCAAAAAGGCGTGGTGGGAAACAGCCTAAGAGGTAACCACAGGGCTTTCTCCCATAAAACGCCAATTAAGTGCAGCAGCCATGATTACAATACGGTATCTTAAAGCTCTGTTTCCTCCAAGAATTTTACGAACTTCCAAAAACACTTCTGCTACATGCGACTTACCCTGAACTGAAAACAGGAGGGAGAAACTGACTAAAAACATCATCATCAATCAAAACAGTGGAATGCTCTACTTGTCCCGCTAGCCTGAGGACGTTCAAGCCCACTTCTGCAGCAGCTATACTGCAAGCTTTTATTTAAAACTTGCTTTCTATGTTAAAATGACTGCATTGCAATAATCACTTCTCAGGGGAAAAGAAGTCCTTGGGTAGAATTATTGGAACAGGTCATCAAACTGCCTTGTTCTCTGGAGGGGAGCATTTGGAGAAAGCAGCAGGCCTGCCCCATGCCTTTCTTTCATTTTCTGGGCTGCAGCAGCACCCTGTGACCTGGCTCCTCGGTCTGGACCATGGCTGGCAGGATCCCGGCACTTGCCAAGCACAAACACTGGGTCAAGGGTTACCAAGCCTGAACTTAAGACCCAAACCTTCTCCCACTAACATGGGCCTATCAACTGGGACAAGCAGCTGTTTTCAGTTTATCTAGCTGTCCCTAGCTGAGAAAAATGGGAGGGGAGGAAGGGAAAAAAAGAACTACAGATCGGCAATTCAGTATCAAAACTGTAACTGAGACAAGTTACTGTTAAGTGAATAAATTAAAATGAAACCAAAACCTAGCCAACTGCAGAAACAGTGAGTTTCACCCAGTCTACTAACTCCATTCCCTTCCAAGTCCTCAAACCTGGTAGCGTCCTACTGTAATCACCCAGAGTCCAGGATTCTGGATCAAGGAAGGAACTCCCTCCAGCCGGTGGGAACTGCTGGGAACACATATGCTAGTATGTCATTTGGAAGTCTGCTAATATGTTGTAAGCTGCACAAGACGCTTGCCTGGCTTCCCAGGCCAATAAACAATGCCATTCCAACTCCTGCAGCAGTCAATAGAAAACAGCCCCTTGTCTCCACCATCCAACAATTCAACAAACATTTGTTCCTGTTGAACAACCGTCAGCCTGGCTCCATCTGCACCGGCTCCGGCAAGGCGAGCTGGCGGAGGCGACGGCACAAACGCCCGGCCCAGGTCCCCGAGCCCGGGGCGCAGCCCAGCGCGGGGGGCCACTCGCCCAACACCACCACCCCCCCCCCGCCCCCCGAGTCCGGAGGCTGTAACGTATGGAAGACTCGGAGTGTGGCCTATAGGAGGCAGAATCCCACTCATCAAATGCTGCAAAGAGCTGTTCTTTGTTCACCGTCGTACGAAGTACAGTACGTGTGAATGAAGCCCGGCGTTCGGATGCACGGAGCCTGGCTTCAGGGGGCGTCCGGGAGCGAGGGACCCGGCTCTCGACAGTCGCCAGGGCTCCGCCACCCGGTATCGAGCCACGAGTATTGTTCCTCAAGTCTGCGGGAGGGGATGGGGAGCTGGCGGGGGGCGGCGGTGGCCAAGAAGGCACTTTGAGCAATGCAAACCCAGGGCCCTCCCCGGACTCTGGGCGCCCTCCCCGTCTTCGTGCCCACCCCCACCAAGAGAAAGCCCGAGGGGGGAAGCCGACTCCCACGGGCTTGCAAATCAAGGACTGGCAAAGATGGGACTCGGCCAGGGTGCCCTGTGCCGGACGGCCCTTCTCGCCATGTGCAAAAGCCACGCCGGCACGGCCCTCCACCCCCACCCCATTCCGCAAGTCCCCGCGGCTTTGGCCTCCGCGGGGGCTTTTCCCCACCGCGGACAGTGTACTCTCCCACCCCCAGCGTGACCTCTCCGGTCAGTCCCGCCGCCGCGAAGCCCGCCGCTGCGCGCTCGCATCCCGGGGGTGGCGGACGCAAACTTCCACGAACAAAAGAGTTGTCTGCAAAACGATGCGGGAACTTCGGGGTGCGGGGACGCCCGGATCCCCGGCGCCTTCGCCGGGGCTCAAGTTGAGACGTGGAGACGGGGGAACACCCCAGGGCGCAGCAGTGCCCGCGCCCGCCCCGGGGAAGCGCAGACTTTTCCGCAGGGGCCGTGCTGGCTCGCTCCCCTGGCTGCGCTCTGACAAGTCTCACGCATGCACCAGCGGCGGCATTCAGCGCCCCGAGAAACCGCCCGGCCCCACACGAAACCAGGCAGGCGGACCAAAAGGAAATCAGCCACACAAATATTGAAAAAAGCGCGGGGGGGGGGGGGGTGCTAAGGCCAGTGCATCCCGCGAGCCAGGCTCCCTACCGCCGGCGGCCGGGGCGCACTAGCCAGGACCTCCGCTCGCGACCGGCCTCCCGGCCGCCGCCGCCGCCGCCGCCCGGCCCGGGATCGCTTACTGTGCGCGGCGGGACGCTCCGGCCGCGGGCCCCCGCGCAGTCGCCGCCGGCGCTCGCCGAGTCGTCCGGGCTGCCCGCCGCGCGGCCGCCGCGCGCACGCTCTCCTGCCGGCGCCGAGCGCTTTGTACGGAGCTGCTCCCGGGGAGGAGGAAATCGACTTGTCACTTCCTGAACTGTTTGCAACTCGTCCCTTTAACCGGCCCTGGCCAGGCCGCCCGCGCCCGCCCGCGCCCGCCGCCGCCGCGGGGCCGCCCGACCGCGGCTGCTCGTCGCTGGGTCCAGCGCTCTGCCGGCGGCGTCGCGGGCCCGGGCGCTCGGCGCGGCGGCGGCGTGCAGGAGCCGGGCGGCGTGCGGCGGCGGCGGCGGCGGCAGCGGCAGCAGCGGCGGGCGAGGGTGCAGTGCGCGCAGCCGCCGGTGGGCGGGGAGTGGGGCGGGGGGGTCGCGGCGCGCCGCCGGCGGGGCTAGAGGGCGTCCTGCGAGCCGAGCCGCGCGCCGCTCGCCGCGCTCGCGCCTGGGAGGCCCCGGAACGCGGGAAGTGGCCCCGGGCCCCGGCCGCGCTGCCACCGCCTGGGCCCCGAGCCAGAGACCCCGGGGCCGGCCCCCGCACGAGCCTGGACGAAAACCCCGGGCCGCGTGGACTTCAGACGTCCAGCTTCCGGGTTGTTGGGGTGTTTTGGTTGTGTGTGTGTGTGGTTTTTTTTTTTTTTGAGGTTTTAAAGAAACCATCGCTTCAGTGGCGTGCTGGGCGGCAGGGGACGGGGGGAGCCGTGTGAATGTTGTCTGTCGCGCTTTTGGAAAATAAAGCGCTCCTTTCCTAACTCGGGGCGCTGACCGAAATAAAGGAATGTGTACTTCGGTAGCCACATCCAAAATATATGCAACTGGTGAAGGAAGGATTTGTGGTTGCTAAGCAGAAGCAGAGCATGTTTAGTTCTGTAACTTAGGATGTTGACTTAAGTTCAGGAATGTAACCCTGATAGAATAAGCAGAGTATTTTCATTGTGCCGCTCACCTGGGGGAGGGGGATTGTTTTCCTTGTGAAGTGAAGCCCTAGATTTCCCATTAGGCCTTCCTACTGGTGTATGTTATTTTATTGACCTTGTCCAAAAAGAGATGTTTTTAAAGAGAAGGTTTTTTAAAAGAACTCCCTATGCCTGTTTTGTGTTCTCCTTTGCCAAAAAAACAAAACACCTCATTACTTTACATGGATTGTGTCTGCGCCATTTCAATGGTTCTATTCATAAATCAGGAAACTTTTTCTGTTGCTTCTAGGAACATTTAATTGGTTTTAATCCAATGTTTCAATCCCAGTATCAAACATAAATGAACAATTAACTTCTTGAGCTTGTGTGCACTTGGGAAACTATTATATTTCACAGCTATTGCTAACATATTTCAGTTTCCCATCACACTGGACCCATTCTTTTGCAGAAAACCACGAGTTAACATCTCCTTTCACACCAACTACAGTTCACGCCAGTGACTTCTGCTGCAAGACTGAGAGGCACAACCAGGAGAAGGATGTGAGTATTCATTCAAGTAGATGATGTGGGATACAATCAATTCATCCAATAAAGCCAAACCAAGCTAATATGTAGAATACTATGGTACCGATATCCTTACCTATAAACTCTGCTTTAAGAAAAGTTATCAAGGGCCAATTTTGAAAGAAGCAAAAACCAAGTCTCCCTAGATTGAACAAAGAAAGGTACAGGGATAATTTGAGAATGCTGCAACACTGCCCTCATGCCATCTTACGCATGCAGTGTCAAACACCTCAGCCTTTGAGAGCTTTACGGATATAGTTTAATTTACTTTTTATTAGGAGGCCTAGAGTGACTCCTGCTGGCAAACATTCAGTTTATTCCTGCAATTACTAGTTCATGGGGTCAACTTAAAAAACAAAATTCAGGGGTCCCGAGCCTGGAAACAATTACTGCAACCATTATTCTTGTTGCTTTCAGGATGATTTTAGTCTCACAAAACTCCAAGGATTGTGGTTATGGCAAGCTCCTTCGCCGTAACGCCTCCTTTCCGACCTAAAGCAGCCTGTTTTTCTGGTTTTTAGGCTTTCTTAAAAGTGTAGAGAACTAAAAACTATCTGCTTCAGGGGTTGTGCTACTAACCAATGAATAGCTATTTCTCATTTACTTAATTTGAATGTCTAAGGACTAAAAATACATACATTAAGGCCTGTGTCACTAGTCTTCCATCCTATGGGCCTTCCCACATCATGTAATAAAGTCCTATAACATAGATATATGACGCCCCTCTTTTTAGGGCCATACTACACAGTCCTTTATTATAAAAAGTCCTACCCCAAAGTTTGTATATTAGAGTTACTTAATTCAAAGAAGTAAACATAAACTCAGTCAAACTGGCTTTAAAACAATGTGAGCTGCAGTCAGGGGAAGGGGGTAGGAGGGCTAAGCTGTCTACCTCTGTTCAGTCCTTAAAGGTCAAAACCAAATCAAAACCCGATTCAGAATACAACCAGAAACCTAAATGCAAATTCATGGGCCAATTTAGGAATAAATCCATAAAATAATCCAAAAATGATCACTTGCAACTTTTCCATTATCACCAACCAACACTAACCTGGTTAAGGCACAGAACACGCTGGGAAATATAAGCTGTAGGGATTACATGCAGTCTCACTCCAAGACCAACATATGAAGCCCAGGGAAAAAGTACAGTCAATACTGGCTCTCCTGGCTCCCCTCAAAGCAGAACTTGCAAATGAAGGAATGCCTGTGTGTGTGGTATGCATGACATGTCCACTCAGCACTGCTGGGGAGATAGAAACTGAGTGGCTTTCTATACTAGACGGTTCTCCCCTTCCAAGTTTAAAGCTCTTAAGCAACAAGAGACAATGAGGGTGTATTTTACTAAGAAAGGGTGTAACCAACTATAACTTGTATCAACAAGCTAATAAAAGTATTCACCTAAGCACATTTGTGCAGAGGCGGGTAAAGATTGGGTTCTGATTAAGTACTCAGAAATGTCCTTGATAGTTAGTGGGTGTTCTGTGTTTGTGTCTTTAGAACCAGATAAATATGATGTTCAAACAACAGGGAGCTAAGCTTTTGACATTTCAGCAAGTAGCAGTCAATACTGTTCAGTTTTTCCCATTAAATTTATCTGTACCTATGATTGTAAAGAGTGGTGACCATTGAAAGATGGTAAACAGGTTTGTCTCTGAGAATAACATTCTTTTTAGACTAATGATGGGAGTGAAACAGACATCAGACATGTTATACACTGGAACCAACAGCAGTATGCAGATGCATGTGTATTAACCCCTTTATTCAGCTTCCCAAAGCCACAGCTTCTTTGTCACAAGTGCTGTATTAAAAGCCAGTCATTCACATTTCACACTGTCTTTTCTACACTTGAAAAGAACTTTATAAAAGCAGAACCTTTTGCAATCACTTGTAATAGATGATGGGAAGATAGACATCACCAAGTCCACCTGAAACATTTTCAGAGACTGGCTACTGAAAGCAAGTTATTAGCAAAATACACTGCTTTAAAAATGATGGGAAGTTTTTGGTTGTCAGTGGAAGCCAAAACTCTGAGCCTACTATGGGGGCAATTTTCTTATTCAGAGCTTATTCAGAAAAATAAGTTCTATAATCGTCCCCATACCTATGATCCAGCTTCAATTAACAGCCCTACCTACATAAGCATGTTACAACACACTAATCCGTCTGTTCTTTACTTTCTCTTCTTTTTATCTTTTGTTCTAAAACCTTTTCAAAACTGATGAAAATGAGTTATAACCCTGGCTGGAATCTCATACAGATACATAAATCTATCTCCCATATCTGTAGACATCCACCTTTTTTTAAGAGGAACTTTGGTTCTCGAAGACAGTCATTTTTTGATTCAGGAGCTAAATAAAATGAATTTATTTTCATTGAAAAATAAGCACAGCAGTGAATTTAATGATACCAATCTAACTCTTTTGATACAAAATGAGAGTTGAAAGCAGCTTGAAGGAGACTGCCTATTGAAATCAGCGCATGTGAATCCGCACAGCTTTGTAACTGAGTGTCTAGCACCATTGAGGCACGAAGCATGCCAGCTGGGACGGCATTGTGCACCACAAAGTGTGGGTTGTAAGCCTAAGTCCTGAGCACAAACCCTGGTTTCCAAGTTGGCAGGTGCTGAAAACACAGCAAATGTCACGCTTGCAACTCACTGCATGGAAGGGCTCTGAGTAAAGGAAGCTAAAAAGAACAGAGCAACAGTTAAAATTTATTTCAATTTGATATTACTTTTTCCTTGCAAAATTAATAGTGCCTGTAAGTATTATGTGCTAAAAGAAAACTCAAGCATGAAAAAACAGACACTGAAAAGTTTATGCATGGTAAATAAGTAAAAATATAGCAAAGTAAGTCTACATTCAAAGTTACTGACATATGTAAATCTTACCAAACCTACTTAAACTATTTTAATACTGAGATTCAAAAGCATAATCAACTCCTGGCCTTCCTCTGATCTGTTTATGAAGTTAGCTGAAACAGACACTAACTAGTATCACTAAGTCACCTATACCCTAGTCTACCTCAATACACTCTACCAAAATCATAGCTAAAAACAAGTTATAGTATTTTCATATTGCTACACACTGAATTTAATCTAGAAAACATTTCAACAGCACACTCAATGTCATCTTCAAATGAAAATCATTTCAATTTTTTGCTTCAAATATTCTGTAGTGGAATTCAGATTTAGTATGAGATATTCAGCCCAAAATTTAACTTAATTTTTCTATCAACTACCTGTCATATAAGTCACTGCCTCAAGAAAAATCTATTTTTAACTCATCCCTAGTGATATGCCCAAAGCTACCACTATCCTGCCTATTACCCATGAAAATGAAATGAGTGAATTTCATTTTCATTAGGTATACAGGAAACTGAAAGATACAGCTTGTGATTTCTTAGAGTTTAAATACCCAATCTTAAGACTGAATCCTTTGGAGTTAAAATATCAAGAAAAAAAAAATTTGGTCTCTGGCTCCAATGGAAGAACATCCCTGGGAGCAGTATGAAAAGAACATTGGCCCCACGTATTCTACCAGCCTGTGAATTTCCTCACTCAGCTCTCTCAGTCTTCTCTATTAACCGAAAGCAGAGACGTTTTGTTTTACCCTATCCATTACTGTTGTAAGAGGGCCAGCCAGCCTTGCCTGTTTTGTCCTAGCATGCCCTGCAGCTGACCTGAAACAGAACTGATATGAATGAGAAGCTGGCTTGCAATTTTAAATACTACTTTACATCTCCTTTTAATTTTCACATAGAAACAAAACAAAAAACACCTTGATCAAACCAAGATATTCAACCACTATGATGTTTACCTACTTGAAAGTAGTGAAACTCTGATTATGTTCTATCCTGATGATATACATCATAGTGTATTGACCTCATCTCTGTAGAGCTTCTAAAACAGTTCAGACTTAAACTCTGGGAGGTTAGTTACCTAGAGAAAGTGACACTCCTCTGGCCAGCATTTCTATAGTAATATTAAGCACTCTAAGCATTAAGGTATTCATTTAACCACTAATAAAAAGGTTAAGTAAATAAACAAATCCGCAAACGAAGCATTTTCTACACTAGCGTAAACAACTGATTCACTGTACTTTACTCACTATACTGTCAGTTCTAATATAAACCAAGGTCAAATCATATAAACTGCTTAAAGTACTGCCCAACATCAAACTTTAAAATGCCATTGTGAATGTCTGCTAACTTACAGCAAAGAAAATAAACATGATTCAGTGATCAAAGAAATCAAACCTAGATAATGGAAGGTGGAAATCAATGATAAAAATCTTAGTCCCGCTTTCCAGGTGGCCTAGTTGGGTTGGAAAGATCTCCTGCAGAGGCAAATGGCAACCCACTCCAGTATTCTTGCCTGGGAGAAACTCCATGGACAGAGGAGCCCGGACGCGACTGAGAGACTCACACGCGTACACGGGGGATCTTGGTCTGGTCCCGCATTAGTGGTCACTGGAAACAAAGCCTTGGAGTTCAAACCTGAGGACAATGTACCATATCCGTGGCCATTTGTTCTCAATTCAGAAGCATCCACAGTAACCTTTTCCCCACAACACCTATACTTATTACTACCTCCTGACCTCTGAAACAGATAATGATCAGAAACCTGAGGGGAATTCCTAGAATCTGCTGAAACACATCATAAAGGGCATTTCATGAAAATCCAGCATTATGATATCCAGTCTCCATTTCTTACTAAATGAAAAGGTGCTTTTAGCACCAGCCCCATCTAGAGACTGAAGAAGGAGGAGCTATGCAGTATGATTTAAGATACTCTGGAAAGGCCCCCATCTATTCCAGCCTTTCCCTCTTACTTGTCTACCTCTTATCCTCCTCTCCTCACTCATCTCATCACTCCTGGAATACAAATGCCTTAGGATGGATCTGAATACATTAACTCGGTGGCACTGAGAGTGAAAATCTTGAACCATTCAATATATTAGCTCCAATGGGAAGAAGGTTTCTTTGGAGAAAAGAATATTTATTTGGCCTTGGTGTGTGCTAGGAATCATGCTAAGATGATTTACATTTTTCTCACTTAATATTCACTACCCTATTGTGTATAGTCTACACAACTGCTTCTCTCTCCACTATATCAAACTGCTTCAAACAAATGTACTGAAGGGTAACCAACTTGAAATAAGTATCTACTATATACTAGGCACTTTGCCAGTACTTTTAAAATAGTTCCGTTTCACTGAGACGGATAAGCAGTTATAGAACAGACTGACAGTACCTCAAAGAGGTACAAGGTATAGAAGGGCAGACCCATGTACTACACTCTGTATAGCATGAGAATGTAGAAACCTCAAAAATCCAGGGCTTTCAAGTGGCAAATAAAGTCATCTCTGAGTGTGCAGTGTGTGTGTTTGAAATAGGGAAGAATGAAATTAGGGAGATTCTTCAGGTTATCATTTTATCAATTTATCTATCACCTTATCAAAATTAAGGTGGGGAAATTCCCTGGTGGTCCAGTTGTTAGGAGTCTGCCTGCCAATGCAGGGGTTGAATCCTTGGTCTGGGAAGATTCCACATGCCACAGGGCAACTAAGCCCTCATATCACAACTATTAAATACTGAGCCTTCAAGCTCTAGGGGCTTCCCTGGTGGCTCAGAAGGAAAAGAATCTGCCTGCAGTGTGGGAGACCCAGGCTCAATCCCTGGGTTAGAAAGACCCCCTGGAGGAGGGCGTGACCACCCACTCCAGTATTCTTGCCTGGAGAATCCAAGAGGAGCCTGGTAAGCTACAGTCCATGGGGTCGCAGAGTCTGACACGACTGAGCGACTAAGCACACCACAAGGAGCTCTAGAACCTGAGGGCTGCAACCACTGGGCCCAGGGGCCACACCTACCAAAGCCCTTGCGCTCGAGAGGCCATGCTCAGCAACAAAAGAAACCATCTGCAATGAGAAGCCCTTTCACCACAGCTAAAGAGAGCCCACTTGAAGCAACAAAGACCCAGCACAGCCTAAACTTTTAAAAATTAAAAAAGTTTTAAAAAATAATAAAATTAAGGTAGGAGGAAAAAATTAGACGTAAATTTTTGAGTTTCTCATATAAAACATCTCTGTGTCAAATAAATACAAACTGAATTATCAAATATATATCAGGGGCAATCAATACTGAAATCTTAAGTTTACCAATGAATGTATAAAGACATTTTTAGACTGAAAAACAATCATGTGATGGCTTCAACTGTTTTATTATATGTACATGTATTTTTTCAGATACATGAATAGCTATTTTGATTTAAAAGAATCATAAAGTGACCTAAAAACTGATATTTAGCTAATGGAGTATTTAAACTCTCCATACATATTTTGTTAAGTTTTCTCTAAACCTCAGATCAATTTCAGAAGTTATTATGGACTGAATGTTTGTGTCCCCCAGAAATTTATGCTGAAGCTCTAACACCCAAAGAAACTATGTGGAGGCGGGGCCTTTGGGAAGTAATTAGGGCTAGCATGAAGTTATGAGGGTGGGGCTCTCACCTTGGGATCAGTGCACTTACAAGAAGAAACACTCAAGAGCTTCATAAGAACCACCAGGGAGTTTGCACACTGCACACACTCTCTCCCCACAAGCACACATAAAGAGAACACGTGAACATAACAGGGAGATGGCAGCTGCGTACAAGCCAAGAGAAGAGACCTCAGAATGAAACCTACCTTGTCGGCACCTTGATGTGGGAATTTCCAGTCTTCAGACTATGAAAAATACATTTCTGTTGTTTGAGCCACCCAGTCCATGGCAATCCCAGCTATTACAGAGGTAGAGAGGAACTTTAAGTATCATGTACTGAACACCCCTCTTTCACAAAAAGAAAAACTGAAGCCCAGAAAAGGAAAGTGAGTTGCCTAGGTTCCAGTCATTTTCCTCCCCAAAATTTAGTATTTTAAAAATATCATTTCTGATATTTATTCTACTAGTTAATAGATTTTAAAGACAAATTATATGCTATTGTAAAATGAAAACAAAAACAAATTTCAAGTTCAAAAATCAATGTGATTGCTGCATTTTTTGCAAATTAAGTCATTAATCAAACCGACTTAACAAAATGATCTCTCAATTCTGGCTATGTAGCGTCCTCACCATACAAAGATTTCACAAGGAAACCTTAGCTCACTAAATGAGCAAACTTTTGGAAAGGTCAGGGTTATTCCAATGTGAGTTTCAATATATGAAATCTACCGTGGAGTATAATCCAGAGAGAATAAATAACTCTGACTTGCTTATGACTGATTCTCAAAAATCAACAAATATTATTCTCATTCAAAAAATAGCATACAAGCAGTTTCACTGACTCACGAAGGCTCTATTTATAAATCACACAACATGTAGTTTTCACTCACAATTTCAGGCCTGTCTTCCAAAATTTGCAAACAGCTCTTTAATTCAACCCAGTATGTTTTATTAAATACCATATTAGGATTTTCCCCATTCAGACTCCAATGAGACTTCTTGTTGAGGACATGGGAGGAAAACCTAATTAGTGCTGCTCCAGTGCATGTAAATTTATTTCATCACGAAAATCCAGAGTAGGGGCAAGATGCTGTCACAGAACGGCAGAGGGATATGGAATGTAAACGGCTCTTTCCTCCACTCTGCCCCTCTCTCACCCCGCCCCTCCAAGTTCCACGGTTGGAAATCATCCTAACATTTTTTTTTAGCCAGGATGTACTAAAATTAGATGGGAACAAAGGACTGACATTTTCATATTAGAGGAGGGGCTGGGAGAAAAATGTGAACTTGCAGCACCCACTCTCTTCTACATTTAGCCTCTTCGTCCTGACTATTCCCTCAACTGAAGCAGCAAGAAACGCAAGAGCAGGGGAGCCACCAGCCACCCCAACAGCGCTTCCATTCCGCTACAATCACATCATGATACACTGCTTCATCTCTGTTAATGAAGAGTGATAAATACACTTCCTGGTCCCCTTACTCAACCAGAGCATTTCATATTTCTAAGCTCCTCAGATAATATCCAGAGTATGCTAATTGCTGGCTCATGTGAAAATTTTTAGGTATTTGGGAAAACAAATATATTGTCATCAGATTCACTTTTCTTAAAAAGCTTCTGGATAGCATGCACAATGAAGCTCACTCGCTAACACACTTACCATTTCCTGATGCAGTAATAAAAATACATATTTATAAATATAAGAATTTATGACTTCTTAGGGAAGGATCACTTAAAAATGAAAAAAGTGAATTAAAAAATGAAAAAAGTAGGTTCTTTTTTTATATCTTCCTCCAATAAACTAGGCAAGTAACTGGGAAATACTTTAAGGCACAACCGATCTCTTGGTCGAAAGTCTTTCTTACAATGGTATCAGCATGACAAAAGTGCATTCTGCCCGCCTCTACGCCCCAGTTTTTGAAGTTCTACTCCATAAAAGCAGGACAGTGATACATTCAAGTCTTGAGAATTATTCCTATCTTTTTAATTTGGTTTCCCTGGGCCTAAACCACAGGTCCATACAGTGACAGCTTAAAATCCAGTTTAGAGAAGTCCTTTTAATGATTAGTCTAATGCACTGTGGTGTAAAGATTTTTAAAACTCAGTAAGTACCAACTCAAACTCTTTTTTTTTTTTTTTCTGGTTACTGGAGCCCATCTTGACATCTAAGCTGGAAATGAATGATCTTTCAACAACACTCCAGGGATTTTGCTAAGGTCATATTCAATCATTCATTAGGCTTCTTACCCCTCGCTTTTCAGAGTTCCATTGTAGAGCTGGTTTTATTCAGCATTTATGTAGCCTGTGGGCTTGGGTATTTGTCTGCTTAATGTTGAGTTTCATTTCTATGCCCCTAACATAGGAATCCATCAATTGACCAAAGAATTGCAAACTATTCTTTTACTTTTCTAACAAATTGCATGGTATGTATGAGGAATAAATTAGCATTAATTTTCTTCTATTAACTGTTAATAAAACATGCTCATGTGTTCCCCCCTTCTTTAAAGACATCTCTGATTTCTGCCTAGCCAAGAGAAATGACAGGGTTTCCTAATTTTTTCCCCACGATGCAACTGTCCTTCAACCTACTACACTCCTCACCTCCCACAATCAAGACTCCAGGTCACAGGTAGCCTCCTTCCTGTGAAGTGCACTAGACAAGACTCCTTTCAGACCCCAGCAACACCCTCGGCACCCCTCCTCCTCCACATACAACAATTAGCTACAGAGGTTACTACAGTGGGACATAAGACGCTTGGTCTCTTGCTCCAGAGCAGAAGGCTGTCTCTGGAGCACATGCCTTCTATCCAGCTCACAGTGCTAGCAACAGGGAATCAAACTCAAGTGTCCCCATAGGGGCAGAATGCTGACCTAGAGAGTTACTCATTTTTCACAATCATATATACCTTTTCATTGTAGGCTTCCAGACACACACACACACACACACACAAATAAATAAATAAAATTATTTAAGAGAACATAAATCAAAGCCTATTCACATTGGCAGGGATACTCTATTTCTTTGCATATCAACTTAAGAAAAATTATCTCAAAGCCAAATAAAACCTAATTACTCATCTGGGTTCTTTAAAATTAAGGTTTCTATTATACTCTGGATGAATGTGAATGAAAGTCAACATATAGGTAATGTGTTACAGTATCAAGAAAATTTAAAAATAAATGAATTGAAACACATTACTCATATAAAGACTAAAAGTCTTTCATGTATGTTTACCTCTCTCCTTCCCCCAAAATAAACAGAAAAATGCACACATATCACAGATGAAGAAAAGGCAAACTCACTGCCACTATAAAGGGAAAAAAATCATTCAAGGACAGTTTGTACTTATTTTAAAATGGCTTTAGTCTAGCTGCCAAGAGTAGTGTCAGGTTTGATTCTCAGATACATAAACACCAGGCCCAAAAAGCAACTCTAACTTGTGCACCTGGCTTAAAACAAAATGTTCTGAAAACTTTCCTTTTGTTAATTGGTGTAACTCACCCACCGAGGCCTCCGATCCCCTTGGACTTGCACACACTTCCTATACACAGAAGTGGACTGTTATGCGGCAATAACATCATCATGAAAAGCAACAATTCTGTGCAGGCTCCACAGAGAAACCTTGTTTGCATTTCAAACAAGTTTTCTCAAAATAAGGGTGTCTTTTGATGAAATAAAATTACAATTCCAACTTCTTGTCCAGATAAAACAGCATTCACTACATAACCTACTGCTCCCTTTTAGAACGGCATGATTTCCTTCACAGTTACCCACAAATCCATATGACGTATCAAAACTAAGTTTGATGATAATGTGTTTATGACTTGTTTCAATAACTTGGGGATATTTACTGGCCAGGTTTTGAAAGTGTGGTATTATTTGAAAATATTAATAATTTATTGTTAGTATCTTTGGACCTTCCATTTGTCCTGATTTCAATCTCCGAGAGGCTGGCTTCCAGCAGGATTAAACTGCTAAGACGAGATGACAACTCCCCTTTCCTAACCTTATCAACAGTCCCATGATTCTCCTGCCAAAAGTCCTACATCTCTGCAAAAGGAACACACATACCCCCACAATAATGACTCAAGGAGCTTTTCAACAAAGGCACTCTCCAACTATTAGTGAATCAAACTCAATGTCTTTAGTCTGGTTTTCAGAGAAAGCCTGTTTTGCTCCACTGATGCTTCACAGTAGCATAAACTTAACTCAGAATTCTAAAACAGTACCTACACACTAGTATGGTATTTAAAATCAAGAAATATTAACCTAGAAAACAACAAAGATGACCACCTCAACAAATTATATAACACTGTTTCTATGGTTTAAGATCCTGAGTCTAGTTTATAACATCAACACAATTCATTTTATATGTTTAAATCACATATATCTTAATTTTTCTAATTAAAATTTTTAAATTTTAATTTCACATATATTTTAAAAATTAAAATTTAATTTTTAATAACAAAATTTTATTTCTCACTTTTTCATGTTAAAAATTAAAGCTTTTCCAAAAATGTTATTTGTGTTGAAAGTTTATGGAAATGTCTTCAGTTATCTGGTGCAAGGCAGATAGTTATCTTAATGATTGATTAATGTTGATCTAAACCAAACTACTCTTCTCCTCCCCTTGTCTCCCTCCAGACAAAAATGAAAAGAAAAAGGGTGTAATGCTAGACTTGTTCAGTACTGGAAAAGCATTTGCTAAACAAACAAAAATTCTGTTTGTTTTATAACCCAGCAGGACCCAAAAGCTGCAAATCATAAAAACTATTATCATTTTTTAAGAACCATGTATTATGACTCCAATATTAAAACATCAGCCCACAGACAAAATGGCAGTGAGGATTAATAAAACTTATTTTTTAAAAAACGATCACAAATAAACTGTTTCTCTTGCTGATCAATGCCTAACTAGAACATCTTGTCCCTAGAGCCCTGAGGATGTATGTGTGTGTATATATATATATATATATATATATAAAACTTACACCACCTTTGACAGAAGAATGACATAATTCAGTTCTTGATTAGCAAGTCTTGTAAGACAAGTAGGGAGTCAGTGAAAATTAATGACGGATGAATCACTATTCTCACAGTCCACCAACCAACAGTCACTAACAAGGAGCTGCAGAGCCACTAAAAATAACTGCCCAACTTCTCTGACAGAATTTTTGGTATACCAGCCCTGGTTCCCCTAATGAACTGTAAAGGCCGTAACTAACGGCAGAGACTTAGACCTGGGAACCACACTACTAGAGACAGGTGTTAGAGGCAGACCCAGACAGGAGCCCTGGCTCCATCCTGTACTAGCTGTCTGATGTGTAGAAATAGGAATAAGAAATGCGTGCCTGTAGAAAATACTGAGGGAATTCAACGACTCAGTAAGATAATGCAGCCAAACACAGCACCAGCAGCTAACCGTGTCTCTCAGTTGTCTTTCCTCCGACTGTTCGTCCGTCACAGTGTACAGAAAACCATCAGCCAAAAAAAAAGTTCAGTAAGTATTTCTTGATCAACTGATACATTTATCTGATTTTAATTACACACATAGGGGCTGAGACATTTTCTCAGATATTAAAGCATTTTAAAAAAAATCACCATTCAACCCAAAATATCACACTATGTTTTATAATAGTCCAGTAAAAAAGTAAGAAAGTCATTTGGCTTATTATTCTGACCCTGGAATAGCTTGATCAAATCTTCATAAATAACTATATTCAATTCACCTTTACCGAGGTGCAAAAATCAAGGATACAAGCTTTCCGTAAATTCATTTACTGCTTTAAAGTTTTAGCTGTTCAGCAGTTACAGGAATTATTTTTTTAATCTGAAAGAGAAATATTTATATCTCAAATACAAAAGAAAAATTTTAAATTAGTCCTGGTTGATCTCTAAAACCCAACCACTTACATGCTCATGATTTTTTTTTTAATCAACCCATTATTTCTCCTTAAAATGTGCATCCTGTGTACTTACTAAACATTTACTTGCACTTGCAATTTCTGTGTCAGGTTTACTTTGATGTAGAGCTTCTTAAAAAGACACTGAGTCTGTCCAGTGAAAAGCCTCATGTTTTTTGGAAAACCAACGCAGCTACACTGTTTCCAGATCGGCCTCCAAAGCTGAACTTGGGTGTGGGCAGCTCTTCGAAAAGTTCAAATCCTGCCAAAGTTAAAACACTTTCATTAGGGACTGACTCCCACAGTGAAGGGATGTTTGTATTAACAAAGTACCTTCAAACCTTTCATAAAACTACATGATTCCAAACTGAATTGTGACTAAAGCTCACTTTATGATTTTCAATTCTACTCTATGTGTATATGTATATACACTCCAAAACACTGAAATCAACAAGCAACAGACAAAATTAAACTGCAGAAAAGAAGCTTTCCACCCATCCCTCATTTCCTCCACTTCCTTTTCATCATCCCTTCATGCATAGAGCTTTCCTCAATGGCTCAGCAGGTAAAGAATCTGCTTGCAATGCAGGAGATACAGGAGACGAGGGTTCAATCCCTGGATTGGGAAGATCCCCTGAAGGAGGCAATGGCAACTCGCTCCAGTATTCTTGGCTAGGAAATCTCACAGACAGAGAAGCCTGGTGGGTACAGTCCATGGGGTCACAAAGATTTTAACACGACCGAGTGGCTAAGCACACATGCGCCATTATCATAAAGCACGCAAACCCTGCAGCTCCATCAGCCTCCTTTACCATCCAGTTGTAGGCAGCTTATCATGTGTTGAGGTCTTAGCATGCATCAAGTACTGTTTTGAGTGCTTTCTACATATAATTCAATTAATCCATATCAGATATATAAAAGCACTTTAACATAGAAAAGTTAAATAATGAGGAAATAAAAATGACAAAGTTCTGGAGAGGGATGGGGGTGATGGGGTGATACCTGCACAACAACGGGCATGCACTTAGGGCCACAGAGCTGCAAGCTGAAAAAGGGTGAGTGGCAAACTCTATGTCAGATATAGTTTACAACACTAAAAAAACGGTTCGGAACCCAGGATCCAGACCCAAACTGAACCCAACTTGGGAAGACAAGGACATAGTAACTGCCAAAGCAGCGCAGGGTGACTCTTTTTTTCCCCCACTTATCATGGATTCAAACATTCTGGTTCAAGTCCCACCTTCACCACTTACCAGGTGGCAGGTTATTAGGTTAAGGTCAATCTACCTCACCCAGAATCCTCAATTTCTACACAAGGAGGTTACAGGTATCACTGCCCTACCTAACTGTCAGTGATTTTGTGAAGATCAAAATAAGATAATGTGGTGTTCTCCTAAACTATAAAACAAAATGGAAATTTAATGTTATTATTCTTTTTTTAAAAAATAAGACAAATAAGGGTGGGTGGCAGTTTACCATGGTTTTCTCTCATGATGGGACTAGCAGTTTGGGAGAATCTTTTTTTTCTTTTGGGGAAGGAGATGCCTATATTTTCTAAGTTTCCATTCCATGCCTGAGCTAAGGTTCAAATAACTCTTATAAACAGAAAATGATGCTTAAAAGGATATACACTATTGTATTAATTGGTTTTTTGTACTTTTCTTCATAGTTCATATTCTTAACCAAAGTTCACCAAATCTTAATAAATAATTAGATATTAAAATGCTAATTAATAACTAGCTGTAAAAAAAACCAACTAACCATAAGAAAACTTTCCCAAAGAAGGTCAGGCCTTTTAAATAATACATTTTAATGCTAAAAAATGGAGCCACTGTGGTGGAAACATGTGGACACGCCCCTATCTGTTTTCTGAAATTCTGTAAGTGTTTCAAATACTTCATAATAAAAATTTTCAAAAGAAAATGGAGCTGTCTGTGTAAATTTTCCAGAACTAATCTTTTAACTTCCTGGACTAACACTATAGAATTTAAGCTGTTATATTTCAGTAGATAATACATCAAAGTGTTAAAAGTGGTTGTATACCAGAGATAATGAATTTTAATTGTTTTAATCTATATACCTATGTGTTGGGGTTACTGATATTTTCAAATTTTTTCATAATGAATCTGGGTTACTTTTGTTGTAAGACAGGTTTCCGAGTTTTTTTTAATTCCCTAGTTGTAAGAAAGTCAAGTTCCTTGGAAATCAAATTAGAATATCATAGTGTCTGGCAAATGATTAAGCAATCTTAACCAAAACAAATACCACCACCAAATATTTATATAATAGGGCTATAAAGGAAAAATTCATTTCAACAGATTTATGAACATTTACATTTCAAATTAGGAAAGAAGCAGAGAACCTGAAAAAATTAGCGAAGCAAGCTTGATTCTGTGCAAAAGGGAGCACAGAAGCCAATCTTAAACCCCAGTGAGAAGCCCCTCGGCAGTGACGCGTGGCAGTGCCCTGTGTCTAACTCCAAAACCATTTTCTAAGAGAAGAAAAATGTTTCCAGTGTATATAATTATTTCTTTAACATTTCCTGTGGCAACATTTCACTTATTTAAATTCTGCATTAAGTTCTGAAACTGAACATAAGCTAAACAATTTACTTAGTAGTTCTCAAAGACAGATTTTTAAGCACTCTTTACCAGGCTAAAGTCTGTTCCTCATTATCAAAGACAGACAAATATGTTTTTGTCTGGTGGTTTCAAGGGTAAAAGAGAACACCTGTATTTAAAAACCAGGAAAGGAACTTGCCCTACACAGTGTAACGCTGAGCATTTATTAAAACTGTCAAGCTTCAGGAAAAAAGACTATTGGTATAGGGCCTCAACAGTTCTAAAGGAAACAAATCTAACATAGAAGATAATAAAATTAATGACATGAAATAAAAGACAATAAATCACATCATTCTTGTTTTCCAGAGGCAGCGGTAATGAAGCCTCAAGCTCACATTTCAAGCTTCAAACACATCGAGTTTTACATTATATAACCTGCCCAGCCATCGAGTGCACACAGAAGGACGTGTGTTCCATGTTCTCCCTCCTACTGCCTATTCCCTCGCTACCAAACGGAAAACAAACTCTGAGATGAAGCACATGCAACATAGTTATAGATCCATTTCCGGTTAGCTTGTGACAACTGAAGTTCAAAATTGAACCACAAATTTAGTACCATGTCACTTATTAATACTCCATCCTGAAAATTCTTCCCATTCCTTAAAAAAAAACCCTTAACACTAACCTGAAATGGAGTGTAAGGAAAAACCAAGCAAACATCTAGCTATAGAGTCTCAAGGTACTTTCCAGAAAGGCCTGTGTACTGCATGAGTAAGTGACAGGTGAAATAATCCTTCAACCATGCAAGGAACAGTCTGCCAAAGCTCAAAGTACTTGCGTATGGATTAAAGATTCTCACAAGATTCCCATTTAGTAGACACAGTACTAATTATACTTCGCTAATCGGGAGGGGGAAAAAAAAAAAAAAATTCCTGTCTTAGCACCAAAATCTTGCAAAAAAGTAGAGATTTCCTCAAGAATTAATACGCAGTAATTCTTCTAAATTCCTATGTTTTGCTTCTATGCAATGTCAAAAAAAAAGAATATACACTGAAACAAGATAAATCCTAAACACCTAAACGAGCACTAGTACCCACAGAATTAAAACTCTCACCATATAAGACTTTAAAAAACACTAATACCATCTGCATTACCATTATTATTAATTACTGGTGTATCAGTGCACTGAATTCAGAAGCACAATATATGTGCTGTTTTTGTTTTGATTCTCTAAACAAGAGATTATACAGCTTAAATAAAGAACTTAATTTTTACGGGCTCATAAATTTTAGTACTTAACTGCCAGAATTTCTTGGAAAATTTTACAAAGGACTCTGGATCTCAACCAATATTACTTCTTTGTTCTTTGAATAAACAGTTGAAAGCACTGCCATGGTTATTAACAAAGAAGAAAAGCAGGCAACTCCCACAAACACAAAAGTAAAACACTGTAACACCAAGAAAAAAACCTATTTGAGTGCATTCAACGCGAGGCAAGAACACAGTTAAACAACACACAGCCATGTACCTTCACTGAATTCATCCAGCAACTCTTCCTTGGTCCAATTACAAGAGGTTATTAGAAAAAAGCCTTTCACTTTCAACACTCTGGAGAGAGATTCCACATACTGTTTCCGCTTCTCAATTGCATTGTCAGGATTAAGGCTTATGGCATCAAAAGTCCCTTTGTCAATACAAATATGAAATCCAGACAACTTTGTGGAAGGGTGCAAAAAGTCTTCTACCTATATTAAAAATCAACATCTATGTGAAACAATCCACACACAATCTTTACTGAATTTAAGTAACAATCTGTAAAAAGTGATAGATAAAAGGAGCAATTAATTACAATGGCATTTTACATATAATAAACATATTTTCAACTTAACAGCTAACTTTTATGTGCTTCATTCCAAGATCATTAAAGCTAAGATTAGTAAGCAAGACTGACAGTGTTTCCTGGACATTCCAAATCTCTACAAATTTGGAAACAAATCAAAGCCAGGTGTACTGCCTAATAATACCAGCACACAATGGAGCTCACAAGCCCAGTTTATGAAAAAGTTATTTCTGTTGAAAAGCAGAATATTTGACATATTTTTTTAAATGACAAAAAAAAAATCTGGAATTCAAATAGGTCACTGGAAATGTGATGATTTTTAGCTGATATTACTAGTTGCCTGACCTAAAGTAAACATGGTAAATCAAAAGTTGTATTGCCTTGACTCAGCAGCTTACAAAGCAACTACAACAAATGGTATAAAGCCTAAGAAATTAAAGGACGGTTTGAACTGCAATTACCTAACTTTTCAAACACCATGCATTTCAGATTTTGAAAGTCATGTATCATTCATCTCACTCATTTTCAATAACTTACTGATACTTCAGAAGCATCTAGAATAGTGATCTGCCTCAACTTCATAAAATATTCAAAATAATTTGCCAACAAAATTAATTCTGAAAAGCTACTTTGAAAAATTAAGCAGTTTGTGATTATTTATATAAACAAAATAATTATAAATGGTATATTATCTAAAACTTCATTATTGTTTGATCTTAAAATGTGTATTGTATGTTTTCATACACTCAAACATAGGTTTCCCACTCCCATCCCACATCATTACACCTGAGGCAAAATAATGACTACCACTCCTAAGAGTCAAGTCTGGAGAAGTTTCTATCCTAAATGCCCGTATAAAACTATTCATGTATACAACAGATAGTTCATAAACACCTATGACATGTAGGAACATTTCAGGCCCTGGGACTATAACTGCAAACAAAACAAAAGATCTCTGTATGAGAATATATCTCATATTCTCTAAAAGGAGGCAAACAATAAATAACCAAATTATTTCAGATAAAGTGCTATGAAGAGAAAAATAAAGACAGTGAGTGATTAGGAAGAGAAATGTTTTGGAAAAGTAGTCAGGCAAGACCTCTTTAAGGAGGTGATATTTGAGAAGAGATCAGAATGATGAGAATGAGCCAAACAAACTAAGATCTGGGGCAAGAACATTCTAGGCAGAGAGCAGCAGGAATATAGATTGGAGAAAAACAAGGCTGAAGCATATCAGGAGCAGAAAGAAAGTCAGAATGACTAGAGTGTTGGTGATAAAGAAGCAAAGGGGTAAAAACCAAGGGGCTCTGTAAGGCTGGGTAGGGGTTCAGATTCCATTCTAAATGCAATGGGCAAGTGCTTGGAGGCTGATTTACATTTTAAAAAAATAACTCAGAACTGGGGCTCTGTAACAACCTAGAGTGGTGGGATGGGGAAGGAGGTGGGAGGGAGGTTCAAGAGGCAATGAACATATGTATACCTAGGGCTGATTCATGCTGATGTCTGGCTGAAACCAACACAATATTGTAAAGCAATTATCCTTCAATTAAAAATAAATTTAATTATATATATATATATATATAAAATAACTCTGGCTGCCCTGTGGTAATGGACAGCAGTGGCAAGAGTGGAAATGGGAAGGCTAAGAGGCCACTGACGGTGGCTTGGATCTAGGAGGCAACAGTGGAAATATCAAGGAATGACACATTTTCTCAAATATTCTAAAGGCAAAACCAACAAAATTGTTTCTAGGATTGTTTTTTCAGCAGCACCTCACAGCTTTTGAGATCTTAGTTTCCCAATCAGGGGCTGAACCAGGAGAGCATTAAGTCCTAACCACTGGACCACCAGGGAATTCCCGGTTATTGAATAAAAAGGAAAGAGTGGGATGGGGATGGGAGTGAGTGAGAAGGCTAAGGGAGAAACCAAGAGTTTCATTTTGGACTAATTAATAGGCTATTAGCTATCTAAGTGGAACTATAGAATATGCAGCGTTTCTATAATTCTGGAGTTCAGAGGAGAAGCCCGGATAAAAATGTAAATTCAAGTGTCATCATCTCCTCACAGATCAGAGGGCAAAATAAGTAATCTTTGGGGCACTATACCACTTTATGCATTTACAAATTTTTGATCTGGTTAATCCAAAGTTAGCTATTATTCACGTGTATTTGCAAAAAAAGAGAGACAGAAATGCAAAATAAACATACTTGAACACAAGAGGAAGAGGAGAAAATAACTTCCCCAAACTGACTAGACTGAAAATTTTAATACTGTTACTTTAAAAAGTTATCATTTTGGATTATTTATGACTGATCCTTAATTTATGAGTTTAAGGATGTCAGCAAATTAATACACATCAGAAACATTTAAACTTTATAACTTATTATAAATAAAGATAACAATGACAGCAATATAAATAATAGTTACCTTCAACTTAATGTTAGATAAACCTTCTTTTTCTATAATATTTTGAGAAAGCTGTATTGCAGACGGAGAATAATCAATTCCAGTAACATCAGAGAAACCAAATTTTGCCTGGAGACAGATAATTTTATACTTTAGTTTTCTAAAATTTTAAATATTGTTTTACCTAAGAGTTATACTGTTCTGTTAGGACCCAGATTGTTTCATTAATATATCAAATGACATATACCCTCTAACAGTATAACACGTTTAAATTTTATTATAGAATCTAAATAGAAACTAAAAGTTTAAATTCATATAATGTGACAATTTATTTGCTTTTATAATATTTGATTTCTTTTTCATAAGAAATTCATTTTCTCAAAGACAATGACAATATATGTGTATTTCTGTCCTAAACAGAAAAAGGTAGTATTAATTTCCAGTGCTGATATGCTCCAATTCACACATAAATCTGTCATAAATTTTTCTTAACACAATTAAGTTACATGAATAAATTAAATACATATGTAATAAGTCCTTTCTTTTAAAATTTTTCCTTGAGTGCAATTATAAATCACATAATTCTCCACCAACCATGGGATTATTAACCACCCTCCATTTGTACAGTATTTTTCATTTTTAAAATAGTTCACACATTCCAGGAGACCTTTACAAAAAACCTGTGGTATACTGGGCAGGTATTAATACCCCCAAAGAGGTAAAGAAAGCTCAGTGAACTCAAGAGTTTTGAAACGAAGCCTGCGATCCACACTAACCCATGTAAGGGTGCGAACGTGAGGAGCCTAAGAGCAGAAGCATGATGGCCTCTGGTCTTCAGCCCTAACTGTGCTGAACACCGTCAGACCATTAAGGCTAAAGGCAATTTCAAAGGAAATCTGACGAAGAAAAGAAGTTGCAAAGTAAAGTGTAGCCTGAAATTCTCTTCCTGCTCTTTACCAGTCATTTAAGACTTACCTAGACTTTTCAACCCTAAGTGACTGATTCCTAGTCTAAACTCAACCCAACAATTATTTTCCACAGAGCACTTTTTTTCTCTTTGATCACTTTTATTTTCAGTCTTAAGATCTAATATCAAAAAAATAATCTAATATCCCTTCTTTGATGCCAACCTCCTATCCTTTTAGTGATCTCAATCCACATTGTGTAACAACTTCGTTTTCTCCCCGTTTCCCTCATTTCCTTCTCTATCAGACCTAGAATGCAGGATGATTCTGTCAATTGACTCTAACTAGTTCCTGCTTCCCCACACTTGTTTACTCTTCCCTGAAACTGTATAAGAAGCATACACAGACATTTTAAGTTCCTAGAACATTCATTCTCAAACTATCGCCAACATTTTTCACATTCAGTTTCTGGCACTCAGTGAGAAATAAACAGACATTCAAGGGAATAATAAATGACCAAAGACTAAGAGGGAAAAACTTATATTAGGAAAAGGCCCAAAGGAGACTCAAATAAAAGAATGATCAGAAACAGATACTTAATGCAACTTCCCTATCAGTACAGTGGTTAAGACTCTGCACATCCACTGCAGGGGGAAGCCCTGGTAGGGGAACTAAGATCCCGCATGCCACAGTCAAAAGCAAAAAAACAAAAAAGAATAAGACAAATCCTTAAAACACTGAAATAAATGACAATCCGGGGAACTGTAACAGAACTGAAACCTATAACAAAGAACCAATACAAATAAGAAAAATTTTAAATGAAATAATTAAATTAAGAAATTCAAGGGTGGGCTTGATGGCACACTGGACACAAACACAAAAAATACTGAAGTGGAAGAAAGGTCAGAAGAAAATACCACTGTTAAGCACAGAATGACAGAAGGATGGAAAATTAACAATAGGAAAAGAACATAAAAGATATGATATGGCACAGAGTATTAAGATCTAAATATATATAATAGTCTTAGAAAAGGAGGAAATGAAAATAGGGCAGAAGAGAAAATGACACATGACTGAGAATTTCCTAATTCTGACAACGTATCTGAAGCCACAGATTCAAGAAGCACTATAAACTCAAGGCATGATAAAAACAAAGATAATACAGAATAATATATATCTGACACAATATATAATTTATATTATATACAAATAGTACAATATATCTGATGAAAGAAAACAGAAAAATCTCAAAATCCTGTAGGGAGTGGGGTGGGAGACACAGTATGACAGATCACCTTCTAAAGACTAACAGTAAGACCGATAGCTGACAAAAGCCAAACAAGGAAAGCCAGGAAACAGTGAAAGGAAACGCCAATCCAAAATAACACACCCAGCAAAAACCGCATGTGTGTGTACACACACACGTATACATCTCCATCAGAAAGGCAGGCGATCACTGAAAAGAGCACCAAATGTGAGCAATGACTGTTAACATCACAAAAATACAAGAAACCAAACATCACAGAACCACCTATTAAATTTACTTGTTTAAAAACTGAATTTGATAAAAATCTGTGGATCAGGGGTAAACAAACCTTTTCTTTAAAGGAACAGAGCATAAATATTTGAGGCTTGGCCACTCACACAGTCCCTGTCACACCTACTCAACTCTACTACTGTAGCACATAAACAACTATAGATAATATGTAAATAAATGAATATAGCTGTATTCCAAGAAATCCTTATAAAAACAGGGAATCCTAGATTTGACTCATAAACTATATAGTTTGCTGACCCTTATTCTGGATCTAACTCCCAACCTACAGAAAACACAGGGGACAGAAAATATGTTTAAATGGTACTATAAAGATGCAATTAGAAAGTCCACACCATGGAAAATCATTGGGATTAATAAACTACCTTCTACAATAAATAAATCACCAAGTTAAATAAACAAACAATACACAGAGAATTTAAAAGAGCCTTAAAGACTATCAACCAACTGCAAAATGTGGACTCAACAGCAGAATGGAAATAACAGAAGAAAAGTCAATGAACTTGAAGACACATCAATGCTAGTTATCAAATCTCATCTACAGACAGAAAACTAATTGGAAAAAAATGAACAGTGCTTCAGGGACCTGTGGGACAATAAATACAAAGAGGCCTAACTGATAGTTACAGACTCTCAAAAGGAAAGAATGTTATTGAGGGGAAAAACATTCTGAACACATAGAGCCTGAAAATATCCCAAATTTGACAAAAGACATAAGTTCTTAGATTCAAAAAGCTCAGTGAACTCCAAATAGGATAAGCAGAAAGCAATCTAAGCCATGGTACATCATAATTAAACTGCTAAAAACTATAAGAGAATGGAAAAAATCTTGAAAGCATTCAGAAAAACGATGCATTACTTACAACAACACAACAATTCAGACAACTGCAGATTCTTCATAAAAAACCGTGGAGGTTCGGGGACCTCCCTGGTAGTCCAGTGGCTAACACTACATGCTCCCAATGCAGGAGGCCTGGGTTCCATCTCCCTGGTCAGGAAACTAGATCCCACACACGGCAACGAAAGATCTTGCACGCCACAAGGAAGATCAAAGATCCTGTGGGCCACAACGAAGACCCAGTACAGCAAATAAATTTAATAATAGTCAAAAAAAAAAAAAAAAACAAGCTACGGAGGTCAGAAAGAAGTGACACAACATTTTTTAAGTGCTGAAAGAACAATTAATTCAGAATTCTATATTAAGCAAAAACATTCCTCAAGAATGAAGGTGAAATGATATTCTCAGATGAAGGAACACTAAGAAAACTTCTAGCCAGCAAAGCTACTTTAAAAATCATCCCTGAAGAAAGTTCTTTCGACAGAAAGTAAACAATATTAATTCCAGAACAAACAGACACACTCAGAAGATCAGGAATGAAGAAAAAACTGCAAAAGTATCTTTACTTACTTAACTACTACTATTAACTATTATTCTCCTTTGAAAGGAGAATACAAAGGATAATCACAAGATTATCCAACAGGATTTTCAACATCTATAATGATATTATTTAAGAAAACTACAACATAAAGGAGGGAAGATTAAAAAACTCAAACGTTGTAAGGTTTTCTACATTCCATTTGAAATGGTAAAGCATTGATTCTAAGAAGATTGTGTAAATAATGTATATTATAATCTGTACTAAAAAAGCTCCAAACACATTAAATATTGTTTAGTCACTAAGTCGTGTCTAACTCTTTCACAATCCCATGGACTGTAGCCTGCCAGGCTTCTCTGTCCATGGGATTTCCCAGGCAAGAATACTGGCATGGGTTGCCATTTCTTTCCCCAGGGGATCTTCCCGACCCACACCAACCACTAAAAAAGCCAGAGATATAGTCAAATCCTTAGAACAACCACTAAAGAAACTATACAAAGACATTTATATAGATATATCTAATTAAAATGGAATACTAAAAAATGGTCAAATTAACCAAAATAAGCAGGAAAGCAGAAAGGAAGAATGAAAAACACAGGTAACAAAGAAAAAAATAATAAAAATGGCAGACCTAAATCTAAATGTAAATGTTCCAAATACACCAGTTAAAGGATAGAAATTCAGAAAAGATTAAAAACAAAAAAATACCCAACTATATGCTGGCTACAAGAAACTCACTTCAAATGTAATGACACAGGCTGGTTAAAACAAAAGAACAGGAAAAGATATATCACGTAAAAACTAATATAAAAATGTTGAACTTCACACCCACAAGCATGGCTATAATCAAAAGGACACATACTAAAAAGTTCTGGTGAGAATATGGAAAAAATAGAACTCACATACAGTGCTCGTGGAAATGTATAAAGATATAGCCACTGTGGAAACAGTCAAGCAATTTCTCAAAAGGTTAAATATAGAGTAACCATATGGACCTGGTTATATACCCAAGACAAATAAAAACGTATGTCCACACAAAAACATAAACAAATTTTCACAGCAGCATTTTTCCTAATAGCCAAAAAAACAGAAGCAACTTAAGTGTCCATGAATTGGCAAGTAGATAAATAAAATGTGGTAAATTCATACAACAGACTATTAACTGGGCAAGAAGAGGAATATAGTATTGATACATGCTACCATATGGATGAACTTTGAGAATAGTATGTTAAATGAGAGAAGCCAGACACAAAAGACCATAGACTGATGGCTCCATTTACACGAAATGTCAAGAACAGACAAATCCACAGGGACAAAATGTAGATCAGTGGTTGCCAAGGACTAAAAGGAGTGGGCAATAAGGAGTGAATGATAATGAATACAGGGCTTCTCCTTGGGGTGATGAAAATCTTCAGGAATTAAAACCGTGGTGATGGTTGCACAAATTTGTGAATATACTGAAAACCACTTTAAAGGGGTAGATTTTATGGTATGCAGATTATATCTCAATTTTAAGCTGAAAAAAAGCTTTATTATTGGCATTAAAACTAAAATTCAAAGTAAAAACTACCAATGTTAAAGAGGAACATTATACAGTAATAAACAGGTCAATTAATCAAAACACACATACAATCCTAAGTGTGTATGCTCTGAACAGAGTTTGAAAACACATGTAGCAAAAAATAAACAGAAATAAAAATTAACACAGACAAATTTACCAGTTTGGTCAGATAGACACTTCAACATTACTATATCCATAATTAATAGAAATAATAGAAAATCAGTAAAGGTATAGAATTGAATACTACCACCATCAAACACCATAAATCTAGTCAACACACTATATCAGGTAACAGCAGAACATACATTTTTTTTTTTCAAGTGCATATGAAACATACACCAAGATGGATTATATCCTGGATAATAAAACACATTTAAAAGAACTGAAATCATACAAAGTATGTTCACTGACATAATCTAATAAATAGGAAAAGGAGTACATCAAGGCTGTATATTGTCACCCTGCTTATTTAACTTATATGCAGAGTACATCATGAGAAACACTGGACTGGAAGAAACACAAGCTGGAATCAAGATTGCCGGGAGAAATATCAATAGCCTCAGATATGCAGATGACACCCTTATGGCAGAAAGTGAAGAAGAACTAAAGAGCCTCTTGATGAAAGTGAAAGAGGAGAGCGAAAAAGTTGGCTTAAAGCTCAACATTCAGAAAATGAAGATCATGGCATCTGGTCCCATCACTTCATGGGAAATAGATGGGGCAACAGTGGAAACAGTGTCAGACTTTATTTTGGGGGGCTCCAAAATCACTGCTGATGGTGACTGCAGCCATGAAATTAAAAGACTCTTACTCCTTGGAAGCAAAGTTATGACCAACCTGCTGTTGCTGCTGCTAAGTCACTTCGGTCATGTCTGACTCTGTGCGACCCCATAGACAGCAGCCCACCAGGCTCCCCCGTCCCTGGGATTCTCCAGGCAAAAACACTGGAGTGGGTTGCCATTTCCTTCTCCAATGCATGAAAGTGAAAAGTAAAAGTGAAGTCGCTCAGTCGTGCCCGACCCTCAGCAACCCCATGGACTGCAGCCCACCAGGCTCCTCCATCCATGGGATTTTCCAGGCAAGAGTACTGGAGTGGGGTGCTATTGCCTTCTCCGATGACCAACCTAGATAACATATTAAAAAGCAGAGATATTACTTTGCCAACAAAGGTCCATCTAGTCAAGGCTATGGTTTTTCCAGTAGTCATGTATGGATGTGAGAGTTGGACTGTGAAGAAAGCTGAGTGCCTAAGAATTGATGCTTTTGAACTGTGGTGTTGGAGAAGACTCTTGAGAGTCCCTTGGACTGCAAGGAGGTCCAACCAGCCCATCCTAAAGGAGGTTAGTCCTGGGTGTTCATTGGAAGGAATGACGCTAAAGCTGAAACTCCAGCACTTTGGCCACCTCATGTGAACAGCTGACTCACTGGAAAAGACTCTGATGCTGGGAGGGATTGGGGGCAGGAGGAGAAGGGGACGCAGAGGATGAGATGGCTGGATGGCATCACCGACTCGATGGACATGAGTTTGAGTGAACTCCGGGTGTTGGTGATGGACAGGGAGGCCTGGCGTGCTGCGATTCATGAGGTCACAAAGAGTCGGACACGACTGAGCAACTGAACTGACTGAACAAAAAGAAAAATCCCCAACAACTGGAAATTAAAGAACAAAGTTCTAAATAATCCATGGATCAAAGAGGAAATTAGAGAATTCCCTGGTGGTCCAGTGGTTAGGGACTCTGTGCTTTTATTGCCAGGGGCTTGGGTTCAATCCCTGGTCAAGGAACAAATCCCACAAGACACATGGCACAGCCAGAAAAAGAAAAGAAAAGAAAAATAAAGCATATCAAAGTCTGTAGGGTGCAGGAGCGCCTATAGGAAAATTTTTAGCATTTATATCATTAAATGTTTATGTCAGAAAAGGAAAATCTAATATCAAAAATCTAAAGCTTCTACTTTAAGAAGCTAGAAAAGAGAGCAAGAATAAATTGAAAGCAAAAAGAATGAAAAAATAATAAAATTAAGAGCAAAACTCATTGGAACTGAAAACATAAAAACAAGGTCAATGAAAAAAAAGCCAAGTTTTATAAAAGACAGGAAAAAATTAATTTCTAGCATCATCATCAAAGAAAAAAGAGAAGACAGAGTAACTGATATTAGGAATGAACAAAGCCCTATCAATACATATCCCACAGATCTTAAAAGGATAACGAGAATACAATGCAGAACTCTATACACACAAATTCAAAATGCACTAATTCCTCAAAAACTGCAAACCATGCAAACTCTCTCAAATGAAATAAAATAACCTAAATAGGACTGTGACTAATTTAATTCATACTTTAAACCTTTAGTAAAGCAATCTCCAGGTTAAATGGTTTAACTGTGAATTCTCCCAAACCCTCAAGAAGAGACACAAGTGCTTCACAGTATCTTCAGTTCAGTTCAGATGCTCAGTCGTGTCCGACTCTTTGCCGACCCCATGAATCGCACCACGCCAGGCCTCCCTGTCCATCACCAACTCCCGGAGTTCACTCAGACTCGCGTCCATCGAGTCAGTGATGCCATCCAGCCATCTCATCCTCAGTCGTCCCCTTCTTCTCCTGCCCCCAATCCCTCCCAACATCAAAGTCTTTTCCAAAGAGTCAACTCTTCACAGGAGGTAACAATTCAAAAAGGAGACAATGCGTTCCGTTCTTTTCATAAGGCCAGGGATACCCTGAAGCAAAAACCAGATAAGGGCACTTCAGGATGGAGGGAAACTGCAGACAAATATCCCTCAAGAATGCAGACGCAAACGTTCTCAACACAATGTTAACAAACTGAGTCTAGCAATACAGAAACAGAATTATATATTATGACCAAATGAAGCATATTGCACAAGTTCAACACTGGTTCAATATATGAAAATCAATACAATCCACTGTATTAATAGTCTAAAGAAAAAATAAACCTCATGATTATATTCACTGATGCAAAAAAATTATATCATTCTACTTTTTTTTACAAAATTCAACAATCATCCTAGAAACACAAGGGAACTTCTTCAATATGATAAAGAGTATGTATCTAATAAGACCCTGCAGCTAACATACATACTTAATGGTGGAAAATGGAAGACATTCGACCTAGGATGGGAACAAGGCAGAAATGGACCATCACCAGTCTTAGGCTATATGTGTACTGGAAGACCTATGTAGTGTCAGCAGGCAGGAAAAAAAGAAAGGCATACACATTGCAAAGAATGAAATAAACTTACCCTATTCAAAATTAACATGACTGTCTATATAGAAAATCTCAGAAAATCCACCAAAAAACTTCTAGAACCAATAAAAAGCAAGATTAAAGGACACAAGGGAAACAAACAAAAATCAATCATATTTCTAGCAATAAACAACTGGAAACTAAATTTCAAAAACCAATACCACTTTAAATACTCCACACACACACACACACACACACACACACACACACACAAATACACAGGTATAAGTCTAAAAAATATGTACAGATCTGTATGCTGAAAACTAAACAATGCTGATTAAAGAAATCAAGGAAGATCTAATAAATGAAGAGACATACCATGTTCATGAATTAGAAGACTCAAGATAATAAAGATGTCGTGTGTGTTAGTTGCTCAGTTGTGTCCAACTCTTTGCAACCCCATGGACTGTAGCCCACCAGGCTACTCTATGCATGGAATTCTCCAGGCAAGAATACTGGAGTGGGTTGCCATTTCCTTCTCCAAGATGTCGAGTCTCCTCAAATAATAGATTCAGCTCAATTTAAACCAAATTTTCAGCATGGATTCTTTTGTAGATGTTTACAAATTAATTCTTAAATTCATTTGGAAATGTAAAGGAACAAGAACAGACAAAACAACATTTGAAAAAGAATACAGTTGAAAGAATCACACTACCCAACTTTAAGATTCACTGAAAAGCTACATTAGTCAAGATAGCATCCACAGTATGTCACCATGAATTCTTTCAAACATCTAAGAAACAAAGCCAATCTTAAAAAATCGTCTGAAAAAAATAAAGACAATTCTCATCTCATTTTTTTAGAGCAGCATAACCTTGATTAAAAAAAAACCTTACATTAAAATTCCAAATAAGAAAAATTACTGGTTAATCTCCCTTATAAAGCTATATACAATCTGCCTGCAGTGCAAGAGATCTGGGTTCAATCCCTAGCTCGGGAAGATCTGCTGGAGAAGGAAATGGCAAACCACTCCAGTATCCTTGCCTGGAAAATCCTATGTACAGAGGAGCCTGGTGGGCTGCAGTCCATGGGGTTGCAAAGAGTCGGACATGACTGAGTGACTAACAGGACACTATATAATTCCTAAGTAAAATACTACCAAATCAAATCCAACATTATATGAAAAGGATAATATACCATGACCAAACATGGTTTACTTCAGGAATGGAAGTTTGTTTTAAAATCAATCAACCACTAAAATTATCTCAATAAAATTGTCAATTTAAAAAAAACTGAGGAGCCTCCACCAAAATCAATCAATTCAATTCAGACAAAATCAAGAAGAAAAATCATCTGATCATATCAATGAATATCAAAGAAAGCAAAAGATCAAGTGCACTATTCATTAAGATTAAAAACTCTTAACAATCTAGAATATAAAGGAACATCATCAATTTCAATGAATATCTAGAAAAGCCTAGTGCTAATATCATATTTAACAGTGATATATTAGAAGCTTTCCTCTTACAACAGGCAGTGTTAGAGGGCCATCTGCCTTCATGATTTCTATTCAACATTGACCTGAAGAGTACACAGCATTTTAATAAATAAAATATTAAGAATGGAACAGAAGAAATACCACTATTATTTACACATGACATTACAGTCTTTATAGAAAACCCACAAGAATCTATAGGACCTACTGTATCCCTATGGGAACTCTACTCAATATTATGTAACAGGCTAAATGGGAAAAGAATTTGAAAAAGAATACATATATGTATATGTATAACTGAATCACTTTGCTGTACACCTGAAACCTTACTCCAATATAAAATAAAAAGTTTAAATTTTTTTAATTTTAAAAAAGAATCTATAAACTATTGGAATGAATAGTTTGTGAATCACTGGATACAAGATCAATATAAAAATCTCTTGTACTTATACATAATAGCAATAAACTATTAGAAAATGAAATTTTAAAAGCATAACAATAGCAATTACAACAACAAAAAAACTAGGAGTCAATCAAAGAAAAATATATAAGATCTCTACAGAAAAAACAACAAAGTACTACTGAAAGAAAATTAAGAACTAAATAAATGGACGAATTCATCATGTCCATGGATTCAGAGACTCAACATTATAAAGATGTAAATCCTTCTCAAACTGATCTATTATATATCAGTTGGGTTTATTCTCGAAACACATTTAACATGAACAGAATACAGGAAAAAATTCACATGATTATCTCAATAGATACAGGAAAAACATTTAATCAGTAACAACACACACACATACTTAGCAAAGGAGAAATAGGAGGAAACTTTGGTCTGATAACAGAGTTATCTACAAAACTAGCTTATAAGATACATCATACCTAACAGCGAAACACCAAATGTTTTCTCTGAAAAGGGCAAAAAAAGACAAGGGTGTCTTCTGTCACCACTAATTTTCAACATTCTCCCAAAGATCCCAACAGTGTAACAAGGGGGGCAAATTACAAAGGATTGGAAAGGAAAGATTAAAACTACCATTATTTACAGTTTGCATAATTATATGTGTGTGTGTGTTAGTCTTTCAGTCTGTAAAAGAACCTATAGTTAACCTATCAGTCTCAAAGGATAAATCAGTAGCCTCTACACGTAAGCTACTAAAATCCAAAAGAATCTACAGGTAAACAATAGAATGAATAAGTAACACTGTGATATAATTGTACAAAGAATCACATACAGCAGCAAAAATGAATCAACTGCTACAAGCAACAAGCTGAGTGACTCTCACAGAATGCTGAGCAAAAGACCCTGGAAACAACACACTGGAGGCTTGCATTTATATATCCAAAACAGGCAAATTGATCTATGATGTTAAAACCCCTGTGATAACCTTTAGAGAGGAAGGAGGAATAACTCTGAGAGGATCAGTCGGGAATTCAGGGGGGGTTTCTAGGGTCTGTAATATCCTACATCTTGATTAGAGTGATAGGTCTGTTCACTGCGATAATGCACTGAGTCATACTCGTTTGGTTTGCACACTTTAATGTACATATGTGACACCCAAACATTTCAAAAAAAATTATTACAATTTTTTTCTAATCATATTTCATGGCTTCAAACATCTGAATGGCTCCCTATAGCCTAAAAGCAAAATCTAAGCTCTTATGCATGGCATATGATATGGCTCCTACTTTTAATCTAATCCTCTGTTCTGTCTATCCCACAACACACTTTATAATCTAACTTACCAAATTTAGAGGGCCAGAACATGTTATGCTGTTTCAAACCTTCATACCTTTAAATACTGTTTCCACTTCTTAAAATTCTCGCCCTCTTTATACTCTACTCACACTCAACACAATTTCCACCAATCTTGGATATTAGCTCCTCTAAGACCCTTTCTCTTCCCTCTTCCCCAAATCACTCCCTTTAATCACTCCCTTCCCTACACTCAGCATATATATTATTGTACAGATCAAGCTACAGCATCAGTTATTTATGTCTATGTCAGTCTATACTGTACTGTGAATAACTCAAGCACCAAGGTCTAAATTTTCATATTTCCAGTGCCCAGCACAAGGCTTGGCAGGTAGCAGTCACTTAATACATTTGACTGTTATGTATATATCCTTACAAACTAAAACAGTAAAACTATCAAAGATGAAGCCTGTCTTACACTTCCTCCATAGCACTTGGCACTACAGGCATATAACAGCGACAGTTTAGCTAGGAGCAGACTCTGCACCAAAACTTAGTTCCATGGACAAAATGCTCTTTGCAAACCATATGCAAAACACCCTTCAAACCATGTGCTCACCTGAGAAGAGGGATATGTTCTACTGGAAGTGCAAAAAATCATCTTCCTTTTATATTGCAATACATACAGATTTCCAGAGTTTTGAGCTAGAAGAAACCCACAGAGATCACCTAGGTAAAATCTTTAAGAAAGAACTAAAGCTGAGAAAAGAAAAAAGAGCTTGTTCAAGGTCAAGACTATAGCAAGAAGGATCAAGACTAGAACTCAGATCCCCCGTTTTTCTCATTTAGTGCTTTCTCACAACCCATACAGTCTCCTTTCATGCTATGTGACTCTCAAACTAAGTGGCATGACAGGTTTACTACTTTAGACTGCTGGATTAGACTGCTAGATTAGAGCATCCCTAATTGCAAGGTTTTTTTTCCTAATTTCATTTTTAAATTTGGCTCTAATACATGAATATTAATAGTACCAACAAGTTCAACCAGGAAAACACCATTTCCGGTTCCAATATCAAGCACTGAAGCATCCAATGGAATCTTGTGTTTCTGCATCCACCTTATTAGTCGAGTCATACTCTCTTCTCCAAACCTATCAGAAACAGAGAATCAGCCAGTCAAACTACCAAGGGCTAGAGAACAAAGGTTACAGCTATACCCCACCTACACAGCTTATTCAATACGCTCAATTAAGGTTTTTTTTGAAAGTAAGAAATACTATCTGTAAACTTAATCTTCATCTCTATTATTAAGGAGGAAACACCCCCAAGAATAGAACAGAATGGATAAGGTCGATATGTTACTTATCAACATTTCTCTACATCAGCATTAACATTTGTACATGTTGTTGGCTCAAAACTGCATTGCTTATTGAGAACGGACAATTACAGAATCAGGGTTATTTCCTAAGACTGTCATCAAATTTATACCTAGGCCATTAAAAAAGAAAAGAGAGTGATTCTTTAAATCTACCCATTTAAGCCAGACTCAGTCCAAGGTTCCCAAGATTTTTACTTTCTCTGGGATAAGCACTTAAAAGATACACAAACACACCTACATAACCTTCTGGATCATAATCCCACTGTTTTCTCTAACTCACCAGATTTCTCCTGTATCTCCGTATTCTTGGAAAGTTTGCAGTTCTCTCTTATAGACAGCATCCCAACTATATAAATAATCAAATGCAAACCAAATTATTGAATTAAACTGTATTATGAATTCAATGTATATTTCTCATACATTACCGGGATAGTTATGACAGAAATTTAAAACATTATTAGTGTTGATAAGTACACATAGCTCAATCTCTTAATATCCTCGTGTTAAAAGAATGAGAGTAAATGTATACATGCAAAGCACTCACAACAATGCCTAACAATAAAAATGGTGTATGTTTTAGCTTAAAAAATACAAAGGAGTATCCATCCAAGGATCCCTAAGTCCCAAACACAAGTTCAAAACTGTACAGGCAGTGTCATTACAGTACATTTCAGTCTCAAATGTAGAGATGCGAGTATTTTCTACCAGTGAGGTGATTACTCACAATAGAATTCATTAAAGATAAGCTCTGCTTAAAAGCTAGCTTTAAGTTTAAAACTTACTCTTACTCCTTTTAAGGCCTCCTCCCCCATCGTTGGCCGCCTCTTCCTACTTCCTGTCTCTAGAATCCCTGGTCTACCTCCCAGTTACCTCTCACCCTTACCTTTCCCCACGGTCACTCATTCATCCATCTACTAACCCACTAAATGGTTACTGAGCGTCTGCTTAGGTCAGATCGCTTTCTCCTACCCCAAGATGCCCAGTGTCTCCTCGCTCCCTCCTTAGACCATCCCCGACTCCCACCCCTCCTAGTTTCCACGTCCCTGCCCTCTTCCACTGAACCTTCTCAGGTCCCTAAACCGGGCAATTGTCGCCCGGCCTCCTGCCCTTGCCCACCAGCCCTACTTGTCAGACCCACGCTTTTTCCCTTTTCTCAGTTCAGTTCAGTCGCTCAGTCGTGTCCGACTCTTTGCAACCCCATGAACCTCAGCAGGCCAGGCCTCCCTGTCCATCACCAATTCCCGGAGGTGGCTCAAACTCATGTCCATCGAGTCGGTGATGCCATCCAACCATCTCATCCTCTGTCGTCCCCTTCTCCTCCCGCCTTCAATCTTTCCCAGCATCAGGGTGTTTTCCAGTGAGTCAGTTATTCTCATCAGGTGGCCAAAGTAATGGAGTTTCAGCTTCAGCATCAGCCCTTCCAATGAACACCCAGGACTGATCTCCTTCAGGATGGACTGGTTGGATCTCCTTGCAGTCCAATGGGCTCTCAACAGTCTTCTCCACCACCACCCTCTCCTCAAGCCTACCCCCAAAAGCTTAAGACTCCCTAAAAACGCCCACCCAGGACCTCTAAGGCCCGCCCCGCACCCCACGGCCCCCTTAGACGTCAAAGTCTTTGAAAGGCCTGTTCACATGCGGCACTCCGGACTCCGTCCCTAAGGTCCCCCTGACTCTCTCCCAAGGTGGCCCTTGCGGCTTCCACCCATCCCGCCCCCCTCAGGCTCTCTCCATCTTCCGGGACCCCTACCACCACCATCACCACGTCAGGGTTCCATGCCTCCGTCCCGCCTCCCGGGGCCCGGGCCAGACAGCCGCGCTCACTCTCCCCTGCCCCGCGCCACACTCACTGCTCTCGGGTTCCCAGCGCAGACGGGACAAACCCATCCCCTTCGGGGCCGCACCCTGGGGACCGCGCCGCGCCTCCGGCGCCGCCGCCGTCGTCCGCGCCCTCGTTCATCGCGCTCGGCGCCCCGGACGGCCGTTGAGGCCGCCATAGAGACGCGGAGCGGGCAGAGCGGACTAGCGGGCTGGCGCCTCTAGGAGGCGGGAGGCCACCCTCTCTACTGCTCCGGGCCCCCGCGGGGTCGGCTGTCTTGCTCTCCTCCCGGCGCCGCCTCGGACCCTAACCCAAGAGTGCACGGGGCTAGGCCTTGCCTCTGTCCCCTCTCTCTCCAGCCAGCGTCAGACGCACCCACTGCTTCGGGGTGCCCGGCGTTTGCGCACCTTAGGTATAGGGACGGCTGTTTGTGAGAGACTATTCAAGCCATTGCATTTTGGAAAAAGCCCGGCGGTGGGGAAGCCACACCATTCAGCGACCCACGTGTACAGATCACCTCATCTCTCCACGTCGTGGGCAGATCTGAGAAATGGGTGGGACGGACCATCGCAGTATTTGGCTTTCCTGCCCAAGGCTAATTCCATTTGTGGCTGGCACCCTGCCTTGAAAATTAGCATTCTGGCCTCTTCTGACTGGTGGAGGAAGGACTATGCCAGGTGAAATGAATGCCCTAGGGTTCCCCACCCCCACCCCTTCCCGCCCGCCCAAGTAGGCCAACCACGGGTATCAGGAGAGCTAAGTGAGAAGAAAGCTCTAAGTGAAGCTCAGGATGCCGCGCAGCCGCTAACCGGGCACCTGGCCCTTTCCAAGACCCCTAACCTCTGTGTGCTTCCGCTTCCGCAGGAGCACCTCACTGGGGAGAGACTGCTCCCAACCAGTGAATCTGAGATTCAGCCACCTCCTGGTGGGACGGACGCTGGGATTTTGCAGCATAATGCCGGAGATCCTGTGGGTCAAAGGTCTGGAGGCACACCTGTAGCAGCCATGAAATACTGCTGGTCCTATATCCTTGGCAAGAATCCCAAAGGCTCCTAGCAAGGCTGCCTTCCAAGCAAAACGCCTGTTTCCTAGGCCACGTTTCTGTTGACCTGGCAGACAGAAGCCCGTTAACAAGTCCCTGGAGGTGAGCGGCATCAATAGTTGCCTTTCCAGCTCACAGAAATCCCAGTTAGGACCACATGTGCATGTCCTGTGATGCAAGACGTTCCAAGATCTTCAGGCAAGTGCTGGTGGTAGAATACGGTAAAAAAAAAAAAAACAGATGGGAATCTCTGTGTATAGTGATTAAAGAACTCAAGAAAGTGCATAAGTAACCTTATTACAGAGTAATAAAACTACCAGATGCCACAGTCAATTAGGGCTGCCCTGAGTGAATGGTTGTTTTGATCTTTTCTAGACTTGATGCTCAGTGTTCAAGAGAGTGAGCTTGAATGTTTGAGTGGGTCTTAAAAGGTTTTAGGTTCTAATTAAGAAGCGCCCATGAAAGATAAGGCTCTCTTCAATCTGATGTCTTGCCAGCACTTAAGATTGCTCTGTGTGTTGGATGCTATAAACAGTTGTTGGTATGGAGCCCTGGAAAAAAACACGATTTATTCAGAGGTCCTTCTCTGGCTCCAGGATTACTCTGCGTGTTTAGTCCTGAGTGGGGCACCACCTCTGATCTCCCAGGACAACGTTCTTAGTGGGGGGATGGAGAAGCTGGATCAGAGCAAAGCTGCTCATCACCAGGGAGAAACTGGAATGTGCCAAGGAACACAGTCCCTCCTGCCAGGTGCTAGTTACACAAGACAGGAGGGAGGCCCTGAGTATACTTTGGGTTGCCTGTGTCTCTCTGACTCTGCCAGTCCCTGCAGCTGGAACCCTGCTTACCTACAGCTTCTCTGAAACTGTGCTTTCAGGAGTTCTTAAATGCTCCCCAATTGGCAAAACAACAGCCAGATTCTAGGTGATCGTGGTTAGGGTCAGAAGGGATGGATTCTCTGAGAGGGTAGCACTGAGTGAAAAGCTAAAAGAGTTTGCCACAGGCTGTGTCTCCAAGGAAGCAGACTGTAAGACAGAGATGAACATGGAAAAAATTTATTAGGAACTGCTCTCAAGACCACCACCTACTGGGGAAGAGAGAGAATCAGGGTTGGACAGAGGAAGTAGCCAGGCTGGGGTACCATCACAACGGAGCCTCAGCTAACACCCTCTCCCTTAACAGGACACTGTGAAGCTGGGATGATCCTTTGGAATTTTCAGGTTGGATTGAAGGATGTGGGCCTTTATTCATCTGTGGATACACTGACCAGATCTCGAATGCTTTTTTGCCCAGAAAAAGAGGACTGACCTTGGACGATGAGAATTCCAAGAAGGATAAATCCAAGAAAGGGCTGTCAGCACCTGGAAGAATAATTCAATCAGTCTTACAAGGGGATGTGTGGGTCACACATCACCACATCTAGAGCAGAGAGTATGGAGTAAACCTGCAGCTTTCTGGGAGAAGAGCATTCCAGGTGAACAGAACAGTGAGGGCCAAGCTCCCGAGGCAGAATGAGACAGGGTTATCCAGGAAGCAAAAATAAGTCTAGTGTAGCTGTAGCAGAGTGAACAAAGGGGACAGAGGCAAGAAATGAAGGAGCCAGATCATCGTAAGGTTTGGGATTTAACCAAGAAGCAACAAGATTTAAGTTTTGGTGTGACGGTCTTGGCTGATACACTGAAAACAGACTTGGCCAGGAAAGGGTTAAAGGCAGAAGTGGGAGCACTCTGCCTTTTTCATCCTCATACAGTGGACATTCGGGGTGGGATAATTCTCTGTTGTGAGGGTCTGTCCTATGCGTTGTAGGATATTGAGTGGCCTCCTTGACCTCTCACCACTAAATGCAGGTGGCACCCCCGGCTCCCTCCCCACCACCGCCCCCATCTGTTGTAAAATCCAAAACTGTCTCATTTTTGCCAGTTATCCCATGGAGCAAAACTGCCTCCAGTTCAGACCCTTTGAGTCAGAGGCTGTTACAGTGATCTGGGATAGCTTGGACCACTGTGATGGGTATGCTGGTGGCAAGTTGTAGGATTCTCGATATGTTTTTGAAAACTCTGCTGACTGATCAAAGGGGAGCATCAAGAATGTTCCAAGGTTGTTGGCCTGTGCAACTGTCAGAAAACAGTTCAGTTTGCTGAGTTTGGAAGAAGAGTGCTGGGAGGAGCTCTGTGAGAGACTACAATCTCGGTTTTGAACCCGAAAGACTGAACAAATAGAAGAAGAATGATTAGAAAGTTTAGTTCCTTCCCTGAGGTTAGTTGTAGTTCATTTTCACTGTTATTTATTATTTATGCTGATTTTATCTTCTTCCCATGGATTTTTCATTACATTTGTCTTCTTTCGTACCCAGAACCCAATTGCTTCTTAACACCTCCACTGCCACCAGCATCTCACTTCTAACCACCCCCAAACCACTGGCACCCAGCGTCTGAACTACTGTGACGGCGCCCTTCCCGAGCCACTATGTCTTGGACATTGCAGCCAGAGGGGTCATGTGGAAACTGAAGTCACATCATGTTACTTCTGCATCAAACCCAAACCGAACAAGTGCCTAAATCAACTCCCTCCTTTATCCTTGAGCATGGCAAATGCTGGTTTTTAATACTAAAAAATTTCGCGTGCAAAGAGAAAAATCTGTTTGGGGAACGACCAAGACCTGTAACAGAAGGCGCCGTGTCTGGGATGCGCAGAGCGCGAGACTGCACGCGGAGGATGCAGTGCTGGAATCGGTGATGAAGGCGGCAAACCTTGCACCTCTCGCCTCTTACTCCCGGGGCTCTCGGGCCCCTTGGCCTCACCCGTCGAAGACTTCATTTCCCAGCATGCCAAAGGGCTGGCCGGCCGGAAGGCTCCGTGCCCGCCGCGGGGCATGATGGGGGAGTTGGAGCTTTCCATCATGGCGGCTTCCATTTCGGGCTACACCTTCAGCGCTGTGTGTTTCCACAGCGCCAACAGCAACGCCGACCACGTAGGTGTTGGGCCCCCCACCACTCCCCGCAACCCGCCGCGGCTGCTAGGGCTTCCGGCCTCGGTCTCAGGCCGACGCCTGTGGAGAAGCCGGGATCCTTTGCCCCTCGCCCCTTATGCTGGCCGAGGGAACTGATGACCCGGGAGGCTCCCGCCGCCGGCGAACTCTTGCTGCCCGGCTCTCCTTCGCCCCCCGCCCCGAGATGGGCGTCCCCTCACTTGGTGTCTTCCACTGGCATCGCCGTCCCAGGACAGCCGTCTCCCGGTGGGGAGGGCTTTCCCGGCCGGCCACCGACAGTGGCAGGAGTCGCTTAGTCCTGGAAACCCAGCGCCTGCCCCTCCCCGAGTCAGGCTTCGAGACTAATGAGGGGTGTCCGGGGTCGGGAAGGAACCGAGAGAGCCCCGCTTTAGTCTAGGAGCGGAAACTCCCAGCCGCGCCCTCCGGTCTGACAGGTTGTTGTGGGGAGCGACGAGGGTAACCGTGGCTGTCACTGGTCTTCACTTGTTAGATGCGAGCGTGTGTTTTCTTCGCCTCGATGAAAAATGCAGATGTCACCAGGAGTGTTCGGCGTAGGGTCTACTTTGGCCTTGCCGTTGCATGTTTAGTTCCCTGGCGAATGTTCTAAGACCCGGGAACTAGTCTCAGTGAAAATAGGGAAGTGACAGGCCTTTATGTATGAGTGATCGGAAGTGCATTTTTAATGTCCCTGGCTTCTGGATGGAAATTCTTTTATGACATTAGATAATTTTTGTCTTTACGTATTTGCCCACCAAGTTGAGAGATTGTGTTAAAATGATTTGAGTAGTGAATTATTTAAGTTCACTAAATAAATGTAATGGGAGGGAGGGTGTTGTCATTACAAAGCAAAACTGCAGAACCCTGCAGAAGAGGGAACTGGGTTTGGTTTGATGTCTGCGATCCTAGCTTCCATCAGTAAAACTGATTTCGTAGAGAGGTGATTTTATTAGTAAATTGGATGGGATTAAGTGTTGTACTGTTCATTGCTTCAGTTCAGTGGTAGAGATCAACTATAGAAATATACACAACATGGGTTTTTCCAGAGGCAGCTCCTGTCTCTAGACACTAAGGCCCTTGCTACTGCAGCCAGCTCTTTAATAATGTAATGCAGTTCCTTGTACAGGTAGTTTGTGATCCTGCTCGTGTCCCATGGAAGTGTTAAATATGGTTTCAGTCCTGTTTCTTAACCTCTCTAGTTCTTGGAGTGCCTAGTAATATCACAGTTTATGTATAAAGCAAAATTACTGTAAGCAACCTGTTGAAAAGTGGATAGTTTGTTTTTTTTTTTACAGTCTACAGTGAGATGGCCATGTTACCTAGATTGTTTCTAACTTGATTCAAGAGATATCTCTTTAGTATCTGCACTATGCTAGGCATGGTGCCAGACTTCATAGAAATTTTTACCAATGGCAATAGTTTGCAACGTGTATCTTATACTCTACAAGGACACCATGTATATTAACCTTGCCACAGTTACATATGTAGAATACTTTAAAGTAATTTCAATTTGACATATTTTAAAGTTGAAGAACCAAGAATTTGTTTTTGTAGTATATTGTTTTGTCCTGGCAAATTAGTTTAAAGCCACTCATTATTCTGTAGCGCTGGAGTTAGCAAACTTTTTCTGTGAAGGGCCAGACAGTAATTATTTTAGGCTTCCTGAGCCTTGTGGCCTCTGTAGCAACTACTCAGCCCTGCGGTTGGTAGGGAGAAAGGAGCCATAGACAATAAATAAATTAGAATGACTGCTTCCAATAAAGCTTTACTTGTGGACATAAAGCTGAATTTTATATAATTTTTCACACATCATGAAATATTGCTCCCATTCTCTCTTTCATTTCAGCAATTTAAAAGTGTAGAAACTTATTCTAAGCTTGTAGGCCATACAGTAACTGCCATTAGGCTGGATTTAGCCCACACACTATAGTTTGCCTACTATTATAAAGTAACAGTGGTTCAGATAATCCAGACCAATAGATAAATAAGCATCCGTGTTATACTTGGCTTTAGAATGTTTTGATGTCACTGTCGACTTTTTCAAACTAAGGCCTGCCAGATAATATACAGGGCACCCAGTTAAATCTGAATTTTAAATAAACAGTAAATAATTTTTTAGTATAAATATATCCCATTTCTTATGTTAAAATTATCCATCATTTATCTGAAATTCAAATTTAACTGGGTATCCTGAATTTTTATTTGCTAAATTTGGCAACCTTGGGCTATAGAACACTAGGAATCTGTAGATATTAAAGTCTAAAGTTGTGTAGGAATCTTCAGTTGTATTTTCCACTTTAATTGAAGAGAAAATTTTCTAATCTATTACAAAGGCACAGCTTGTGTTTTGTAGCAAGAACTCATAATGAAAGACTTTCAGAGGATAAAACAAGCTTCTTTAGCCCATGCTTTCCAGACTAGCAGTCATGGATTCTCTGGTACACACATATATATATATATATATTTTTTTTTTTTTTTTGGACTGTGTTTTCGTTGCTGCACAGGCTTTTCTGCAGTTGTGGTGAGCGAGGGCTGCTCTCTAGTCGAGGTGCACAGGCTTCTCATTGCAGTGGCTTCTCTCGTTGCAGAGCACCGGCTCTAGGTGATTGGGCCTCAGTAGTTGTGACCCATGGTCTCAGGAGTTGCAGCTCCCAGGCTCTGGAGCACGGGCTCAGTGGTTATGGCGCACAGGCTTACTTGCTCCGCGGTACATGGGATCTTTCTAGACTAGGGATTGAACCCATATCTCCTGCATTGGCAGGTGGATTCTTTACCACTGAGCCACCAGCGAAGCCTGATTTGGGATTTTTATGACATTCGACTCCTCTAAGTCGATATTTTGTATTGAGTTATGTGTGTATTCGGCTATGCTGAAAAGCCTCTATCTCTCCATCCTCACCCCCACAGATTCCAACTGGGACTTTTTAAACTAGGAAATGTATTCGAAGAGTCAACCTTCAATAGAAAGGACATTGTTTCACCAAATGTATTCAGCCACTCTTTGCTGAGCAACTCTCCTGTGCTTGGCACTGAGCGAGGTGCTGAAGTACACGGTGAACAGAGAATCCCGGCTCGACCGGAGCTCATATTTTGGTCGGAGCAGCATTCGTTAGTACGTGTAAATACGAAACACGAGAAACCATGAGAAGAGAAAGGATGCAGGGTAAAGGGAGCAGCGTGCGGCAGACTTGATTCTGCTCCACTCTCCAGGGGAGGCCTCTCTGATAAGGTGCCGTTTGAGTGAAGAGCCAAATGGAGGGAAGGAGTAAGCCGTGTTGGATGCCTAGGGAGGGGAAGTCTGGGACAGCCTGTTAGTTCACCACCTGCAGGGATGGTATTTGACATTTAGAGTGAACATGCTCCAGCGGCGCTTGTGCTGAACTCTGTAGCAAATGCTCAAGCAGTAGGTTATGTGCTGAGTAATCCAGAATCGTTGATGACAGTGTATATTCTCAAAGGAGGAAATCAATTTATCTCAGCATTTATTAAGGAAAAACTTTGACCTAGTGAAAAACTTGTTTGCTGGAATCCTAATTTCTCCTGCCAGCCCATACAGGAGCAGTTAGTTGTGCATTGTATTAACTTCTTTCTTTACCCTATTGTCATTAGCAGAGTTTTTAAAACAATGAAATAAATTACGTGCTGTTTCAAGAAAGCAGTCTAGAATATTTCTGCTTCCTGAGCTTTTTTGATGTTGCTTGTTACACTTTGTGGGATTTAGGTGATGAATTCACTCTACTTATTTTCACTTCAGAAAAGCAGGGTTTTAGGGGAAGGGATTAAAATAATATTTCATCTTGTCATGGAATCCTTTATTCAAACGATTCAGTTAATAGCTGTGTCACAAAGTACTTTAGTCGTATACCTGTTGGTTTGTGGAATGGTAGTTTACGTGGCAAGTTTATTTGGATTATTGTTAAAATTTTTATAAAACTGTAATGTCCTCAATTCCTCTTAATTCCAGTAAAAATCATTTTTATTTTTAGCTGCAACTCTCTTCCCCCATTGCTTTCAGGAAGGATTTTTGCTGGGAGAGGTAAGGCAAGAGGAAACCTTCAGCATCAGTGACTCCCAAATCAGCAGCACAGAGTTTCTGCAAGTAATCGGTAAGTGAGCTTGTCACGGGCCTGAGAGATAGTCTTCTTGTATACATGCTTCCTCTTTTGTTCTTTGGCCTTTGACTGATTGTAACCTAACAATAGACTTAAAGAGTACATAGAAAGCCACTCAGATCCCAATGCCAATTATTTTCACTAGGAATGATATGAAATGTCTTTGTAAGTCAGCGTAAACCCACAGTGCGAGTCTGTAAGTTCAGGTATTTTGTGAAGCTGTCCCTGACCCAAGTGGTCTGACCTGTGAATGGCTGTGTGGAATTGCACACATGTCTCTTCACAGCCATGGTGAACCCCGAGTGTGTGCTTTGGGCTGTGCCCATGGTCAGCATCGCCTCATACTATAATGAAAGCATGTGCTGTGCTGGTCCTCCCTAGAGGGATCCGGCAAAGATGTTTACACTTGTTTACAGAAGATATTTGTCAGACCTGCACAGCTTTCTGAGGAGTAAGCCAAACAGCCAATTTGGGGGCGCTTACTGGGGAAAATGAAGGTGTTTTATAGGTGCACGGCTCTCTGGCTCGGTCTCCTTTTGATAAATAAGGATCATACTGATTTTCAACTGCACCTGGTGCGCATCACCAAACAGCGTATCTTGATACTGAAAACAGAGCAAGGGCTGTTTCATGCATTTATGCAGCCAACCATCATTGAAAAACGTGCCAGAGATGTGTGCTGGGCAGTGAGAGGGATGTCCAGTGCCCCTCTGCCTCCCAGGACTGTGAGAAGAGGAAGACAAGTTTACAGAAATACCAGAGCACGCAGGCTGAGTGCTGTCAGAAAGGAACAAAAACAATCTCATGAGTTGGGAAAAAAAAACAAAACTGCTCTTGGGTTAAATCAGCAACGACACCGTGAGGGAGGTGAACTTAGGGCCAGTGAGTGGTTTGTTCAGGGCATCCCGGGGCAGGGAGTGCATGAAACGTGCAGGGAGCCTGGCCTGTTTCTGGGTATCTAGAATACAGACTGTGTGAGCGTGAGTGGTTTGTGGTTTAAAATACTGCTGGAAGGTTAGGTTATGCTGAGGCCAAAGCATTGATTTCGGCCTATTCTTGTTGCCGTTAGTACCTGGGCTGGGGCCAGGGTGAGGACTGAGGTGGTGAGGGTTGGGGAAGACAAGAGATAGCTGTCTCCTAAAGAACCAAAACTGTGAAACCCACTCCCCACAATACTGGCTTGGTAAATAAATACTTGATATTTGACATGCTGTGGTGTAGCTGCTCTTTCACGGAGGTTTGATTTCTGTGTTTTGTCTTGCTTAACTCTTTAAAACTCCTAAAATAGAGAACTCGGTTTCATTGGCCATCTGTGCAATTATTCATTGTTTGCACTTGGGTTTTCAAAACTAATGTGGTGTGTGAGGGTTTGCCAGGAAGACCTGACGGCACACCATGCAAGAAAGAGCGCTAGCCTGGCCTGCTCACAAAAGTAGCATTTCTGGTGAGTGTTCTGGCTGTTAATCTTTGAGGAAACAGAATAGTAAAGTAATTTAAATTCTCCAGCATCATGTACTCTTATCTTTGATTCATAAATACCAGTTCCCATGGTATTGCAGATACGGAGACGTGCCAACAGATAGAGAGCCCCAGGTAATACAGGGCCATGACGACGACCCTCTTTTGCTGTACAATGTTTAATTTATTAGCTACATTCAATTTATTGTTGAAACAATCATGGGTCTCATAAACAGTATTTGCTAGTATTAAATGTATGTTATCATTGTAGTCTTCTCTTTTTTTTTGGTGGTATTTTTCATTTAAAAGTAAATACATAACAATATTAGAAAATGTAAACCGGGACCCTAAAAACCTGGATTAAAGGGCCAAACATTAGATAATAAATGCACCAGGAGAAGTATTCCATACCACTAGCACAAAGAAATTTTCTGGATAGTTTAACCTCCAGCATATTTTAAAATAATAAATTGACCCAATTTCGTATTTGTTGAAAATGCCTGAATCCATGCATGGACACCTTTCCCTGACACTGAACAATAAGGAGGACTTGATATGAAATGGCACGCTGTGAGGGAGCACCCGTCTTGAACACATTCATTTTTAAAGCGGTACTCACACACTTGACGCAGAAGGTGAGGGCACCCCACTCCAGTACTCTTATCAGGAAAATCCCATGGACGGAGCAGCCTGGTGGGCTGCAGTCCATGGGGTCGCTAAGAGTCAGACAGGACTGAGCGACTTCACTTTCACTTTTCACTCTCCCGCATTGGAGAAGGAAATGGCAGCCCACTCCAGTGTTCTTGCCTGGAGAATCCCAGGGACCGGGGAGCCTGGTGAGCTGCCATCTATGGGGTCGCACAGAGTTGGACACGACTGAGGCAACTTAGCAGCAGCAGCAGCAGCAGCCACCAGGCGGATGAGCTCTGGAGGCTTCCAGAACTCTGGAATCCCAGGCCAGACTGCCCTGGCTCCCCTGCTTCCAGAAGTCTGCCTCGCAGCTGTCACGGGCACCAGCGTCCTGCCAGTCTGCAGCGTAATCGTGTTTGAAAGCATCACCCTATTTTCTCCACAGAGTACTTAGTTAGGCATTACAGAATCTTGTAGGAGAAAGCTTTGACCCTGTAGAAAATACAGTGTGGTGTCTAGAGCATATCTTCACGATCCTTCTCATCCAGGTTGTAAATCATGAAGGAAGTCTGCTGGGCTGGATTGATGACAGGAGTGTGTATTCAGAGTTCAGAATTTACTCTAGGGATTTTCTTAAACAAAATATTCTTTCCTTTAAAGTAGAAGATGAGGACTTTTTTTTCCCTTCCCCTGAACTCTAGTTAACATTTTTACTACAGATGTTCTGCAGTGTAATTACTTTATTGACAGTATCTCTGAAATAACTTCTGATGGTATACTGTATCATTTTGGTGATAAAAAGAGAGGGTTTCTAGATGAGGTTTTCCTATTTGCATCACTGTGTCGACAGTTGTACTCAGCAAATAATCTTCTTCCCCGTGGAAGCACTGGCATTTCTGTGAGTTTTGGCAGCACTCACATTGGTACAAAAGCTAATGGGCACAGCCCAGTGTCCTTCAGGCTTGTGGTTTCATTCTAATTGAGTTAAAGTTGCAGCCTGGAACTCTGTGGCTGTGGCTTTATAAGCAGCAGGTGATGAGTCGCTGGCCAGGAGAATGATGTTAATAGAACTGAGTGGTTAATTAGTCCCATGGTCTTGTATGTCAGCTTAGACCCTGCACCCCCTGATGAACTTGAAGAAATGGTTCGCTACAGTAATCACAGCAATCTTTTCAGAAGTTGTTTGCCTCTGCCTTATAAATGGCTGTTTCCCTTGTGCTGAAAAGCTTTGAAAGGGCTGATAAACTTCCAGAGTTTTCACCCTTCCCGTTCAAAACACCTGGCCCAGTTGTCCTGCATTGTTAGTGAGTTAACTGATGGCAGAATGGTTAAGGCCCTCCTTTCCTCAGGCTATCCTCACAGCTTTTATCCACCTCGATTAAATGCTTCCAGTCAGTGGTTCCTTTTTCCTCTTGGAAAAATGTAAGATTGACCAAGAGCACACAATACCTGTGTGATCTGAATAAAAGCTTTCAGGTGTGTGCTTATCGCACGCCGACAGATGGACCCAGAACTGTCATTTGCCATTTTACTTTGTCCTGAGAGGGTGTCCCTGAGTTTTAAGTGTTAAGGAGACACTGCCTTCACCAGTGTACACACTCTTTGGGAGAGAAAAACTCTTTTTATTGTCTGAGATTTTGGTTTAAAGTTTTTTTTTAATCCTGAGCTACTTTATAGTTGTCTGTATCTTACGTGATTAACTGAGATGTATTTCCTCTTTCTGATTACAGAAATCCATAACCATCAGCCGTGTTCAAAACTTTTTAGGTAAGCCACATCCTTCTTTGTAGCTTTTCGTCCTTACTAAAAGATTGATTGATTGAAAACTAATGAACTCAGACTTGTATCTGACTATGGCTTAGTGTTTTAAGTATAACTGAGGGAGTCCAAGTTCACTGATTTACTGAGTGTCAGATGCGTGTGTGTAGCACTGTGTTAAGTTAGGGAAAGGAGAATGGCGGGCAGATAAACCTTGGCCTCAGTGGTTTGAAATGGAAGCCTTCCTGGCAGCCTTCCTAGCATGGGCTCGACAACCATACAGAAAGCAGTTCATCAAGGGTCACATAGAGATAAAAGCATATTGTAAGAGGCATAAAAGTGTTCCATGTACAACTTTAAAATGTAAGGAAAGGGAACATAAAGCTTACTTTTTAGGGTTTAAGTTAATATATACCAGTTGCATGTTATGACCAGCTAAAGGACAGAAAGAAAGAAACAGGAGGAGAGACATTCAAAGGGAGACAGTGACAGAGACGCCCATGGAGGCAACGGTGAGGCAGAAAGTGAGCAGCACGCCCCCTCCACCGGCCTTCTACTCCCCAAACTGCAGGCCAGGCCTCTGCCTCCTCCTGGAGCCCCCAACCCTCCCACCTGTTGACAGATATGATGACCTTCACTCTTGTGTTTCTTAAACCTCCCCGAGGCCCTGTTCTTCTACTTTGTGAAAAGCCAGGCCAGTCCTTTCCTTGCACTACTGCCCATTCCAGTTCAATTCAGCGTTCTGGGCCAGCACTTCCTGCCTTGATGCTGCCAGCCCCTTGTGCCTGGTTGTTCCTGCTGTGTGTTCACGTCAGCTTTCACCCTGACTCCACTCCCATCCTCAGCTGACCTAAACCCGCAGCAACCCTGCACCCAGGAACCCCTGGAGACTTCCACTGTGTTCACCACCCATCTTATCCCCACCCGTCCCACACACACTTACCCCTTATTTCAGAGGATTGTTACCTGTGAACAAAGCCCCACAATAGCTGAGAACCTCACTGTTAGACTTAGATGTAACTGAAGAGGAGCAGGAAGCAAACCAGGAATCAGCAGTTCATCTGAAAAGAATCTCAGAGCAGTGAGATCAATTGCTGATGATTCAGCAGTCAATGAGTGATGCAGGCCCTGGTCCCCTCACAGCCGCGGTCTGGATCAGAAAGGGTCCTGCTGTTTGGCCCTCACTGTCTAAGACTTTGCTAGGTGTGCCCTGCCTTGTCTTTCTGAGGAGCTCCTTAAACCACTGTTAGTAAAGTAATACCCAGAACATAGACCCATAGACTCATAACTGAAGCCATAGACTCATCATTCTTAGGACAGAAAGAAACCATGGAAACCATATGTCTGCTCCAAACTGTTTATTTTGCAAAAAAAAAAAGAAAAAGAAGTGGAGGCCAGTAAGGTTCAAGTGACTTGCCCACGATCCTACAGAGAGGAGCAGCACAGAGCTGGAGCCGGTATCTCCTGACTTGCAGTTCAGTGTTTTTGCTGTAACCTGAATTCCTTCCTGCCTGTAAGGCCTGGGCTTGTGGTGGTGGGAGGAGGGGTGTGGCATTCCTGAAACCAGGACCAGTGATAGAAAAGGTCACACATCATTATGCCCGAAATGCTCTTCACAGGGTCCTGGTCAGATGGGTCTCTTTTAAAGGTGAGTGCCTTCAGTTTGAAGCTGGCCAGACCTACATCCAAATTCCAGCTCTTCCATCCACCAGTTCTATAATTTGGGGCAAGTCACTTAACCTCAGTACCTTTATTTACAAAAACGGAGGGAAAAAAGTGTTGACTTGTTGAGCTGAACTAGTACTTACCTCCCAGCAGTGAGACAGAAATGAAATGAATTAACATGAGGAAGCATGCAGCTGAGTGTCTTATTAAGGATTCAGCAAATATTCACTTCCCTTCTTCATTTCTCAGAATATGCGCTTCTCTGTTCTTTTTTCCCCCATAGATAATTGACACTTAGAGACAAGGAAAAGATGTCACGGTTATTTGAAACCACACATTTTGTAATTACTTGGTATCAGCATTTCCACTTATGGAAGTAATACCTTTTGAATGTAGCAGTCTCTTGAGTAATCTTTGATGCAAAAGATACCTCATATCAGCAAAAGATTTAGATTGTTTTTTCTTTATATACTTATTGTGTGTGTGCTCAGTCATTCAGTCGTGTCCGACTCTTTGCAACTCCATGGACTGTAGCCCGCCAGGCTTCTCTGTCCATGGAATTCTCCAGGCAAGAATACTGGAGTGAGTTGCTATTTCCTCCTGCAGGGGATCTTCCTGACCAAGTGATCGAACCTGCGTCTCTTGTGCCTTCTGCATAGACAGGCGGGTTCTTTTCCACTGTGCCATTATATACTTATTGCAGATAAGCAGTTGTAGCTTTATTGCCAACTTTTAGGATTAGGTGACACATAGACACAAGTTGCTAAGCATATTTTTGTCAAAATACTGTATAATTTTAATAAAATATTTTTCCTCTTAAACAGTTTTTATGACTATGCAAGCAAAGTTAATGAAGAGAGCTTGGACAGGATTCTTAAAGATCGGAGAAAGGTATGTTCTGTTTGTCACCCAGTCTGATTTGGAAATCAGTCTTTACCACCCAAACTTAAAACCAGAAAGGAATGTAAAATGAAACAGTGAGATTTGTTATTAATACGTAAGAATTCTGTTAAGTAGATTTTAAAGGTAAACTGTAGATATGATACAATGTTTACAGTACATAAAACAAAATTTAGATATTTAGAGTATGATTCCATTATGTAAAAGTCAGAAGGAGAAAAAAGAACATGAACTATAATCCAGAAAGTTGACAGTAGTTGCTTTTGGGTGGTTCTAATTTTCCTATTTGGTAATTTAAAAAATAATTTTGCCAACATTTACTACACATGCATTAATTTTATAATGAGGGAAAATACCCCTAAGAAATGTAGATTACAGTCAAACATCTTTTGATGTGTTGCTCTTTCAAATTCTGTTCACATTGAACATAGATGTTTTCCCCAAAGGTCATATATTTATTGTTTCTGTAAACATATGCATATGATGCTCTGCTTGTGTATATATATGGTAAACAAGTCTGAATAGAATTGAAAATGAGCCAAGGTTTTATTGCTGCAGTCTGGGTGATGGTCTCATTCATAATTTACTCTGTTGTACCATGTGTGGGGTTTACTTTTTTACCTTGGTATATTGATTCCTAAAAAATAGATGAGTCACTAAAACATCACGTGAGGAGGAAAAGTAGCAATGAAAGTGAAAGCTTGTTAAAGAGAAAACAAAATGCCATTCTTTTAGAAGCATGTATTATAAAAAAGCCTTTAAAAGATTACCTGTGCATAAAATAATCAGTGTGGGACATCTCAGGTGTTCGAAGAAGGGCCTCAGAAGCAGCGAGAGTAGATGGGCAGCCTTTCCAGTGTAGGGCCCTCTCAGAACCACTGTCTGGTGCACAGGCAGAAAGAGAAGCAGGTAAGGTGAAAGGAAACATAGAAAGTGTGGGGAAGGTCTGGGGGAAGGACAGTGTTTTGTGGGTGATGACAGGCTCAGGAAGGGCATGGTGTCGGCAGAGAGTCTTAACACGGTCACCTGCCCGGGTTTGGGGAAGTGGATAAGCACAGCCCAGGGGTCCCAGTCCCACTCCCCCATTCTCAGTGATTTCCCTGAAGCGCACATTCTGGCATCTGGAGCATCTTCATTCTCCAGCCACCACCTTACCTCTTCATTCCATTTATTTTCACATTCTAAAAAATGAAGCTTTATATACTCTCTAAAACTAAAATTTATTTCATGAAGATTCTTACTGAAGCACTTATCTAGAACAGTCTCTATATATTAAATTACCAGTACATTTTTTTTTCAATAGAGGAAAAATATTTGAAGTGGAAAAAAGAAAGAAAGCATATGAACAGGAAATTACAAAAGAAAAAAGAAATCTACTAACGGTCAAGAAGTAAATGGAAAAAATGTTCCTTCTCATCAGGAAATGCAAATTGGAACACATAATACTGTTGTTGTTTTTATTGTTGTCCATCCAGTTGGCAAAAGTATAAAAGGATTGCTAATATCCAGTGTTGGCAATGTTGTGGGAAGTGGGGAAGCTGTAGCTAGTGGGAATGTAAGTTGATATAGACATTTAGGGAGAGAGTTTTGCAATAACAGAATTTTAAATATAGAGTTTGATCTCGAGGAATCTGGCCCAAGAAAACAGACAAATAGGCACAAAGGTGTGAAAACTTGTGTTATTGAACACTTTGGCTCTGTGCCAGACCATATACTAAGCACTTTCCAGGTACTGACACATTTAATCCTTGCACCCACCCCATAAGGCTGTTATCATCACCCCCATTGTACAGTTGAGACAACTAAGGATAAATATCTTGGTTAAGGTTATAAGCCCAAATCTTGGTGCCAAGATTTAAACCCAGTAGTCTGGCCTTTTAATGCAGCATACAAAGATGTTTCTTGCATCCTTGCTTAATAATAAGAATTTTGAAAGCAATCTAAATGTCCACCAGTGAGGAATGGTTAAGTAAATTATGTTGGTGCCTCCATACTATGAAATATGACAGTTTGTGCATGCTCAGTAACGTCCGACTCTTGACCACCCCATGGACTATAGCCTGCCAGGTTCTTCTCTCCATGGAATTTGCCAGGCAAGAATATTGGAGTGGGTTGCCATTTCCTCCTCCAGGGCATCTTCCTGATCCAGGGATTGAACCCATGTCTCTTGTGTCTCCTGCATTGACAGGTGGATTCCTTACTACTTCACCACTGGGGAAGCCCATGGGATATGAAGCAGCCGTTAAAAAGATAAGGGAGGTTCTCATGAATGACTTAGAAAGTTCTTGAAGTTAAGTGAAATAATTTGAGCCTGCTTTTTATGAAAACAAGAGTCTGAGTGTATAAAGAGATCCAGAAGAAAGCCAACCACCTCTAGAAGTGGTTACTCTGAGTAAAGGGAGCAGAGATGTTGCTGAGGAGGGGAAACTTTATATAATAAGGTTTTTTACATTATATTTTATATTGAAATTAATTGGAAAAAAGAAATGAACTCTACCATGTAGCATTTTCAGTAGTAAATAGAGACACTTTTCTAATTAATTTGGGGGGTTTAAATTGGATTTGCTAATTTACTATGATATTTTGTATTTCAATTATGTATTAAAATATAGTCATATCGTATTTTAAAAAATAATAAAATCAGATTTGGTCTTTTGAGACACAGAAGACCAATATAGATTGTTAACTGGAGTTATCTTTGCTTTTCCTGGGGCCCAGATTCTCAAAACCTGATCTTCAGTTTTGATTTTCTAAAGCTTTGTGCTAAAACTAACGATTATATTTTCTTTTGCAATTAAAAGACAGGAATTTGTTTCTTCAATTTACTTGGAAATTAGGTTTTATTTTCTATGCAATTTGTTAAGGGCAGGGACTGTATTTTATGTTCATTGTATTTCCTATGACACCTTATACATAATATAAACTCTTTGAGGTTTTTTTTCAAGAATCCAAATTTCTAGCCCCCAAACAAAAGATGATACTTAATATTTAGACTGAAAAGCTGTATAGTTGACTCTAGTATGGGGATTTTTCCCCAGAAATGGAACAAAGTTACATCTTCACCTCAAAGGGGTTATAATAGTCCCTACAAAGTTAAATTTAAAATGTTCGGCTTAAAAATACATATGTACTTTAAACAGTATGTGATATAAAAAATTATTTTTAATTAACATAAACTCTTCAAGAAAGTGCTAATGGAAACGTTTCAAAAATTGATTCTCTGCTAGGCAGGCTTCAAAACTAATGTTTAATTGAAAATCCCTGGGGGTTCCTTGACAGAGAGTTCTGACAAAATGTGGTCCACTGGAGAAGGGAAAGGCAAACCACTTCAGTATTCTTGCCTTGAGAACCCCATGAAAAGTATGAAAAGGTAAAGAGATAGGACACTGAAAGATGAACTCCCCAGCTCGGTAGGTGCCCAATATGCTACTGGAGATCAGTGGAGAACTAACTCCAAAGAGTGAAGAGACAGAGGCAAAGCAAAAACAGTGCCCAGTTGTGGATGTGACTGGTGATCAAAGTAAACTCCGAAGCTCTAAAGAACAATATTGCATAGGAACCTGGAATGTTATGTCCATAAATCAAGACAAATTGGAAGTGGTCAGGAGATGGCAAACATCAACATTTAAGAAATCAGTGAACTAAAATGGATTGGAATGGGTGGATTTAACTCAGATAACCATTATATCTACTATTGTGGGCAAGAATCCTTTAGAAGAAATGAAGTAGCCATCATAGTCAACAAAAGAGTCCAAAATGCGATACTTGGATGTAGTCTCAAAAATGACAGAATGATCTCTGTTCATTTCCAAGGCAAACCATTCTATATCACAGTAATCCAAGTCTATGCCAAAGAAGCTGAAGTTGAGCAGTTCTATGATGGCCTATAAGACCTTCTAGAACTAACACCAAAAAAAGATATCCTTTTCATTATAGGGGACTGGGATCCGAAAGTAGGAAGTCAAGAGATAACCTGGAGTAACAGGCAAGCTTGGCCTTGGAGTACAGAATGAAGCAGGGCAAAGGCTAATAGAGTTTTACCAAGAGAACACACTGGTCATAGCAGACACCCTCTTCCAACAACACAAGAAATGACTCTACACATGGACATCACCAGACAGTCAACACCGAAATCAGATTGATTATATTCTTTGCACCCAAAGATGGAGAAGCTCTATACAGTCAGCAAAAACAAGACCAGGAATGGACTGTGGCTCAGATCATGAACTCCTTATTGCCAAATTCAGACTTAAATTGAAGAAAGTAGGGAAAACCACTAGACCATTCAGGTATGACCTAAATCAAATCCCTTACGACTATACAGTGGAAGTGACAAATAGATTCAAAGGATTAGATCTGATAGAGTGCCTGAAGAACTATGGACAGAGGTTCGTGACATTGTACAGGAGGCAGAGATCAAGACCATCCCCAAGAAAAAGAAATGCAAAAAGGCAAAATGGTTGTCTGAGAAGGTCTTACAAATAGCTGAGAAAAGAAGGGAAGCTAAAGGTAAAGGAGAAAAGAAAAGATACACCTATTTGAATGCAGAGTTCAAAAGAATAGCAAGGAGAAATAAGAAAGCCTTCCAAAAAGATAGAGGAAAACAACAGAATGGGAAAAGCTAGAGATCTCGTCAAGAAAATTAGAGATACCAAGGGAACAATTCATACAAAGATAGACACAATAAAGGACAGAAACAGTATGGACCTAACAGAAGCAAAAGATATTAAGAAAGTACCAAGAATACACAGAACTATACAAAAAAAGATCTTCATGACCCAGATAACCACAATGGTGTGATCACTCACCTAGACCAGACATCCTGGAGTCCGAAGTCAAGTGGGCCTTAGGAAGCATCACTACAAACAAAGCTAGTGGAGGTGATGGAATTCCAGTTGAGCTATTTCAAATCCTGAAAGATGATGCTGTAAAAGTGCTGCACTGAGTATGCCAGCAAATATGGAAAACTCAGCAATGGCCACAAGACTGGAAAAGATCAGTTTTCATTCCAATCCCAAAGAAAGACAATCCCAAAGAATGTTCAAACCACCACACAATTGCACTCATCTCATATGCTAGCAAAGTAATACTCAAGATTCTCCAAGCTAGGCTTCAACAGTACGTAAGCCAAGAACTTCCAGATGTTCAAGCTGGATTTAGAAAAGGCAGAGGAACGAGAGATCAAATTGCCAACATCCTTTGGATCATCGAAAAAGCAAGAGAATTCCAGAAAAACATCTACTTCCCCTTTATTGACTACACCAAAGCCTTTGACTGTGTGGATCACAACAACTGTAAAAAATTCTCCGAGATGGGAAAAACAGACCACCTTATTTGCTTCCTGAGAAATCTGTATGAAGATCAAGAAGCAGCAGTTAGAACTTGACATGGAACAACAGACTGGTTCCAAATTGGGAAAGGAGTATGTCAAGGCTGCATATTGTCACCCTGCTTATTTAACTTATATGCAGAGTACGTCATGTGAAATGCTGGCCTGGATGAAGCACAAGCTGGAATCAAGACTCCCGGGAGAAATCTCAATAACCTCACATACGCAGATAACACCACCCTTATGGCAGAAAGTGAAGAGAAACTAAAGAGCCTCGTGATGAAAGTGAAAGTATAGTTAAAAAAAGCTGGCCTAAAACTCAACATTCAAAAAACTAAGGTCATGGCATCTGGTCCTATCCCTTTATGGCAAATAGATGGGGAAACAGTGACAGACTATATTTTCTTGAGCTCCAAAATCACTGCAGATGGTGACTGCCGTCATGAAATTAAAAGATGCTTGCTCCTTGGAAGAACCTTGACAGCATATTAAAAGCAGAGACATCACTTTGGCAACAAAGGTCCATCTAGTCAAAGCTGTGGTTTTTCCCCTAGTCGTATATGGATATGAGAGCTGGACCATAAAGCAAGCTGAGCACCAAAGAATTGGTGCTTTTGAGCTGTGGTGTTAGAGAAGACTCTTGAGAATCCCCTGGACTGCAAGGAGATCAAACCAGTCGATCCTAAAGGAAATCAGTCCTGAATATTCTTTGGAAGGACTGATGCTGAAGCCAAATAAAGCTCCAGTGCTTTGGCCACCTGATGCGAAAAACTCACTTATTGGAAAAGACCCTAATGCTAGGAAAGATTGGAGACAGGAGAAGGGAATGACAGAGGAGGTGATATTTTTATAGCATCACCTACTCGATGGGCATGAGTTTAAGCCAGCTCCGGGAGTTGGTGATAGACAGGGAACCCTGGCGTGCTGCAGTCCATGGGGTTGCAAAGAGTTGGACATGACTGAACGACTAAACTGAACTGAGAGTTCCCTGGTGGTCCAGTGGTTGGGACTCTGTGCTCTCACTGCCAAGGGCCCTGAGAGCTGCCGGAGTTCAGTCCCTGGTGCAGGAACTAAAATCCTGGAAGTGGAGCAGGGGAGCTCCCCCACTGAAAAAAAAGAAAAAGAAAAACTTTCCTACAAAGGAAAGTTAATGATTTGAACTCATAAAATAAGTATGTAGTAATTTTTAAAGTTTCTTGAGTCCTAAAATAATCCATTAGAATACACAACCTAATAAAGATTTTTGTCACAGTACCCATTAATATATAGAAAAATGTTTGCTAAAAACATGTGGCTGTCAAATATAGGAACTCCACAACATTGCTAAATTAAAATAAAAAAAAAAGTTGCATTTAAGATAGAGGCCAATGTTTTTTCACCTGTAGGTGCAACCTGGTTGCCTGCTCAATTACTGCCCTGGCAGAAGCCATATTATGTTTACAAAGTTTTGACCACCCTCAGGTTTTGGGCTCAGGCCAAAAAAAAGCAAGTGAGAGGAGGATTTCTGCCTTCCTGAAAGCATCTGCTCTGAAACAGATAATGATAAACATAACTGCCATCTTAATATTATCATAAGGCCAAAAAGAACACAAGTTAAAGATGACAGACGTGCTCAGTATTGGGGATAATTGCTTTGGCTCCAGAAAATGTAAGTGAATGTCTAGCATGAAGAGTAGAGAGGAGAGTCTTTGTGAAATGTTGTCTGAAGCTTCAGCAGAGAAAAGGTTTTAGGGAAAGACATTCATAGTTTTTCATCATGGCCCAAAAATAGCTGTCAAAAATGTGCTCTTCTGCATCAGTAACCTCGGTTCTCGATAGCCTTGCAACCAGCTTATTAGCTCTAAAAGGTACAATTGTACCTGTCACCAGTGTGAATTATTTTGGCATCTTATCTCTCATTGATCAGAATGAAGAGGGTTATCTTTTTAGCAAATAACAAATGAATAAATTGATATCCACAATAAATTTACAAGGCTTCCTGCTTCTCAGAAAGTACAAATGGAATCAAACAAGTAGAGTCAGTGTAAATGAAAAGTGTTAGTATCCATCCAGTCACTACTTGCTTGATTTTTTAATCAGCAAGTATTTCATGAGAATGGCCATGGGCTCACCACTGCTCGGGCCTCTGCAGGAATGCAGAGGGTGTGAGATGTAACCCAGTCCTGCAGAGGAGCTAATCCCAAGTTAAAATCAGAGTGCCGAGACTCAGAGTAAAATATGCCATGCTGTTTGATACTAGTAGCTCTAGCCGGTTGATAATTTTTTTTACTTTTTGTTTTTATTTTTTTAAAGGAAAACTGCTTTTCACTCTAAGATTTATATTGACAGAAGTGTTTGGGTTTTCTTTATATTTAAAGTATATCAGAATTAATTGCTTCAATATAATTAGAATTATGCTTTATTTTCAGTAGTACTTCTTAAGAGCAGGCAGTGTTACTTTGCTCCCTGTAGTTCCTTGCATGTGATATGAACTCTATGCAGAAAACATTACTCACCTCTCAGGGTTGTTGTAATAATTAGTGAAAATAATTGTAACAGTAAAGGTTGATTGACTTCCTTCCTTTGTGAAAGTTTCCAAAACATAATCTAAATTTACCATTAATTTTAATATGACACTAACAACTTTAAATTACTTTCATTTCCTAAAACAGGATTTTCACTCAAAGAGTTTGTTTTAAAGAAAGAAGCTATGGAAGATTGTTCTTCCTATAAAGAATTAAAGTGTCTCCACAACAGAGGTTTTCAAACTTCAGTTATACATAAGAAAAAACTTGAGAATTTATCTTAAATTCAGATTTCTGACTGTACCCTTAGAAGCTCCAATTCTGCAGGTTTGGATTGGGCCCAGCAAGCTCCCAGGCGTCTCTTAGGCCTTCCATCTTCCATACATCCAGCAGGTCACATTGTGAAAATGTTCTTCCAAAGAGCCTGTCAGTTTAAATCACATACCAATTTAAGTTCTGGTATAGTCAGCACTGACAAATCTAACCTTTTAAAATTGTTGTATTAAAGTATAATTAACATGTAGTAAATCACATATATTTAAAGCATATACTTTGATAAGTTTTGATATGTGTATACATGCATGAAACCACCATCAGATGGTCTTTTCTGATCCCTCCTTCTCACCTCTGCCTCAGTCATCCACTCATCTGCTTTATGTCATTTTCGTTTCCTAGAATTTTACATGCCATCGAATCGTAGATTGAGAATTCCCTGGCAGTCCAGTGATTAGGACTTAGTGCTTTTACCGCTGTGGCCCAGGTTCGGTCCTGGTTGGGGGACTAAGATCCTACAAGCCGTGCGGTGTGCTCCACCCACACCCCCCCCCAAAAAAAAAGAATCCTGTAGCCTATGGTATTATGATGATGATAATTTTTGTTGTTATTGTTCTGGCTCCTCTCACCCAGCGAATCGTTTGGGATTCATGTGTGTTGTATATGCCGGTGTTTCTTCCTTTGTGTCACTGAGTAGAAGTCCAGTGTGTGCCTACACCACGTTTTTATTTATCCACTCGCCTGTTGGTGGGGCAGTTGCTACTGCACGTAAATTTGGTATGACTGTTTGTGTGGATGCATTCAGAATGAAATTTGTGGGATTTCATGCAGCTTTTAACACTTCTTTCTTCCGTGTCTGTTGCAGAAAGTGATCGGGTGGTACCGATTCCGGCGAAACACACAGCAGCAGATGTCGTACAGAGAGCAGGTGATCCACAAGCAGCTCACCCGCATCCTCGGGGTGCCCGACCTCGTCTTCCTCCTCTTCAGCTTCATCTCCACCGCCAACAATTCCACTCATGCTTTAGAATATGTTCTCTTTAGACCAAATCGAAGGTAAAGCAAGCATTCCCACCAGCCACACATAAATAGGAAAGATGTTGATACAAGTACTTGAGATTTGTGGCTTTGAAAATAAGCATTTTATAGCATCTTTAAAGAAGAAGAGTGTTTATAACTGTCCTGTAGCTGGTTTTCTTTGTGATAGAGAAGGTATATTCCTGTCAGTTAATTATATAAAATAGTTTTTGAGTCAAGAAACATTAGCAAGACATTCATTATGCATCAGTTCTTACAAGAATAAACAGCTGGAAATCATCATTTGCTTCTGCGTAATCCATTATATACAAATACAGTTCTGTTGTGCTGTAAGTCTGATTATAATTTTGAAACATAGATTTCAAGGACAAAATTGTAAAATTGATCCACCTACTGGCTAATGCGGGTTTTGCATTAGGAACTTGTTAAAGCAAAAAGAAAGATCATATGATCATGGTATGTCGGTAAACAACAGAAAGGGTTCATACAGAAGTTCATTTATAGTAGAATAAATTAAATCAACATCAGTGAAAAATAATTATTAGTTGTTAAATAGCCACTCCTAAGATTTCATCAATTAATCAGTAGGTTTTTGAGCACCTAAAACCACCTCAGCACTCTTGTCAGTTGCTGTGGAAATGCAGAAGACCTAACTTCTGCCTTCAGGAGTTCACAATTGAATTCTACTTTAAGGGAAGTGAAAAATTTTCTAATTAACATAACCCTGGGTTGTCTGTGGAAGCGGGTTCTCTGTGAGACCTTCTGTTAGTTCCCAATGCAGAGACTTCGAGCTCCTGTTGGCAAGACCCATTCTTTAAGTAGAGGAGTGCTTTCAACATGATCTCTGTCTCTCTCTCAAACCCCCACAGGTATAATCAAAGGATATCCCTTGCTATTCCCAATCTAGGCAATACTAGCCAGCAAGAGTATAAAGTGTCTTCAGTGCCAAATACTTCTCAGAGTTATGCCAAAGTTATTAAAGAACATGGGTAAGTTGAAAGGTAAAATGAATGTTTTTCCTTTCTTTTGCTAACTGTGCTTCTGGAGAAATGTGACGTCATTTGATATGATTAACACTGAAAAATCCAATAAGGCAATTCTCTTTCTCTAGACTACCACTACTGTATATCAAAATCAGAACGCTTATTGAAAAGAAAATTTACTTTTATCAATATTTTTTTAATCACTTGCCACAATTTTTTTTTTTTGCAACTGATGCAAAAATGTGAGTAGATTATGTGTATATCTGAGGTTCTGAAAGCTAACTGTGGTCTCTGAAAAATGTATAGGGTGAGGGAAAAAATAACTACTATTTTTCAGTGGTCTTGGCAACAGGGGTTCTCTCTTCTTTCTCTTCTGTAACTCTAGGAACATGGGCATTGTTGCTGAAACATTGTTACCCTGGGGTTGCAGCATTTAAGTAATTAATAGATTAAGGTAGAAATGACAGGAAAGTGCCTTCCAGTTCACTGTAGTTCTAATCACTTTGTGAATCTTGTTTCTGTCTGTCTTCTAGTACTGACTTTTTTGACAAGGACGGAGTAATGAAAGACATCAGGGCGATTTATCAGGTTTATAATGCGCTTCAGGAAAAAGTGCAGGTAACTGATTCACTTACTAGTTTTCAGTATTTATATTGCCCAAGTGCTTTTTAAATTCTACTTTAATTTTTAATAATCTCCCAACCAACGAATGAATTGTGCTCCAAAAATCAGTCCCCAAATGATATCAGATGTGTGGAGTAGTTACTCATGCCAGTCTACGAAAGCCTGTCTCACTCACTATGTGCCTGCCATGGAGACTCTGAAGTACAATTTTAATATCACTCTTTTAAATACTTGTAACCTCCTAATGACAGCGTTTTCCCTAAAGAAATGTATTCCCACTTTAAGGAAGGATCGCTAAGAACACAGCTGTCATGTCACTTGGCCTCTAAGTAGAGACCGCACCCAGAGGCACCCGTGTTAACTCAGGACAGCTTGGCCTCCTGATTTGAGTTCACTCCTCTGCCCACAGCCGCCTCCACTGAGTGGGAGGGTGCAGTGGGGCCTGTTCATTCCTAGGCATTCATGCAACAAATAGCTATGGAAACATCTCCTGCAAGCCAGATCCTGAGCTAGGTGCTAGCAGTACTTTCCCACGTTCTTGTCATCAGCACCCAGAGTGTTCTTAGGGGTAATTCGCTCTGAAACCCTAAGAACAAAAGTGCCTTGGAGGACAGGAAGAAGAGGGGTCGGGCTAAAGAGGCTGTCCCAGGCCTGGAGGAAGGGCCCAGGGAATGAAAGAGCACAGGCAGCTACTGAGAAAGAGGAGAGCAGTCTGCGTTCAGCCTGGGGCAAAGGGGAAGGCAGGCAGTGGGCAGATCCCAGTGTGAGGCTCCATATCAGGGTCACGGTCCCCAGAGCAGCACAGGGAACTTAATCCAGCCGCACTCACTGGTGACTGGCCCACTTTCCAGCGATTTCTGGTATTTCTGCTATGGAAGGAACGTGCAGTGAAAAGCAACTTTTTGTCCTGAATTCATGACCATGTTTTTTGCAGACTGTCAGTGCCGTCTCACAGACTTCAAAGTAGCATGTAGTAGACACTTCATTGCCTGTTGGTTAAGGCCCGCCCTGCAAATACCGAATCGCATCCATGCCCTGATGTGAATGGTTAAAGTACATTGACTAGGGAAAGTTGAAAAAGAAAATAAGTTTCAAAGTCGTTTTTCAACTTTTCCTAGTTGTGGTTTTTATTAAATAAATCTGTGTGTGATCTGAGGCTTAATTGTTGGTTATAAATAAAAGTTGAAGGCATCTCATTCCTTTCTTTTGTTCATCCTCCTGTGCTAGACTGTGCTGTGCTAAGTCGCTTCATTCGTATCCGACTCTTTGTAACCCTGTGGACTAGAGCCCACCAGGCTCCTCTGTCCATAGGATTCTCCAGGCAGGAATACTGCCGTGGGTTGCTGTGCCCTCCTCCAGGGGATCTTTCCAACCAGAGATTGAACCCGAGTCTCTTAGGTCTTCTGCATTGGCAGACGGGTCCTTTACCAGTAAAACCACCCGGGAAAGCCTATGCTAGACTGATACCAAAAATTCCCTTTTCATATAAATAAAGATGAATAAGCAAGGGAAAGATTCCTATTCAAGAATGTATAAGCTAAGTAGCATAATCGTCTTAACATAACTAAGAAAGCAGTTCAGTGAATAACAGCAATACTGGTCTCTTGGGCCTTCATGATTTTGTTCTGTACCTCAGGGAAATGTCTGCTTTTTCACGTAATAAAGTATACAGATTTTTCCTAGGGTCATAATCGATGCTGTCTTTATGAAATGCCTCATGCTTGGGTTTGAAACTAATTGTTCTTGTTGTCATTTTTCCCTCAGGCAGTGTGTGCAGACGTGGAAAAGAGTGAGCGAGTTGTTGAATCTTGTCAGGCAGAAGTGAACAAATTAAGAAGACAGATCACTCAGAGGAAGAATGAAAAGGAACAAGAAAGACGTGAGCTTCCTATTCATTTTACCCCTGAGTATCAGGGAAATATCTGGTTTTAAACTTCAAATTATATGATAAATTGCATCCATTCTTCTACACTCATCAGGCCCCAAGTTACGCTGCTTTGGACAGAGCATTCCCTTGTCTTAGGCTTTTCCAGAAGTGCAGTACTGTTTTTCATGGTGTCCTTCTCAAGTCTTTGATACTGGAAGAAAAAAGACCAAAGGTAGAAAGGCTGAAGCAAGTTAGAGTAATTCCCAAGAAGTGATATGATCTGTGTACAGTAGATGTGATGTTTCTTACCAAGTTAACCCTGGCATGCCTAGGACATAGGAGCTGTGTCCTGTGTTCACTGGAGCCTCATAAAAGAGCTCCCTAAAATTCTGTAAACATCATATTTGATGCACGGGGCAGGGTCTTGGCAAAGACTTTAAATGTCTAGTTTTTGATAGCAGTGGGTGGCCAGATACCATTACGCTAAGGAACCAGCTGGTTAAATGAGAATTAGGCCCAAGAATCTATTAACTCCAGCATGGTAACAGACATATGTGCTATAGTACCACCAGATTTTTAAAAATAGTATTTTTATTGAAATACAGTTGATTTACAATGTCATGTTAGTTTCAGTACAGCATAGTAATTCAGATGTGTGTGTGTGTATATATATATTATTTTTCAGATTCTTTTCCATTATAGGTTATTACAGAATGTTGAATATAGCTCACTGTGCCATCCAGTAGGACTTGTGGTTTATTGGTCTTACGTACAGTAGTGTGTATCTGTTAATCTCAGACTCCTGATTTATCCTCCCCACCAACCCTTTGGTAACCATATTTGTTTTCTATGACTGTGAGCCTGTTTCTGTTTTGTAAGTAAGGTCATTTGTACCGTTTTTTTTTGTCTGTTTGTTTGTTTTATTCCATGTGTAAGTAATATCAGTGGTATTTATCTCTGTCTGACTTCACTTGGTATGACAATCTGTAGATCCATCCATGTTGCTGGAAATGGCATTATTTCATTCTTTTTTATGAAATGCACTAGATTTAACTAGTGGTTAAGACTTTGGCTCTTCCCCTTGCAGGGGGCACAGATTCCATCCCTGGTTGGGGAACTTAGGGCCTGGCTGCTGCACAGTGTAGCCAAATAAATAAGATAAAATGCATGGACACACAAAGACACACACAAAGCTGGATGATAGAGCTGGAATTTGGAGGAGTTGGGGTGCCTGACACCTAAGGTGTATGTCTTTTAACCCAAATCTTATGTTTTCATCAAAATTTTAAGTTTTATCTGGGTGATAGAATTGTGGGTGATTTTCATTTTTTTTTTCTTTTCCAAACTTTGTACAAATCATTTTTGTAATATTTTAAAATGTACTTAAAAACAATTTAACTGCCATAGACTCATAGATGTGTGGCTGTTTCAGTTTTACCACCATAAAAATGCAGTAAAGTTATGGCCTAGTACCTAACACGGGACTTTGAAGTCCCTATTTTTTTAATTTAGTTAAAAAAATATTTGTACAATGTTGCATTGTTTTCTGAACTTTTTTTTTCTTCACATTTGTTTCTTTGGTTGGGCCGTGTCTTTGTTGTGGCATGCAGGAGCTGCAGTCTTCAGTGTGACTTGCAAACTCTTAGTTGCAGCATGTGGGATCTAGTTCCCGGACCAGGGATTGGACTCCGGCCCCCAGCGTTGGGAGCGCAGCTTCTTGGCCACTAGACCACCAGGGAAGTCCCAGGGCTTTGAACTTTTAAGGAGAAAGAGATGTTTAAGAATATTGTGACAAGTAGTTGTCGAGAAGTTTTTTTTTTGTTTTTTGATGTGAGGTCTATTAAGGAAAAACTCACATTCAGATGACCGCCAAGGGTGGGGACAACTATCAATTTTATCCTCTGTCCCCATGGTCTCCGAGCACAGTGAGCAGCAGGTGAGGGTCGTCGTACTGGATCTGGAGGTGAGAGACCTGTGTTTGGGTATCAGAGCCCCCACTTCTTGCTGTCCTCTTGGTGAAGTCACCTGATCTTTCTGACCTCTGGTCCTTTGCCTGCATAACAGACGGTAATATTAATGATGACGGTAGTACTTGAGAGAACTGTTCTGAGGCTTTTGAAAATGATGAAATACTGTGCAAATGTACAGTAATTCACACTAATAATAAATTGCACTGCTTTGCTGCTGTTTTCAGAACAATCAGGTCGACCGTTGAATCTGTTGACATGCAAAGCTGTGACAATACGGGCATCTTACAGTTTCCTTCCTCTCTCCACCCAGGACTGCAGCAGGCAATGGTAAGCCGGCAGATGCCATCCGAGAATGTGGACCTCCCCTTCAGCCCTCGGCTGCCCTATCCAGGGTTCACAGCGGAAGGTCGAAGTACTCTTGGAGACACAGAGGCCTCAGACCCGCCTCCGCCTTATTCTGATCTTCACCCAAATAATCAAGAAAGTACTCTGAGCCATTCTCGCGTGGAAAGCAGCGTCTTTATGCCTCGACCTCAAGCTGTGGGCTCCTCCAGTTATGCCTCCACCAGTGCTGGACTGAAATATCCTGGAAGTGGAGCAGACGCCCCTCCTTCCCACAGAGCAGCTGGAGACAGTGCTGAGGAATCAGACGACAGTGATTATGAAAATTTGATTGACCCTACAGAGCCCCCTAATAGCGAATACTCACGTTCAAGGGATTCTCGACCCATGACACACCCTGATGGGGGCTCCAGGAACACTCAGACCTCCCAGATTTAACTGAACGCAAGAAACTCTCCACTTAGCACTGTTTTTCTTAATCGCTCATTGAGAGAGTTTTTGAGGACTTCCTCTGGCAGGGAGAACTGCTTTCTCAGGCCCCTGGACTCCCCAAGACAAGAGTTTCTGGGCCCAGACCTTGGAGGAGCCTCGCATGCAGGGGGTCCTCACCTGCGGACGCAGTGTGCAGGGCTCACAACAGAGTCATTAAGATAATCAAATTGTCCGAATTCTGGTGCGATTCATGGATGTACTGGTAAATTTAGGCAAAGATAAACTTATCAACGTAGTTTCTGTTCTTTAAAATAATTTGGAAATTAGAGACTAAGCACAATTAGTCTATAAATGTTCTATAAATCAAAACCTTACCTCTTGCACTATCATGCCTTGAAATTTACTTTTTCAAAGGGAAACTAGTTTAGCAGCAGCCTTCAAAGAACCTTCTTTCTATGATGAGCCAAATTCATCTTTGCCAGAAAAGAAATTTTGATAATTTCCAAGATTGGAACAAATCAGTTGTACCTTCTTTTGTCTGCATGACTTTGTGAGATCAAAAGAGAGGGCTTTGTTTCCACTTTTTTCTACTAGCCTGATATGTATTGTCACTTAAAATGGTTGCCTTTAAAAAAAAATGTAGAAATACTAATTACCAGTAAGTAATCATCCAAATAAGTACATCAAAATAAATTACTTATTTTTCTTTTGGGGAATTCCAGTGACTGCTATGTTGCACTAGCCACATTTATGGTCTCTGTTCCGGAGTCTTAAATGAAGGACACACAGCAGTATAACAGAAAGGAGTTATGTTCCAGACCTGAGTTTTATGAGGAACAGACTCCAGACACAGCGGATTTAGCCAAGTTCGTACGTAAGGGAGATAATTCGTGTAGATCTTCTGACAAATCCTAGTGTTAGTTTTATTTGTGGAAGAAAGACATTTAATAAACTGTTTGGGAAGCTTGGTTATTGAATAGAGATTCATTTCCAATCAAAATAACCATACTTTTTTTTAAGTTACCGTTCAGCATATAGCTGTGGAATGTGTAGAGACTTTCCTTGGGGATGCACTTAACATTTTTATTTAATTACTGCTTGTTTTCTAGTTTTGCCCAGAATGTGTGAAACCACTACAGACGTTCATGAGCATGACAGGCTCCTGGTTTGGAAATGACAAGACCCCCACCCCCACCCCATTCACGGCAGGGTCAGCTCATGAAGCTAACGCCATGGATTATAACTGCCTTTCTTTGGACTCGTTACGACCTGTAAGACTAAGGAAGTTGTTAAGGAAGCTTAAAATCCAGGTTCTGAAAAAGTAGTTCCATTTTGTAGGAAAGAAGTTTAGTCTGAATGGAAATTAAACGTTCAAACTGCCGTCCTTCAGATAGCTACTCAATGGGGTCTTCCTGCTCTCCAGTTTTGTTGGCCTTATACCACTGCCCTTTGATTTGAAATGTTGCAGACCGCTTTATCTGCAAATGTGTTCCAGTGTTTATCAGCTATCTTCTAGCAGCTTCAGCACCAGTGTGAATTTATTTTTTTTAAGTGCCATCACCATCTCTGTTCAGATTTTGACATTCAGGAAAATATTTTTATTTTTTATGCCATACTGAAACCTACAGTGTATATCTGACAAAGCAGTTAAATGTGACAATAAAAACTTATTTAATCATGGTATACCATTGTTTTAATGTTTGTCTCAACACTCGGCAAGGTCTTGCCTCAGTTTACTCATTCTGGCCGTTCTTAGTTGACTTCATATAGTTTTTTTCAAAGGCATGAAAACTCATCTCCATACTTTTGGTTTTTTTTTTTTTGATCAGGCTGGTTTCAGGGGAAATCCAAAAATACAATTTACTAAAAGGTTTCTGTTGATTTCAAGAATGTGTTGAATATCAAGTTATTAAGAGAACTGAGTAACAGTTGAGTAGAAAATTGAACCTTAGTTCCCGAAAGACATCTTTCACACAGTTGATCTTGTTTGAAGAGGCACCTCAGCCAAGTCACCTAACGACTGAGATGCTGTAGGATTTGGGGCTCCTAGAGTGTCATTGGCATTACAGAATCACCTAGAATGAACATCTGCTGGCTAACAAGTGTGTTCTGGATTCTGTGGGGGCCATTCCAGTTTAGTGCTACTGTCTATTCCAGCATCCGAGGTGACAGTCTGTTTTCAGTAGGATTTTGGAATGTGGCTTGTAACCTTTTAGTCTCCTCCGACTAATTTAGAGAAAAGAAGACTGGATTCTTTTAACTTGCTTGGAAGTCTGGAAATGCTTAATAACATGCTGTAATTGGCTTTTGTGGAGAAAGATCAAAACTTAAAAACAGAAATCTCATCCCCAAACATTCAAACCCTAAGGATATATATTTTAAAATTCTGGAGACACTGGGGCAGTAACTATAACTGCTTTAATAAAAACATTTAAATGGTCCCTCTTGTGAATCTGTATTTTAAGGAAGTTAAAAGAGTTGGGGAATATAAAATTAAGATACAATAGAAAGAAGTGATGGTTATTAACTGTGTTCTGGGTCTGATTTGCCCCGACTGTAGGTTTCACTTCAGTCGCTGAAAGATCTTCACTCTTTTAACAAGGTTCTGCTTCATCGTTTCCCACGGCAAACCTTAATTCCACTAGACATGGAGCCTGAGGTAACTGTTTCTGCAAATGTGGTGCTAATAAATAATGGAAGATGTTTACTTTTCAACTTGATGACAAACAGACTTGGGACAAGTCCTGGGATTTAGCTCAGCTGCCTTCTTTTTTTACAGTGATTTTTGTGACGTCTTAAGTCAGGCAGAGGAGTCAGGCCATAGTGTCCATCCAGTGGGTTATTCTGGGCTTGCTCTGACCCCTGGAGGTTGGGGGAGGGGCCCCTCTAGCCTTGGTACATCAATGGGGAGATGTGCCTCGGATGCCATATGCTACACATGGTCCAGAATGCAGTGCTTGTAAGTAGCCTTCTGTTCACGCAGATTTAGCAAAAGGTAGTTCATGGCAGCATTTTCAATAGCAAAAAACTGGAAATTAATGCTAATGATAGTGGAACGGTTAAGTTTTGGTATACCCACAGAAGAAATAGTCTACCGCTACTAAAAGTAGGAATCAAAAAGATTTCTTGACTTGGAAATGTTTCTAGATAAATGCAGAAAGTCAGGTTTCCAAATAGTACTGAAGGTATGATCTGGTTTTTGTGGGGGAAAAGTTTTTATGCAATACTCCTATTGATAGAAAATAAACTAGAAGGATAGTCCAGAGTAGTACAGGTGTTGACCATAGACCATGGCAGGCCTTCCATCCTTCACTTGCTGCATTTTCTAATATTTCTGCATTAAGGGTTTAATAAAAGACTTCAGAAATGTGGGGTCATTGGCTACATGAATTACGTCATGCACGCCACCCAAGAGGTGATTCTGGAGACATTCTTGACTCTCTTCACCACCACACTTCATTTTTTTTAGATTTGTGGCCAATGTAAGGTCAGCCTTCTTGATGCCGCTGACTTCCCTGCATTCAACTTTTATTTCCAGATGAAATCCTGTATTTATGATTTGTTTTGCGTTGACAGTGATTTTTTTTCCCTAATAAATCCAGAGCCAATTCCACTTGTCTTAGCTCAGAACCCGTTTCCCAGATACCCAAGACGCATTTAAGAAATGCTTTCTGAGATTGAAACTGACTCAAAACCAGAGCACTTACCATAATATTCGTCTAAGGCTTAAGTGCTCACTACAGAGTGGATTTTTGGAGTCTTCGTATGTAAGAATGATTTCCTTGATCTTGCAGGCAACTCTGCAGGGTTCGTGTGTCCTGCTTGTGGTTATTCTTTAGTATGGTGCACTACCTGCGCTGGGAGCCTTAGATTGTGTTACCTGTTAGAAGGTATAGACGCTCGATAGTCAATTCACATACAGACAAGACTGAGAGCTGTTTGATTCCAAAGCAAACGTGCTTGCTTGGGACATTAGCTGTGGCTGACCAGCTGTGGGCACTGCTTTATAGAGCTCAGGGGCATTAGGCATTTTTCTTGACTGATTACAAACAGATGTGGTTTGTTTGTACTAAGATGTGAATCATCCACAGTACCTTTCAGACAGTTTCAGAGGGAGTTTTGGAGAAATTTGGGGACAAGAAGTAACCAGTCTCTAGAAGTACTGTCAGCCCTCCATATCTATGGGTTTTGCATCTCTGGATTCAACCAAATTCAGATTGAAAATCATCAGAGAAACAATTGTTAGAAAGCTCTAGGAGACCACACTTGAATTTGCCATGCACTGGCAGCTATTTACATCATCTTTACGTTGCATCAGGTATCGTGAGTAAACTTTTTGCTCAGTCACTAAGTCATGTCCCGCTCTTTACATCTTCATGGACTGTAGTACACCAGGCCCCTCTGTCCTTCACTGTCTCCCGGAGTTTGCTCAAACTCATGTCCATTGAGGTGGTGATGCTATCTAACCAGCTCATCCTCTGCCGCCCCTTTCTCCTATTGCCTTCAGTCTTTCCCAGCATCAAGGTTTTTTCCAAGGAGTTGGCTCTTTGCATCAGGTGGCCAAAGTATTGGAACTTCAGCAACAGTCCTTCCAATGAATATTCAGGGTTGAATTCCTTTAGGATTGACTGGTTTGATCTTGCTGTTAAAGGGACTCTCAAGAGTCTTCTCCAGCACCACAGTTCGAAAGCACCAATTCTTCGGCACTCAGCCTTCTTTATGATCCAACTCTCACATGTGCCCATGACTACTGGATAAACTATAGCTTTGACTATACAGGCCTTTGTCGGCAAGGTGATGTTTCTGCTTTTTAATATGCTGTCTACGTTCGTCATAACTTTTTTTGTCTGTCACCATCCACAATGATTTTGGAGCCCAAGGAAATAAAATTTGTCACCGCTTCCACTGTTTTCCCTTCTATATGCCTTGAAGTGATGGCACTGCATGCCATGATCTTGGATTTTTGAGTGTTGAATTTAAAGTCAGCCTTTTCACTCTGCTTTCAACCTCATTAAGAGACTCTTTAATTCCTCTTCACTTTCAGCCATTAGAGTGGTATCATTGTGTATCTAAGGTTGTTGATATTTCTCTCGGCAATCTTGAGTCCAGCTTGTAATTCATCCAGCCTGGCACTTCACATGATGTACTCTACATGTAAGTGAAATAAACGGGGTGACAATATACAGCCTTGTTGTACTCCTTCCCCAATTTTGAACCGGTCCATTGTTCATGTCCAGTTCTAAGTGCTGCTTCTTGACCTGCATACAGATTTCTCAGGAGGCAAGTCCCATTTCTTGAAGAATTTTCCACAGTTTTTTGCGATCCACACAGTCAAAGGCTTTGGCATAGTCAATGAAGCAGAAGTAGATGTTTTTCTGGAATCCGCTTGTTTTCTCCATGATCCAGTGAATGTTGGCAATTTGACCCCTAGTTCCTCTGCCTCTTCAAAACCCAGCTTGTACATCTGGAATTTCTCAGTTCACATACTAATGAAGCCTAGCTTGAAGGATTTTGAGCATTACCTCCTAGCATGTGAAATGAGCGCAACTGTAGTTTGAACATTCTTTGGCATTGCCCTTCTTTGGGATTGGAATGAAAACTGACTTTTTCCAGTCCAGTGGCCACTGCTTAGTTTTCCAAATTTGCTGACATATTGAGTGCAGCATTTTAATTGCATTATCTTTTAGGATTTTAAATAGCTCAACTGGAATATTGTCATGATTTGAAGTACAGGAGAAGATGTATGTAGGTTATGTACAAATACCCACCTCCTCCATTTTATATAAGAGACTTGAGCATCCTCAGGTGTAGGTGTGTATGGGGGGGGGGGGTGGTGGGAGACACCAAGACATCCCCTGCAGGTACTGAGGGATGACTCTAGTGAATCCAAGGATCATCCCTGGCTCATGTGAGATGGAAAGTGGAGACCAACTTTGTGCAATGTGAATCCTTAAAAAGTTCTGCATCTTCTCAGTCTATCAAAATCCTACTCACTGCTTAAGGCCCAGCTCAAATTTTGCCACCTTTAGGAAACCTTTCGGACCTAGCTGGGAGGATTGTGCAACCTGAGTACCTTGTTCACCCCACTGTCCACTGCCTTGCACATGTTTGGGGATAGCACTCAGCACATTGTATGGTGTTATAAGTCGTGTGTCTGACTCTCCAGTAGGATGTGAGGCCCTGAGAGGCAGGAAAAGGACTGAGGCATCTCAGAATTCCTGGCACCAGAAGAGCTTGGCAAAGAGTTGTCCAATCACTAAATTGTGCAACTTAGTGTCCTTCCCTGTCCTTCACTTTCTTCTGGAGTTTGCTCACACTTATGTCCATTGAGTCAATGATGCCAAAGAGTGGTGGTCAATAACTATTTGTCGCTGGAATGTTGAATGAAAAGAGAGGGACCCAAATAAAACTGCCCATAGATATACCAGTTCCTGAAGAATTAGACAGGAAGACAGATTATTCTCTGGAGAGGTTACTAGTAAAACTTCCAGCTGCTGTTGTTACGAAGAATTTACTGATGGACAGTTTCCTAACACAACATTGTAAATCAACTATACTCCAATATAAAATAAAAAATCAAAAAACTATACATTAGGAGAAATTTAAATAGGGACTAAGTTAGGTGATATTACAAAATTATTGTAGGTTTTCTTAGACACATTAATATCACAGTCATGTAAGAGAATCTCCTGGGTTTTAGCAAATTCAATCTGTATGTTTACAGCTCACAAGCAAATGTCTCAAGTGAAAGTGTTAGTTGCTCAGTTGTGTCTGACTCTCTTTGACCCCGTGGATTGTAACCCGCCAGGCTCCTCTGTCCATGGAATTCTCCAGGCAAGAACATTGGAGTGGGTTGCCATTCCCTTCCTCAGGGGATCTTCCTGACCAAGGGATTGCACCTGGGTCTCCTGGATTGCAGGCGGATTCTTTACCTTCTGAGCCACTGCTGCTGCTAAGTCACTTCAGTCGTGTCTGACTCTCTGCGACCCCATAGACGGCAGCCCACCAGGCTCCCCCGTCCCAGGGATTCTCCAGGCAAGAACACTGGAATGGGTTGCCATTACCTTCTCCAATGCATGAAAGTGAAAAGTGAAAGTGAAGTTGCTCAGTCGTGTCCAACTCTTTGTGACCCCGTGGACTGCAGCCCACCAGGCTCCTCCATCCATGGGATTTCCCAGGCAAGAGTACTGGAGTGGGGTGCCATTCCCTTCTCCATCTGAGCCACTAGGGAGCCCCAAATGAGCTCAAAACCCACATACACAGAGAAAGACAATATGGCAAAGGGTAACAATTGCTGAATCTAGGGGATGAGTATATGAGTGTTCCTTGTACTATTCTTTCTACTCTTCTGTGTGTCTGAAAGTTCACATAATATAAAAGCTGGGAGGAAATAAAAATAAAACAGGGCTGATGATAACTCCTACTTCACTCTTTCACAGGCAGAATATTAAAAATATTCAATGGCTGATATGGAAAAAAAATGAATATAGAAATAAAAAATTACTGTGTTTTCTTTTATTCTTGAAAAAAACCTAAAATATACAGCTATTTCATATATATAAAATGGGAGGGTATGTGTTGTCCTTTATATAATTCACCCCTTTATTCTAATAATTTCCAAATTATTTTTTGATCTTTAGAAAGTTTCAGTGTGATCTTTGTTGAGCACAGCCATCACTAGCTAAACGGCGCCCCTGTCTGGGCCACAGTCTGACTTAGAAATTACATCAAATTTATTTTCCAATGGGTTTCTCATAAAATCAGTAGCGTTGAGTGATACACGGTCTGGATAGAGAATCACTTCTATCATCAACAACTCACTCTGCACACTGGAATCTCTCTCAGCTAAACCCAAAGCATCTACATTTGGAATTTTTCTAGCTTTTATGGTAGGAACGTTTTTAGATAGCCAGTTTCTCTATTATCAACTGTCTTGAAAATTTTTTGTTAGAGTGTGATGTAAGGTGGCTGAATTTTATTAATTATTGTTTACTTAAAGTCCACAGAGCTTAAAAAAACAAAAAACAAGAATCCACAGAGCTTTGCAAATGTCAGTTGGCCCAATTTCAGGATCAAATAGAAGACATCAAAGTCCGTTCTGTTTGTTTACTTTTATCATAGAACAGCAAATGTGTTCTCATATAATTCATTAGATAATATAATAGGTTTTTCTAGGAATTGCCACTTTGTTGTTTCATAAGATATGTCATATTTCTTTGTTTTTCTGATACTTTCTGCTCCTTTTCATGGTTTCCATTATCAGTTTTATATGTTCAAATACTTAATCAGCTTCTAGAACCAAAATATGTCTTTCTTGCAGAACTAAAGTATTCACACCTCTGTTAAAATATCATTTGCTGAAATCCTTTAAGTATTTTCAGTTTCCAAATGTTAACTGCTACTATTTTATAATTTCTAATAAAGATAATATTGAAGGTTCAATTCAATTTCCAGACTACTCTTGTAGCTCCAGCACCTCATTGAGATCTAAACATTCTTCTGATTTTCAATTTTTATGTTCTCAGCTCCTAAGATATATTACTTCATTTTCTGGTATATATTTGATGTGGTAGTAAATAGGACGCTTTTTAAAGAGATTTAAAGTTTATTTACTTGATTCACATCTTTTATTGCATAATTCACAGTATAACTGAATATATCCAGTAAGTCTCAAATTAAGCTATCCAGAAAATCTTCTAATCTTTGGCCAGAATTTTAGATCTTCTTAACTAGCATTACATGGACACCATCCACACAAAATCAATCATGTTCACTTGTAAAGTCTTCTCAGCAGAATAATTTTTCTTGAGCACAAAAACTAAAGCTCAATCTGATACTTCAAATATTGTTCCAGGAAGCAAGGAAAGCCATTTAATATCACTGAAATCTTAGATTTCACTTTGAGGTAAACTATCAAGATATTTCTATATATAAGATATGGAAGGTCATCAATAATGATTACAATGTTACTGCCTTCATTTATAAATTTTCCAAAACGACGCTTTTGTATTTTGGTAGATTTAAGTTTTTTTGTTTATTCTTTTTTAAATATTTATTTGTTTGGCTGTGCCAGGTCTTAGTTGCAGCATGCGGGATCTAGTTCCCTAGTTTCTAAACTGAACTCGAGGATCCAAATGACATTTTAAAGACTTTGTAGGATCACCAAGCCCTACAAATCCCTAGTGATTTTCCCCACTGACTTTAACAGTGTGATCCTGCTGGGGGGAAATTGGCAAAGCCTGTTTGCATCCTGGGCTTGTAAAAACTCCGCATTGAATGTATTCACGTGTAGGCTGTATAGATGAGAAGAAACGAGCCTGTCTGGATGAAAAGTGACCTCAGGCTAAAGAAAAACCAAAGGTGGGACAGGCACTGGGGGTGGGTGAGAGAAAGGTGAACAGACCAGGCCTGGCCTCTGTGGGGTGCCTCACACCCATGGGGTCCTCCAGGTAACCAGGACCTCCTCGCCTGCCGAGGGGTACTCTTCCAGCGTGGCCCCTACCTTCCCGTCCCTTTCAGAGTAGAGACTCTATCTCTGCACTGCACCCTTGCTCCCCGCTTCCCCACCACCTGTCCAGGCCGTCAGCGCTGGTCCAGCTGGAAGGACTCCCCGTCCATTCAGTCCTGGCTTTTCTCCTGAGCCCCCTTCCTCAGCACACCAGCTGTCCCAGGGAAGCACTGAGGCTTTCGGCACAGACTCGCTCCCTGCCCGGTGGTGATGGAGGGGCCCCCAGCCCCCCAATGAAGGGACCTCCACTACCACCCCATCCCACCTCCCCACCCACTGCCACAGAGCAGTGAACTCAGGGGCTTTCGGCCCACCTCTCTGAGGCCTGGAAGGCAGCTAAAAACAGTGCTATGAGGTGGTCTTTGGAATCGGAATCACCTGGCATTTCAATTCCTTAAGCATGTGCTCTAGGGCGGGTTACTCCACCTCTCTGAGCCTCACTGTGGAAGGAGATGAATGGTAATACCTTTTCATAGCGCTTTGGGGAAGATAGTGAGGTAGAATATACAACGCGAAAAAAACAAAGCCTGGGAAGCAGCGAATGCTGATAACCTTGTGGCAGCTCCTGTCTCAAACTACAGCTTCATCCCAGACATGCAGTTATTTATTTATTTTTTTAACTTTTTAGTTTGTATTGGGACACAGCCAATTAACGAGGCTTCCCTGGTGGCCCAGTGGTAAAGAAACCGCCTGCCAGTGCAGGAGATTCAGGTTGGATCCCTGGGTCGGGAAGATTCCCCTGGAGAAGGAAAGGGCAACCCACTCCAGTATTCTTGTCTGGGAAATCCCATGGACAGAGGAGCCTGTTGGGCTGTAGTCCATGGGCTCACAAAGGGTCCATCATGACTTAGCAACTAAACAACAACAGCTTGTTAACAATGTTGTGATAGCTTCAAGTGAACAATGGAGGGACTCCACCATACATATATCTGTACCCATTCTCCCCCAAACTCCCCTCCCACCAGCCTGCCACATAACGTTAGGCCGAGTTCCCTGTGTTATACAGTAGGACCTTGTTGGTGATCCATTTAAAATAAAGCAGTACCTGACACACAGGTTTACAGACCCTGGTGCTGGGTGCTTTTGCACAGATGGGCCCCATGGAAGAGCCTGGGAACCACTGTGGGATATGAAGAACCTCGAGAGCCTCTGATTTCCTCTTCCTCAGTTTATCCGTTGGTGGCTCAGTTGGTAAAGAATCCGCCTGCAATGTGGAGACATGGGTTCGATCCCTGGGTTGGGAAGATCCTGTGGGTGGGAGAAAGGAAAGGCTACCCACTCCAGTATTCTGGCCTGGAGAATTCCACGGAGAAGCAGAGTCAGACACGACTGAGCAAGTTTCACCTTCGGAGTGATCTTTGGGTAATAAAAATGATCGTGAAGCCACACACTGGCCCCACCCGAGCATGCTCAGTCACTTCAGCCGGGTCCAGCTCTTTGTGACCCTGTGGAATGCAGCCCGCAAGGCTCCTCTGTCCATGGGGATTCTCCAGGCAAGAATTCTGGAGTGGGTTGCCATGTCCTCCTCCAGGGGATTTTCCCAACTTGGGGGTCAAATCTGAGTCTCCTGCATTGCAGGTGGGTTCTTTGGTCTCACCCAACCCTGTCCAATAGAACTTTCTGTGATGATGAAAATATTCTATACCCGCACTGTTCAATACAGCAGCCACTTGCCACATTGTGGGCTGGCACAATAAAAGGACTGAGTTTTAAAGCTTATTCAAGTTTAACTAATATAAGTCTAGATTTAAACAGCCACATGCTGCGTGATCAGCAGCTACCATACTGGGCAGCACTGGACGCTCAGCCCTTATGGAGAGGGAACTGAGGCAAGGGCGGCCCTGTGACCTGCCCCCAGCCACAAAGCCCCTGAAAGAACCAGAGCCCAGGACTCCTGCCTCCTCCTTCAGCCGCGTCTGCCCCAGACCTTCACGGACTCAGAATGTCAGCCAGAAGAGATGATCTCGGGCAAGGTTTGTCCCAGATTGAAGGAAACAAAGAACAGACGAGCATTCACTCTGGAGCCCCCGTGGGGCTTGGCACCCAGCTCAGGAAGCTTGGCTGTCCTCGGCTCAGCCTGCAGTGCCCTTTGTGGTGTCCCAGTCAAAGCCAGGCAGGGGTCCGGGGACATCTCCCAGGCAGCTGCCATCCCAGCGGCCCTTTCCTGATCCTCATGCTCCCCTCCCCTGCCCCAGCTCGGACTGGAAGGTTGGATCGAGGTGTGGAGGTCAGCCAGCCACATCTCTGGAGCTCATGCGCACACCCCATTTGCCAGTACCCTAGGCCTGCCGACTCAGAGGTGCCCAGGTGGAGGATCAAATTAATCTCTCTTCTTTATCCGGCGTTTGGCACTCAACTCTCCACCCACCCAGGGAGAGTGGGCACAGAGTGACAAGGGAGGCTGAGTGACATCCAAGCCCCCAGGAGAAGGGGGATGGTGCAAGATCGTTGGCACATTTCTTGCACCATCTGTTCCCCACCAGATCCAGCCTGAGTGTGCTTTGCCACAACCGATGCTGGGAAATTGTGCTCTAGGCTCCTGGAGACCTGGTGGGACCAATTGTCAGCCCCATCTCCTTGGGGGAGGGCTGTGGCCTCTTCTCTCCTCCCTCTGTCTCTTGTTCTCTATTCTCCACCCCCCTCCCTCTTCCCCCTTCCCTTCCCTATTGTTTGACTACATTTTTAACCAAAGGGGACAACAGAGGACGAGATGGTTGGATGGTATCACGCGCTCAATGGACATGAGTTTGAGCAAGCTCCAGGAGATGGTGAAGGACAGGGAAACTTGGCGTGCTGCAGTTCATGGAGTCTCAAAGAGTCAGACACGACTAAGCAACTGAACAACAACATATACACAGAAAAGGACACAATTATAAATGTGTGGTTGTTGAATTATCACAAAGCAAATGTATCATGAAATCAACACAAAGGTCAAGAAATACTCTTATTGGGGTGATCATGTCCCCGTATGTATATATAGTGAATCATGATGGTGAACAGTTGAAACTCATATAGTGTGTTAGATCAATTACACCTCAATTTAAAAAACATGCCTTAGAATGCCCCTTCAAGTCCCCTGGCCGTGTTACTCTTACGGTCCTGACTTACTGTTATGGACTGAATGTTTATGTCCTCTCAGAATTCATATGTTGAAACTCTTACCCCCAGTGGGATGGTATTTAGAGGTGGGGCCTTTAAGAAGTGATCAGGGTTAGCTTAGGTCATAAGGGGGAACCTTCATGATGGAATTAGGGTCCTTCGAAAAGGAGACACAAGAGATTGCCATTCAGGAAGAGGATCTCAGACATAAGCCTTCAGAACTATGAGGAATATACTTTTGTTGTTTATAGACCATGTAGCCTATGGTGTTCTGTATAGCAGCCCAAACCAAGACACACACCACAAATTAATTTTTTCTGTTTATAAATAAGTCTGCTTTTTTCACTCAGCGTTACATTTGTGAGTCATCTATGTTGTTGAGGGCAGCAAAAATGATTGTCTGACTGTGGATAAGTGTTTGAGGCTTTTCTGGGGGTGGGGCAGCAAAAGATGCAGGTTGGAATATTCTCATCATGTGCTTTGGTGAACCTATGTCCATATTTCTTTTGGATACGTGTCTGAGTGAATTGCCGGCCATAGCGTGCATAATCGTTCAGCTTTGGTAGATAGAGCCAACACTTTCCCCATGTTGTCACCTCAGTTCATACTCCCAACAGGCAGGTATGAGAATTCAGGGGCTTCATCCTCACCCACCTCCTGCCACTGGCCTCTGACCCCAACAGGCACCTGGGCTGGAATGGTCAGTTTAAAATGTCTTAGCCATTGTGATTAGTGTGAGTGGCAATCACTGTGGTTCAAAGTCCCTAAGCTTTGCACAGTGGCAGTGTCATAGTCTGGAGAAGGCAATGGCACCCTACTCCGGTAATCTTGCCTGGAAAATCCCATGGACGGAGGAGTCTGGTAGGCTGTAGTCCATGGGGTCTCGAAGAGTCGGACACAACTGAGGGACTTCACTTTCACTTTTCAGTTTCATGCATGGGAGAAGGAAATGGCAGCCTACTCCAGTGTTCTTGCCTAGAGAATCTCAGGGACGGCAGAGCTTGGTGGACTGCCATCTATGGGGTTGCACAGAGTCGGACATGACTGAAGCGACTTAGCATAGTCAATGAGGTTTATCCAAGGCGAGATTATTTCTAACTGAAGTCTCACTTGCCTGCAAATTAGTGATGTTGAGCACCTTTCTTTGTTTTTTGGCCATTGGAATAATTTCTTCTGTGAAGCTCTTGTTTGAGCCCATTTTTCTGTTATGTTGTCTGCCTTTTTCTCTTTGATTTGTCTAAGGGTTCATATGTATCCCACACAGTGGTGGTTTAGTCGCTCAGTCGTGTCCAAGTCTTTGTGACCCCATGGACTATAGCCTGCGAGGCTCCTCTGTCTATGGGATTTTCCAGACAAGAATACTGGAGTGAGTTACCATTTTTTTCTCCAGGGATTTCACATAGTGCTGAAATATGTGTGTGTGTGTGTGTGTGTGTGTGTACATACACGTGTATGTATGTTGCATGGATGCTGTGTGTTGCTGTTTAGTTGCTAAGTTGTATCCGACTCTTTGTGAGCCCATGACTGTAGCCTGCCAGTTTCCTGTGTCCATGGGATTTCCCAGGCAGGAATTCTGGAGTGGGTTGCCATTTCCTTCTCCAGGAGATCTTCCCCACCCAGAGACTGAATCTGTGACTCCTGCTTGACAGGCAGATTCTTTACCTCTGAGCCACCTGGGAGGCCTGTATTAAATGCGTGCATACACACATATATGTGTAACCAACAGATATTCTTTTCCCAGCTCAAAGACTTATCTTTTTACTCTCTTAAAGGTGTTTTTTTGCTGAACAGAAATTTAAAATTTTAATCTAACTTCCCAATTGTTTTCCTTTATGGTTTTTGCATTTGGTTTAAGAGATCTTTTTTTTTTTCTTTTTTGGTCAGAAACCATTTGATGTATGGAATCTTAGTTCTCAGATCAGGGATTAAAACCAAGCCCTTGGCAATTAAAGAATGGAGTCCTAACCACTGGGATGCCAGGGAAGTCCCAAGAAGTCTTTCCCTATTACAATGTCATGAAAAGTTTCTGCTGAGTATTTCTCTAGCAGATTTATTATTTTACATTTCATATTTTTATTTTTGCATATGGTATAAATAAACTGTCAAAATTTTTGTATGTTCTATGACCTAAGGATCAAAATCTGTCTCTTTTCTATGAATATCCAGTTGGCTCAGCACCAGCTATTAAAGATGATCCTTTTCCCCATAGCATCCCATTGCCATATTTGTCATAAATGGAGCCCAGGTCTGTTTCTGAATTCTCTTCTGTTCTAGTGGCCGATTTTTTGTGACAAAGGTTTGCTATAACTGCTGATATCTGGCAGTGTGACTCCTTGGGTTTTGCGAGTGGCCGTTCTTGGTTCTGCGCATTTCCATACAGACTTTAGAATCAGGTCGTCAGTTTCCACATTCTCCAAATAGTCTTCCTGAGATTTTGATTGCGTTGCAGCCATAGATCAATTGGGAAGAACTGACATCTTAACAATATTGAGTCTTCTAATCCATAAGCCAGTTATGGCTGTCCATTTATTTAAGGCTTAATTTATTTCCTTCAAAACTTTGTGTTCTGTGTTGAGATCTCTCATATCTTTCACTTAGTTTTATTCCAAGGTATTTAATGTGTATTGTGTGTACATGTAGAGAGATGTGTGCAAGAACACATATAATATTACAAATAGTAATATTTATACATTTCCTTTTTACTGGTTTGTCATTAGTGTATCGAAACCCAGTGTTTGTTGGTACAGACCTTGTGCTCAGCAATCTGCCTTAATCACTTATTCATTCTAAGAGTTTATCTATACATTACTTTGACTTTCTATGAATACAATCATGTTTTCTACAAATAATGACAGTCTTATTTCCTCCTTTCCATTCTTCACACCAATTACTCCTCTTTTGACATTTTGCTCTTGCCGGTACCTCAGTATAATGATACAATGTTAAATACAAGCAGTCATAGAGTACATCCTGTCTTATTCCTGATCTCAAGGAGAAGGCTTTCAATATTTCACATTTAGGAAGAGGTTCTTTTGCAGATATTCTATCAGATTGAGGAACTTTTCTTACCTTTCTATAACCTTCTTTTCTAGTCTTCCAAGAGTTTATTATTACTATGAATGACTATTGGATATTATCAAAAGTAAATGATTTTACCCCTTGCTTAGTAGACTGTAGTAAAATATCTTGATTTTTTCTGAATGGTAAAACAATCATTTATAGAGCAAACATTCTTGTCAGGTCTTATCCTTTTCATATATAAGTGGATTTAGTTTGCTAAGGGATTTTGGCATCAGCGTTCATGAAAGAGACTCTCTGGTAATTTTCCTATCTTGTCATGTCCTCATCCGGTTTTGAAATCAAGGTCGTGTTGGCTCTGCAAATGAGTCAGGCAGTGTTCCATTTACTTCTATTCTCTGAAAGAGTGCTGTGTTTTGTTTTTTGTAGGACTGGAGTTACTTTTTCCTAAATTGTTTGAGAGAATTCTCTGGTGAAAAATATGTACCTGGAGAGAGAGAAGGGAGGGCGGAGGGAGAGAGAAAGAGAAAGAGATTTACCCAGTTTTTCTAGTTCTTTTCAGTGGAGAAAATGCTCCTGCCTTGTGGCTGGAACCAGAATTCCCTATCAGTCTCTCAAACTGAGCTTTGCTCAAGTGACTGAACGAATGAAATGTGAAGAGCCTGAACCCCAGCTTCACGCGTACTGCCAAGACGCAAGTCTGGGCAGTGGGCTTGTCTACCCGGAAGTCTCAGCTCCCTCTGGGGAGCAGGGGGCAGGGGGTTTGGTAGAAGGATTGAGGGCAATTGGGTACATCAGACTAGGGTGTGAATTCTATCTCAGCAAGCTTACTCTTGGTTAGACCTCGAGCTAGTTACCAAGTTTATTTCTCTATCTATAAAATAGGGATGGGCTTCCCTGCTGGCTCAGTGGTAAAGAATCTGCCTGTAATGCAGAACACGAGGGTTCGATCCCTGGGTTGGGAAGATCCCCTGGAGGAGGGCATGGCAACCCACTCCAGTATTCTTGCCTGGAGAATCCCACGGACAGAGGAGCCTGGAGGGCTACAGTCCACGGGGCTGCAAAGAGCTGGACGGGACTGCAGAACTGAGCATCCGCAATGCATGTGAAGTGGGTAGGGTGAGCCAGACCCTGAGGCAGCCCTCGGAAAACAGATGGTAATGAAGTTGCTATTGTTGTTATTACTCAAATGACCGAACCTCAGTCCTTAGCATTTCACAGACCGCCAAGGACCTAGAAAGGGTGAGGCTGCTGCCTGGCTGGTCTCCCGCTGCCAGAAAGAGGCTGGTCCCATCCCCCAGTGGGATGCCCTTCCTGGGCCATGGGTGGATGTGCTGTTGGACCAAGATCCTTTCAGAGGCAGCCCGTGGGCCTGTGCCAGGATCACACCAGGATCACAGCCCAGGCTACGCACGACCTCTGACCCCAACAGGCACCTGGGCCAGTGTCCCACCTCATCCACTCCAGGTAGCGGAGCCAGTCTGGGCTTTGAAGTCCCACCTTTGTGTAACAGCCAGTAACTTGGCCCTGTGGCAGCAACGGGGCTAGCTGGCACAGCTCTGCTGAATCCACACCTAAACTCCATTGGCCTTGAATATCAACTTTTTTTTAATATTTGTTTTTAATTGAAAGATAATAGTTTTACAATATTGAGTCGATTTCTGCCGTACATCTACATGAATCAGCCATAGATATATGTATGTCCGCTCCCTCTTGCACCTCCCTCCCACCTCCCCCCCATCCTCTAGGTTGTCACAGAGCCCCTGTTTGAGCTCCCTGAGTCATACAGCAAATTCCCACTGCTATCTGTTTTACATATTTATTGTTCAGTCACTCAGTCATGTCTGACTCCTTGCAGACCTTTGTCAGCAAAGTGATGTCTCTGCTTTTTAAAACACTGTCTAGGTTTGTCATAGCTTTTCTTCCAAGGAGCAAGTGTCTTTTTAATTTCATGGCTGCAGTCACTGTCCCCAGTGATTTTGGAGCCCAAGGAAATAAAATCTGTCCTGTTTCCATTTTTTCCGCATCTATTTGCCATCAAATGATGGGACCGGATGCCATGATCTTAGCATGTTTCCACATCAACTGTATCAGCGCTTCTCCACCCTGGTGGCACTGTATAATCTCCTGGGGGGTATCAGTAATACCCAGGCCCCACCGCCGGGGCTCTCATCCAACTGGTCCGGAGTGGGGCTGGGGCCACTGGCAGAGCTAAGGAGCAGACCTGGTGTTCGTAGCAAGCAGCCCATGTGTGCAGCCCACTGAGGCCACAGGGGCCCAGGGCACCTTGGACCAGGCTGGGGGGAGGGAACTTCTGGGTGGGTAATGACAGGGTGGTAGATGGGGCCCCCTGGCTACTCTGCAGTGTGGCCCGACCCTGCATTCCCTCTGCAGAGCACAGCGTGGCAGTGAGCCAGTATCTCTACCCAAACCAGGTCAGGATGGTGGGTGGAGTCCAGGCTGGGTGCCTACAGCCACCGTCACCCATGGCATGCTCAGCATCTGCCAGGGTCTGGGCACTTTACCCATGTCTCACCAGTGGCATCATCTACACTCCGTGGTGATGACAGTGAGGCCCATGTGGCTGAGCTGAAGCTCCAGCGCTTTGGCCGCCTGATGCCAAGAGCTGACTCGTCGGAAATGACCCTGATGCTGGGGAAGATTGAGGGCAGGAGAAGAAGGGGACGACAGAGGATGAGATGGTTGGATGACATCATCGACTCAATGGACATGAATTTAAGCAAACTCCAGGAGCTAGTAGTGATGGGCAGGGAAGCCTGACATGCTGCCGTCCATGGGGTTGCAAAGAGTCAGACACGACTTAGTGACTTACCAACAACATGGGTGAGGAACATGCCCACACCGAGGCCTGTGTGAGTCTCCCTGGGCCCTCCTCCTGGGGAGACCTGCGAGCACAGAAGTCAGACAGTGAGGCCCCTCCCCTGGGCTTCCCTTGGAGGGCGAGGAGAGGGGAGTGAAGGCTACCCCTCTGACCCTCAGTCTCTGGAAGCCCAAACGCCATCTGGTCCTCCTGCAAAAACTATTTCTGCAAAACCCTGCCCAGTGAGAGCGGAGTTTTCCAGCCTCACCTCTGGACGTTTGCATATTCATGAACACATGTCTGCCATTAACAGAAAATGGTGGTCATTTGACGCCCATATGTTCCCTTTCAAAACGACAGACTGATATTTATCCTCTGAAAAGAGTGAATTCTTAAACAGACGGCTGAACACACATCCTCCTGATTAGCAGAGAAAGGGTCCTCTAAATTAAACAGTTCTCTATGCAGCCCACTGACCAGTGGGGCCTCACTCCCTGAGTCAGGTGAAGGCTCCCACTCAGATTCAGGTACACTGAACATCTTGAAGTTTGCTTTCTTTTAATCTTTTATTTGGCGGCATCATATGGCATGCAGGACCTGCCCAACCGAGGACTGAACCCATGCCCCCCGCAGTGGAAGCATGGAGTCTTAACTGGACTGCCAGGGAAACCCTTGCTTTCAATATACTGTGTTTAAATATATTGACAGGAAATGCACTAGTCTATCTTCTGGGCTTAAAAAACAGGCTTCAAAGACATGAGGCTTTCTCTGTTGGTTTTCCCACGTGGCCTCACGGCTGCTGGGAGCCCTCGCGGGAAAGGAGAGACCTAGGGACTCTGAGGACAGGATCACAGGCCCAGCCTGGCCACTGGCCGGCCGCTGCCCTGCCCTGCCCCCTTGGTCCCCCGGCTGTGAAGGGAGGGGATTGCATTTGTAATCCACGAGCCTGGCCACCCATCAGGAGCACCTGGGGAGCATGTGGGTCTGTTGGCCTTTTAAGCTCTTCAGTCTCGTCTGATCTCCCGGCCAGTTGACCGCCAAGGCTCTCTAGCTCCGACATTCTGCATCTGGAGGGACAGTGAGGCACTCTGGGCTGCAAAGCACCCTGACCTGAGATCTGTGCCCCCTTCAGAGCCTGCCATGCTGTAATGATGACAGGTCTGGCCAGTCCCGGGTGCGTGCTCCGGATGATAACCACAGCTAACATCTGTTAAGCCCTTATGGAGAGTTGCATGCGGGCTGCATGTGGTTTTCTCACTTAACCCTCGGAACAGCCGAAGAGGCAACTACTATTATTGGCTTTGTGTGTGTGTGTTCGGTCCCATGGACTGTAGCCTGCCAGGCTCCTCTGTCCATGGGATTTCCCAGGCAAGAAAACTGGAGTGGGTTGCCATGCCCTCCTCCAGGGGCTTTTCCCAACCCAGGGATCAAACCTGCATTTCTGGCATCTCCTGCAATGGCAGGCAGGTTCTTTACCACTGAGCCACCTGGGAAGACCATCCTTAGCTCTCTGTACAGCTAAGGAAACTGAGAGATTAGGTAACTGGTATGAATTCAGGCTACAGGACTTCTAAGTGGAGGGTGGAGTCAGGACTTGAACTTGACAGCTTGGCTCTAAGCCTGTGTCATTAACCACTCTGTTGTTGTTCAATCCAAATCATGGGGCCGCCCTGAGAAACACAAGGTGATCCAAGCTGGGAAATGACCTTCCCCAGAGCAGCACACTGTCCCCTCCCCAGGCCAGGTGTCCCCCGAGTCCTGTTTCACTGCCTTCCTAAAAGGTGTGCCCTGAGCATCCAGTTCCTTCTTAAATGGGTGGATCTCCCACGCACTGTCCTTCTCCTTGCGACTCTAAAGGAGACTGTTCTGAAAAACGCCTGCTGCCTGGATGGGAAGTGTGAGTGATGGGGTCATGAGTACATCACTGGTGTCAGCAGCGTGGATGTGTGGCTGCCGCCTCCTATCCCGTGGCCGGGCCCTTGTTGCTGAGCTGTATCCCTGCCCTTGGTCCTGCCCATGGACTTGAGGGCACCCTTCCCCTGCCAGCCTCATGAGAGAGCTTGTCTGGCATCCAAGGCCCCTTCAGTGCTTCTATCAGCTCCAGAAAGTTCAAGGAGTTTTTGTGCACATCATCATTCTTATGTTCTCATTGGCTCTTTCCGAACCCCAATCCGGTCCCATCACTTCAGGGCAAAATGATGGGGGTGGAAACGGAGATAGTGGCAGATTTCATTTCCTTGGGCTCCAAAATCACTGTGAAGGGTGACTGCAGACATGAAATTAAAAGACACTTGCTCCTTGGAAGAAGAGCTCTGACAGACCTAGACAGCATATTAAAAAGCAGAAACATCACTTTACCGACAAAGGTCTGTCTAGTCAAAGCTATGGTTTTTCCGGTAGTCATGTACAGATGTGAGAGTTGGATAATAAAGAAGGCTGAGTGCCAAAGAATTGATGCTTTTGAACTGCGGTGTTAGAGAAGACTCTTGAGAGTCCCTTGGACAGCAAGATCAAACCAGTCAATCCTCAAGGAAATCAATCCTGTATATTCATTGGAAGGACTGATGCTGAAGCTAAAGCTCCAATACTCTGGCCACCTGATTTGAAGAGCTGCCTCACTGGAAAAGATCCTGATGCTGGGAAAGATTGAGGGCAGGACGAGAAGGGGGCGATAGCGGATGAGATGGTTAGATGGAATCACAGACTCAATGGACACGAGTTTGAGCAAACTCGGGGAGATAGTGGACAGGGAAGCCTGGTGTGCTGCAGTCCACGGGATTGCAAAGAGTTAGACGCAACTTAGCAACTGAGCAACAACAACAAACCGCAATCCATCTAGCCCCGGCGTGGGAGTAGCCCCCGAATACAAATGTGTGTGGTAACGTGCCCTTGATGAAGAAAGGAAGAAATATTTAGCCAAGGAAACAGGCTTGAGATTGCTACTTCCGGGAGTGGGTGGTGGTAAAGAAAGGGCAAAATTACGACATCACATGCCAACGATTCCTCTTTTGAAAAAGAGGAGCCAGCATTCCAAAGAAGGTCATTACTAACGTGCTAGATGTCTGAATGATTTCAGGCACACACAGGCCCAACTCGATTTCTTCCCCCATCTCATTTGTCATGAACTTGCAAGATGCAAGTGTCCCTTACCGTCTGCAAGGCCAGTGAGAGGGGGTGATCACTGGGTCTTACAGGGTAAGGGCCATGACCTCATGGGGAGGCAAGGCATTGGGAGAGGAAAAGACGTTTGATGTGTGTAAACCCTGAACTTTTTCTTTCTTGCCAACTTATTTCTCAAACATTGGGAAACAGATATCAAGGTCCTATAAAAGATAGCATTTCATTAAAATGCAGGAGGCCAGGCTTGATGAAGCAAAGTGGGGGCTGAATTGGACTGAGAGAGGTTCCCATTCAGGTCAGTTTAAAAGCAAAACCCTCTGGGACTTCCCTGGTGATCCAGTGGTTAGGCCACTGCACTTTGACAGCAGGGAACACGGGTTCAATTCCTGATCTGGGAACTGGGATCCCGCAAGCCCCATGGTGCAGTCAAAAAATAGAAAAATAAAAGCAAAGTCTTCAAGGCGTACTTCAGAGAGCCCTTCTTCTGCTGTGGGCTTTCACAGAGAGTGGTAAAACTATTTCAGCAAAATGACCTTCAGTCAGGATGCATTAAATAAATTATGGTAATTCCGCGCTGGGGAATATGGTCCCACCTTTCTAAAGAACCAGAAATATCCACGTACTTACTGAAATGTAACAAGATCTATTGTTTTTTTAATATAAATTTATTTATTTTAATTGGAGGCTAATTACTTTACAATATTGTATTGGTTTTGCCATACATCAACATGAATCTGCCACGGGTATACACGTGCTCCCCATCCTGAACCTGCCCCCCACCTCCCTCCCCATACCATCCCTCTGGAAGATCTATTGTTAACAAAGATATACCTTTTATGTTTCACACCTACCTTCTTTTGCATATTTTGAAATTTGATTTTGAACCTTGTGACTATATAACCAATTAAAAAACAAGTCACTAAAAAATAATAAAATCAATTTAAAAATACTGGGTTTATTCAAACCGAAGATATTTTCCAAAATGATCATTGAGGTTATCTCTGGAATTTGGGAACAATTCCCACATTCTTCTTGGAATGTTTCTTTATTTTTTAAAATAATAAACATGTGTCATCTTGATAAATGGAGCTTTTAAAGATTGCCAAATAAAAGACGAGGAGTTTAAGAACACTTCCTGAAGAATATTAGTAAATGAAACAAATGTGGTATGACTAGTTGGTTAAAAACTACATCAGCTAAACATTAGTAGAATATAGAGATAAAAGAAGAAAAGTTGGAAAATCATGTTTCTAATGTCATATACCTAAGAGACTGTATAGCTTTAAGCTTTTTCATGATAAAAGAAATACACATGCATTAAATTAGAAAAATTCGAAGAAACAGAAATCACTTCTAGATTCTTCCCAAACACAAACACCCTTAATACGCTCATGCATTTCCTCTTAGTCCTTAATTCTAGATTTAGGAACCCTCGGTGTCAGCATCGCCACATGACCGCTATTAACCTTGGTTAGGAGGGCGGGGAAGGACAGGTCCGGTCCCTACTTCTGGCACCTCTCTTCTGTCTGCAGAAGTGCTCCTAGGTGGCAGGACTTGGAACAGGCTGCAAGATTCCGTCCCTCAGAACGTTCCCTTCCCAGCTGCTTGGGGCTCTAAGCCTGCTCGGTCCTTTGTCTCAAGACAGTGACAGTATCTGTCAAAATACAGTCGACTCTGGAAAAATGCAGGTGTTAGGGGCACTGACCCTTCCCACCCCCGCAGTCAAAAGTCCGCATGTAACTGTGTTTGTCTGTGCTTAGTTGCTCGGTCGTGTCCGACTCTTTGTGACCCTTTGGACTGTTGCCCACCAGGCTTCTCTCCATGGGATTTTTCTGGCAAGAATATTGGAGTAGGTTGCCATTTCCTTCTCCAGAGGATCTTCTGACCCAGGTATCGAACCCACCTCTCCTGTGTCTCCTGCATTGCATGCGGATTCTTTACCTGCTTTACCAGCTGAGCCATCGGAGAAGCCCACATATAAATTTGGACTCCTTCCAAATTTAACTAATAGCCTGCTACTGATCAGAAATCTTACTGATAAGATAAACAGCCAATTAACATATATTTTGTATGTTGTATGGATTATATGGGCTTCCCAGATGGGGCAATCGTAAAGCATCTACCTGCCAATGCAGGAGAAACAAGAGACTCGGATTTGATGCCTGGGTCTCAGAGACCCCCTGGAATAGGAAATGGCAACGCATTCCAGTATTCTAGAAAATTCTATGGACAAGGGAATCTGAAAGGTTACAGTCCATGGGGTCTCAAAGAGTTGGACATGAATGAGCATGCATGCCCGCTGTCATCAATGGATTATATATTGTATTCTTACAATAAAGTAAGCTAGAGAAAAGTAAATATTGAGAAAATCATGAAAGAAAATACTCTTGAAGTACTGTAGTATATTTATTGACACTGTAAGTTTATGTCATCTGTTTACAAGCTGGATCAGTACCTACGTCAAAACTGTCTTCTATAATGCACAAAACAAGGTAGACATTCCACGTGTTACTAATACTAGACATCAAAAATGAAAAGATACTATGAAAAAGAAATTCAGATTTATTTAGCGGTACAACAGTTCCTGCATGATAATGAAAATACAGCAATATGATTGGTCCGCAGTAGCCTCGACTATACACTAAGGAATGACTTATGAAATTTTTAGAGCATGCAGTATGACAGTGACACTCATAATATAATATTGGAAACATTGTTACATGTGTTTTAAAAAACCGCTTATCTGAGACAACAGGCTGGTAAATAGTTTCTCCAATTACGAGAGAGCACATTGCAGGAGAAGGTAATTCTTGAAAAGTCAAGCTGTAAAATAGTAAGAAAACTAACACAGTATTGATCTTCTATCAACTATCACTTACCTTTCGCCTATGTAAGGACAGACTAGTATCTACATGTATGTTATGCATTCATGACCTAGCTAACTTTTTCTTAATTTTTTAATATTTCTAGGCCAGGCTGTTTGTCTACGTTTCTTTCAAATAGTCGCACAGCTCCAGAAAAGTTGCCAATTTATTTATTGAAAAGAATCTGCATGTAAGTGGACTCTTGCAGTTCAAACCCACGTTGTTCAAAGGGTCAACCAGGGGAGTCTGTCTGGATAAAACTGCCCAATAGGGGAAGCCATGTGGGCGGGACCCAGGTCTTGGTCTCCACAGGCTCCTAGGGCCCAGCAGAACACGTGGTGCGTAGTGGGGACTCAAGAGGGGTGATTGAACCAGGGGCCGGGGCGGGATGCTGGGCCACAGCCCTGGAAACCATGGTCCCCCGGAGCAGCTGCAGGATGCTGGGGGCAAACCAGCTCAGAAATGTCTCAGAGCCCTTGGTGTTCCGGGCTCCTCTGTCAAGCTGGGGCTGGCCTGGGACCCCAGGGTTGCAAAGCCCGGCTGATAAACGTGGGCCGTAGGGACTGGGGGCTCCCCACAAGCCCACAGGGGTGCGCAGAGCCCACGTGGGGGCGGGGGCGGGGTGCGTGTGATGGAGGCCAGGTCGGAAGCAGGCCAGATGGAGACTGGAGTCTGACGGCCTGAGGGGACGCCCTGTGACCGCACATCCCAGGGATGATTATCTGATTTCTTCACTGGGCAGCTGGGAGATCAAAAAGCGAAGGTGTGGGAAAGCGCTTTACAGCCTGTAGCTCTCCTCTCCCTCCCTTCCCTCCTCCCCGCTTCCTTCCTCTCTCCCACGAAGCCCCCCAGACCTCACCCCTCCTGCCTGCCTGGTCCTCCCTGAGAGCGAGGCCCCTGAGGACCCCATTAGGGGCGGTGGCTTCTTCTACCCCTTTCTCGCCAGCCCCGCGGAGCCCGCCGGTCGGCACCCACCCACCATCGCCCCTTCCTGCCTGGGGACAAGCCCCCTGGCCCCCAGCCTTCAGAGTCCAGGCTGGCGGGTGAGGCTGAGCACGGAGCTGAACACACCGACGAGGCCACCTCAGACTCAAGCTGGCAGTGCCACTGGGGGTGTTCTTTCTGACCGCATGTCAGCCAAGGCTGGGCCCAGTGAATCGCATGGGGGGCACGCCCCTGTGCTTGACGACCTAGATCACAGAGCCACCACCCTGGCCTCAGTTTCCCCACGTTTCAGAGACTCCCCCCGAAGGCCCCTCCCCGGTCTGGAATTGCTTCTCTTGGTTGGCTGCCAGGGCAAATCCCGGGCTGAGGGGAGGAGACCCCCCCCCAATCAGGGCCTTCCTGCCCCTCCCCTGGGCGCACTGCCTCAGCCCCAGAGGAGGGATCTGGCCTCATCTCCAGTCTCCAAGGGAGCATCAGGGGCCACCTCCCCGTCCTGCTGGTCCAGAACCTCACTGACCCTGCCAGGCCGAGGCCCCGCTCTGTGCCAGGCTCTGCCTCACTCCTCGACCTCCCCCAGAAGTGGGTGGTGCTTCCAGCAGGTTGTGTCAGAAGCAGACCCAGGGCAGGGTCAGACGTGCAGAAATTTATTGCAAGAATGAGGGGGAGGAAGCCTGCCACCTTGAGCACGGAGAGGGGCCAGGAGGAAGGTTGGGTGGCATCTTGGTCTGCTCGGGCTGCCCAGACCAAATGCCACAGACCGGGGCTCAACGGCAGATCTCTGCTCCCAGTTCTGGAGGCTACAAGTCCATGCTCAGTGTGTTGGCAGTCTGGGTTCCTTCTGAGTCCCTTCTCCTTGGCTTGCAGGTGGCCCCTTTTTGCTCTGTCCTAAGAGTTGGACATGACTGAAGCAACAGCAGCAGCAGCAGCAGCAGCACAGGGTTTTTCCTGTGTGTGTGTATATCTGTGTCCTAGTCTCCTCTTCTTATGAAGGTACCAGGCAGATCGGATTAGAGTCCAGGTTAATAACCTTATTTTAACTTAATCACCTCCTGAAAGGCCCCATCGCCAAATACAGTCACATTCTGGGTTACAAGGGTCAGGACTCCAATGTACGGATTTGAGGGGACGCAGTGAAGCCCATAAGAGCTCAGAAAAGCCTTGGACTTTGGTGCAGCTTTAGAAGAGGCTGGGCCAGGCTGAAGGGGAGGCCCTGAACCCCAGGGCCTGGGGGAGCCCCACATCCTGCAGGAATGAGCAGACATGAATCACCCCTCTCCTTCTGGGCTTGGTCACTGGCTGGGAGCAGCTTGGGGAGGTGGGTTCAGAGGGGCAGCACTGGGGTGTTGGCTGTCTGGGCCCCCAGCAGCATATTCTCTCACAGGAGGGATGAGCAGCATGTTTCTGCATCACCTGAGTGTTTACGCAACAGAAAAGGAAATACGTATCCTCCCAAACTTCAACATAATTACCACCGAGAAACAACACAGGGGTCCATAGTTGGGCAGATGGGTGTATATGGGTGATATGTTCTCACGATAGGGCTGATGCATGCAATGTGGATGAAACTGGAAAATGTGTTATGCTGGAAGAATCCAGACACAAAAGAGTACATATTACATGATTCCATTAATAGGAAGTCCAAGAAGGCATTAGGGGGTTGAGCGTCAAGGAACTGACTGAGAAAATCTCTGCAGTGATGGAAATGTCCTGTATCTTGATTCAGGTTTTGGTTTTACTTTATCAAAACTCACTGAACTGTGCTGAAAAGTCTGTGCATTTCCTAGTTTGTAAAAATTTTTTAACTTCTTATTTTGTATTGGAGTATAGCCGATTAACCATGTTGTGATAGTTTCAGGTAGACAGCAAAGGGACTCAGCCATATATATACACTAATCCATTCTTCTCAAAACGCCCTTCCCATCCAGGCTGCCATGTAACATTGAGCAGAGTTCCCTGTGCTATACGGTAATCCTAGTTGGTTATCCATTTTAAATGTACCAGTGTGTATACGTTGTTCCCATACTCCCCAACTATCCCTTCCCCCCAGGGCCCCCCAGCCAGTAACCATAAGTTCTAAGTCTAACCATAAGTTTTCTAAGTCTCAACAGTTTGTAAATTTTACCTCAATAAAGGAAAACATCCCCACAGTGTAGATGAGGCTCAGAGAGGGTAAAGGTTTGCTCGAGGTGCACAGCAGTTGGGCTTGGGTTAGAACCCCACCTGCCTAGCCCCAGTCCATGCCCATGTGAGACCTGGTGTCTTGTGACTCCCAGAACTGACCCATGAGGTTTCTATGCAGCCACAGAAATTCCTGGGTCCCCTTGGGGCATGGAGCTTCCCAGGTGGTGCTAGTGGTAGTGAACCTGCCTGCCAATGCAGGAGACGTAAGGGATGCGGGTACAATCCTGGGGGTGGGAAGATCCCCTGGAGGAGGGCATGGCAACCCTCTCCAGGATTCTTGCCTGGAGAATCCCATGGACAGAGGAGCCTGGTGGGCTATAGTCCATAGTGTTGCAAAGAGCTGGAGATGACTGAAGTGACTTGGCATGCACACACACCCGGGGCATGGCCGCTACTCCCCTTGATAGCTGGGGCCTCAGGCTCCTGGGTGAGGATCCGGTCCCTGTCAGCAGAGTTTGCCCAAGTCACACTCTGCAGCAAAGTAGGCAGCAGCTTTGGAGGTGGGGCCTGCTTGCCTTCATGCCTGCTCAGTCCTGTCTGACTCTGCGCGACCCCATGGACTGTAGCCCGCCAGGCTCCTCCATCCAAGGGATTCTCCAGGCAAGAATACTGGAGTGGGTTGTCATTTCCTCCTCCAGGGGATCATCCCCACCCAGCAGGGACTGAACTGAAATCCCCTGTGTCTCCTGCATTGCAGGCAGATTCTTTACTATTGAACCATCGAGGAAGCCGCTAGAGGTGCGGACCCAGCCGCAAACAAAACTAAGGCCCTGGCGTTAGTTAGGCCTGGGCCAGGCTAGCAGAAGCTACAGGGGAGGCCTCTCCAAGGCTCTGGGGAGCTTGGTGGGCAATCAATCAAGCCCAAATCTTAGCTTCATCCTTCATTACCAGCTGAGTATCCTGGCCCAACAATTCTGAGCCTATTTGCTCAGGAGTAGACTGGCAGCAAAAAAATTTAAAAAAGGGAGATAAAAAGAGAACACATGTAAAGTGCCTGAGACAGAGGAGGCTTTTGACAACATCATTTCTTCCATCTCTCCTAATCATGTCTCTCATTCATTCATTCATTCATTCAGTTAGTCATTCAACAAACATTTATAGAGTCCCTGTTCTCACCAGGATGACACTGTGCACAGAGATGAATCAGCTCTTCAGTCAATGAGCTCACAGCCTGGTAAACAAATTATTAGAATTACTAGTTTTGTAATACGCTTTAATACCTGGTTAGGTTAGTTCTGCCCTCCTAATACTTCCTTCTCTGAATTTTCCAGACTATTCTTGAATGTTTATTTATAGAAGCCTCAGAAGCAGTTTGCATATAGAATGATTATGTGCATAATATAGATAGGGTTTTAATCAATGAGAAAAAGGTGGAGAGTTTAGTAAAAAATATTGAAAAAATTAGGTAGCCAAAAAAAAATTCCAGAAGGGAAAAGATTTTAAATGTCAAAAAACAAAACTATAAAAATATTAGAACATTTTTCAAGGGGGGAAAAACTTTCTAGATATGACGCAGAAATCATAAAGGAAAAGCTAATCAATGCATCCATGTAAAAATGAAACAATTTTTTGGATTTAAAACTTACCAGAAACAAAAATCAGAGACAAAAGACAGAAAAAAAAGTATTTGTAGCATGTATGACAAAAGTCCATTTCCTCTAATGTGTGAAAGAATTCCTGCAAATCTTTATGTAACAGACAAAAATTCAATTTAAAAAATCAATGTATAATACATGAGCAGAAAGTTTACAGTAAAGAGAATAAAAATATCTTTTTAAAACAAACTTGAGAATTCCCTGGCAGTCCAGTGGTTAAGGATCTGTGTTTTGTAGGGGACACAGGTTCAATCCCTGGGGAAAGTAAAATCCCACATGCTGCGTGCATGGCGAAAGAAAATTAATTAGAAGATTACAGAGTCTTATTTTGAGATAATTGTAGTCTTGCAGAAGAGTTGAAAAGATAATACAGTTTCCATGTACTCTTCACCCAGATTCCTCTAATATTAACATCTTATATAACCATAGTACAATTATCAAAACTAAGAGCTAACTTTGGTACAATACCATACCTGTACAGTACAATACTGTACTCTGTACTAACTGAATACAGAGTTTATTTGTATTTCACTACTTTTTCCACTAATGTCTTTTTTTTTTTTTTTTTGATCCAATTCAGGACCCCTCTTTGCTTTTAGTTATCATGTCTCTTTAGTTTCTTCCCATCTGTGACAGTTCTTCAGTCTTTCCCTTGTCTTCCATGCCCTGGGCATGTATGGATGTGAGAGCTGGGCCATAAAGAAAGCTGAGCACTGAAGAATTGATGCTTTTGAGCTGTGGTGTTGGAGAAGACTCTTGAGAGTCGCTTGGACTACAAGGAGATCCAACCAGTACCATCCTTAAGGAAATCAGTCCTGAATATTCATTGGGAGGACTAATGTTGAATCTGAAACTTCAATACTTTGGCCACCTGATGCGTAGAGCTGACTCATTTGAAAAGACCCTGATGCTGGGAAAGATTGAAGGCGGGAGGAGAAGGGGACAACAGAGGATGAGATGGTTGGATGGCATTACCGACTCAATGGACATGAGTTTGAGTAAACTCTGGAAGTTGGTGACGGACAGGGAGGCCTGGCGTGCTGTGGTTCATGAGGTCACAGAGTCGGACCCAACTGAGTGACTGAACTGAACTGAACTGGACACTTTTAAGAGTACTGACTAGATATTTTGTAGAATGTCCCTCCGTTTGGGTTTGTCTGGTATTTTCCCCTGATTAGACTGAGGAGTGAGGTATCTTCTCGGTGCAACATCAGGACTCCATGGTGTTGATGTATTAACCTTGAATGTTTGGCTGAAGAGGTATCTGCTGTTTTATCACTGTAAAGTTACGATTTTCCCTTCTCAAGTTATTATTTTGAGTGCGATATTTTTGAGATTATGTAAATATCCTATTTGCTCTTAAACTTTTACCCACTAATTTTAACATCAATCAGTGAATTTTACCTGTAGCAGTTATTACTGTGATGTTGGGTTTTTTTTATTATTTGTTTGGCTGCTTCGGATCTTTGTTTCAGCATGCTAACTGTTAGTTGTGGCATGCAAACTCTTAATTGTGGCATGTGGGATCTAGTTTCCTGACCAGGGGTCAGACCCAGGCCCCCTGCGTTGGTAGCATGGAGTCTTACCCACTGGCCTGCCAGGAAAGCCCATTGTGATATTTCAATGGTGATCACCTATTATCAGTTTCCCATTCCTTCAACATTTATTGATTGAGATTCTTCTGTAAGGAAGAGTTGTCACCTCTCTTCCCCTTATTCAGTTAATCACTTTTATCAATATGGACTCATGGCTATTTCAGTCTTTTAATTATAATCCATTATTACCTAGTTTATTGCTCACGTTGTTCCCAAATATTAAACACAAAAGCATGTTTCAAAAGCTTCAACTTGGGAAATGAAAATTAAAATACAATGGGATGTAGTGCTTTTTCCCATTAGACTAAGATGAAAAAGCCCACTGATACAGCATATTAAAGGGATTAAGGGAAATGGCACGCATATCGAGGTGGAATTGTAGACTGTACCATCTCTATGCAGGGCAGTCTAGCAAAACCAATTAGAATTGAAGTGCGTATATCCTTAGACTGAGCAAATTAACTTCCAGAAATTTTTCTAGAGATATTCTCCTACGTGGGAAACTATGAAGGTGTATGTTCTTAATTGTTCAGTCGTGCCCGACCCTTTGCAAACCTCTGGACTCTAGCCCACCAGGCTCCTCTGTCCATGGGATTTTTCAGGCAAAGATACTGGAGTAGATTGCCATCTCCTCTAGGGGATCTTTCCCACCCAGGGATGGAACCCGTATCTCCTGCATTGCAGGCAGATTCTTTACCCCCTGAGCCACGTGGTATTAGCAACATTGCTTATAATATCAAAAGATTGGAAGCTGCAGAAATGTCAGTCATTAGAAGACTGTTAGGTAATTATGAGCACTCCAATAGGGGAGCACCATGTGATACTTGTAATAAGGCAGATTTCTGAGTACTGACATTAGGGGTGATCCTCAAGCAGGGAGGTTAAGTGGAAAGTTAAGATTTGAAATGCATATATAGACTACTTTTCAGAAATTTTTCTTAAATTATTTATTTGGTAATGCCATCCCCTTTATCTTCTTGGTTCTCCTTTTTCTGGAGGAACTCGTGCTATTTGTAATGATGGGTGCCTCCTGGACTGGTCCTCTGACCTATTTTTTCCTAGTGTCTTTACTTGATGACTTTCTAGAGAATTTCTTCAATGTTATCTTCTAAACCTGTTAAACTTTTTAATGTAATTTTTAAAGTACAATTTATGTAAAATAAAATGCACTGATTTTAAAGGTACAGATTCATAGATTTTTATAAAGGTGTATATCCACCACCCTGTAAGATATATATATGTATAAATATATATATTATACATATATTTATATATAATATACAATATATTTTATATTATATATTTATGAATATATTCATAAATTTGTTTTATATTTATTATATTTTATAAATATTATATATAAACATATAATATATTTATATATTTATATGTAAATATATTGTATATTTATATATTTATATGTAATCTATATTTATATATAATATATTTGTACATATATAAATATATTATATATCTTATATATAAATATATTTTATATCTTATATATATTTTATATATTAAATATGCATTTATATTTATATTATATTATATAATTTATACTTTATTATATTAAATATATAATTATATATAATATATATTATATATAACATATTATAATATGTATGTATTATATGTATAATATATAATATGTATAATAAATATATATGTCTATATATTTAATACAATATATAATATAATATATATTTAATATAATATACATGCGATTTCATAAATAATATATTAATATAATATTCTATAATATATTTAATATATTAATAATATATACAATATAATATAAATTATGATATATTATATATGATATAATATATGATATTTATATTATATATGATATAATATATATTTATTTTATATGTATATATATAACCATCATCCTAGTAAATTCTTCCTGCCCATTTCTAGCTCATTTCCTGCCCCCTCACCTCTCCCTTACAGAATCCCTTATGCAATCACTATTCTGATTTCTGCTGCTGCTGCTAAGTTGCTTCAGTCATGTCCGACTCTGTGCGACTCCATAGAGGGTAGGCCACCAGGCTCCCCTGTCCCTGGGATCCCCCAGGCAAGAACACTGGAGTGGGTTGCCATTTCCTTCTCCAATGCATGAAAGTGAAAAGTGCAAGGGAAGCCACTCAGTCATGTCCAAGTCTTAGCAACCCCACGGACTGCAGCCCACCAGGCTCGTCTGTCCATGGGATTCTCCAGGCTAGAGTACTGGAGTAGGTTGCCATTTCCTTCTCTGAATTCTGATTTCTAGTAACCAAAATAAATTCCTGAGGGGTTATGATGTAAATATTAAAATCATAAAAATATTGGAAGAGAACATTCCAAGTGGGGCATGGATTTCCTAAATAGAACACATTATGGCATTTTTTATTGTATAGAACATTCTTGGGTTCTTAGAAAATTGGAGAAGAAAAGTACAGTTTCCTATAAACCTCTCATCCACACTCCCCCTGCCCACCATCAATATCCCTGCGTCTGTATGGTTCATTTATTACAATCAATGAACCAACACGGACACATTATTATTGACTAAAATTCATAGTTTATGGTAGGGTTGTGCATTCTATGGATTGGGACAAATGTATAAAAGACACATGTCCACCATTATAGTCTCATTCAGAGTAGTTCCACCACCATAAAAATCTCCTGTGTGCCCCATTTTCATTTCTACCCTCTCCCACAATGCTGGGCAACCAGTGATCTTTTTAATGTTCCCATAGTTTTGCTTTTTTCAGGATGTCACATTAGTTGGAACCATACAGTATGTGGCCTTGTCAGGCTGACTTCTTCCACTTAGTAATATGCTTTTAAGTTTCCTCAGTGTCTTTTCACAGCTTGATAGATCATTTCTTTTCAGTGCTGAATATGATTCCATGGTTGATGTACCACACTATATTCATTCATGGTGACCAGTAGTTTTGTGCCTGAGTGTGCAAGGGAGCCCTGGGTATTGCCAGCTCCTGTGTCTTTTCAAGTTTCTGCACTGTAGACCAGTGCCTTCAGCTTTCCTCACCGCTGACGTAGGAACTGACTTTCTTGGGTCTCCTACTCAGTCGCCACCAGCTCATTTGGTTTCCAGTTTCCAAAATGTGCTTGATGTCTTCCTCTCCGTGCTTGGTGTTCTCTCTGTCCTTGCGGATTTCTATTTTTGTCTTTGCTTGTTTAATCTCTTCCCTGTAGATTTCAGGAGGGAGCGAAGTGAGATGCACGTGTTCAATCCACTATTTCAACCCAGAAGTCCTCCTAGTATCTTTGACTTGTTTAATGAAGAATTAAGTAAAATAATGTCCTGATTCTTCCTCCATTCCTAAGTGGCAAATCTACCAGAATCTTATAATCTGATTTTATGTTTATTTCATTTTTGCTGTGCTGGGTTTTTGTTGCTGCGTGGACTTTTTCTCTAGTTGTGGCGAGTGCAGGCTACTCTGTCATTGCAGCATGCGGTCCCTTCATTGCAGGCTTCTCTTTTTGCCAAGCATGGGCTCTGGGGCATGCGGGCTTAGTAGTTACAGCTCCTGGGCTCCAGACCACAAACTCAATAGTTGTGGCACACAGATTTAGTTGCTCCACAGCATGTGAGATCTTCCTGACCCAGGGATCGAACCCGTGTCTCTCGCATGGGAAGATTCTTCACTTCTGAACCACCAGGAGCGCCCTCTAGTAGTTTTAAAACATGAAGTTTGCCCCCTGAGTTGTAAAAATACTATCCCAACATTACAAATTCTTATTATCCCCAGAATTTTTAACGTTCTTGCTTCAAAATTCACATTCAGTATTGAAAAAATATTTTGCTCAGTCCTCATAGAAATTGCATGAAATGTCTTGGAAATAACACATAGTACAGAAATTTCTCTTGTCTGAATAGTTAATGTGGGACTGAAAGAATTCTTGAGCATGTGCTGTGTACCAGACCTGACCCAGAAGTGTTCAATGAGGCTTAAGCACAGAGAGAACCCTTCCACCTGCTGCCTCAGTCCTGGGGCAAGGCCATAGGGACTCATCACAGCCCCTGCTCAGGAAGTCCTGGCCCAAAGCTTCCTGGTCACTTCCAGCCAGCCCTCTCCATCCAGCTGAACCTGAGAGCCAGGCCTCCTGCTCAGCTCTGCCCACTTGGCTTCTTCCACTATCTTGCTGCTGAGAACAAAATTCTGGGGCTCAGTTCAGTTCAGTCGCTCAGTCATGTCTGACTCTGTGACCCCATGGACTGCAGGATGCTAGGCCTCCTTGTCCATCACCAACTCCTGGAGTTACTCAAACTCACGTCCATTGAGTCGGTGATGCCATCCAACCATCTCATCCTCTGTCGTCCCCTTCTCCTCCTGCCTTCAATCTTGACCACATAATCAGAAAATTACGTGGAATCTCCACTTCAGGGCACTTTCCTCTGTGTTTTATTGATCCAGCTATTAAAACAACCTCAACAATGACATCAAAACAAAGTCCCTTTCTAGGACAAATTCTGTCCAGTGAGTCTCAGCTGTTGATTGATGAGTAGTCTTATCTGCCTGTGTGGGGCCTTCCCGGTGGCGCTAGTGGTAAAGAACCCACCAGCCAAGGCAGGGGACGTAAGAGATGCAAGTTCCATCCCTGGGTTGGGAAGATCCCTTGGAGGAGGGCATGGCAACCCACTCCAATGTTCTTGCCTGGAGAATCCTGTGGACAAAGGAGCCTGGTGGACTACAGTCCATAGGGTTGCAAAGAGTCAGACACAACTGAAGCAGAGCTCAACACTTGTTTGCTTGTGTAGATTTTTCTGTCTATGAAGAGAGGTTGGTGAGTGACAAGTGTCCCCACATCCTAGAGGAAGGAATGGGATGCATCACAGCAATGACAAAGAGAGCCAAACTGGTTCTGCAGACTCCCTCTGCCGCCACCCCAGCCTCCCCAACCCCAGAGTAAGGATAGGGTGGGAAGGGTTGCCAGCCTGGGGCCTCGTGGGTCTTGTGTGTCTCTCCATACATTTCACATTTTGTTAAATAACTACTCTAGGCAGTTAGCCCATAACCCCAAAGCAGTGCTTTCTGCTAATACCTTGTCTAGACCTGTGGCAAAGAAGGCCTCTTCCTTCTCACTTTGTCAAATCCAAGAGCAGGGTTCTGCATGCTCAGGTGCAATATGAAGACAGATAGGGTAGAACCAACGTGATGTCCCCTCTCCCAACTGCTACACCAATGTCAGTTACTGGTGTCTTTCCATCAGGTGGTGGCGTGAGGCAGCCCAGACAAGATGACCCCCTACGTTTGACCCAGGCTGTGAGAGAGGAATTGACCACTTTGAAGGCTCCATAACCCTGACCGTTAGTTAAACACTGATCCAGGTTAGGGTCAAACCCCGGCAGTGGGACTAGCAGCTCTGTCTCCCTGCGGAGGTTCTAGGGGAGGAGGGACACCTCTAGGGGGGCGCCCTCTTGTGTTGTTGAGGCAAGGACATGGGAGAGCGATGCTGGGGACACAGGTTCAATCCCTGGTGGGGAAGCTAAGGTCTCACAGGTCCCACAGCATGGCCAAAATAAATAGAAAGAAATAAAGTCTCCAGCCACTGACATTTTTAAAAAAATATTAAAAAAAAAAGAACACAGTAGAGGGCATAGAAGTTCTTTCTTCCTATAAGTAGCAACATTCAGAGACAACGTAAAAATCCAGGAGGGAAGTGAATTGCTAACTTATGGAATATTCATAAAACAGAAACTTATATAGTTATTTAATAAAATATTTTCTAAGAATTTGCATGTTATGTTCACCCATATGTATTCACATACATAATCATGTAGGGAAAAGATAAATGTGAGTAAATATATATGTACACTTAATGCACTTAAACATGTACACACACATACACAACTTCAATAATGGTAAATTTAAATTACAGATTTCTGGAAATTCTTTAAAATGTTATCTGTGATTAACTCTCTTGGCTGGGTGCATACGGGTAATTTTAATATTCTTCTTTATTCCTTTCTGTACTTTCCAGGTCTTCTATGAGAAATAAACATTAGCTTTGTTTGATTTTCTCCCCCTAGAGACGCTGGGGTACTCCTGGAGAAGCCAAGGCTGGGTGGGCTGCTCACCTGAACCCTGGAAGGCAATCTTTTCTTTTTAGTATTTATTTATTTATTTGGCTGTGCTAGATCTCAGCTGGGGTATGTGGAATCTAGTTCGCTGACTGGATAGAACCCAGGCCTCCTGCATTGGGAGTGCAGAGTCTTAGCCACTGGACGACCAGGGAAGTCTCCTGGAAGGCAATCTGAAAGGCAGGATGGTGGGGAAACGTCACAGCAGAAAGCCAATCTTCCCAACTTGTCATCAGCTGGGAGAGCTAGCAAGAAACAATCAGGGCAGATCCAGAGAGCTGGATGAAGTCCAAAGGTTGGGGCCCTGGGCAGACAAGAGGGAAGCTGCCGGGCTTTTTCAAGAAAGCCAGAGCCACGTGTATGGACAGGACTGGAGTGATGAGTGTGCCAGTCCCATGGGGACAAACTCTACAGTCACAGACACTTCAGAAAACAGAGTCACGGTAGTGGGCCACCTTTGCAATATACATCTCTCTCGGCACGCCAGTCTCCTCTGCCTGCCACTGTATACGGGGCCAGGTATAATAGTCTTGGCAAATCCTTCTATGACCTCTGGACCCGCAATGGTGATAACAGAGGAGCCGGAGCCTCAAAGAGCCAACAGCCACAGCCTGGAGGAATCCAGGAAGCATGAGTTCAAAGTCATCCAGTCATGGCAGAGAGTGGGAGGGCAGCAACAGTGGCTGCATGGGAAAGGCAGGAGCCAACCAGGGCAGAGGATGAGAGATGATGTAGAGAAACTTCAGCTGGCAGCTCGGAGTCAGACTGCTGCAGTTTCCCTCTGCCCTGTGGAGGACAGAGGACGGATGCGCCCAGCCACGTGGGGCCACAGACAACCCCTCTGACCTCCTCCGTCCCCCTCCTCCTGACAGCAGCTCTCATCTGCAAGTCACAGTGTGGCCTTGTTCCTGCTGGACCCCACCATGCTTTAGGAGACTGATGTAGGAGCAGTCAGAATTTTCCAGACCCTGGAAGACACATGCACCTTTTCTCTACACCTTTTGAAAGCTTCTCTCTTAAGGGTCCAGGACACACATCTGGGTCCTGACTTTGGTTCGTTGTCCAGCCTGCAGGGGACTCTTGTCATGATGTGTCTTCTCTACCACTGGTTAGACCCTCCTGTGGGTTAACATGAAGACCAAAGGCAGAGTCAGTTCCGTGTTGTCTCCTTTTTTCTAGAATTTCTTGTTTAGTCGCTATGTCGTGTCTGACTCTTTTGCGACCTCATGGACTGTTGCCTGCCAGGCTCCTCTGTCCATGGGATTTCTCAGGCAAGAAAATTGGAGTGGGTTGCCATTTCCTGCTCCAGGGGATCTTCCCAACCCACAGATTAAACTCATGTCTCCTCCCTTAGCTGGTGGATTCTTTACCACTAGGCCACCATGGAAGAAAGCTGTCGAGTCGGTAATTTATCAAGGCTTTGCGACTTAAATTCTTAATCTTCATTCCTTTAGTGAATGATCCTGTCACTGAAATGCTGCAGCCACTTCTTTTTCTTTTAGGCCGCAGGCTCAGGGTTTAGAATCTCCAGATGCTGTCCTGTGCTATGTAATATGGGTTGCCATGGAGTCAGAACTAGCTTGTAAATGCTGAAATCCTGCAATTTCGCAGAGAGACAGGATGATCTGTTACGTGTAGATTAAGCTGCTCAGTGACAAGGGTTGTGATTTGGTGGTTTGCATCAGCTTCAGCGGATCACCCTCTTGACTTTGTCTACTGAGTGAGTTACAATAAATCTGTGTGTGTGTGTGTGTGTGTGTGTGTGTGTGTGTGTTTGACCATGGCGTGTGGCATGAGGGATCTTAGTTTCCCGACTGGGGATCCAAGCCGTATCCCCTGCAGTGGAAGTGTGGAGTCTTAACCACTGGACCACCAGGGAGGTCCACAATCATTAAAACAGCTAAATAACTCGTTTGTTAAAAGGATACTAAATTTTAAGTTGATGGATGATGCCCTTTTCTGGCCTGGTCTTTCACTGTATTTACAAAGTCTGCTGACACTGAGGCGTCAGCAGAGAAGTCCCTCTAGACTTGGGGCTGGTGACTGTCAATCTTCAAGGAAGTGTTCCCACTTCCTTCTCCTTCTCCCAGCTGCAGCTTCTTGACCCTGCCGTCACGCCTGCTCAGCACACTCCCCTTCAGTCAGGGGGCATCTGAATGCCCCAAGAAAGAAGCACTCGAGGACCAAATCCTGCTGCTCTGAACTTTCACCCCTAAGCCAACTGGACAACTGACTTGTCATCAACATACTTGCTATGGACACTCTATGGGCACCCTCGTGGCCCCTCCTCTGGCTTCTCTGGCCCCTTCGTAGTTTATCTGACCTTTAGTTGATGGCTTTTTCCCCCATACACTTAACATTTTTATTTTCTAAAAGCACTCAATCTTCTTTGTGGTTTTCTTGCTTTGAAATCATACATAGAAAGGTCTTCCCTTATCCAAGAATACTTAACATATTCAACTATTTTTTCTAGTTTTTTGCCCCAGTCAAGGGGGTGGAAGTTAGATAGCCATATACTGATAGACGGCTGGGGCAGGGAAGGCTAAGGTTTATACGTTGATGACAAGTTCAGAGCAGATAACAAATTGAAGTTAAGAAAACTTCCCGGGACACCAACCATTTGTCTTGTAGGTGAAGACTGATGTCATGATTGCCTAGTAGGTCCTTTCATTCTGCGATAGGGGACTTTCTCTGTGCCAGGTTCACAGAGTGGTCAGGCCAGTAGTGCCCCCCCCCCCACCCTGTGCACATGCGTGCTGACAGCCAGGAGCTGCGGGAGTTCCAGGAGGCCGGCTCTCAACACCGCCCGGCAGCTCAGAGGCTGTTGCTTCCTTTCCTCCTTCCCGTATAAACGAGGAAAGAGAAATGAAGAGCAAGCAAACCTATGTGCGTGTCGTGTGTGTGCATGTGTACTTACACACACTTAAGTATGCAGACTTTGCAGGTATATTAGTTTCCTTAAGCATCGGAAACAAATGGCCACGCTCTGAGTGGCTGGGCACAGCAGGCATGTCTTCTCTCGCAGTCCTGGAGGCTGATAGAAACTAAGGCGCTGGCAGGACCATGCTTGCTGCAAGGAACTCTATAGGCAGATCCCTTCTCGCCTCTTCCTAGCTTTTAGCGGTTGCCGGGAGTCCTCGGTGTTCCTTGGCGTGTAGACATCACTGTAATCTCTGCCTCCGTTGTCACGTGGCCTTCCCTGTGTCACCCCTGTCTTTGATGTGTCCTCTCTTCTCCTTGTAAGGATGCCAGGCACGTGGGCTTTAGGGCCATCCTGAAACAGGATGACCTCATTGTAACTGATTGCATCTACAAAGATTTCATTTCCAAACAAGGTCACATTCTGAGTTTCCGGATGGACATGAATTTAGGGGACTCTTACCTTGCCTAGTACACAGGGCTAAGACACATGTATCCTAAATTCAAAAACATTAGATGTGAAAAAATGTGCATTTTTAAAAAAATTTATTTTTAATTGGAGGATAATTGCTTTACAATGTTGTGTTGGTTTCTGCTATACATGAACGTGAATCAACCATAAGTATGCATACGTCCCCTCCTTTTGAACTTCCCCCCGACCCCATCCCACTCCTTTATGTTGCCACAGAGCACAGAGTGGAAAAGACTCTGATGCTGGGAGGGATTGGGGGCAGGAGGAGAAGGGGACAACCGAGGATGGGATGGCTGGATGGCATCACTGACTCGATGGATGTGAGTCTGAGTGAACTCCGGGAGTTGGTGATGGACAGGGAGGCCTGGCGTGCTGCGATTCATGGGGTCGCGAAGAGTCGGACACGACTGAGCAACTGAACTGAACTGAACTGAAAAGCTAACCAGATCTCTGTGCTTTCAGAATGTCCTAATCAGAAAAACAAACAAACAAACAAACAATCACAGTGTTCTTTTGCACTTTCTTTTCTCTGCTCTCCCCACCAGCTGCTTACTGCTTAAAATCTAGGGAGTCTTCAATCTAATGAGTAATGATTCTTACTGAGTGAAAGTAAGTAAGGGAATAGTTTAGGGGAATTACCTGTAATGTGGAGGAATTAGAAAGCCATCTTCTATGTGGAGAAAATATTCTCTTTTGTATTCTGGAAATTTTCCAGTACTTAACTGAAACTAAATATAGAGCATTTTACTAAGAGTTTCATGCAGTGTCTCTTAAAATGTGAGAGTGCTTCATATTTTTTCCTTTTCTAGTTTTCAATCTCTGGTCCATTTATTTTCAGATTAAAACAAAGTTCTGAAAGGCCTTCCACAAAACACAAACCAAAGCAGCAAACTGGAAAGGGGAATTATTTTGATTAATGTTTGTAAACAACCTGGAAAAATCGTTGCGACTAGCATGACGTTTTTTCAATATGAAATATTGCATTGAGACAAAATTTTATAGCTAGGAGTGAATTTAGCAAGACCACTGTCATTTTAAAGATCTCTCAGGTGGTTCATTACACAATTGCTATTTTTATTTACTGGGTATCAGACACACTTTTTTTTTTTTAGAAAAAAAGTAGATTTATATTTTTTTAAAACCTTTTTATTTTGTACTGGGTATAGCCGATCAACAATGTTGTGATAGCTTCAGGTGAACAGCGAAGGGACTCAGCCGTATATACATATCTATCCACTCTCCCTCAAAGTCTTCTTCAGTCCAGGCTGCCACATAACATTGAACAGAGTTCCCTGTGCTATTCAGTAGTCCCTTGTTGTTTATCCATTTTAAATATAGCGGTGAGGTACATATTTTTAAATAATGATGATAAAGTGAATGTTCGAGGGAGCCACTGTAGTGATACGAACCACCCCCTCCCTGCATTCAGTTCAGTTCTGTTCAGTCGCTCAGTCGTGTCCTACTCTGCGACCCCATGAGTTGCAGCGTGCCAGGCCTCCCTGTCCACCACCAACTCCCGCACTCAGACTCACGTCCCTCGAGTCGGTGATGCCATCCAGCCATCTCATCCTCTGTCGTCCCCTTCTCCTTCTGCCCCCAATACCTCCCAGCATCAGGGTCTTTTCCAATGAGTCAACTCCTCACATGACGGGCCAAAGTACTGGAGTTTCAGCTTCAGCGTCATTCCCTCCAAAGAAATCCCAGGGCTGATCTCCTTTAAGATGGACTGGTTGGATCTCCTTGCAGTCCAAGGGACTCTCAAGAGTCTTCTCCAACACCACAGTTCAAAAGCATCAATTCTTTGGTGCTCAGCTTTCTTCAAAGTCCCACTCTCACATCCATACATGACCACTGGAAAAACCATAGCCTTGACTAGATGGACCTTTGTTGGCAAAGTAATGTCTCTGCTTTGCAATATGCTATCTAGGTTGGTCATAACTTTTCTTCCAAGGAGCAAGCGTCTTTTAATTTCATGGCTGCAATCACCATCTGCAGTGATTTTGGAGCCCCCCAAAATAAAGTCTGACACTGTTTCCACTGTTTCCCCATCTATTTCCCATGAAGTGATGGGACCAGATGCCATGATCTTCGTTTTCTGAATGTTGAGCTTTAAGCCAACTTTTTCACTCTCCTCTTTCACTTTCATCAAGAGGCTTTTTAGTTCCTCTTCACTTTCTGCCATAAGGGTGGTGTCATCTGCATATCTGAGGTTATTGATATTTCTCCCAGCAATCTTGATTCTAGCTTGTGTTTCTTTCAGTCCAGCGTTTCTCATTATGTATTCTGCATATAAGTTAAATAAGCAGGGTGACAACGTACAGCCTTGACATACTCCTTTTTCTATTTGGAACCAGTCTGTTGTTCCATGTCCAGTTTTAACTGTTGCTTCCTGACCTGAATATAGGTTTCTCAAGAGGCAGGTCAGGTGGTCTGGTATTCCCATCTCTTTCGGAATTTTCCACAGTTTATTGTGATCCACACAGTCAAAGGCTTTGGCATAGTCAATAAAGCAGAAATAGATGTTTTTCTGGAACTCTCTTGCTTTTTCAATGATCCCTGCATTAGAGGTTTGTAAAGGAAAGGAAAGTGAGGTTGCTCAGTGTCTGACTCTTTGCAACCCCATGGACTGTAGCCTACCAGACTCTTCTGTCCATGGGATTTTCCAGGCGATAGTACAGGAGGGGATTGTCATTTCCTTCTCCAGGGGATCTTCCCGACCCAGGGATCGGACCCAGGGATCGAACCCAGGTCTCCCGCATTGTAGACAGACACTTTACCGTCTGAGCCACCAGGGAAGTCCGAAGAGGTTTGTAAGGACGATGCAGATCTCAGTCCTTAGTTTTTCTATCCAGTAAGCTGATTAACTAGTACAGATTCCTTTTGACCTCAAAAACCTGCTAAGCCCCAGAAGGCTGTCCCTTCAGCCTGCTGTTTCTGGTAAGGAACAGGGACGATTTCCTCAGGGAACGTGCTTGAAACATTACATTTAAACTAACCAGACTCCAGAGGGCTCATAAAAGTACCCTTGCCTTTTTATCTGCCCTTTCTTGGCTATTTTCTATACCCAACAAAAGCCTACTTCAGGCTTCTTCTTTGTTTTGTTTTTTAAGTTTCAGAGATAATATAAATATTTATGAATGAAATAATATGATGCCTGGGATTTACTTCTCTACTTGCCATAAATGAAGTAGAGAAGCAGGTAGGGATAAAATTGAAAGAAGGCCGGCCAGGAGGTGCTAACTGTTGATGCTGGAGGACAGATCCTGGAGCTCATGATCAGAATCCTATAGGGGAACATCCTTGTACCCACATGGGAACTGCCCTCAGCTACCCCTGAGAGGAACTGCTGGGCTTACATACATTTGCAATTTTACTGAACACTATCCAAGTGCTCTCCAAAGTGTCTGAACAAAATGACATTTCTGCCAGTCTCACCAAAACTTAAGAATAAACATTTTTTTTAAAAAAAGAGGTTACATCCTCTTTTTTTTTTTTTAAGAAGCTTGTCTCTTTCTTTTCAAAAATTTATTTATTTTTGGCTGTGCTGGGTCTTCATTTTCTCACCAAAGTTTAAGAATTAACATTTTAAAAAAGAGACTACATCCTCTTTTTTTTTTTTTTAGGAACTTGATATCTTTCTTTTTAAAATTTTTAAAATTTATTTATTTTTGGCTGTGCTGGGTCTTCATTTTCTCACCAAAGCTTAAGAATTAACATTTTTTAAAAGCAATTACATCCTCTTTTTCTTTTTTGGAACTTGATATCTTTCTTTTTAAATTTTATTTATTTTTAGCTGTCTGGGTCTTGATTGCTGCTCAAAATTTTTCTCTAGTTGTGGCGAGCAGGGGCTACTCCCCAGTTGCCGTGCTCGGGCTTGTCACCGCGGTGGCTTCTCCTGTTTCAGAGCACTGGCCCTCGGGTAGGTGGGCTCAGCAGTTGGGGCCCCCAGGCTCTGGAGCCCAGGCCCAGCAGTTGTGGCTCACAGGCTTAGTTGCTCCATGACATGGGGGGGTCTTCCCAGACCAGGGACTGACCCGTGTCTCTTACATTGGCAGGCGGATTCTATACCACTGAGCCCCCAGGGAAGCTCCAAGAATTAACATTTTTATCAATCTGATTTTTTAAAAGTGGTGTATCTCCTCTTTGCTTTCATTTTTATTATTCTCATCACTTGGTGCATATTTTTCGCATTTTCAGGCTCTTGGGGGTTTTTCCTGTGAATGATGCCTTTCCTATTGTTCCAGATTATGGATGGAATCGCAGTGATGTCTCTTTCTGCTTCCCTCCAAGCAGTAATGTGCGGCAGCCTGCTTTTGTCTGCTTATGAGAGACAACTGTTTCATTTTCTAGAATTTTGCCAACTAGTTGCCAAATATTGGTAGCTCAGAATTGGCCCTGGAGGGAATATTTATAGCCTGACAATCAGCAAACACTACAAATCAGGGCACCCGTCCCCAGAGAGCTGGTTACACTTAGCTGCATATTCTGCCTCCAAGCATTTATATCCATACATAGCCTTGTCAATTCTGAAGGAAATCAACCCTGACTATTCATTGGAAGGACTGCTGCTGAAGCTGAATTTCCAATACTTTGGCCACCTGACATGAAGAGCCTACTCCCTGGAAAACACCCTGAGGATAGGAAAGACTGAGGGCAGGAGGAGAAAGGGGTGACAGAGGATGAGATGGTGGGACGGCATCACTGACTCAATGGACATGAGTTTGAGCAAACTCCGGGAGTTGGTGATGGACAGGGAAGCCTAGTGTGCTGCAGTCCACGGGGTCGCAAAGAGTCAGACACAACTGACAGACTGAACAGCAACATAGACTAGTTCAAAAAGCATCGAGGTAAGCCTGAGGCATGGATGGACCCCTTGACTTGACACTGGGCCGGGAAAGGGCTTAGTGGCTCCGTTTCCACGGCTCAGCATCCCCCAGTGGACATTGGCGGGGTGGGGTGGGCAGTGCCTCCAGGGCGTCTGGGAAAGCTCGGCGCTCCTGCGGCGAGGCTAGGTGGACTTGGACTCAGGACACGTGGACTGTCCTGGAGTAGAGTCTTTTCCTTGGCCCGTCTCACATCTGTGCCCAGTGTGGCCTTCTGTATCATTTGTGGGGCCCAGTGTAATATGAAAATATGGGGATCCTTGTTCAAACGTGGAAGAGAAAAAAGCCTTTTCTTTCTTCACCTGAAATTTCTTCATCAGTCATGGTGTTCTTTGTTTGCTATTTAATGTCATGTTCTCTGGGTCATGGGCTTGCCTCATAGCTCAGTTGGTAAAGAATCCACCTGCAACGCAGGAGACCCCGGTTCAATTCCTGGGTCGTGAAGATCCACTGGAGAAGGGGTAGGCTACCCAATCTAGTATTCTCAGGCTTCCCTTGTGGTTCAGCTGGTAAAGAATCTGCCTGCAATGCGGGAGACCTGGGTTCGATCCCTGCATTGGGAAGATCCCCCTGGAGAAGGGAGAGGCTACCCACTCCAGTATTCTGGCCTGGAGAATTCCATGGACAGTATAGTCCTTGGGGTTGCAAAGAGTTGGACACGACTGAGCAAATTTCACTTTTTCTCTGGGTCGTGGGGTTATTTGTGGGGCGAATGCAATATCCCAGTGTTGCCAGGGGCCTTGCCTGGTGACTTGGCACGCAGGGTGTGTGTGACCCACCTGGATGCCTGTGCCCGGGACCCCTCCCGGAGTGAAGGCAGGTGTGGTCACGGCATCGCAGCAGGGGAGTGGGCAGCTGAATGAACCCAGGCTCTGATTCCCTGATGCATACTCCATTGACCCATGAAATGTCACTTACAAAACAGAAATTCAAAGATAAAATTAATAAGAAATAATTCAAGACAGCAAGTGGCCGTGGGACACTGGAGCCCCATTATGGGGTCTCCTGAGTGCGTGGCCCAGGGGATTGCCTTCGCTACACAACCCGAAGCTTGCTCTGGGACAAGACGCACCGGGCCACAAGGTCTCTGCAGCCGAAGCCTCCCTGGGCTGGAGCCGTATGAACCCAGATGTCCTGCCCACCCCAGGGGTTACAGTCCACTCACAATCCAGTCAGAGAGAAGCTTCATTCTCACAGTCTTCCTTTTACAGCACATTGTATATTTATTGAGTAAATTTATTGAGTAAATGCTGTGGGCCAGGCACTCTATTACATATAAGAGTTGCTGGTGGTTTAGAGTCATGTCTGACTCTGGTGAACCCATGGATTGTAGCCTGCCAGGTTCCTCTGTCCATGGGATTTCCCAGGCAAGAATACAGGAATGGGCTGCCATTTTCTTCTCTAGGGGATTTCATCCTAACCCAGGGATCAAACCCTCGTCTCCTACACGGCAAGTGGATTCTGCACCACTGAGCCACCAGGGACACCCACATGTAAGGGTTACAAATACAGAAAAAGATCCCTGCCTTCATGGAGCTTATATTCCGGCACAGGAAATAGGCAACTAATAAGATACATAAATTAAAAAATATATATACATATGTATGTGGCTTGTTAGATAGTAGTAGGTGGTAAGAAGAGAAATTAAAGAGAGAGAGAGTGTGCCTGTGGAGCTGGCACTGACAGGGGGTGGGTGAGTTAGAATTTTAGAAGCTGAGGTTTGGGAGAGTGACATTTGAGCAGGTCACCTTGCCTGAGTCGGGGGAGAGATGAGGGGACACATTTGTCCTTTATCCTGTATTCTCCTTGTAAACACTACCTAAGGGCCGATCAAGGTCCTCAGGACTTGTGAGGACTGTGCTACACCAACTTTTCGGTCAAAATTTGTGCTGCATAACATTCAATTTTGGTAAAAGTCATTTTAAAGATTGGAAATGTCATATTAAAAATATGCTGGTTAGAAACTTTTTTTTCCCCTGTAATGTTTATGAATTCAGTTTTCTTTGAAGCAGATACTTCATTGATTGTCATATTTTTAGAGACTCGGGAAAGTTATCTTTGGCATCTCCCAAGGATGAAACACTTTCTGCAACGATCCTTTCCCCCTTCATCCTTTTGGATCTTCAATAGGGTTTCTTCTCACAAAAGCAAGGCAGAATGTTAGGCAATAAAAACGTAAAGAAAATCCCCAAATAACAGTGGCTTATATAAGACAGATATATCTTTCCCATGAATAAGGTGTCTGGGGACCCGTTGCATAGCCTGTGCAACGGCTCCAGGCTGTATCACTGGGCTTCAGGCTCCCAACCTTCTGCTCTACCATCCTTAAAATCACCTAATGGTTCAGGACGGCCACAGGAGCTCCAGCCATCACATCCATACCCTAGGAAGGAAGATAGGTAAGCAGAATGACCCATTCCCTACCTTTTAAGAAAATTTCCATAAAATCCCTCACAACACACGCACACACACATAATGTGAACTGAAAGGACTGATGCTGAAGCTGAAGCTTCAATACTTTGGCCACCTGACTCACTGGAAAAAGACCCCGATCCTGGTTAAGGCTGAGGGCAGGAGGAGAAGGGGGTGACAGAGGATGAGATGGTTGAATGGCGTCATTGACTCAATGGACATGAATCTGAGCAAATTCCAGGAGATGGTAAAGGACAGAGAAGCCTGGCGTGCTGCAGTCCATAAGGCTACAAGAAGTCAGATACAACTGAGTGACTGAACAAAAACCAAATACATAAATAACATTATTACATTATGAGCTGAAACTTAGTCACATGGCCACATCCTCCTATCATGGAGACTTGGAAAATCAGTAAAGGCCTTGAGCTGGGTAACGGTTTCGGTAGAAACTGACATTTTGTCCCTTGGGAGGGACAAAGGAATAGATGTTGGGGAGAGTTTCTAGTATGTTCTGCCATACTCATCAGCTTCATTTTCTTTTGAAGTTAATGATGGCTGTGAATCTCAGGAAAATAAATCAATACTAAGGCCCTAAGCCCTAGGGCCTTGAAAAGCTACATTTTAAGGTGTTCTCATCCTAACTTTTAAAAAATCAAATGGAAAGCTCCAATGGGGAATTAGATTCTGCCATCTTTATTATTTTGGTATGTTTATTTCAGTAGTCTTCCATTTCAGCTGCTTTGGAATTGCACAGGTAAGGAGCCAAATGAAAGATTTCACTGTTGTGCTTTATAGCAGAAAATAATTTTTTAAAACTTTCATTTGAGAATGGAAATAATAGTACTGGTAATACCTTGATTGTCAAGGTATGAGTTTAAGTTTTACACTCTGAAGAAAACATTTCCAAATGGACATCTTAAATTTTCTTTTTCTGTTGAAAATAATTGCCAGGAAAGAAAGCATCTTTCTATTGTTGACCCATGCCACAATGCAGTATAAACTCAGGCAGTTTTTTATAGAGTATGAGTGGCTTTCTGATGGAAAGCTAATGTGTTTTTGTTTAAAAAAAAAAAAGGAGGTCTATTTTCTGAGCTCTTGAGCGAGAGTACACCTTCCTCTTGAAGATTCATTTTCTTTCTTTCTAATAGTGACAGACATTGTCTGCCAGCACAGCAACACAAGAAAAACGTTATGCTTCAGTTCCAATAACTCCAGGCCGCTGCAATGTCAGTTTTTCCTTTGTGCATGGTGACCTAGGGATTAAACTGCTAATGTTTTATTCGAGACGGGTTTTCCTTTATAATTAGAGAAGCTTTCAGGAATATTGTGTTAACACAAAGCTACATGTCATTTGTGAATCTCTCTGCTTTATTAAAATATACTTATCTCTGTATTAGAGCTAGCGTAACATAATTTTTTCCTGCTTAATAATATAAAAGGTTCCTTGTCTCTAATCCTGGTCTCAGTGATGGAAATCCTGCAGACTCAAAGCTGTACCATATGACGAAGCCATGAAAGAAGTCTCTCATATCCCCCAGCTGGATATAAGTGGAAATATAGTTTAATTGTTAGACATAAGAGGATGACCGGCATTCAATCTAGTCTAGAAATCTTCCCTTTTGTAATAAATCATTTCATTCCAAAGATATACTGTGAGAGAGATAACCTATCCATTCATGGACTTAAACTTCTTTCCTCTCACTTTAGGGAGTCTTTTCTTGATGATGCTTCATTATTTCACTGGAATGTTTCTGTACCACCTCTGACATCCATCTTTTCTGAATTCAGCTACAGAATGGATTAGTATAATTCTTTCTTATTGGCATACAAACATGCTGCTGTAGAAAAAGGAAAATTCAAGTTTTCTCAAAACACATTGTCGTTGGGTGGAATAGTCTTTGCTTTCAAAGGGATTCAAGATGGCACATTTGTTGCTTCCATTCTTTTAAGTCCATTCTTTTATTTTGGTTCTGCTGGAGTTTCTGTTGGCTGGAGAGCCTCCATTTGTCCCTGCAGAACTGTTCTCCCTTGCTCTGTGCCCCTGGAGCAGACTAACCTGTAGGGACTACTTCCACAGCTCCCTCGCTTTATGGTCACCCATTTGGTTTGGCCAATGGGAGGTCCTGGCAGAGACTGCAGGGAGGACAGAGGGGTCAGGATACTTCCTCTGGCTTGTTCCCTAGCTCTTGCCAGGTGGCCCTCGTACAATAACTCCTCTCTCTCCAGGGTTTGGTAATGACTCCCCATTATTGCCAGCTCAGGGTTGCTTTACCATCCTTGTTGGTTTTCTTCTGCCCACACCTGTGTGAAGAATTGCAGTGTTCCCCTTTGTGTGCGCTATGTATTTCTGCCTGGGACACCGACATGCGAGTCTTCTTATGACAGCCTCTACTGGGAGACTGCTTATTTTGCCTCTGACTTCTTTTTGGAAATGTTTTCATCATGAATAGAATTTCATGATGAAAGGCTCAGGACCTTTTAAGCTCTCCTTGCTGTTTTTCACTCCTAGAGTTGTAAATTGTTTACATTCTCGAAGAATGTAAAAGAGGAAGGATTTGAGATCTGCAAGGTAGTTGTACAATTCAGCCAGTTCTCAAGCCAGGCTGCTGACATCTTGCTAAAGCTTCCTGAGGCGTGGCAAGTAGTGGTCTTAGCACTGTAGCCCAGGGTCAGATGAACGTGGTACTGAGTGTGCCCTAACCCTGGCAGCACCTTTCCTGTACCCACAAGCGCTACAGGGGGCATGGACTCCGGCTAACTGCCTGACCTGCTTGCTTCCCCACTCCATCAGCCTCCAGCGTACACTTCAAGAGAACGCAGACAAAGCTCTTAAAGTGCTCGGAAGCTGATGCTAATCTGTCCTAAAAGGTTGGGTGAGAAATTCACTTGTTTTGAGCACACTTTTTTTTCAGGTTCATCACGGAAACCAAAGCCATCAGCTTTGGCTTCAAGTTGGTTACTTATGCTATTTTTCTTTTCCCCCATAACTGGGATGTAAAGTGAAAGTTGCTCAGTTGTGTCCAGCTCTTTGCGGACTCCTTGGACTACAGTCCATGGAATTCTCCAGGCCAGAATACTGGAGTGGGTAGTCTTTCCCTTCTCCAGCGGATCTTCCCAATGCAGGAATTGAACCGGGGTCTCCTGCATTGCAGGTAGATTCTATACCAGCTGAGCTGCCAGGGAAGCCTATAATTGGGATGGATGACTCTTATTTCACAAGTGTGGTGAGGCCACTAAGTTGTGATCTTCCAATAAATTCTGTTATCAAGGACTACTTCTGAAAAAACAAATCTTAAGGGTAGAGAAGGCCTTGGTATTTAGGCTTACTCCAGGCATCTTTTATAGAAACATCTGAAAGTTGTGTGTTTTCTTGGTCCCAGCTAGATAGATGGAAAAGGCTGGGTTAAAAGGTTATTGACGTTGAGAGCCTGTGCTTTATTTCCAAAAAAGTGAGTCCTGTAACTTCTTGTCCCCTGGTCTTCTCTTCAATCATTGGAGATAATACTTAGTTGACAAAATTGATAAGAATACAATGAGACAGTGGATAGTAAAAGGCTTTGAAAATTAGAGAATTCTAAAAACTCAAATTATCGTTGCTGCCTAAAAAGTATAGTCTAAAACAGTGGTCTTTAACCTTTTGTGGGTGAGGAATGCCTTTAGAGAGTTGATGAAAACCATCAGCTAGACCATATCTCTAGAAAAGTACAAAACATCAGAGGATTTTCTCTTATAATTTCAAGGTATCCGTGGTTCCGAAGCCTGTCAAGTCTTGGAAAAATTTCAGAAGATACATCTTATTTTCTTTTTAAAGACTGCTAAATGCAAAAGTTAATGTAAGTGTTAGATATGATTTTCATCAGCATTCATTTATAACACTTGACATTTAAATTTTCTCACAAGATATATAAATTACAAACTAAAAGAAAAGGAAACGAAAAAAAGTATCAGACTATTCTAAGTTCTTGTACAAAATTTACATATGTTAGGTTATTGAAGTAGAATAATGATGGTTGAAAAGATCCTGAAGTATAAAAATCAAGAAAGCGAATTCATTCAATACATAGTTCTTGAGCACCTGTAGGTACCAAGGGCTATTGGAAGTGCTCAGGATTCATTAGTACGTACATTAGAATCAAACAGTCAAAATATATAAAATACAGAGATGATACCTTCTGTTCAAGCTCCAGATAATGTATGAATCCTGGCAGTCAATGAGTTCATTAATTACATAATTCATGCTTTACTCCGTATATGGAACAACCAAATAACATGGTGTTGGCCATAAAACAACATTTCTGCCTGATCAGCCCCCTCTTCACATTTCACCTGCATATTTTAAATTTATAGCTACTATAAATCTTCCACATTGTAGGTAATAAAATATTGTGAATGTAATAGTTTCATCTCAGGTCTGAAGCTGCCACAAGGATTACTCTCTTTGGTCCACAGTTTGAATTTACATACTGTTTTTGAAGCAAATGAAATCATTTGAATGAATCATCCTAATTAACTTGTGAAATACTTGAATGACATCATGAGTGCTTTCAAATATTTTGAAATATTTTTAGACTATGTGGTCTCTGAAATGATTGGAAGGAAAGGAATGAAAAGTATTGTGGCATTCCTAACTTTGTAGGTGATTTATCATTTTAGCATTTGGCAAAATGGCAGAATATTTTCAATTCCATGATCATGATATAATAACACATGTAGTAAAGGATTAGATTCTAGATGAGAATGCTTTTTGGCCTGTGTGTGAGAGTTTGTGTGTGTGTGTGTGTTTGTGTGTGTGATGTGGGTGGTGGACGTGTCAGTTTGTCAGCACAAAAATGGGAAGAGATTTGTTTATAGAAACAATAAATGGAGTAAATATCCTCTTTGATGTTGTTCACACGGGATGAGGCTTAAAGCATATTTGAGGTTGACTGGGTATCAGATTTGCTTTTCACTTTTTAAGGGTTTCCTAATTGAGACACATCCTTATCCCTTGCAGAGTCACCTATCTTTCCCATCTTCTCCTGCCACTTTTTCTCTTTTCTACTTGCTCAGCTAATCATATCTACCTGCAAAACACACCCTGCATTTCTCAATCCTCCTTTCCAAGGGAATTGCATTGCTTGCTACCCTGTGCTCTGTATTGTAACGTTAGTAATCAGATTATTTTACATGAAGTTTGTCTTTTTGTCCTGAGAAATTAACAAAATGCAACATTCTGCTAATTAGGGTCTCAATCTTGTGTGTGTGTGTGTGTGTGTGTGTGTGTGTGTGATGGTCACTTTGGAATAATTTTTCAAGTGCATAAAATAAATGAGATTATAAGGAGACCAATTATATTGAAATATAGGCCTCAAAATATTCTAAAATCTGTAAATCTAACTGAGAACTGAGCACACACACAATATTCATGTAAGTACTTTCAAAATAACACATTAGATAACAAGTTAGTGGCAGGTCTAGCAGCCACCATGATTTTTGTAGTCATGATGAGGATAAGCCATGTTTTGAGATAGCTACTGTAAAGGTCCGTCTAGGCAAGGTGCGTCTAGTGAAAGCTATGGTTTTTCCAGGAGTCATGGATGGATGTGAGAGTTGGACTATAAAGAAAGCTGAGCACAGATGAAATGATGTTTTTGAGCTGTGGTGTTGGAGAAGACTCTTGAGAGTCCCTTGGACTGCAAGAAGATCAAAGCAGTCAATCAGTCCTGAACATTCATTTGAAGGGCTGATGTTGAAGCTGAAGGTCCAATGCTCTGGCGATCTGATGGGAAGAGCTGACTCACTGGAAAAGACCCTGATGCTGGGAAAGACTGCAGGCAGGAGGAAAAGGGGACGACAGAGGATGAGATGGTTGGATGGCATCACCGATTCTATGGACATGAGTTTGAGCAAGCTCTGGGAGTTGGTGATGGACAGGGAAGCCTGGTGTGCTGCAGTCCATGGGGTCCCAAATGTTGGACATGACCGAGTGACTGAACTGTACTGAATTGAACTGAACGACTGTAATGTATCCCAAGAAATCTGTGATTTCTATTATTGGCAAAGTCACCAGTTCTGTTAATACTTCTGTGGTTTGTTGACTATGCTGATAACTGATGTAAATGCTACATTTCAATTAAAGGTTAGTAGAAATAAAGATGTATTTTCTAAAAAAAAATTATGATTTTTTTAATCATTTATGATTGTGCCAGGACAGCTCCCCTCTTATCTCAGTGAATCTTCAGTTAACTCCCAGAGAAATTTTACCCTATATTTTGCAGACGAGGAAACTGGCACTCAGGCTGGCTAAGTGGCAGCTGTGTTCAGTTGCTCAGTCGTGTCCGTCTCTTTGCAATACTATGGACTGCAGCACCCCAGGTTTCCCTGTCTTTCACCATCTCCCAGAGTCTGCTCAAACTCATGTCCATTGAGTCGATGATGCCATCCAACCACCTCATCCTCATTTGCCACCTCCTCCTCCTGCCTTCAATCTTTCCACTTCAGGGTCTTTTCCAATGAGTTGGCTCTTCACATCAGGTGGCCAAAGTACTGGAGTTTCAGCTTCAGCAAAGGTCCTTCCAATGAATATTCAGGGTTGACTTCCTTTAGGATTGACTGATTTGATCTCCTTGCTGTCCAAGGGACTCTCCAGGTTGAGCAGAATTTAAACTTAGGTCTGCATGGCTCCAAAGTCCATGTTCTTTCAACCTCATATTGTTGCCGCTTACAAAACTTGTCTGGGTCCAGAGAATAACAGACGAAGTTGTTTCAGGTAGTCGATGTCTCCAAACTTCCTAAACAGACTTCATACAATTTCAACAATTCTCTTGTAATTCAGTGTCTACTTTATAGGGATGTGTGCATGCCTGCTAAGTTGCTCACTCGTGTCCCACTCTGCGACCCCAAGGACTGTAGCCCGCCAAGTTCCTCTATCCATGGGATTCTTCAGGCAAGAACACTGGAGTGAGTTGCCATGCTCTCCTCCAGGGGATCTTCCTAACCCAGGGATCAAACTCACATGTCTTGCAGCTCCTGCATTGGCAGGTTCTTTACCACTAGCGCCACCTGGGAAGCCCACTTTATAGGGATATCTAGTAGCTGAAGTTTTATGACAATGCCTTCATCTAGATGTAGGGTGAACTTGTTACTGTGAGCATAAATTCCTACAGATCTGACCAGACTCATCCTAGCACAGGCCAGGACGACGAAGAGTCAAGCAGGCTGTGTGCTGTCTCATGCCTTAACACCCATACTCTGTGGTTTCATGAGAGATTTTTCCCAGGCAGGTTTGCAGTTGGGTTGGCATCTGGGGGAGTCACAGGGGGAGTGTATATTCCACAAAGCAGTGGCATTTATGGCATGAGAATGGATCGGGCAATATTATGATCTTGCATTTTCTACTGCAAAAGGGATTTTCCATTGAGGGATCACGTATAATCAGGTACAGTAAGTGGAAGAGAGTTTGCAGTTTATAGAACTGACATTTTCTGCAATACAGCTGAGATTTTGTTCTTGTAACAGATTGAAGTTTCTAACACTTCTTTGGAGGGAAGCTCACCAATTTTGGACAACTTGCTTCAAAAGAGCACAGCATGCCCCCCCCCCCCCCACACACACACACACAGTCCTTGAGCAAGTTGAACCTCTCATCATCTCCTTCAACAAAGTGCCTTTTATGTCCCACATTTGGAAAGGCCCACCTCTAGTTGTCTCTGCTGTCTTCCCTCTCACCCCCCTGTTCTAGGCCTGACTCTGGGAAGCTGAACTGTTTTGGAAAACATGATTCCTTTTGTTTTTCTATTTCTCTCTCCTTGGTTTACTTCCCCACAACCATTGTCCCAAAGTCCCTCTGTTCTCCTCCAGCTCCCAGCCCAGCCCCAGCTGGTGACCTTCCCCAGGAGGAGAAAGGGTATGAAGTGTGACCCTCCCCAGTTCTCCCATCCAAATTTCTCTGCAACTGTATATCTCACATCTTCCTTTTATCTTGTTTGTGGGAAGAAAATTGCTCCCTCCCTGTCTCCTAGTTAAGAAACATCAGTCTGCTCTGGGTTATCTTCCTCCTGGATTTTCATCCTTCCCCTGCTTCCCACCCCCCAATTCTGTCCCCTATGCTTAAAAAGTGCTCAGATTTGTCCATTAAAAAAAAATTATGTGGGACTTCCTTGGTGGTCCCTTGGTTAAGAATCTGCCTTGCAATGCAGGGGACATGGGTTTGATCCTGGGTTGGACAACTAAGATCCAACCTATCATGGGGCAACTAGGCCTGAGCATCACAACCGCTGAGCCTGAGGGCCACAAGTAAGACGACTTGAGGTGGCCAAGAAACCAACAAAAGCAAAAGGGGACTTCCCTGTGGTCCGGTGGTTAGGACATTGTGCTTCTACCTAACCGGGTATGTGTTCAATCCCCGGTTGGGGAACTAAGATCCCACGTGCCATGCAGCGTGGCCAAAACAACAACGAAACAAACAAACAAAAAATGTAAAATTAACAAAACCTTTCTGTCATTCTTGTTCCTCCCTGTGTCTGTTCTTTTATCCCCTGCCTTCCCTTCATTGCCAAACATCTTAGACTGGTGTATACTCGCTGCTTCAAGGCCCACACATGTCTGTAGCTTTTGAAATCTGGCTTCTATCCCCACCATCCTACTGAGTATTGTTCTCTGGAAGGTCACTGAGGCTCTTGTTTGTCAAATCCAGTGACCTTTCCTCTGTTCTAACTCCTAAGTCTGCGGAATCTGGCTGTTTGTCTTTGTGTTCTTGAGGTTTGCCACCCCCGGGCTTCCAGAACAACTCTTCATTGCCTGTCTTTCAGACCCATCTTTTTCTCTTCCTATGGGAGTTTCTCTTTTTCGTCCCTGCTCCTGTGGCTTCAAGGGTAACTTCTGCATAGATAACTCCCTAATGTTTATCTCCAGGTCCAGTCTATCATGTTTTCAACATTTCCCTTCTGAGCCTAGCATCTCAACACACCCGGTCCAGCGGTCACTACCACCTCTTATCTAGTTCTTCTCCTGAGTTTTATCCCTGACTTTCAATTCTTTCGTCTACTCCAGATTCAAAGGCTAGCAAATCTGGAAACTTCTGCTGCTGCTGCTGCTGCTAAGTCGCTTCAGTCATGTCCGACTCTGTGTGACCCCATAGATGGCAGCCCACCAGGCTCCCCCATCCCTGGGATTCTCCAGGCAAGAACACTGGAGTGGGTTGCCATTTCCTTCTCCAATGCATGAAAGTGAAAAGTGAAAGTGAAGTTGCTCAGTCGTGCCTGACTCCTAGCGACCCCATGGACTGCAGCCCACCAGGCTCCTCCGTTCATGGGATTTTCCAGGCGAGAGTACTGGAGTGGGGTGCCATTGCTTTCTCCGTGGAACCTTCTACGGTCACCCTATTTTATGTCTCCTTTCCATTCCCACAGGCTTTAGGTCTTTGACTCTTTAGGTCTTTGACTCTTAATTGGTTTCTGTGTCCCTGTTTCTGCTTCTACATTGGCTGGTCTCACAGCTATTCCAGGTTAACTTCTAAGAACTGGCACCTGCCTGCTCCAAACCTTTCCATGGCTTTCTACTAGTAAAGGAGCTACGTTTTGGCATTCGAGATCTTCACAACAAGTCCTTCACAGGAAAAGTAAAACAGAATTTTATCTTCTGTGCTGGTGGTTTCGTCACTAATTCCTGTCTGACTCTTGTGATCCCATGGACTGTAGCCCACCAGGCTCCTCTGTCTATGGGATTTCCCAGGCAGGAACACTGGAGTGGGTGGCCATTTCCTTCTTTAGGGGATCTTCCCGACCCAGGGATGGAAGCCCAGTCTCCTGCACTGCAGGCAGATTCTTCACTGACTGAGCCACCAGGGAAGCCATATCTTCTGTAGATAGTTTGAAAAACACCTGAAATAAAACTTCAAACAAGCTAGTTGTCAGCAAAACTATAATGTCCCTCCCTACACTTTAGTAAAAAGGTTCTAAGCAAAAGAACTTTTTCCAAAAAAAAAAAAAAAGGATTTTTTTTTTACTCCCAAATGAAATAGTTCTCAGAAATTTATGTAAGGAGAATGATAATTTAATCTCTGTGCCAAACACTGTCTTTGTGACAGTACTGTCTGCTGCCTTTGCTGACATCGTTTTTACTTGCATGTGGTGCAATGGAAGGGAGATTTGACTGGGGAATCAAGAGCTTTATGTTCTAATTTTAGACTTAGATGGTCTGGCTTTTGGTAAGTCACTTAAAATCTCTAGGCATTAGTTTCCACATCTGCAAACAGTGGGGGTGGTACAATATCAATATTTGGCTGCACATGATATTCACCTGGGAAGTATGTTTAACACATAGCCAGGGCAAGCTCTCCAGCTGGGGATGGGGTCAGTAGCTCTGGGTGGTCCCCAGATATGCGTGTTTTGAAAAGATCCTCATGTGTAGCTGGGGCTGAGAACCCCTGCCCTGGTATCAAATGCCTTTTCTGCCTCAGCATAGAGTCATTTTTGGAATTGCTCTTCCTCTCAATTACAAGACGATTTTTATTTGAATTTACTTAGCACATCTACCGCCTATCATAATTATGGTTATTTTTGTCTTGTCCTCATTCCTATGCTGTAGTTTCCTCAAACCCAGACTGTGTCTTACTCATCTTGGAGTGCTTGTTATTCCTCGCCACATGGACTTTGTTTGCTAAACTGTATGAAGAGTTAATAAGCTTACTCAAACAATAGCCCTTTTCCTTAATAAAATGAATTACGGCTCAAACTAAACAAAAACACCTGATCCTGTGGTTCTTGGGAACTTGTACTGGAGATTCGGGCAGGGCAAGCTGGAGTTTCTCAGAGGCTCTGAAATATTTTCAAAGGGAAATGTTGGTGGAACCATGTGTTCTTTCATAATACCGTGGTTTAATTTTAATTTCAATTGTGTTCAATATATGTTGGAGAATGTGTGTTAAGTTTCGTAGGAAAATGACTTGGAGTTTAAGCTTAATTTATTGATGAATACTTAAGCAAAAATGTTGCTTTGGGAAGATGGTGGTTATTGAAAACCTCTATATCACAGGAATGGTTTATATAACATACCAATGATTAGGTAAGAGGCAGTTGATGAGAAGCAGTTATATAAGGTATTTCTCTTCAGTGGCCAAAGTGAAGCTGAACATGCAACCTTTGCATATTTCTGCAAAGAGAGACTGAGAATATCAGGCATAGTTTTACTAAATGAGGTTTCCATCCAAGTTTTAAAAATCCAATTAAACTCTGACTAATAAATTCTTTCTATTGAAGCTGAGAACTTCAATAGAAATGCTATTATTAAATGCTTTGACAGTACTATAGTTCCCCAACTGGTAACTTTTAAAGAGGTTTACAACTTTTAAAGACTTGTTGTGTTTTTATGGTCCATTCAAATTCTTGAAATAAATTTGAAGTATGAAAAGTATAAGGTGAAGTCTCATTGAGAAAAGCAAATGTGGGAGATCTGGCTTCGATCCCTGGGTTGGGAAGATCCCCTGGAGAAGGGAAAGGCTACCCACTCCAGTATTCTGGCCTGGAGAATTCCATGGGATCCAAAGAGGTGGACACGACTGAGAGACTTTCACTTTCACAGCCAGAAAAATATGGTATACTCATGGGGTTTTAGTAAATGACTAAATGACTTAGGCTATTTGACTACATTCACAGTAAAAGAGGAGAAGTTATGACAAATCTAGACAGTGTATTTACAAAAGCAGAGACATCACTTTGCCGATAAAGATCCATATAGTCAAAGCTATGGTTCTTCCAGTTGTCTTGTACAGATGAGAGAGTTGGACCATAAAGAAGGCTGAGCACCGAAGAATTGATGCTTTTGAACTGTGGTGCTGGAAAACACTCTTGAGAGTCCCTTGTACATCAAGGAGATCAAGCCAGTCAATCCTAAAGGAAATCAACTCTGAACATTCACTGGAAGGACTGATACTGAAGCTGAATCTCCAATAGTCTGGCCACCTGACAAGAAAAGCCTCCTCACTGGAAAAGACCCTTATGCTGGGAAAGATTGAGGTCAGGGGGAGAAAGGGGCGACAGAGAATAAGATGGTTGGATGACATCACCGACTCAATGGACATGAGTTTGAGCCAACTCCAGGAGAGTGAACGATAGGGAAGCCTGGTGTGCTGCAGTGGGTGGGGTTGCAGGGTCAGACATAATTTAGCAACTGAACAACAACAGTAAAAAACAAAGAGAAAGAAAGATAGAAAGAAATATACAAAACACCACCGTATAACATATTCTCTTTAGAACTTGGGGTCCTTACCACTTACAGAAAAGGCAGGCATTAGAAAATCAGGTTTCCCCCAAACTAGAGCTAGAAAGTAGCAGAAGAGAGCAAAAAACAAACTCTCTAGGACTTTTTTTGTTTTAATTAATTTTGAGACGTAACTGGCATATAACTCCATGCCTTCTCTTTATGTATATATGTATGTATCTGAGTAATATACACTATAAATTTACACATACACAAATATAAATGGATAGCTGCCTGGAAGGCAGTGTGAAATGAAAATATCTCCTGCCATGTTAACCAACAAGAACTATCACAGCCATCAGCATTTTCTGGCTTCCAAATGTCAATGAGGGCTCCCAAAACTGAGATCCAGCAGACGCTGCCACCCGCACGGTGACTGCTGAGGAGCTGGGGGGATGCAAGAAGCAGCCAGCTGCCACTCCCTAAGGTGAACAAGGAAACGGTTAGCCCCCAAGCAGCTGAGGTACACAAGAAAGGAGGGAAGTCAGGGAGCCTAGGGGCTGCCATCTTTCCGCACATAGAAAGCTAAATTCCTTAACTTGGTACTTGATCTTTGACCTTCAGACAGCCTGCTCCCTTTGTTGCAAACTTGTATATAGCCTGATTTCCTCCCTGCCTCCTTGGAGCAGTTTTTTCAGAGTTACTGAGAAGAAAAGTTATGACCCACCTAGACAGCATATTAAAATTCAGAGACATTACTTTGCCAACAAAGGTCCGTCTGGTCAAACCTATGGTTTTTCCAATAGTCATGTATGGATGTAAGAGTTGAACCATAAAAAAAACTGAGTGTTGAAAAATTGATGCTTTTCAACTGTGCTGTTGGAGAAGACTCTTGAGAGTCCCTTGGACTGCAAGGAGATCCAACCAGTCCATTCTAAAGGAAATCAGTCCTGAATATTCATTGGAAGGACTGATGCTGAAGCTGAAACTCCTACCTGATTCGAAGAGCTGACTCATTAGAAAAGACCCTGATGCTGGGAAATATTGAAGGCAGGAGGAGAAGGGGAGGACAGAGGATGTGATTTATATTATATTCTTTGGATGGCATCACCGACTTAATGAACATGAGTTTCAGTGGACTCCAGGAAATGGTGATGGACAGGGAAGCCTGGCGTGCTGCAGTCCGTGGGGTCACAAAGAGCCCGACAGGACTGAACGACTGAACTGAACTGACTGAACTAAGACGATGATCTCTCCCAGGCTCGGAGCCCTAAACATTCCCACGAAATAAAACAACTCTCTCCTTTCAGGTTGTGACTACATTTTTTTAGTCAGCAGCAGGAATAAAAATAGACGTGGTAAAAAGTAGCTACATAAAAATTAAATTACCTCAACTCAAACATTTAAGCAGGGACATTAATTTGCCAACAAAGGTCCGTCTAGTCAAGGCTATGGTTTTTCTAGTAGTCATGTATGGACGTGAGAGTTGGACTGTGAAGAAAGCTGAGAGCCGAAGAATTGATGCTTTTGAACTGTGGTGTTGGAGAAGACTCTTGAGAGTCCCTTGGACTGCAAGGAGATCCAACCAGTCCATTCTGAAGGAAATCAGCCCTGGGATTTCTTTTGGAAGGAATGATGCTAAAGCTGAAACTCCAGCACTTTGGCCACCTCATGTGAACAGTTGACTCATTGGAAGAAGACTCTGATGCTGGGAGGTATTGGGGGCAGGAGGAGATGGGGACGACAGAAGATGAGATGGCTGGATGGCATCACCGACTCGAGGGACGTGAGTTTGAGTGAACTCCGGGAGTTGGTGATAGACAGGGAGGCCTGGCGTGCTGCGATTCATGGGGTCGCAATGAGTCGGACACGACTGAGCGACTGAACTGAAATGAAACATTTATATTCTTTGGTGTCTTATCAAGAATCTGAAACTGTGTTAAGAAAAAGTCATGCAGAACTGTCACTAAGCAGTTCAGTTGGTGAGACGTGGGGGTTGACTTAAGACTTTTGACGCGTCAGTAGCACAGAGGCGACACGAGAAGTTAAGTAGCCAGGAGAATCCCTCCTGATCGCCCCGTCCGCGTCTCCGTATCCCGCACGGTCGCCTCTCTGCGTCCCCCTCACGTCGCCGAGTTTCCGCAGCCCCGGCCTCCGCAAAGTGGGCGGGGTTTGGGGGGGGCTGGCGCGCGGTGCTGCCTCACAATCGGGGCCGGCGCCTGCGTGACGTCAGCTCTCCACCGCCCGCCTCCAGCGCCTGGAAAGAGGCAGCCGCCCATTGGCTACGCCGCTGGCGGCCTCGGGGCCAATGACAGGGCGACGAGCTGCGGGGTCCGGACTTGACGTTGTGCGGCTACCCGCAGGGTTTATTTGGCTCCGGGGCCTCTCACCGCCGCCATTAGGAGCCCGCTGCGTCCGAGGCAGCCCCCCCTCCTGGCTCCCCCCTCCCCTCGGCGTCCCTCCGCCTCCGCGCCTGCTCTCCGCTCCTCTGCCCCCGCCTCCGGCAGTGGGAGCCGCGCGCGGGCCTGCGGAGACCATGTCCTGACTGTGGGGAGAGGGCGGAGGCGGCAGCAGCGGGGCGGGCGGAGGCGCGGAGGGAGGCGGAGAGGGGCCGGGCTCGGCTCGTCGCCGCGGGCTGCTCGGGGGGGAGTCGCCGCCGCCGCCGCCGCTGCCGCCGCCGCCGCGGCTGCCGGGCGCCGAGCGTCGGACGGGGAGGAGGAGCAGGAGCTGGAGGAGGAGCCGCCGCCAGGTAACTGGGGCCCCCCGGGGACGGCGCCCTGTCTCAGGCCCCTGGCGGCCCCGGCGCGCGGCCTGCCCGGCCCCTCGCTCCCTCACGGCACCCTGGTCGCCGGTCTCCCGGGCACCCCCCTCTGCGTCTTCCCCCACCCCACCCCCGGGGGCAGCGTCGCCGGCGAGGAGAGGGGAGGGGGGCACGGGCTGGCCTCGCCGCGCTTCCATCTTGGGCTTTCCTAGTGAGGGGACAGGCCCGGGGCTGTGGGAGGGTGTGGGTCCGCCCGGCTTGTTTACCGACCATCGGTCCGCCGCTGCTGGACGCGCTGCCTGCCCAGCCGCCTCTCTTCCGCCAGATTACGCCCCCCCCCCCCCCCCCAACTTCTTTTCCTGCCACCTACGGGCTGGTCTCTGCAATAGGGCCCTCAATACTTGGGTTCGTCGCCACAAGTTGGTACCGGTGCCCCCAAACTTGTATTTCAGCCCACCTCCCAACCCCCCCGGCGGCTTCCTCTCCGCCTCCCGCGGTGGCCTCCCGTTGTTTCCCTTTTTCTCAGAAAATAAAGGTGGGGGCCGACAGGGGTGGGCTGAGGGGCGGTGGGGGGCTGGTGAGGGGGAGAAGCTGGAACTAGTGGAAAGATTGGCCCTCTCGCTCGCAATAAACGATGGTTCCGTGCACACTTACCTTATTCCCTTGCCTGTGGCTTGGTGTGTGGGGTCATTCCACAGACAAAAGGACCATAATGAATACTTGCATGTTAAGCTCGAGGGGCCAGCAGTTGAGGTTCAGCCTGGAAGTTTGAGCCGACCCCACTTATCTTTGAGATAACCCCGGTGTTTGGAAATTCTTCTGGCAGAGAATTTGGTATTTCAGTCGATTGATTCCGTAACTCCGTAGACTTGTATCAGGTTAAACGCCGTCCCCTTCCACCCAAGTATTGTGGTCTGTGTGTTCCCCCTATGATCTGTTACGTTGTTGTCAATAAATTTAATGTACAAAAATGTTTTAGGGATACAGTTAATGAGAAATCTTTCGCTCTTAGAAACGTTATATAATGAGTGTTTTTTTTTTCCTGAGGTCTCTTTTTTTAGTTGACTTTATCACTTGTGCGACCTCAAGGGTACCCATGTTTTGATCAAGCATGGATGACTCAGTGTTCAAACCATAAGCCAGGGGAAACCATGAGGAATTTTGATCTTGGCTTCTGCCAGGGGCCTTAGGAAAATTATCTAAACTACGTTTGTGAAAAATTAAGCTGGACCTCTCCTCCTGGTTATTAGTATTATTAATTAAATGAGGCAATTATAAAGAAATTTAGAACCCTGCTTCCCTGTTTGATTTTTAGCTCTTGACAAGATATGCAGTCACCTTCTTATGCTAAAATTTCATAACATTGTTTTTATAGGGCTGTTAGTGGCACTGAGAGGACAGTAGTGGCATATTTTAATCTTTGGGGAGGATCCTGTTTGAATGTCATGAGGGATTTTAATTTCTGTTGTTGTTTCAACCCCTTTTATTAATGCTTGGGAGCACTGAGACACCCATTTATTTACTTTGGAAATGTGCTTGGGTTAGTATGATGAACTCTTGCACAGTATTTTAAAGCTTGTAACCTTGATTCAGTTCTGTACACTGATAAAGGTTTTGGCATATTACATTTAAAATCTGAGGGTTAGTATAGGTTTGGAACTCATGACCCAGGTGTAGGATATTTGAGGTAGATTGCCTCCTGTGTGTAATTGATACAGTGAGAGCTGTTCAGTGTGCTTTTATACTTAGCTTGGTTTTATAATAGGTGGAAACTTTAAACAAATGGGGATTGCAAAGGTAGACCTCTGTAGCTTTTTGTTTAACTTGGGTCAGTGTCAGTATTTGTGCACTGCTGCTCACTTCCCTCCTTCCCCCCAAATAAGCTCTTGTACCTGGACTTTGAGTACGTTTTTCTCCTGGTGATGTGTTTCACCTGGAGTATTTGTGCTTCACTAATGCTTTGAGTAAATAATATCTTACGCATGTTAACATTCACCTTCTCACATCGCAACATAAAAACTTCCAGAGACTCCCTGTTACATGCAAAGTAAGGTTTTAACTCCTTGGTGTGGTTTTCAGGTTTCTTTATAATCTGGCCCTGATCATTCTTCAATCTTAACTCTTATTTCTTGCCTTTGTGAATCTTTGGTTCCAGTCAAGCTAACTTGTTTGTTGTTCCTTTGAAGTTGCTCCTCTTGGCTTTTCTTTGTGCTTTTCTTTCTATTTGAAACCCTCTTCTTCTTTTGTTCATGGATATTCCCTTTATTCTGGCCTTGAGGAGCCTTCTTGACTTTTCAGCCCCGAGATCTAGTCTCACCTCTGCAGTGAGAGACTGTTTTCCTCTCTTTTTTTTCTCCTTTTTAGAATATGCTGGCCTGGATTTCAATTTATCTTTTTATTCTACTTCCCAATTAGATTTTTAAGATCTTTGAGGATTGGGTATGAACCCTAAGCCCTACATCTGTGCACCATATATTATGCTCTGAAAATATGGATACATGGTCTGACAAAGTGTTTCTGGTTTTAGAGATGTTCTAGAATATGAAGTTTGTACTTCTCTAAGTATTGGAGTTGCTGGAACTTTTGATTTATGAGGCAAAATACTGGAAACTATCAGTTCAGTAGTATTTGACTCTTTGCGACCCCATGGACTGCAGCATGCCAGGGAAGTCTGGCGTGCTGCAGTCCATTGGAAACTATGACAATCTGTAAAAAAATTTTTTTTGCCAGTATGTTTATATCTAAGGGTCTCAGTGGTTTAAAAAAAAAAAAAAATACCTGCCTGCCAAGCAGGAGATGCAAGTTCTATCCCTGGGTTGGGACGATCCCCTGGAGAAGACAACCCACATCAGTATTCTTGCCTGGAGAATCCCATGGACAGAGGAGCCTGGTGGCGGGCTACAGTCCATGGGGTCACCCAAAGTCAGACACGGTTTAGAAACTAAGCAACATTATCAGCGTAATTCTTTCTATAGAGGATGCTTAATATTTTGATAATGATCATTGTGTTATTCGAATAAAAATAAGTACTACAGGTCTGTGGTTTATTTCATCTTTGACTCTGGGCCAGTTACTTGGGTTTGAATTTGGCACCAGTGACATTAAGGGTTGGTCGTTCCATATTTGTACTGCTGTTGGTGTTTAGTTGCTAAGTCGTGTCCCACTTTTTGTGACCCCATGGACTGTAGTCTACCAGGCTTCTCTGTCCATGAGATTTCCCAGGCAAGAATGCTGGAGTGGATTGCCGTTTCCTTCTCCAGAGGATCTTCCCGATCCAGGGATTGAACCTGTGTCAGCTGCATCGCAGCGGATTCCTTACCACTGAGCCACCAGGGAAGTTGACAGGCAGCATCAGCATCCTGGGAGGGGACGCTCATCTGTCATCTCAGTTTGCGTCTTTCACCTCAGCTGTTGGCCGCATGTGTCACTGATCATGAGGCAGGTGAGGCTCAGGAGAGTGTGATTCACTGCTACCTGTCAACACTGTTGGAAGGAAAACACAAACAAACTGGTCCATAGTAGTTTTGTTTACCAAAGATAATACATGTAATTATGTGGTACATGGGTGGTTGCTGATGCAGTTGGAAAATAGGTGTGTGTGTTCGTGTTGTGTTGTGTGTGTGAGTGGGAGGCCTGATGGTTTGTGGATACCGAGTCTCCTAGCAGTAAATCATCTTGATTTATCCACTGCATCTGTATGGAAACTTGTGCTCTTCCTCCAGTTCATCCAAATACTTTTTTCCCCCTTAAAATTGATTGGTTTTTAGAAACTAGTTTACGTAAAAACTTCTTTTAACCTTCGGAAACCTTTTTAGCATATTTGAAGCTAAAATTAGTCTGTTAACTTTCCAGAAACACTAAGCATTTTTACTTAGTCTACTTGCATTTGTAAAAGGGACTTTCATAGAATTACATCAGTAATTTCACCACTTGAGAAGTCAGGATCAGCAAGCATTCTTTGCTCTCTGGTATTTTGGTTTGTCAGGAGTCATTAGTTGGAATTTTAAAATGGAGGTTGGTTAGGTAAATTGAAATAAAATTAATAATTTTTCAGGTGCCTAATGAACTTTTCGGTAATGAAAACACTTATTTCCTTTATTTTTATAGTTAATTTATTGAGGGCAGACTGCCCCACTCCCTCTCAAGCAACACAAGGCAATTTTGGTTTTTTATTTGGTATTGTTTGGCAAGTCAGATTTTTATGTGGATTGAATTTACATAAGTAAAAACTATTCAAATAGATAAAAGCATTGTTGGAAGTCAGTTGCACATCTCCAGGTGTTTCTTAATTTAAAAAAATATCAGCTTAGGGTATTTGCTGGCGGGTCCAGGATCGATCCCTGGTCAGGGAGCTAAAATCCTACATGCCTTGTGGCAAAAAAAATGAAAACATAAAACAGGCAGTGTTGTAACAAATTCAATAAAGACATCAACAATGGTCCAAATTTAAAAATCTTAAACAGCTTAAATAAACTTAGTTCATATAACTAAATAAGTTTAGTTCATGTAAAATTCACCCGTTTAAAGTATTCATTTCATTAGTTTTTAGTGTATTCACAAAGTTACATAACCATTACCACTATTCAGAACATCTCTTACCCTCCAAAGGGACCCTGTACTCATTTGCAGTCATCTCCCTTTGCCCCAGTTCCTGGCAACTGGAAATGTACTTTCTCTGTGGATTTGCCTGTTCTATGTAAATTGGTTGTTGTTCAGTCACGCAGTCGTGTCGTTCAGTTACTCAGTCATGTCTGACTCTTTGGAACCCCATGGACTGCAGCATGCCAGGTTTCCCTGTCAAAGAGTTTGCTCAGACTGAGTCGATGATACCATCTGACCATCTCATCCACTGTTGTTCCCTTCTCTTCTTACCCTCAGTCTTTCCCAGTATCAACCAGTCGGTTGTATCAGGTGGCCAAAGTATTGGAATATCAGCATCAGTCCTTCCTTCCAATGAATATTCAGGGTTGATTTCCTTTAGGATTAACTTGATTTGATCTCCTTGATGTACAAGGGGGCTCTCAAGAGTCTTCTCCAGCACCACAGTTTGAAAGCATCAATCTTTGGTGCTCAGCCTTTTCATGGGCCAACTCTTGTAAATGACTACTGGAAAAAACATAGCTTTGACTATACGGACCTTTGTCTGCAGAGTGATGTCTCTGATTTTTAATATGCTGTCTAGGTTTGTCATGGCTTTTCTTCCAAGGAGCAAAGGTCTTTTAATTTGGTGGCTGCAGTTGCTATCTGCAGTGATTTTAGAGCCCAAGAAAATAAAGTCTGTTACTGTTTTCCATTTTCTGCCCATTTATTTGCCATGAAGGAATCATACAATATGGTTGTCCCTCAGTATCCATGGGGGATTTGCTCCAGGATCCCCCTCAGATATCAAAATCCAGGGGTATCCAGTTCCTTTATATGAAATAACCAAGTATTTTAGGTTTGTCTAGGTCCATAGGTTTATGCACATCCTTCTTCACACTTTAAGTCATCTCTAGATTACTTATAAAGCCTAATATAATATAAATGCTATGTAAGTAGTTGTCAGTGTGTGTATATTCAAGTTTTGCTTTTTGGAACTTTCTGGGTATGACCTTTTGTATCTGGCTTTGTTCACTTAGCTTGATGTTTTAATGTTTATCCATGTTGTAGCATATATTAGTACTTCATTCCTTTTTATGGCTGAATAATGAATATTCCATATATGGGTGTAAATCACATTTTGTTTATATTTTTCTATTCTTTGAGGGACATTTAGGTTTTCTATGTTTTGGCTTTTATGAAATATGCTGCTATGAACATTGTGTACAAGCTTTTGTGGGGACATAAGTTTTCATTTTTCTTGGGAAAAATGAAAGAGTCGGACACGACTGATCGACTTCACTTCACTTCATGGTGACTCAGTGCTTAACGTTTGAGGGACTTGGTGACTGTTCTCTTCCCGCAGTGTATTATGAGGATTCCATTTCTCTACATGCTCATTACCACTTGTTGCCTTTTTTATTATAGCCATCTGAGTAAAGTGGTGTCTGTTTTTTACTTACATTTCTCTAATGGCTGATGGTATTGAGTATATTTTCACGTGCTTATCGGTCATTTGTGTAGTTTTAGAGAAATGTCTATTACAATCCTTTGCCCATTTTTCAGTTGGATTATTTGTCTTTTTATTGTTGGATTGTGAAAGTTCTTTATATATTCTGGATAGAAGTCAGATGATTTGCAAGTGGTTTGCAAATACTTTCTCTTATTCCTTAGGTTATCTCTTCACTTTCTCGGTGGTGTTCTTTGGAGTACAAAGATTTTAATTTTGATGTCCAGTTTATCTATTTTCTTTTGTCATTTATGCTTTTGGTGTTATCTCTAAGAAGCCATTATCTAATCCATGGTCAAGAAGATTTGCATTTCTTCTACAGAGTTTACAGTTTTTGCTCTTACATTTAGCTCTTTGATAATTTTGAGTTTTGTATATAGTGTGAGATAGAGATCCAACTTTACTCTTTTTGCAGATGGCTGTCTAGTAGTCCCAGCATCATTTGCTGAAATTCAGTTAGCTTTAGTAACATAATTATTCTCAACTAAAATTGATTACTGCAAGGCAGCATTCCCTGGGTGTCTGAAGAAATTATCCTGACGTTGCAGATGGAGAAATGGAGTTCTACTGAGGGTTGCAGCAGTATCCTTGAGATTGGAATTCTGAGGGCAAGACATCATTTCTGTAACTTTTAACAAGTCACTTTTAAATCCTTTTCTGATTGGGGTGGGTAATTAACTTCATTTTTTGGTATTTAATGACGGTAAAGTTTGTTTTTAAACGTGGGAATGATAGCAGTTTGCAAAACTTTGGTTAATCTTTGTTTGAAATACTATCCTTCGATATCAGTAGAATAGTGAATTGCTTTTTGTTGACTAAATGATCAGTGAGCGGCTGTTTTATAGCAAGCTCTGTTATAGAGACATTAAAATGAGTTTTTTTTTTTTTTTTTTTAACAGTTGATCATTCAAAACAAACCTTAATCCACTAAACAGAGTACTGTGAAGTGGTAAAGAAAGGACTGAATTAATTTAGCACAAGATTGTGGTTGCACCAAGAAGGGTTGCACAGGAGTGGACACAGTTCAGCTAGGCTTTGAAGAAGGTTTCTAGGTATGTGTATGTGTGTGTATGTACACATCTGTACACACATAGATATAAGCAGGATGGGAGAGCATTGTGTGCAGAAGCAGCCATGTATAATGAAGGGGTGGAGACGTGACAATTCCATGTCACATGTAAGGACCTGCAGAGGGTATAGTGTGGCTTAAGCGTGTGGTAGAGGTTGGAATATCGATCCTAACACCTGGCTGTGAGTGCCTTACTCTTCTCCAGTCCTTACTCCTCATTTTCCCTTAGAGCTAGTTTTTTTTTTTTTTTTTTTAAATCTTTAATTCTTACATGAGTTCCCAAACATGAACCCCCCTCCCACCTCCCTCCCCATCCGAGCTAGTATTGTCGAGGAGCTGGAAAATAGAAAGGAGAAATGATCCTCTCCAGTGTGGATCGTCTTTACAGGTAGGAAGAAGGAAGGGTTGCCTCTGTGTGGGGAGGGGATATGATGAGGCTGTATGTTGTGTTAAGTTTAAAATCTGTATTTACATTCTAGTATATAGAGAGAGCAAACAAGGGAAAAACAGAAGCAAACAACCAAGTACCCAAACCAAACCCAGGTGGTGATAAGCGCTCTGCCAGTAATGTAATGAAAGTAGGGTAATGTGGTGGAGAATGACATCAGTGTGGTGAGGGAAGATTTTTGAGGAGGTCATATTTAAATCTAGTTTTTGATGACAAGAGCTGGCCATGTGAAAATCTAGGGAGAGAGAATTCTAGGCGGAGGAGATTGCTCCTAGAAAACTCTCATGGAGAGACTGAGCTTGCTTGTAAAAGGAACAGAATGAAATCCACTTTTATGTAAAGATTTGCAAGAAAAACTGGGGAAATCTTAATTTTATTCTGAGTGAGTAGGGTTTAAGACCTTATGTGGTAACCTGGTTTACGTTCTTAAGGGATCCATCTGGCTTCTATGCGAGGATGGTGGCTAGAATAGAAGCACCAAGATTAGTGGGGAGGTTACATAGTAATCCACGTGGGAGTTGGTTGGTGGCTTGGAAGAGGGGCATGATAGGGTAATCTGGAGAAAAACTCAGATTTGGGGACTTGCTCTGGAGGTAGTGGCAATGCCTTGTGGTAGCCAGACACAGTGACTATGCAGTCAGTCCATCTTGTAATCTAATAGTCGCATTTCGTTCTGTGAAAATGTTTTTGTAACTCTGGAAGGCTGTGGTGTATTAGTTGGGAAAAATAGAAGTCAGAATTTGGGGTTTACTTCCTGAAGTTTGGGCAAGTTCCTAAACTGTGGGGAAGTTCATTTTACCTTTCCTGAAGCCACAGATTTATTGTCATAAAAATGAAGATACTTGTACCGCAGAGGGATTCTGTACCCTAGGGTTTGGAAAGTACCTGAGGGTTCTGAAGATGAAGTGAAATAATACAAATGTTCTGTGATCTGAAGCTTCATATAAAATCGAAGGTGTGTTAATCCAAACTGACATTTGTTCATATTATTTATAGGATGTAGAGCTTGAGATTATTGGTATTAGTAAAGACAGGTAAGACGACATAATTTTTTCAGGTGAAGAGCCTTGGGTCTTAAGGACTTGGCAAAATCCCCGACTCAGTAACAGGTGGAGAGGGACATGAACTCACATCTAAGAAGTGCAGTGCATTCTTCTCTAAAATATCGAGAGATGGAACTCATCTTCCCAAAGTAAAGTACAGTACATTTTCCCTTAATAATGCTTTGGTGAAAGGCAGTAGATCACTGAAGGAAAATACTGTCAGGTATTCTTGATGCACACATGTGTTTGTGTTTGTTAAGGATCTTTTATGTTCTTTTTAAGACTTTTAACTTTAGTGGGGTGTTGACATTTTTAAAGTTGCTGAATAGCAACACCAGATTTTTTTTTTTTTTTTAAACATTACTTTGCTGGAGATGTGAAGTATGAAGGTAGGAAGACCAGTTAAAATAATAAAATAGTTGAGAGAAATAATGAACTAAGACTTGGTGGTAGCGGTAGAAAGAACTGACAATTCTGGAGAAATATTTGGGATATAGGAGGCCACATTTTCTCTCATATAGAAGGACTGTTGTGTACCTGTTTCGTGGACTTCCCAGGTGGCTCAGTGGTAAAGACTCCGCTTGCCAATGCAGGAGACGAGATGCAGGTTTGATCCCTGGATTAGGAAGACTCCCTGGAGGAGAAAATGGTAACCCACTCCAGTACTCTTGCCTGGAAAATTCCACGGACAGAGGAGCCTGGTAGGCTATAGTCCACAGGGCCACAAAGAGTAGGACACGACTGAGCATGCACGCACCTGGACATATATAAATACAAATATATTTTCCCACCAGAACTGTCTGAAAGTAAATTGCAGGCTTGATACCCTTTAATCTCTAAATATTTCAGTGTGTATTGGCTTTCTCCTGTGTAACCACAATAGAGGTATCAAAGTCAGGAAATTACTAGTGTGATTTAATTCTTAAGAATAAGATTCTATAAATTTTACTTAAATTTTGCCAGTTGTTCTGTTAATGTTCTTTATAAAGACAAAAGAAAATCTGAGATCATGCGTTGCAGTCTATTGCCTTGTTTTTTATAAGCTCCTTTAATTGGAACGATAACATCCTTATTTTTCATGATACGTTTTTGAAGAATATAGGATTAGTAATTTTGTAGTTAGGGCTTCCCAAGTGGCACTAGTGGTAAAGAACCCGCCTGCCAATGCAGGAGACAGAAGAGATGCGGACATTTGATCCTTGGGTCAGGAAGATCCCCTGGAGAAGGGCGTGGTAATCCACTCCAGGATCCTTACCTGGAGAACCCTGTGGACAGAGGAGCTTGATGGGCCATAGGGTCACAAAGAATTGGACACGACTGAAGTGACTTAGCACACTCATGCAATTTTGTAGAAAGTCGCTTAATGCGGCATTTCTGATGTTTTCTCATGATTGTAGTCAGAGGATGTACTTTTTGGCAAGAATATCACACAGTTTTGTTCTTAGAACAATATAACAAAAGGCAAATGATGTTTTTCCCGGTGTGGTTAACTTTGATTATTTAGTTAAGGTGTCTGCTGGCTTTGTGACATAACAGTTATGATTTGGGGGAAATACTTAGAGACTACTTAAATATCCTGTTAATACTCAAGTTTTCACCTACTAGTTTTAATGTTCACTCGTGATCTTTTTTTTTTATTCTAGTGGGAAGATTGCCAAATGGTGAATTTTTAATCCAGTTAGTCCTTTTGCATTTATTTGATTTCTGTTGTAAGGAAGAGCTTTTCTTCTCCATTATTTATTTGTTAGTTTGGAGACTTACGGAGTTTTCTTTTAGTCAATACTTCAAAAATCTTTTCCTATTTTTGTGTGGGTGCTTGAGTTGATTCACATTTAGCTAGTGGGAGCCTTTCATGTTAATTTCAGTGTCTTTTAAAAATTTAAAATGTTGGGTGTGAGCATATTTCAAATTTCATTTTTTTTTTTTTGCAGTTCTGTTTATTCACATATCTTTGGCTGCACTGGGTCTTGGTTGCTTTGCGGGGCCGCTTTCAGGTTGCAGTGTGCAGGCTTCTTGTGGTGCTGGCTTCTCTTGCTGTGATGGGTCTCTAGGGCTGGTGGACTCAGAGTTGTGGCGCACGGGCTTAGTTGCTCTGAGGCATGTGCTCTCTTCCCAGACTTGGGATCGAACCCGTGTCTCCTGCATCGCAAAGTGGACTCTTAACCACAGGACCACCAGGGAAACCCATTTTATTTTTTAAAGCAGTTTTATTAATAAGTTCACACAAAAGCTACATAGTTTTTAAAACTTCCTGTTATTCTGAGGACTGTTTTTTTTTTTTTTTAAGAACATATTTCCTGGATATTAGTGACTAAAAACATTGTTAAGAAGTAGGTTTTTAAAACAGTCTTTATTTTTTAGAGCACTTTAGGTTCACTACAGAATTTAGCAGAAAGTAAAGTTTTTATACTCCTTACTCTGCACATGCATAACCTCTTTTACCATCAGCATCCTGCACCTGAGTGGTGCATTTCTTATGTTGATAAGTCTACTATGATGCATAATTACCAATCAGAGTACATAGCTTACATTAAGGTTCATTTTTGGTACGTACATTTTATGGGTTTTGACAAATGTATAATGACATGTATCCACCATTATAGTGTCATACAGAATAGTTCCATTGCCCTAGAAATCCTCCGTGTTCTGCCTGTTCATCCCTTCCTCTCACCATCCCCTGATCTTTTTTTTTAATCTCCATAGTTTTGCCTTTTCCAGAATGTTGTGTACTTGGAATCAAACAGAATATAGCCATTTCAGACTGGCTTCTTTCACTTAGTAATATGCTTTTACGCTTACTCCATGTTTTTTCATGGCTTGTTAGTTGATTTTTCTTTAGTGCTAAATATTTTCTTGTCTGGATGTACTACAGTTTATCCATTCACCTTCTGAACTTTGGTTGCTTCCAAGTTTTGGCAGTTATGAATAAAGCTGCTATAAACATCCATGTGCAGGATTTTGTATGGACCTATAATTTCAACTCCTTGGAGTAAATTCCAAGATGCACAATTGCTCGGTCATATGGTAAGAATAGCAAGAAGAGATAAGAAAGCCTTCTTCAGCGATCAGTGCAAAGAAATAGAGGGCAAGAACAGAATGGGAAAGACTAGAGATCTCTTCAAGAAAATTAGAGATACCAAGGGAACATTTCATGCAAAGATGGGCTCGATAAAGGACAGAAATGGTATGGACCTAACAGAAGCAGAAGATATTAAGAAGAGGTGGCAAGAATACACAGAAGAACTGTACAGAAAAGATCTTCATGACCCAGATAATCATGATGGTGTGATCACTCATCTAGAGCTAGACATCCTGGAATGTGAAGTCAAGTGGGCCTTAGAAAGCATCTCTACGAACAAAGCTAGTGGAGGTGATGGAATTCCAGTTGAGCTGTTTCAAATCCTGAAAGTGCAGCACTCAATATGCCAGCAAATTTGGAAAACTCAGCAGTGGTCATAGACTGGAAAAGGTCAGTTTTCACTCCAGTCCCAAGAAAGGCAATGCCAAAGGATGCTCAAACTACCACACAATTGCACTCATCTCACATGCTAGTAAAGTAATGCTCAAAATTCTCCAAGCCAGGCTTCAGCAATACGTGAACCATTAACTTCCTGATGTTCAAGCTGGTTTTAGAAAAGGCAGAGGAACCAGAGATCAAATTGCCAACATCTGCTGGATCATCGAAAAAGCAAGAGAGTTCCAGAAAAACATCTATTTCTGCTTTCTTGACTATGCCAAAGCCTTTGACTATGTGAATCACAATAAACTGTGGAAAACTCCGAAAGAGATGGGAATACCAGACCACCTGACCTGCCTCTTGAGAAATCTGTATGCAGGTCAGGAAGCAACAGTTAGAATTGGACATTGAACAACAGACTGGTTCCAAATAGGAAAAGGAGTACATCCAGTCTGTATATTGTCACCCTGCTTATTTAACTTCTATGCAGAGTACATCATGAGAAACGCTGGACTGGAAGAAACACAAGCTGGAATCAAGATTGCTGGGAGAAATATCAATAACCTCAGATATGCAGATGTCACCACCCTAGTGGCAGAAAGTGAAGAGGAACTAAAAAGCCTCTTGATGAAAGTGAAAGTGGAGAGTGAAAAAGTTGGCTTAAAGCTCAACATTCAGAAAACGAAGATCATGGCATCTGGTCCCATCAGTTCATGGGAAATAGATGGGGAAGCAGTGTCAGACTTTATTTTGGGGGCTCCAAAATCACTGCAGATGGTGATTGCAGCCATGAAATTAAAAGACGCTTACTCCTTGGAAGAAAACCTAGATAGCATATTCAAAAGCAGAGACATTATTTTGCCGACTAAGGTCCACCTAGTCAAGGCTGTGGTTTTTCCTGTGGTCGTGTATGGATGTGAGAGTTGGACTGTGAAGAAGGCTGAGTGCCGAAGAATTGATGCTTTTGAACTGTGGTGTTGGAGAAGACTCTTGAGGGTCCCTTGGACTGCAAGGAGATCAGCCCTGGGATTTCTTTGGAAGGAATGACGCTAAAGCTGAAATTCCAGTACTTTGGCCACCTCATGGGAAGAGTTGTCTCATTGGAAAAGACTCTGATGCTGGGAGGGGTTGGGGGCAGGAGGAGAAGGGGATGACAGAGGATGAGATGGCTGGATGGCATCACTGACTCGAGCGATGTGAGCCTGAGTGCGGGAGTTGGTGGTGGACAGGGAGGCCTGGTGTGCTGCGATTCATGGGGTCGCAAAGAGTCGGACACGACTGAGCGACTGAACTGAACTGATGGTAAGAGCCCGTTTAATGGAAAAAGACCCTGATGCTGGGAAAGACTGAGGGCAGAAGAAGGGCGTGACAAAGGATGAGATAATAAGATGGCATCATCGCCTCAGTGGACATGAGTTTGAGCAAACTCTGGGAGATAGTGAAGGACAGGGGAGCCTGGCTTACTGTAGTCCATGGGGTTGCAAAGAGTTGGACATGACTTAGCGACTGAACAACAACAATGTGGCAAGAATAGGGATTTCCTGGTGGCTCAGTGGTAAATAACCCGTGTGCCAATGCAGAAAATGTGGGTTCATTCCCTGAGTTGGGAAGGTCCTCTGGAGAAGGATATGGCAACCCACTCCAATATTCTTCCCTGGGAAATCCCATAGACAGAGCAGTCCATTCGCAAAGAGTCAGACATGACTTAGTGACTGAACAACGATGAAACACTGGTGGTGGTTTAGGCGCTAACTTGTGTCTGACCCTTGGGGCCCCGTGGACTGTAGCCCACCAGACTCCTCTGTCCATGGGATTTTCCAGGCAAAAATACTGGAGTGGGTTGACATTTCCTTCTCCAGGGGATCTTCCCAGTGCAGGGATTGAACCCGTCTCTTGCAATGGAGGTGGATTCTTTACCGACTGAGCTACAAGGGAAGAAGTTGCCAAACTCTTCCCAACTTAGTTGTATCACTTTCATTCCAGTCAGCAGTGGATGAGAGTTCTTGTTGATCTGTATCCTTTCTAAAATTTGTTGTTAGTGTTATGGATTTTGGTCATTCTAAGAGCTGTGTGGTCATATCTCATTGCAGTCTTAATTTGCAATTCTCTGCTGCTGCTAAGTCGCTTGTCCTGTCCGACTCTGTGCGACCCCATACTAATGAGGTATAATGTTGAGTATTTTTTCTTATGCTTGTTTGCCATCTGTATATCTTCTTTGATGATGAAGTGTCTGTTCAGGTCTTTGCCCTCGTTTTAATTAGGGTGTTTTGTTATTATTGAGTTTTAAGAGCTCTTTATAGTTTAGATAACAGTCTTTATCAGATATTTTTTCCTATTTGGCTTGTCTTGTCATTTTCTTGACCATGTCTTTTGTAGAACAGAAATTTAGTTTATCAAGTATATCTTTCATGGATAGTGTCTTTGGGTTTTAACTGAAAAGTCATTGGCATAGTCAAGGTCATCTAGATTTCCTTTCATATTATCTTCTGGGAATTTTATAGCTCTGCATTTTAGTGAAGAGGATCTACGAGCCTCATGATGAAGGTGAAAGAGGAGAGGGAAAAAGCTGGCTTAAAACTCAGCATTCAAAAAACTAAGATCATGGCATCTGGTCCTATCACCTCATGGCAGATAGATGGGGATAATGTGGAAAGTGTCGGATTTCATTTTCTTGGGCTCCAAAGTCACTGCAGATGGTGACTGCAGCCCCGAAATTAAAAGACCCTTGCTCTTTGGAAGAATAGCTATGACAAACCTAAGCGGTGTATTAAAAAGCAGAGACAAAAAAAAAGCAGAGACATCACTTTGCCGACAAAACGTCTATATAGTCAAAGCTGTGGTTTTTCCAGTAGTCATGCATGGTTGTGAGAGTTGGACTATAAAGAAGGCTGAGCCCCAAAGAATTGATGCTTTCGAACTGTGGTGTTGAAGAAGACCCTTGAAAGTCCCTTTTGTACATCAAGGAGATAAACCAGTCCATTCTAAAGGAAGTCATCCCTGAATAGTCATTGGATGCACTGGTGCTGAAGCTGAAGTACCAATACTTTGGCCCTCTGATACGAAGAGCTGACTCATTGGAAAAGACCCTGATGCTGGGAAAGATTGAAGGCAAGAGTAGAAGGGGACGACAGAGGATTGATGGTGGGATGGCATCACCGAGTCTATGGACATGAGTTTGAGCAGGCTCCGGGAGATGGTGAAGGACGGGGAGGCCTGGTGTGCTGCATGGTTCATGGGGTTGCGAAGAGTCAGACATGACTGAGCAACTGAACAACAATTTAACATGTGGTCTGTGATCCATTTTGAGGGAATTTTTGTGAGGGGTGTGAGGTTTGTGAGCCATATTTGTTTTTGCATGTGGATGTCCAGTGGTTTCAGCACAATTTTTTGAAAGGATTTTTTCTCCATTGTATTGCCTTTCCTCATTCAAGTCAAGTATCAGTTGACTCTGTATGTGTGGGTCAATTTCTGGGCTCTTTATTCTATTTCATTGACTTATTCTTTCACCAGTACCAGTGTTTTGATTACTGTAACTGTATGAAAGTGAAAGTTGCTCAGTTGTGTCCGACTCTGTGTGACCCCATGGACTGTAGCCTGCCAGGCTCCTCTGTCCATGAAATTCGCTAGGCAAGAATACTGGGGTGGGTTGCCATTCCCTTCTCCAGGGGATCTTCCCAACCTGGACATCAAACCCAGGTCTCTTGCATTGCAGATGGATTCTTTACCATCTGAACCACCGGGGAGGCCCACTGTAGCTGTATAGTAAGGCAAGAAGTCAGAACACCAAGTTCTCTGACTTTAAGTAATCCGTTTTTGGGGGTGCTGATATAAATGGTAATGTGTTTTAAATTTCAATTCCATTTGTTTATTGCTGGTATATAGGAAAGCAATGGACTGACTTAACCTTTATCCTGTAATCCTGTTATAATCCTGTAATAGCTTTAGTTTTGTTGAATTCTTTTTTGAATTTTCTTCGTAGACAATCCTGTCATCTGTGAATATAAACAATTTTATTTCTTATTTCCCAATCTGTATCCTTTTTATTTCTTTTCTTATTTTACAATACTCACAGGAATTTCCAGTTTGACTTTGAAAAGGAGTGGTGGGAGGTGACCACCTTGCCCAATATGGGTATTGGCTGAAAAGTGTCTAGTTTCTCACTGTCAAGTGTAGAGTTGATGTGCAGGTTTATTGTACATGCTCTTTATTGCATTGAGAAGGTTCCCCTGAAATCTGCTGAGTGTTTGTTTTTTTTTAATCATGTTGGATTTTATCAAATACTTTTTCTTCATGTATATATGTGGTCATGTGATTTTTTTTTTTTCTTTAGCCTGTTGATAGGATGTGTTATGTGTATTGATTTTTGAACATTGAACTAAGCTTGCATATCTGGAATAAACCCCACTTAGTTCTGATGTAGAATTCTTTTTATACATCGTTGGATTTGATTTGTTTCTATTTTGTTAAGGGTTTTTGCCTGGGTTCCTGAGAAATGTTGAAAAGATGGATTTTTTTCACTCCAATTCAAGTCTGCTTTGGTTTTCTGAAGTGTGATGCTCATCTGCAGGTTTAGCGTGAGAGAAGCTGGTTCATATTGTGATACGTTTTCTCTCTCTGATGGACCATACCTGTGAGTTGTAAAAAGAAGATAGGTTTTTCAAATGTTTTAGCATTGCATCTCAAACACACACACAGATGTTTTACTACTATTTTCAGCAGTCATAAAATTATTCTTTAAAATTGCTAATAAAATTGCTCATTTTCTCTGTAGACTAGTAAACAGTTTGTAGAATATCACAGGACCCTGGACCAAGTTTTGAATAACAGTCTTAACAATACATGATATACTGCTTCTTGCTCCTTTTCTCGTTTTAGCAATCTAGTCTTAGAATTAAAGGCTTGATTCTTAGTCTGTAATAGCACTTGTTACCTTCTTGATAGATTTTAAAAACTTGTCATTGTGAAAAATTTCAAACAAATACACATACAGAGAGACTGGGAGAATGAATTCTCATGTAAATCCATCACCCAGTTAGCAACACATGTCCAGTCTTGTTTCATTTATATTCTTCTTGCTTCTCCCCAGTGGATTATTTTAAAGCAAATTCGAGACATAATGCTGTAAATAACTCAGCATGTGTCTCTTAAGAGAGAAGTACTCTTTTAGAAACATAGATACCATACTGTTAATCACACCTTAAAATTTTAATAACTTTGTAATATCAGTTCAGTGTTTAATTTTTATCACATATTTAAGTTTTAATATGGGCTCCTCTGGTGGCGCAGATGGTAAAGAATTTGCTTGCAGTGCGGGAGAGCTGGGTTTGATCCCTGGGTTGGGAAGATCCCCTGGAGTAAGGCATGGCAACCCGCTCCAGTATTCTTGCCTGGAGAACCCCAAGACAGAGGAGCCTGGCAAGCTGCAGTCCATGGGATTGCAAAGAGTCAGACATGACTGAGTAACTAAGCACAAGTTTTAATATACACAAACCCATGGGAATTTACTGATTGCATCTCCATGGAATCAGTTTGAATCTCTATCCCCTATGATCCTATAAACTGGTGGTTACATCTCAAAGCTCAGTCGCATTCAGGTTTGATACATTATTTGGCACAAATAATTCATTGGTGGTATTGTATATGAATTTATTGATATAGCTTTGTTTTAGAAATAGGATTTTGATACTGTTTAGGTATATTAAGTGATCATTAACTTAATATTAAGTGCATATTTTAAAATTTGGGCTTGACTGTTGGAGTTTGTTACAGATGGAGCAGGGAAGTTAAAGAGTGTTTATTTGCAAAATGAATAAAGTGAATCTTTTTAAAGACTCTGTCCCTGGGTTGGGAAGATGTCCTGGAGAAGGAAATGGCAACCCACACCAATATTCTTGCCTGGAGAATCCCGGACAGAGGACCCTGGTGGGCTACAGTCCTTGGGGCCACAGAGTTGTGCACGACTGAGCACACAGCATACTATTAAAGAGTGTTGAGTAGAGTCCCTGTGCGGTGCAGTTGTGGGTCGTTATTAGCCGTCTGTTTTATGTATAGTAGTGTGCATGTGTCTATCCCAGGCATCCAATTTATCTCTCACCCCTAAAGTGAGTCTTTACATGGAAGAATGTGAGACTCTGCGAGTGAGGGTTTTTACACACTCTGCTGTATTTATTTGTTTTTGGCTACGCTGGGTCTTCACTGCTGCATGGGGCTTTCTCTACTTGCAGACAGCAAGGGCTACTCTGGTTGCGGTGCATGGGCTCTGAGGCATGAGGGCTTCAGCAGTTGTGGCACAGGGGCGCACAGGGGCTCACACGGGCTCTAGAACATGGACTCGGTAATTGTGGCGCATGAGCTCAGTGGCGTGTGGCATTTTCCTGGATCAGAGATGGAACCCATGTCCCCTGCATTGGCAGGCAGATTCTTATCCACTGTACCACCCAGGGAGTCCCTGGAGATCATCGTAACTCGTTTTTTCACAGATGAGAAAACTGAGGCTCTCAGCAATAAAAATGATTTATTTACTGTCTCACAGTCTTTGCCCTAATACCAGGCCCTGGATAGGTAGTGAAATCCACACATGCCTGTCACTGGGGGAGACTTTTCCCTTTCAGTTGTCTCAATGAAAATGGAAGGTTTTCTGTTGATGTACTTTTAATTGATATACTTCATTTCTTTAGTAGTTTGGATACGTGTATTGGTTTAAGAGAAGTCAAGCTGACTTTTATATTTTCTTATCCAGGGATTGCCTCCAGAATAAAAAATACTTAAAAAGCATTTTATAGTCAAAAGCCATGATGTATATATGAGGTGGTTTTTTTTCTTTTCCCCATTCTATTTTACATGGAAAACTTAGTGTTATCTTGTTTTTAGAAATAACTTTTTAGGTCCTGTTTACTTTCTAGCCATTTTGCAGTAGTTCTCATTCTAGATAAGCTTTGGGAAGATTCTGTGTAACTTTAAAAAGCTAATAAAATTTGACCAAGTGTGTGTTTTCAAGTTTAGTTTGCTTGTTTAGAGATTGTCTATTTTTAGTTATCTAGGAAAGACTGTTGAATGAGTCACTCAGTACAGTTTATTAGTTGTCCAAATTCTGGATAATGGGAATAAGTGATTATGGGCTGCAGTATAAGTGTGTTTTTATTACCTTGTCTGTTTAGTACAGACTTTGGAGCCAGAATGCCCAAGTTCAAATCCTGGCTCTGCCACACAGCAGTTTTGTTACTTCAGCAAAGTTATTCAACTTTTCTTTTCCTGTTTCCAGTCTTTAAAATTGGAGATTATATTAATAGTAGTACCTGTTTCATAGAGTTCTGAGGATTAGATTAGTTAATAATATATTCAGTACTTAGAACAGTATCTGGCATATAGTAAATGCTTACGTGTTAGCTATTTTCTTTTCTTAGTTGGACAAGGCTGACCCTGGCAAAATTGTGAAATAGACAAAGTTTGCCTGTACACTCATTCATCTCTTAATAGTTGGGTAAGCAGTCCTTTTTCAAGCTGCTGCTGTCTTTGGCATTCCTTCCCAGGTTGTCCTTTGTTTCTCCATGCTTAAGCAATGAAAACGCAACTCACAAAATCACCACCCTATTTTCCTGTTATTCATTATAGTAGGAATTGTGAGAAAAGTAATCTGACTGGATGACTTAACACTATTAATAAATAAAATTTGTGAATAACTTGTCTTTGTAATAGCTCTGAGTTGGTTTTGCCCTGGAATAGTTCATTCATTTGCTTCTGCCTGCTTTTCAACTTTTATATCAGAACTCAATGATTATTTTAAAAATTTCTACCCTTTCTTTCTCTGTCACACAGAAAACATAGTGTTTGGTTAAAAAGATGGCCGAAAACATAGTGTTTGGTTAAAAAGATGGCCTTTAGTTGGGCTAGGTTTGGTCGTGACTTTTGGTTCCTATCCAGGCTTCCCTGGTAGCTCAGACGGTAAAGAATCTACCCACAATGTGGGAAACCCAGGTTCAATCCCTGGGTCGGGAGGATCCCCTGGAGAAGGAAATGGCAGTCCACTCCAGTATTCTTGCCTGGAGAACCCCATGGATATTGCTTGGTTCCTGCGGATATTGTTAATTGGGACTTACCTGTTCAGTGTGAAGAGAGGATGGATAGGATGATAAAAACCAAATTCTGAGTGAAGTAACATGTTCATAGCTTTTGCAAAATACAATTGTTTTACTGTATTTTAAATGCTGGCTTGATGTGCACTCTTAAAATAATCTCCCCACTTCTGTGTGCATTTAAGAAAAGCCTTGGTCATCTTTTATCTAGTTAAATTGCAGGTGTCCTGAGCATAAGGACAATATTTTATCTAATAGATACATCTTTGTACATTTCTGAGTGTGTAGTAGACCTTCTGTAACTAGTCCTAGGTTGTTACATTAAATTAGTTTTGTTTATAAGGACTAATTTGCGGTGCAAGATTGACCTGTGATGTGTCTGAAACTGTGTCTAGGAAGCATGCTAAGATGGGCTCTGCAGAACCTCAAGATCAATCTGTGTGTCTGTCTGTCATTGTATTTATCACTCCTGTCTTTTCTGTTACTGTTGAAGAACTGGAGAGTACAGAGGAAGCTGGTGAAATTACAGATAAAGCCCTGGTGTGTAAATAGGTAGAATTTCTCCTGAAATGACCAGGAGTCAGATTTTAAAAAGTAGCCTTACTAGTGTTTGAGATGTGATATACTGTAAATTAACCTTGTGTTTATGTATCAGTGGGGTACTAGTTATCTGGTGGTTTAAGAGAAACCATTAACATTGTAGCTTTTATTAATTTTCCTGATTAACACAGTGTTGACTTACTGAAATGTAAACTTTATATTCTTTGTTATATTTTAAGGACTTTGGTTTGGTAGAATGAAGTTACATGTACTGGCTGTACTGGTAACTGCCAGTAAGGCATGGTGCCAGTAAGGCCAAAGTCACCATGACAGTGTTAGTTAATTATTATTATTTTTAACTATTATTTTGACCAAAGTAATTTTGTCCAACTTATTCACACATTGCTTGGAAGGGATCTTCTTAGCAAATATGTTTAGTATACAGATGAGATAGATAACAGTGATCTCTGAAGGTCACCCTGTGGGGAAGGTCAGCATATTTTTTAGGTCTTACTGATTCTTAATCATTTATACATGATTTCACACAGATTTAGGACTTTGAGAGGATGTTTAATGAGCACAGAAGTCTGTGCCCTTGCGCCCTTACCACCTCAGGACTGGAACACTTAACCAGCTCATGTGTGCCTTCGGCTTGGTACCTAATTGTTGGTGGTGGGCACTGTCTACTGAGGCCTTGCTGCAGGAGTGGATCCCATCCTCTATAATCTCTCCTGTTTTTCCTGAAATTGCTCAAAAGTTCCACTCCTTTCTCTGTTCAGGTCACTCAACATGGTCTCCTCTCTGGATTTTTCTAAACATAGGACTGGTCCCCATTCCATACCATTAGAATCTCTGAGCCAAAGTTCTTGACAGCTTGGCTCTGCTGTGCTCACTCAGTCCTGTCTGACTCTTTGCAATCTCGTGGACTGTACCCCGCCAGGCTCCTCTGTCTATGGGGTTTTCCAGGCAAGAGTACTGGAGCACCATTTCCTACTCCATGGGATCTTCCTGACCCAAGGATGGAACTGAAGTCCCAGGTGTCTCCTGCATTGGCAGGTGGATTCTTTACCACTGGTGCCACCTGGGAAGCTCTGATTGAAAACCGAGTGTAGGAAATGATATGGCTCAGTGTTCCACAAATCAGTGTTCCAGAAACGAGACCCAAGAAGACATACAGTAGGTGCCAAATGTGGATAGATGTGTTGTGGTTGCTTGGAGTGTGTACACTTGAAATGATTTGAAAAACTTTATGACAGAGATGAGATTTGAACAGAGCTTTAAAGGATGGGTAGGATTTGCCAGAACTGAGTGTATGTCTGTTGTGCTTGTTTTTCTCAGGTGATATCTTCATGTGTATATTGTGGAGGGGTGGTAGTACATGAGTGGGTCTGGGGTTGTGTGCTGTGTTTGTGTGTTGGGAAGGAGCTGAGAGTTTGTGCTGTTACAGAAGAGTTTCAGAAAGAGGGCCTTGTTATTTGGACTATTTTGGTAACGGTGAGCTGGATGGATTTAGAAAGGGAAGGCGCTTAGGAGGCTATTAGAGTAGTTCTGACCTGAACGGAAAAAGGGTTGATGGCTGCTGAAATGGAAAGAAAACTGATTGTACAGAAACCACTAGAAAGAATCTATGGCGTGAAGACGGACTTCACGATGAATCTGAGCTGCTGTGCTGGGTCCAGTAGTCCTCGTGGTGTAAGGAAACCGGAGAGAGAAGTCAGGCTGGGGTTGGTTGTAGGTGGACGATAAGAGGTTTAACGTGGAATGTGACAAGCTGTTGCAGACCTGCAATGAGGTGAGATTTGTAGACAGACAGTCCACCATATCTTCATGCTTCATGCTTTATTTTTTATTTTTTTTGTAAAATGGCTATTTTTTATTTGTACTTAAACAACAAACCAGCCAAACTGGTACTACTTATGATGTGGCAAAATAGAAAACATCGTTCTCCAAAAATAAGAGTGATGAACAAATTAGGGGTTGTAGTAAAATAGCGAAAAAGGGTGGAGGAAATTAGTAAAGCACTATTCATCTTAAGGACTGAGATTCTTAACAAGTAAAGCCTCCCTATCCCAGAAAATATGAATAATCCCCATCATACGTCTTTGTACGTTTGTTCCCTGTGCTTAGATTCTAGATCCTAAAAGTATCCGAAATATTATATATTATATCCAAAGTACTATAATTGAGTTATCTATAGCCAGACACATTTGTCATGTTGTACAATGCTTCTGAAACCTCTTATTGGACTCATTACCTATCCCTCAAACTGACACAGAAGGCATAGTGAAAAGCAGCTTACTAAGGGGAAGCGGTACAGAATTCTAAAACGAGAAAAATTCTAGAGAATACACAGTCTCTGCTCACATTAAGATTGCATACAATAGCTGTCACAATAGCTGTTACAAATCTTCAGGCTGTATGTTGAGAGGGTAGTTTGGGAATAAATCAGTGATTTGCTGCTGGGAACTGAAATACTTGACAGTTTGCTGTATTACGTTATAATTTTCCCCAGCAGTTCCCAGGGTTGCCTCCAGATCACAGACGGGAGAATTCTGCTGGAGCTGGATCCCGGGCTGCAGGAATTCCTCCATGTAGTTGTTGAACTGATTGTTCCAAGGCTGGTTATTCCAGGCTTGGGGGCACCAGGCCTGACTGTTCCAGGAGTGGTTGCTCCAAGACTGACTGTTCCAGCTCTGATTGCTCCACGTGGGGTTTTTCCAGGTCTGGTTACCCCACATGGGCAGGTTTCCAGGAGAATTCACCAAACACCCCTGATGGTAGGAATAGAAGCCCGGGTATTCTGTCGTTGCTGGGCCCTGAGGCACACCATTGCTATTCCTCGGCCAGTTGTTTTTCTGCCATTTCTTACATTTCATTCTCTGGTTCTGGAACCAGGTCTTCACCTGCTTGTAGCTGAGGTTCAAGATGTTGGAAAGTTCTTGCATTTGCTGGAGACTGAGGTATTTCTGCCTCTGAAATCTGTCATTGAGCACACACAGCTGGGTCTGTGAGAACACAGTTCTGATCTTTTGTTTCTTGACGGGGACCTTCTCTTCCTTCTCTGTGCTCTCCTCCGAAGATGGGGACAGTGGTTTCACTCTGGGGCTTGTGGAAGAATCAGGACTGTCCTGAATAAGCAGATCCATGGAGGAAGGAAGAGGAGAGACAATGTCCGTGTCGAGGGTGTCAGCAGATGACATTTGCAAGGACGCGTAACTTTCTTGAGGCATGGGTGAAGATTCCCTAGAGTTGGATGCTTCGGGGCCAAGCAGGCTTTGGGGACAAGCTGGGCCCACACTCATGTTGTTGAGTTGAAGGAGAAGGAAAAAAGCCTAAGAGCTAGATGCTAGAAAAAGTCCAGGCTGAAGAATCTAGATAGAAGAACTTAGAGAAAGGTGAAGATCCCCAGGTGTGAAAGTATTAAAAAAAAACACAGCGATGAAAGGAGTCACCTGTAAGATAAGAGCCAACCAGTCCAATCTAGGAAAATCATGCTTCATGCTTTAGGATCTTGCTCAAGACCAGTTGTTTTTTCTGTTGACTGTTATGAGGAAGACAGTGATGTAGAAAGATGCTGAGGGGAAAAGAGGAAATGACTGTGTGGAACTTGGAGCTCAGGAGTTAAGCATAGTACTTTCTAAAAATATAAATATTGCCATTCAGAATTACCTTGTGCTAATACTTCAATAGAACCTGAAAATTCAACGTGCTTGGAGTATCCTTCTAGTTTTAGCTTTCATCTTCATTCCCCTAAGATGCTTTCTGAGCATTTGTAAATCTGCACAGGTTTATGTTAATTAATATCTACATTAACAATTTACATTAAAAGTTAATATTTGTATCACTAAATATAGGCCTACTAATAAAACTAATGTAAAGCTTGTATCTTAGGCCTTCCTTTGGATAACTGGTTGTCATTTGACACTAACTGGCAGTTAAGTTTCTGTCAGTTTGTTTCTCAAGGAGTTTGTATTTGGTGAGGACCATTTCACTTCTCTAGTTCTCCTTCAGAGGGTTTTAGTAGGTGGTTGGGGGAATTTGTAGTGTATTTACAATTTTGAGTAATTGACCTCAAAATAGATAAGTTTCTTCATAGTGTTAGTAATGCTTCACAAGTATGGTCTAATTCACTGCTAAGCATGACAGTATAAAAAATGTTTAGTTGGGAGCCCCTCCCTTTTGCTAGCCACTGACTCAAGCATCATAATACTGAGTTTTATTAGTGTTTGAACTTGGAAGTACATCGAAAGCAGTTGTGAATTTAATACTAGAAAATTGTTAATATACTTGGAGACATTATTCAGTCTGCAGGTAGGGTTTGATATATAGATTTGTGGACTCTTTGGTCCACAAGATGGGAACTGCTGGTATTGCATTTCAACCAAGGAATATTTAAGATTAGTAGTTGTGTCTCATGCCCCTTGAAGGGGCACTTATTATATAGATTTTATTGTTACTTTGTGTACCAGTTAGCTGAAGTATGATTCACTGGACAGAATTTGGAAAGCTGTGTTTTATGCAAAAGTAGGCTTGTAAATTAAATTTACTTGGGTATTTGAATATATGTTTACTTGAAAGATACTTAATAATGGTTTTATTTCAGTGTGCAGTATTAACTCTTAGAGCTGGTTGCTGTTAAAAATAATTTCATGTTCTTTTTGGGATGTTTTGACTTTGGTAGAAAAAGTGTACTCAGTGTTAATGTCATCTCAGTAATGCAAAATCATGTAGTTGAACTGATATTATTTTTACTCGTCCATTCCATTTACTGTTACCACAGGTACAGATGATGCTCTCAGATAATTCTCTCTAAGATTTTAACTTTGTAAAAAGGTTTGTAGTATTAAGTTCACAACGGCTTTTTAATTATATACTTCTAAGTTCAAACACTAATAAAACTATGAGTATTATGATGCATGGGTCAGTGGTTAGTGAAAGGGAGGGGCTCATAAGTAAACATTTTTTATACTGTCATGTTTAATAGTAAACTAGACCATACTTGTGAAGCATTACTGAACACTACAGAAGAAATATATCTATTTTGAGGTCAGTTACTCAAAATTGTAAATACACTACAAATTCCCCTGTAGTTAAAACTGAATTTTAACTTCCAGTTATGAAAAAACTATTCCTACAATGTCTCAATAGAGTGTATACTATATGTATCATTGTCTAATATAATGCACTTACTTCAGAATTCTTGAGTTTGGTTTTGGTGTTGCTTAGTTACCTGAATTGTGGGGAGGAGTAGGCTATGTACCGGGCTTTCTTGGCAGCTCACACAGTAAAGAATCTGCCTGCAGTGCGGGAGACCTGGGTTCAATCCCTGTGTTGGGAAGATCCCTGGAGGAGGACATGGCAGCCCACTGCAGTATTCTTGCCTGGAGAATCCCATGGACAGAGGAGCCTGGCAGGCTACAGTCCATGGAGTCACAAAGAGTTGGACACGACTGAGCGACTAGGCACACAGCACACACAGGCTGTTTACCAGGCTCACATGATGACTTTTTATTTTTTTTTATTTTTTAATGGCAGGGTCATTTGTTTGTTTTCTGTGAGACATGGACATTTAAGTTATGCTGGCACAGCATTAATTCCTTGAATATTAGCTAAGGTAATGTAAGGCCACAAACTGTTTAGTTGAGACTATATCAAAGAAATACTTATCAAAGCAGGCGTGAATTTTTGAATGTGAATGTTTTAAATGAAATCTTGAGATTACCTATCCTTGGATATGTACATTATGTCATTTGTTCTTGTCATGTTAAGTTTCTGTTTGCTCATTTTAGTTTCCAGTAGCATGAGCAAGTAATTTATATTTCATTCCTGAGAAACCAAAGGAAGAAACTCCCTAATGAATATGAAAGTTGCCATTAAATCTCAATTGCCCATTTTATGGATGCTTTTATCATCTTAGCCTTTGCCCTTCAGCACACTTTTGGATTGCTCTCAGATTGTGTATAATCAGTAGGTGCAAACTAAATTTAAAAATCTAAGTAGATAAATATAAATTACCTGGATTTGAGAAAAATAAAGCTGCTGAATGAGAAAGGATTTCAAAGTTAAATATAAGTACTGCTGCTGCTGCTGCTAAGTCGCTTCAGTCGTGTCCGACTCTGTGCGACCCCATAGACAGCAGCCCACCAGGCTCCCCCGTCCCTGGGATTCCCCAGGCAAGAACAGTGGAGTGGGTTGCCATAGCTTTCTCCAGTGCATGAAAGTGAAAAGTGAAAGTGAAATTGCTCAGTTGTGTCTGACTCTTTAGCACTATATATATATATATATTTGCTTTTTTCTATTAATTTGGTTTATACCATCTTTACCTCTGCAATAATAATAAGTAATACAGGTAGGAATTGACTTATTAGTACTACCAGCTTAAATTGTAAGTCACTCAGTTGTGTCCGACTCTTTGCGACCAGTCCATGGAATTCTCCAGGCCAGAATAGTGGAGTGGGTAGCCTCTCCCTTCTCCAGGGGAATCTTCCCAATCCAGGGATAGAACCCAGTTCTCCCGCATTGCAGGCGGATTCTTTACCAGCTGAACCACAAGGCAAGCCCAAGAATACTAGATTGGGTAACCTATCCCTTCTCCAGGGAATCTTCCTGACCCAGGAATTGAACTGGGGTCGCCTGCATTGCAGGCAGATTCTTTACCAAGTGAGCTATGAGGGAAGCCCTACTACCAACTTAAGATTAATGATAATAGTGCATACACACGTATGTTTAAGGTTTTCGGGGAAAAATATCTTTCCTGTACCTAACTTGACTGACCAACCCAATCAGCTGACTTTTTGCTATGTTAAGATTCTAAAGATCGGAGTTCATTATTAAATGAATAGGATTAGAATAGAGAATTTATAAAAATAAAGCCTTTTTTTTAAAAAAAAAACCTTTGGGTAAAGAAGCAGGCTTCAAGTGAAATTCAGTTTTGGTCTCATTTACAGGAATAGCTATTCACAATTCTGCAGAACCACTTACCACATTTTGCAGTATCTCCTGAGGAAGTCAGAATCTGAGCTACCATGACGACTGAGTCTTGTCTTTGTTCTGATTTATAAACTGCTTTCATTCTGACCATGTACAAGGCGGAGGTTATAGCATGGAAACTAAAATCTTAGTAAGTGTGATTTTTATTTTAGCTATTAAATAGTAGGCTCTCTTATAGTGAAATTGTCCTCTTAACAAAGTCTACGCTATTAAAAGGAGTGAGGACTTGGCAAGCAGGACGTAATAATAAACTTGTAAAGTGAAAGATTTTGCTTTCCAGGTTCAAAAGGAAAAATCCTTGAGAAAGAGAAGGAAAAACTTCTGTTACTTTCCCTAGATTTCTTTCACTTTTTTGGTTTTACATAGGTAGCAGAATAATATACATTTAGTTGAGAAAGGGATTTAAGAAAAAGGAAAGGCTGGCTTTCGTGGCCAATGTCTAAATTTAAGCCATTCAAAAAAATCATTACATTTGCTGTGCAAGTTGCTTCATTTATAAATTGGTTGTCATTAAATAATAAAGTCTTCATAGTATTGTAGTGTTAGTAAGTCCAGTGTAGAATCCTAGGAACCTTTTAAATAGTTAATGTAATTGAGTGCATTTTAAATATTGAATATTTTGAATATAAATATTCAAAATTATATTGGAGTGATTATGCTAGTGGTTATTGCAGGGAGGTTTCGTTGATTGGTTGTCCTGAGAGTAGCTAATGTGCAGTTTTTATTTTTTGTACTCTAGACAGCAAGATTTTGAGGATATAGGCCAGGAACATTATCTTGTTTCACATTATTTGTTAATTGTCAGCATTACTCCTCAACATCTTTTCTACCTGTGCTTATTAAGAGCAGTGGGTAATTAGCACATTTAGGCTACTTTTCTCCCTTAGGAAGAGCGATAGAGTTGACTGTTTGATCTTCTGAATTCTTTAGTGAATCAAACATTGTGGTACTATGCCTCAATAGCATAGCAGTCTGTTGCTCATAATTTAAGAATGTTATGTGTTTAAGATACATGGTTTGTGTTCTATCCCTTACCTTTGAATCTTTTAATTACTGGTTATTTTTCTAAATTGATGGTGATGACCTGGCTGAGATGAAACATTTCTGTGAGAGGCTTCCTGCTCTAACCTCCTTCTCTCTTAGAACAAACTTCCTTTTGCCTGTCTCTCTTGCATTCCAAAGTACATTTTCATTACATCCCCAGGTCTAAGATTTTTCTTTGGGAACTATCTCCAGTGTCTCTCTGGAAATTAAAAAAAAAAAGATTTCAGTATGAAATGTTGCATGCATATCTTGAGAAATTTAAGTTGAAAGTTACTTTTATATTTTGGGCATGTTTTCAGGGGTGAAATTATGTACCTATTGTTTTAATAACCATGTCCTAATTATTTATAGCTTCCTGCCTGACATAACTCACTTCAAGAAGTGCACAATGTCAGAACGTGGAATTAAGTGGGCTTGTGAATACTGTACGTATGAAAACTGGCCATCTGCAATCAAGTGTACTATGTGTCGTGCCCAGAGACCTAGTGGAACAATTATTACAGAAGATCCATTTAAAAGTGGTTCAAGTGATGTTGGTAGAGATTGGGATCCTTCCAGCACCGAAGGAGGAAGTAGTCCTTTGATCTGTCCAGACTCTAGTGCAAGACCAAGGGTTAAATCTTCGTATAGCATGGAAAATGCCAATAAATGGTCATGCCACATGTGCACATATTTGAACTGGCCAAGAGCAATCAGATGCACTCAGTGCTTATCCCAGCGTAGGACCAGGAGTCCCACAGAATCTCCTCAATCCTCAGGATCTGGCTCAAGACCAGTTGCTTTTTCTGTTGATCCTTGTGAGGAATACAATGATAGAAATAAACTGAACACAAGGACCCAGCATTGGACTTGTTCTATTTGCACATATGAAAACTGGGCCAAGGCTAAAAAATGTGTTGTTTGCGATCATCCCAGACCTAATAATATTGAAGCAATTGAGTTCGCAGAGACTGAAGAGGCTTCTTCAATAATTAATGAGCAAGACAGAGCTCGATGGAGAGGAAGCTGTAGCAGTGGCAACAGCCAGAGAAGATCGCCGCCGACTATGAAACGGGACTCGGAGGTGAAAATGGATTTCCAGAGGATTGAGCTGGCTGGTGCTGTTGGCAGCAAGGAGGAACTTGAAGTGGACTTCAAAAAACTAAAGCAAATTAAAAATCGGATGAAAAAGACTGACTGGCTGTTCCTCAATGCTTGTGTGGGTAAGTTTCTGTGTTTTTGAATAGGTTGGGAAAAGATATTAATGACGTGAAAGATATAAGGAAGGTAGCATTATTTAGCATTTAGTTCATTCAGCATGATAGTACAGTCCCAGCGTGCATGCATAAGAACCTCCAAGTTTGTGATCTTATCCTTTGAATGGGTTGGGAAAAGATATTAAAAGTAACATGAAAGATACAAGGAAGGTCACATTATTTAGCGTTTAGTTCATTCAGCATGGTAGCTGCTACTCGCAGTATGTGCGCATGCATAAGAACCTCTGAATTGGTGATCTTGGCGTAACATTTTTCGTATTGCCTCCATTTCGTTGTGCATGTGTCTTTCCATCTTTAGAGAGAAATATGTCAAGTTAGAGCAGAGTTTTTTACATATCTGTAGTAAAATATATACCTGCAGTTTAAAACTGCTACTCTGCTTACTGTAACAAGATGTGACTGAGGAGTGCCAGCTGCAGCTTCGGAGTGTCTGTAAACAGTGTGAGCGTCTTGTGATGGTAGAAGCTTCAGTCAGAAGTTAAAAATATCACAAAAATGTGTGACTCCAAGAGGTTGAACAGACATAATACTGACCTTGAAAACGCTGATGTTAATTTTTTGTGAATGTCTTGTAGTGAATATTTGCAAACTTTGTGAAACTGATTTCATGTGGCCAGCTGGTTCCATAGTTCAAATTATGATTTGTGTGTGTTGTGTTTTGGTACTTTCCTAAGGAAATGCTGGATAATAGTCTCAGTTACTGGCTCAGAGCTGTTAAGGGACAGAGCCATGTTGTGAGAGTAAGATTTTCTCCAGGTACTGATCTTGTGAGTTAATTATTTATGATGTAGTTAATGAAGGCAGTTTTTTGTATGCCCCCCATCGCTTTTGAGTAGATTAGCTATTTTAATTATATAAATTTAAATAATTTGGATTGGGTGCTTACTTTTTTTTTAATATAAATTTATTTATTTTAATTGGAGGTTAATTACTTTACAATATTGTATTGGTTTTGCCATACATCAACATGAATCTGCCACGGGTGTACACATGTTCCCCATCCTGAACCCCCCCTCCCACCTCCCTCCCCATACCATCCCTCTGGTCATCCCAGTTGGGTGCTTGCTTTGACATTCAGTTTTATAAAGAAAATTTCGAGTGACTGCTAAAGTTAAATCTCGTGTAGAATAATAGCTATGCCTTAAACATGGCTTGGGCTGTGTGTGTGGTGTGTGTGTGTATTTCCCAGTACCAATTAATTTTGTTTATCCTCCTGAATATGGCCCCAAGAATATGGAGTACATAACTTATGAACCTACAAGTCCAAAGAGTAGATTTCAAGAAATCTGTTCTTTTGTTTTAGCTTTGTCCTGGCCCCCCAAGAAAGTCCCAGCTGATGAGCCCTTCTGCACAAGACACAGACACAGCCCTTAGGAACCGTTAGCTCCAGTTCTCTCCTGTCCTGAGGACGAGGAACGAAAGCACACTGAGCTATGTTCAGTCGTCTGTGCTGTCCCATTACAGCCCATCGATTCTTTTTCTCTCCCCAAATTGAGGTACCACATATGGTGTGAGTGTTTTTTCTTTTTTTTAAAACCCGGAGATACAGAAGGGTTTTTTTTTTTTTAATGAATGTTTAAAAATTGAGGTCAAATTCACATAACATAAAACTCATCATTTTGAAAGTGAACAATTTTGGGGTATTTAGCACATCCACAGTGTTGGAACCATCATCTCCATCTAGTTCTGAACATTTTCATCATCCTGGAAGAAACCCATTACCCACTTCAGCAGTTGTTCCACACCTCCAAGACCCCGGTAATCAGCAGTCTGCTTCTGTTTCAGTGACTATTATTGTGAATATTCCATACAAATGGAAACTTTTGTATCTAGGTGTGATTGTCCTTTAATTACCCATCTGCCTTTTAGAACACTGTTAACGATTATTTTTGCAGGCAATAGTGTAATATATTAATATTAACTGTAAGGTGGTGTTATAGTACCTGTATGTTTATAGAAGGTAAGAAACTAGATTGCAGTGATTTTTTTAACCTCTTTGGGGTTACTGTTTCTTCAAGTTAGTGAATCTAATGAGAACTGCTTTGAAATATTTTTTCCCCTTGACGTGCACAATAGACCTGTCAGTATAGCTTTGTCTTTATGGCTGTTATTTCTTGCATTTCTGTCTACTGTGTCTTCTTGATGTTTGTCTTTCTTTCCATATATTGAGGTTTTTTTGGTAACTATAATTTTGCCTCTTTGAATTCTTATAACTGAGCAAAGTCAAGTCCCCATTCCCACATACTCCGTAGTTTCTAGGTTCTTAGGGCTAAGAATTGATTGGTTCTTGGTACTGTGGATTCTCTTTCCTACCAGCAAGTATTTTTGAGTTTTCACTGTATAATATGGTTCTAAACAGTTGAATGAAAGAGTTTGGTCCTGTCTTTGTTGGATAGTCTTATCCTGATTTGTAAATACCATTGAAATATGTTAACTTTTAGTTGTTTACATTCTGTTGGGTTAGCAGAAGTCTACATGTATTGAAAATTAATCTTCTCCCTTTCTGTCTGCCTTATGCTTTCCAGATTTCATTAGATACGGTATATTATGGCTTACCGATTTAGACATTTAATAAAGCCATCTTATTACTCGGTTTGGTAGCATATATACTAAAAAGAAATCATCTCCAAAGTGTATACTATGCATAAAATTTATACTAAGTATAAAATGTGAGACTTTCCCAATTGAAATTTAAATAAAAAATCTCAACCTCAGGCCAGCATTTTAAAATGGGAATGAAGATTCAGTATTGAGAAGGCTAAAGCTGAAGTTTCCACAGTATTAAGAAAGTGCCTTTTATGTGACTGTTGGGTGTAAGTTTCACCTCAGTCGTATTCTCTTGCGTGGTGAGGGGATGTTGGGGACTGCAGTGCCGAAGCCAGGAGGAAAGGAATCTGGGAGTGGGTGCCCGGATGGTAGAGGCAGCGGTGTGGTTAAACGGGCGCCTATCTCTGGATGTCTGCAGTTTAGTGCCAGGTTATTTTCTGGGAGCTCTGTTGGTTCTAATCATGGTCTGCCTTTCCCACTGGATAGATGATGATGTCCCTAGAATTAAGGCAGCACCACCTAACACATTAAAAATTTTAGTGCTGCTCTTGTACCGAATCAGCTGCCCTTTAGAAGAACAACAAGGGACCCCCAAGTTGATCCCTTGAAAAGACACAGGGTCAGATAAGAATCTCAGGTTAAATCTGTACAATAACTTCTTGTATGCCTGAACCCTAGACTCTCATATCCAGCTGCTGCCTCTGCAGCATTTTCCCTTGAATGTGTAGTATTTCAAACTCAGTGAGGCTAAATCTGAGCAAGCCTCTCAAATCTGTTCTCTCTCTCTCCCATGTTGGTTTAGGACTTTGGACCCAGCAAGTTCATTTATATTTGCTTTGGTCATCCTCGGTTTTCTCCTTTCTCTCTTATACTTCGTTCTCACTGGCTCTGTCTTCAAAATATATTCAGAATCTGGCCACCTGTCATCACCCTGGTCCAAGCCGTGATCCTCTCTTGCTTGTAGCCTTGTTTACAGATTGTTCTCGGAACAGGAGCTGCTCCACTCAGTAGTAGCTACTCACTCCTCCAGTGATTCCCTGTGTTGCTCAAAGTAAAAGCCAGTTTTATAGGCTCTTTCTGCTCTCTATCCCACACCTACTTCCCCCATTTGTAGACACACACTCTCTTTCTCTCTCTTTCTCTTATTCCAGCAACTCTTGCAACCTTTCTTATCTGCAAATAAGCCTCAAGCCCTTTGCACTATTTCCTCTTCCTGGATTACTTTCTCTAGATTTGCCGGATTAGCGAAGGTACCTCCTGCAGGTATTTTCTCACAGGTTATCTTCCCTGGGAGGCTTCCCTGACTGCTGCATCTGAAATTTCAGTCCTTTCCCCCAACTTTCATTTTCTTCACAACACTGGTTAACCTCCTAGTATACTTATTAGAAATCACCTCATTTGTCTCTTTCGTAAAACTTAAACTTCAGCAAATTTATTTTTAATTGGAGGGTAATTGCTTTACAATCTTCTCTTGGTCTCTACTGTACAAAAGTGTGAATGCTCT